>NC_080385.1:55107787-55717206 GCF_014773155.1 Arachis stenosperma | reverse complement strand
TTCTTATACTTCAAGTTATAGTTCAACTTTACCTCTTTTGCAATTTCAATTTCTTGTTGATGAATTTGATGTTTGATGTTTGTTTCATGCTTTCTTGTGTTATTCTTGTTGATTGAGATCAATTGTTGCTTTTAGTTTCAAGCCTTTTCTCATTTTCCCCATGTTTAAGGTTTTTGCCCACCAAGTGTTTGACAAAATGTCAACCATGGTTTGAGGCTAAATTTTTGGCTTTTGGCTTGGGAAAAGTGAGCAATTGGGTTCTTAGAGTTGGAATGTTCAATATTTAGTGTCAATTCTTGGATTGTTATTTGTTCTTGTTCCCACTAACTCTAATTTATTGCTAAGGCAATTAGCAAGCAATTTAGGATTTGTGGGTTAGGAACACTTATGCTCATTTAACTTACTTTCTGATGTGAGGGTTGATCAAGTGAGAATAATCCATTATAATTGTCATAGTTGTGGTTCTAATAAGGGAAGGACCCCTAGCTCACTCCAAGCCAAGACTCTTTTCATGCTTTCAATCTTTTATACACACTTATGTTAATCTCTTTTATACTTTACTTGTTCATAGTGTATAGTCAGTTCTTTAATTTCTTCATTAGTTCAATCATTACAATTTTCATGTTCTTTTATTGCTTTATATGTTTATTTCTTTATTGAAAACCCCTTGATCACTATAACCAGAATTGTACATGTAACGTCCCATCCAGCAAAATTACCTTGCTTAAGTCAGGGTATTTCTACTAGAAAGAACATTACGTAACCTTCTCTAGTATTAACTACTTAATTATAGAGCCTTTGTATCGAGTTTGCGTTTCAGTTTTAAGAAAATGCCAAAAATTTTGTTTTTATTCATTAAAGTCATAATTCAAACATTTACAAGTAATAATAATCACATAATTACTATTGATAATAATTCTTATACAAAAGAAACCAAATGAAACTCAAATACAATATACCAAACCTACCCCTCTATATGAAATAAAATCTCAAAGGACAACAGCGAGGGGACTCTATGAAAGCAATTAAAACCATAAAGAAAACCTACTAATCGCTCGCAGCTTCAAATTGCGTCTTCAAACCTGTGTCACTAAAAGGGTGGAAAATTTGGGGGTGAAAACCAAACCACATGTTCTTAGTAGAGGTCAAGAATGCCGTGAAAGTAAAGAATAAAACACAAATAGTTAATTCCATTCAGAAATATTTAAAAGAAAAACTGTTTTCATCTGCAGTGATCTTTACTCGCCTTATCAATCTTTTATTTTGAAAACCAACGGCACAACATTCAAAAATCCAAAATCTTATAAAGCTTCAGTTAATTATCCAAAATTCTAAACACATATTTTCCTTTATGAAAATCTTAAAAGTTTTCCTAGACCGTATGAATGACTAATTTGTTTCAAGCATAGGTTCATTAAGTCTATGCTGAACCAGCTCAATCTTTCATACTTACTAACCCTCAAATACAATCCAATCACGGCCTCAGGCCCAAGTAATTCAACCAACACCCAATTCACCACAATCCAGTCAATCAGTTACAAACACAAGTAATGAGGTTCAAACACAATCAAGAGCAATTATATCAAGTATAGCAATTAGCAGTTATCAGAATTATTCATTTAGGCAAACCAATTACAATATACATACCCAAACAATGTCACATAGATGCATATGATGAATGTCTTGTCCTAGCACAGGTAATAAGCTCATCTGTCGGTTTCTACCCGCTCCCGACGTAACCCGAAGCAGCTGAAATGGGTATGGCTTTCCAGTTGGCTATACCCCTGTGTACAGGAAATAACCCCTCTGCCACCACAGGGTCCACAGCATGCAGAAAATAACACATCTGTCACTGCAGGAATGTATGCCGACACACCTTCTGTATACAGGAAATAACCCCTCTGCCACTACAGAAATGGAACAGGTGGTCACGGTACTTCTGTAGTAGGAAATAACCCCTCTGCCTTACAGAATTAAAATATGGATCTGTACTACAGGAAAGTGTTCTCGGTAGTTACACCACCATCTATCTGACTGCCTCAATGTAGCAGATGAACAAACAAATAACTCTGGACTTGCCTTAATGCAATATATAAACAAACAAGCACCTCTTGGGTTGCTTTAAGTAACAAATGACCCTTCAACAGGTCCTCTACTTTTTATCATACTACTCTTTCAGCAATTGTCACAGCAATATATTCTCAAAAATATTTGATAATAGAAAATCTATTTCTTAAATTCCATATCCAAAATAATTACCAACACAACCTGGCAGCCTGATTTCTATTTTGTTTTCAAAATATCAAATGAATTCGGAATTATGCAAATTTTATATCCATGCAACCGTCTCGGATTAACCTTTCTATTGAACCAAAAAACATAATTTTTCATTGACTCTAGCTTCGAAAATATAAGCAAAACCGTGACTGCTCTGCAGTGTCTTAAATCCAGAAAATAGCAGCAGCATACAACATTCGAAATTTCATATAAAATCCAAATTGAATCCAAACACCTTCAAAATTAATGTGGTTAAACTTAAGTTATCCAAATTTCTTTCTCAATTGGTTCCAGGATCATACCATTTTTAATGAAGGAGTTACGTAGCTTGGAAGTTAGGTAATTTTCTGCAAAATTCTGTTTTACAAATCATTAAACACAACCTCTTCCAAGTCCCATAACTCACTTATTAAAACATGGAAAACCCTGAAATTTGAATCATATGTACTAAACATACTCAACTTTCACCTCCAATTGGTTGCATCTCAATATCATTCCAGAATTAAAAATTATAAAGTCTCAAAGTTACTGATTTAGAAAACAAAACCTGATTTTTACTGCATAATACACCTTACTTTAAAAATCCATATCTTTAAAACCACAACTCTAACAATTATAAATTTTTATGAAATTAAATTATTAGGACCAGAGTTTTATTTAAAATTGGTTCCATTTCAAAATTCAAACTGGAGAGATTCCAATAGAGGAAAGAAGTTGCTTCTGTGTTAAACGTTCTGCAGAAAAACCAGATTTGACATCCATAATTCAAAACTTCACCATAAATCTTAAACTTAATGAAAAAGTCTCAAATTTACCAATTTAGTTCCTTATATTCCTAAGTTTAACCCAGACTTGGTTCCACGCAGTTCTGATAATCACAATATTAGTTATAGCTTTTCAAAATTGCTGACTCAGTTTAGAAATTATGCAAAAAATCAGATTTTAGAATTCAACTTTGAAAAATCATAACTAATTCTCTAGTTGATACAAAACCTTCAAATTTGAGTTTTCACAATTACACTTAATATAATTTACTTAACACTTAAATTATTATCATTTCAGTCACTATAAAGTCACTAATTCACTTTCAAAGTTGCCGTTTAATTTCAAGAGAACCTGATTTTCAGCAAACCATATAGTATTCAAAATCCAACCCTTCAATACCCCTCAAAACCAATTCCAAATAAACCACCAACCAAGCTCATTAACATTACAATATACCGAATAATAGCTCAACAGCAACAAATCCAACATAATCCATTAAAATTCAGTAATTCTCAACAATAAGTCATCAAACTATTCCCAATCTACATAATCAATCAATATCACCAATCAATAATTCCAAATCACAATCTCAACCATTCCAATCACAATTTCAGCCACAATTCAATATTCACACAACCAATCAATATCACTATCAATAATTCCAATTACACTTCACAAGCACAACTTAGCATTCATATCATCAATTAATCACTCGCAACAATTAAGAATATTTGCAATTTACTCAATAAACCTTGCGGGCATTCTTAAATTGAAATCATTTTAAACCCCTACCTCAATGTCGCAATTACAAGAAGCCGGAGACAGAATTGCAGCGAGACAACTGGCTAGATCCCTATTAGTCACACAACCGTTTTAGCCAAGAAAGCAGGGGCACTGCATCTCAGCATAACTGGGACAGCAGTAGCATTAGCTTCCACAACAATGACCATGGTTGCAGTGAAATGAAGATTTCAAATTCAATGGAATCGAAAGGCAGAAACAGCTCTGGTAATTTAAAATGGAGCACAGGCCAAAGTTGAATTAAAACAAGAAAAACCAGTTTAATAAGAAATTGGCAGAATAGAGCGTGCAATTGGAACAGAAATAAGGGGAAAAGGCTAACCCAGGCCAATGGATGTTGAAACTAATTAGAACTGGAATAGGGCAGCAGTGATTCCTAGCAATCCTTCCCGATGGTTTCGGCAGCAGCAACACCACGCCAGTGGCTCTATTCCACAGCAACTCCAACAGTCAGAAGAATGAGCACTAGAAGTAGAAACAACTGTGTCTATGGCAACTCCAAATCGACGGCAACAGTGGCAACAGTGGAACCAGCCCCTTCTTTGCGTGTAGAGGCGATAGTGATGGCTAGGGTTCGATGGAAGTGCCTCTCCCTGATGGTGGGTTGAACAGTGGTGACGGTGATGGAAGTTTAACAACGGCGGTGACTGGGAGGGACAGTGGTGATGTGGCTCCAACAGCGCACCATCCTTCTCCTTCTTGCCCTCCACTTCTCCCACACTCTCCTATATGATAGCAACAGCAGCGACGCTGCCTGTGTTACCCACCGGCGTTGCTTCTCCCTTCCCCTTTTCCCTTTGCGTCTCGCTCTCTCTCGACCTCTCTTCCCTTATTTTCTTTGATTTCTTTCTTGTCTGTGTTGATAAGTTTATTTGTGTGGAGTGTATTCATCCGTGAATGAATAGTGGGGAAAAAAGAAGCGTGGAGGAATAAGGGACGGGTTAGTGTACCTACGTGTGTTAAGTAATTGGGTGAGGAGTATACGTATTAGATGATAACAGTACTTAAAAATAAGAAATATAGAGTTAGGGTTAGAATAAAATATATAGGATTAATATCTGAATTTTACAAAATTTTCAAGATAAAATGATAATTTATGATTTAAATATAATATTGTGAAAATTGATCTCGGAACACAATTTTATTTATTAATTCATTGATGAGTTCAAATAATTATTTCTAATTTAAATCATAACATAAATATTCTAATCATTTTATAAAACAGTTTAAACCTGAAGTATCTATTGCCTAAATTAAATTATATGACATTTTCATTATTTTTCTATTACCAAAACTTTAATTTCAATTTATATAAAATAACTAGTTATAATCAAAATTGTGCACAAATACTAGTTGACTTAAAACTAAAGTATTTATCAAAATCAATTTAATCATTCCTAATAAATTAATCTTCAAGAGCACAAACTAATAAAATAAATCATATTTATTCATAATAGAAATTTCTTAAATTAAGTTATATATTGCTTCAATTACTAAATCTTAATTTCAAATTATATGAAATAACAATTGTAAAATTACACAAGAATATTAATTAAATCAACCCAAATATTAGTAAAACTAATTTAATTACTCTTAATTGTTCAATTTATAAAATAAAGAGTCCAAATTAATAATAAGTCATAACTTATTCATAATAAAAATTACTTAAATTAAATTGTACAATTCTTTCTTAATTTTCAATTACTAAAATTATACAAAATATTCCATTATATAAAATTACTTAAGAATCTTAATTTGTTTAAAATAAAATTACCTCCGAATCTACTTAATTATTTCTAATAAAAATAATTTTTAAAATTATAAAGTTTAAACTTAATAAAATAAAATCATAATTTATTTATAATTATATTTTCAAAAATGTGGGATGTTATAGTACACTCATTGATCTCAAGTGTCGTTGGGAGACGACCCGGGAATTAACACTCCCGGTTTTGAATTAGTTTTGAATTATGACATCCTTTGAATTTAACAATTTGATTGCGAGAGTTGTGGTTAGTTTGGACTATGCTCGGGTACATCTCCCTCTACACTACCTCTGAAAAGGGCATGAGTTGAAAACGTTAAACATTGACTACATTGTGGTTGACGTTGCATTGGCATACAACGCCCTAATAGGACGGATGACCCTGAATAGACTTCAAGCGGTTGTTTCTACTACCTATGCATGAAGTTCCCTACTTTAGAAGGATTTGCTACCATAAAAGGAGATCAGAAGCTAGCACGTAAATGTTACAATGAAAGTCTCAATCTAAGAGGAAGTCCTAGGGGCAAAGAGGTCAATACCATCGAGCTTGGTGGTGTTCGAACTCTAGAAGAACTATGCCCCCAGCTTGAAGGCAAATTAGGAGAAGTGCAAATCGAAGACAATCCCGAAAAAACAACAAGCATAGGAGCCAACTTGGAGGAAGGACTCAAGAAAAAGCTCATTGGTCTCCTACAATGAAATTCCGAACTATTTGCCTGGAAAGCCTCCAACATACCCGTCATAGATCCCGACCTGATGTCTCATAAACTTGAAGTATACCCGGGCTCCCGACCTACCAACAAAAGCGTTGGAAGATGGGACCAAAAACGTAGAAGAACAAGTACAAGCCTTGTTAGAAGCAGGATTCATAAAGGAGGTGAAGTACCCATTGTGGCTAGCTGATGCCAAGGCATCTTAGGCTAGTTTCACTAGCATTTTTCTGTTAGTTTTAGTTGTTTTATGCATTTTCTTGAGCTTAAAGTAACCAAGAATGGTTAAATGAACAACAAAGTAATGAATCATCCAAGCAGTATAATTTTGATGCAAATTCCATGAGTTTTAGTTATATTACTTGAATGCTATGAATGGAAGAATTCTCATGAAATTTTGCAAGACTTTGATGCAATTGTTTGGATGATTTCAGGGAAGAAGAGGCTAGGCAAAGAAGCAACAAAATCAATAAAGGAAGCTTGAAGATCACATGTGCCAAGCCATATAATGCTGAAACTGGCGTTTAACCTCCAGTTTAACCTTAAACTGGAAGTTAAACGCCAGAATAAGAAATGCACCAAAGCTGAAAGTGGCGTTTAACCTTCAGTTTAAGGTTAAACTGGAGGTTAAACGTGTTCGAACCACATTATGCTCCAGGAAGCCATTTCCACGTTTAAGCTCCAGTTTGACCTCAAACTGGAGCTTAAACGTGTTCGACATTCACACTCCTGGGCTACCTTCTTCATTCCCACGTTTAAGCTCCAGTTTAAGGTCAAACTGGAGCTTAAACGTGTTCGGCGTTTTTACTCCTCCAGGGTTGCCTTCTCATTTCCACGTTTAAGCTCCAGTTTGACCTCAAACTGGAGCTTAAACGTGTTCGACCAGAAATTGCCTCCAGGGGTTGCAATCTTCATTACCACATTTAAGCTTCAGTTTAACCTTAAACTGAAGCTTAAACGTGTTCGATTAATTACCTTCCTGGGTTGCTTTCTTCCAATTCCACGTTTAAGTTTCAGTTTAACCTTAAACTGAAACTTAAACTTCAACTTAAACGCCACCTTTTGAAAGGGTTTCTGGGCCAAATATATTGAAGTTTAAGTTAGCATTTGAGCACAAATATTAACTTAAACGTATTATGGTATGAAACCCAATTGAATATTATGGTTTATGGGATTGGGCCGGAAGAATTGATGAGTCTGGAACTTCAATTTGTTAAGTCTTGTGTCATTACTTGTTTATCACTAAATTTGCTCAATGAATGTTACAGAATTGGATCACAGCCTCATCAGGATCATGGATCATAAACCCAAAGCAAAAGGAAATCAAGAAAAAGCCTCAAAGCCCAAGAAACTCAACAGAAGCTCAATTTAGAAAGTGTATAAATAGGATAGAATTGAAGTTAGTAAGGACTTTTTTGGGGGGGACACTTTGGAACTTTGGATCATTTTGCTATTTTCATACTTGTAATTGAATTCAGAGCTATGACTCACTAAACCCCTTTCATTGGGTTAGGGAGCTCTATTGTAATTCAATGAATCAATAATAGTTTTTATCTTCTTCTTCAATCTTTTCTCTTGAATTTTGTTAGAAAGCTTCTCGATCTAATTCCATTGGTTAGTTGTCTTGGGAAAGAAACTATCCATAATTGGAATCCTTCGGAACCTTGGGAAAGGAATGGAGGATTCATGCTAGAGAAGCTTTCTCACAGTGAATTGGATTGGGGTTTGGATGGATATTGTGACATGTAATCCTACCAAATTGTGGTTCATGAAACTGTGTGGTATAATCAGTGATCGAGCATCATCTCTTCTTATGAACATTTAAACCAAGGGATTGGGAATTTGTTTGTTTTTAGAGAGAATTGGTGAGCCAACGGATTGGGATCCAATCATATAAGATTGCCAAGCAAAATTCAATGAATGCATTGGTTGAGGAAGGGATAAAACGTTTTGATTCGGAGATCTCAATATCTCCTGAAACCCAATGAATTCCCCATTTCTGATCTACCACTTTCTCTTACATTCTGCAATTAAATTCATGCAATCACCCCCATCCCTTTTAATTTCAGCAATTTAGCTTCTCGCTCTTTAATTCATGCAATTTTACATTCCGCAATTCTCATCTAAATCTTGATTCCGCTCAACTAGAACATACTTCTAATCCGAATTGCTCACTCAACCAATCCTTGTGGGATTCGACCTCACTCTATTGTGAGTTTTTACTTGACGATAACCGGTGCACTTGCCGGAAGGAATTTTGCCGATCGTGCAATTTCCTAAATCGTAGCATATCAAGTTTATGCACATCAAGTTTATGGCGCCGTTGCCGGGGATTGGTTTTCGATTGACAATTCTCAAATTGGAAGTTAACTAGATTGAGCATTTTTTTTGTTTTGATAATTTAGTTCAAGTTACTTGTTGAATTTTTAATTTCTGCACTCTGTTATTTGCCTTCTTTCTTTATGCCTTTAAATTCAAGCAACGAACCCACTGACCCACTAACTATTTGAATTAATTCCTCAACTGCTCTAACCATACTCTTCCATTAACCAAGAGTATTCCACTTGTTTGTTGCATGTGGTGTGTTCTTGTATGACAGGTAGAAGAGGAGAGACATCAACTCCTCCATATACCGAACCAGAGAGGACCCTTCATAGACTTAGAAGGGAAGCAAGAGGGAAGAGAGTACTGAGAGAGGAAGAATCTGAAGGAGAATCTGAGGACAACTTTGAGGAAGCTCTAGATCTCAACATGGATAGAGAATTTCACAACCATGAGAGGGCTGATGGAAACAATGCCATTCCTGAGAGGAGGGTTCTTGGTTCATACATAAACCCAACCTCTGGGAATTGTGGTAGCAGCATTCAGAAACCACCCATTCAGGCCAACAATTTTGAACTCAAACCACAGCTAATATCACTGGTGGAGAATCATTGTTCATTTGGTGGGAGTGCTAGTGAAGATCCAAACCAACATCTCACCAAATTCCTGAGAATTTGCGACACTGTGAAGTCCAATGGAGTCCAGGAAGATGCCTATAAACTGCTCTTGTTTCCATTTTCACTTAGGGACAAGGCAGCTAAGTGGCTGGAATCATTCCCAAGGGACAGCCTAACAACCTGGGATGAGGTGGAAAGCAAGTTTCTGGCACGTTTCTACCCCCCACAAAAGGTCAATAGGCTTCGATCTGAGGTTCAAACTTTTAGACAACAAGATGGTGAGACGCTCTACGAGGCATGGGAGAGGTTCAAAGAATTGACAAGGAAATGCCCACCAAACATGTTCCCTGACTGGGTGCAATTGCATATTTTCTATGATGGACTTTCTTATGAATCAAGGAAGGCTGTAGACCATTCATCAGGAGGTTCATTGAACAGGAAAAAGACTGTGGAAGAAGCCATTGAAGTGATTGAGACAGTAGCTGAGAATGAGTACTACTATGCTTCAGAGAGACACAATACTAAGGGAGTCATGGAGCTGAACCATGTTGATACAATTCTAGCCCAAAACAAGGTGTTTGCCAAGCAACTAGCAGAGCTCACAAGGAAATTAGACACAAAGCAAGTGGCTGCAATACACACACAAGATCAAGAGGAAGTAAGCATTGAAGGAGGTGATTGGGAAGAGGCCAATTATGTAGGAAATCAACAAAGGCAATCATATGATCCACATTCCAACACTTACAACCCAGGATGGAAAAACCACCCAAACTTTGGGTGGGGAAACCAGCAAACCCAACCACAAAACCACAAACCTTACAACCACAACCAACATAACAATTCCACATACCAAAACTCCAACCAAAGATCATACCAAGCCACACAAAACACCTACTCCCAACCACCATATCATGGCCAAAATAATCAACCTGCCCAACCTAATCCGAACCAACAATTTCAAGATCAATTAAACAGGATAGAAGGAATACTTGCAAACATGGGTCAGGACATAAATGAGTTGAAAAGCTTTAGGGATGATGTGAGATCTACCTTAAGGGACCATGGTGAAAAACTCAAGAGGATGGAGTCTCGAGTAGGAGAGCTATCTCAACAGACCCCCAAGTCGACTGCAGTGTTCCCTAGTGACACTGAAAAGAATCCTAAGGGGGAACAAAAGGGAGTGAGATGGGAAGAATGCAAGGCCATCACCATATTGAAGGAAGTCTCAGAAGAAGAAGGGACCAGACCATCAGAAAAGGAGCCAGAAATCTTGAAAGAAGGTGTGGAAGAAGCTAAGCAGGAAAGTGAAACTGAGCAAGCCAAGGAAATGCAAAAGGAAGGCATGCTGGGAACATACAAACCAAAAGCACCATTCCCTCAGAGGTTTGAAGGAGGTGAAAAAGGGAAAACATATTCAAGGTTCTTAGAGACATTTAAGTCTCTCCGCATCAATATTCCCTTTCTTGAGAGCCTCCAACAGATGCCTACACATATCAAGTATTTGAAGGAATTGCTGAGCAAGAAAAGAGTTTTGAAGGGAGGACAAACTGTAATAATGAACAAAGAATGCAGTGCACTCATCAAGAAGGATATGGTCTCCAAGAAAACAGACCTAGGAAGTTTTCATATCCCCTGCATCATAGGGGAAACAAAAATTGACAGAGGACTCTGTGATCTAGGAGCTAGCATAAATGTGATGCCTCTGACTCTCATGAGGAGGCTACAACTGAATGAGGTGAGATCCACTGATGTAATCATACAACTGGCTGACAAAACTCAAAAACAAGCTGAAGGGGTAGTTGAGAATGTGCTGGTGAAAGTGGGAAATTATTTTTTCCCCACAGACTTTGTCATTCTGGACATGGAGGAAAGCTACCTACACCCTATCATTCTGGGAAGGCCATTTCTAGCCACTGCTAGAGCGCTCATAGATATAGAACAAGGAGAGCTAATTTTGAGAGTACATGATGAACAGCTCATTTTCCATGTTTTTAAACCTGCATCTGAGCCTGAACCAGAACCTGAAAAGCCTAAGGAGGATAATAGCAATCTGTGTTTGGAGGAAAGCAATTCAGCAGCTGAAACTCTAAAACAATCCTTTGAAGGCAAACAAGAATTACAAGAGTTGAAGCCACAAGAATCAATAGAAACAGCTCAGAAGGACCCTCCTTCCATAAGGGTCAATAAAGAAATCCTCAAGAAAGAGGGAAGAATTGTAAAGAAATTGCCAAGAGGGTGGAGAAACAAGAAAATTCCCACTGAAGGTTTCTCTCCGGGAGATAAAGTGATATCAAGTCATTATTTGCCAATCCCACCTGGCCTCAAACCCATTCCTTCTCAGCTCCCTCAAGTGTTCACAATCAGGAAAGTTTTTTCTATGGAACATTTGGAAATCATCAAGGAATCAAATGGGGATGTTTCCATAGTGAGAGGAGAGGACATCAAGCACTACAATCCACCCTAACAAGGGACAACCGTCAAGCTAGTGACGTTAAAGAAGCGCTTGTTGGGAGGCAACCCAACCTGAGGTAATACTCTTTTGCTGTTTCTTTTATTTGTTTCAATAAAAAGGTGAAGTAGTTTCTGTGCATTGCAAAGAATTAAGTTTGGTGTTTCACACCAAACAATGAATTTGTGGATCAATAATTCAAAGGGGAATGTGTGACTCTAAGTTTGGTGTTCCACCATACAGATTAACTGAACACAACAACCTTTGAATTATATGAAAGGAACAACCATTCTAAGCAATCACAGAAATGCTTAAAATCCTTAGCAGCAACTTCATTCCAAGGAGAATTCAAGGATTCAAAGAGCAGAGGAGTAAGTAGGAGACTAAGTTTGGTGTTCACACACCAACTTAAGACTCAGACACTTGCCCATATATAGTGAGCTAACCATTCAAGTGCTTGAGAAACAAGCAACTTTGTCACTCTTTGCAGGAAAGGAAACAAGAATCTTAGAAAGAACATGATGCAATAACTAGTAGAAGAAGGAGAAATCAAATTGTTTCCTGGCAACAAAGAGAAAACAAGAAATTTCACAAGGTGGTGTTGTTCATTGACCTTTCTTTAAAAGGCAAACAAAAGCATGCTTGTTCTGGTTTAAACTGAAATTGTTGAATCTTTCTGTAATGTGAAGTTTTAGTATGTTTGTCTGTTTACTGCTTTGAATAAAGTGAATGCCTAGATGTTTGGATATAACTCACCCTTCTTAAACAAATGCTTGCCATGCTTGTTCTGTTTCCAAAAATTAAAAAGAAAAGTTTGAACAAAAGTAACTTGGCTCAATTAGTGACAAATCAAGTAGAATCAAGTGGTGGTATGCATGCTTGATTGTTTAGTTAGCTCACTGGAATTGAGTGTAGAATTATCATTTTCTGTGTAGAAGTTGAATACTGTCTATGGATCTTGATGAATAAATGTCTTTGGCCATGAAAAAGAAAGAAAAAGAAGAAGAAAAGCCACTAAAACAGGGCAACCAAACAGCAAAAGAATTAAGAAAATAAAGCTAGGCACCAATGGTTTGAACTTTTGAGACATATGCCTGTGGTGTTTATGTACTAGGATCTGCTTGGATGAATAGGTTCTGTGGAGTGTTTCAACACTTGATAACTTGGGTTAACTAACCCGGGATTATCAACCAAAAGTCCATTATCAAGAGCAACCTAGTTACAAAACATTTAGTCACACAAAGAGGTGCTGGGCACCAATGTCTCAGGAAGAAATGTGAACTAAAATGCCTGTAGTGGATATGTGTAGTGCACTGATAAGAAAAAGAAAATGCCAAAGGCTTGTGCAACACATGACACTGAGCAAACAAGGAGCAAAGGAGCTCTAAGAAAAAGAAAAACAAAGAAAGGCAAAAGTGCCAAGGACATAAGAATAACAAGAGGCCATAGCAGTGTTTGATGGATGCAATGGAAAAGTGATAATCCTACCTGATAAGAATGAAAAAGTGATGCTGCAACTTTCCGCATAAAACCCTTCTGATGAACTTCAAATGCTTACTAATATAGCCAATGTCATTGCTTTCTGTTTAATACTTTCTTCTCAAATATCTCAGGACTTGCTTAGGGACAAGCAAGTATTAAGTTTGGTGTTGTGATGCCAAGGCATCTTAGGCTAGTTTCACTAGCATTTTTCTGTTAGTTTTAGTTGTTTTATGCATTTTCTTGAGCTTAAAGTAACCAAGAATGGTTAAATGAACAACAAAGTAATGAATCATCCAAGCAGTATAATTTTGATGCAAATTCCATGAGTTTTAGTTATATTACTTAAATGCTATGAATGGAAGAATTCTCATGAAATTTTGCAAGACTTTGATGCAATTGTTTGGATGATTTCAGGGAAGAAGAGGCTAGGCAAAGAAGCAACAAAATCAATAAAGGAAGCTTGAAGATCACATGTGCCAAGCCATATAATGCTGAAACTGGCGTTTAACCTCCAGTTTAACCTTAAACTGGAAGTTAAACGCCAGAATAAGAAATGCACCAAAGCTGAAAGTGGCGTTTAACCTTCAGTTTAAGGTTAAACTGAAGGTTAAACGCCAGAATCATGAAAGCTGAGAAAAGAGGAAACTGGCGTTTAACCTCCAGTTTAACCTTAAACTGAAGGTTAAACGCCAGAATGAGAATGGCACCAAGGGAGCATTTCCACGTTTAACCTCCAGTTTAACCTTAAACTGGAGGTTAAACGTGTTCGAACCACATTATGCTCCAGGAAGCCATTTCCACGTTTAAGCTCCAGTTTGACCTCAAACTGGAGCTTAAACGTGTTCGACATTCACACTCCTGGGCTACCTTCTTCATTCCCACGTTTAAGCTCCAGTTTAAGGTCAAACTGGAGCTTAAACGTGTTCGGCGTTTTTACTCCTCCAGGGTTGCCTTCTCATTTCCACGTTTAAGCTCCAGTTTGACCTCAAACTGGAGCTTAAACGTGTTCGACCAGAAATTGCCTCCAGGGGTTGCAATCTTCATTACCACGTTTAAGCTTCAGTTTAACCTTAAACTGAAGCTTAAACGTGTTCGATTAATTACCTTCCTGGGTTGCTTTCTTCCAATTCCACGTTTAAGTTTCAGTTTAACCTTAAACTGAAACTTAAACTTCAACTTAAACGCCACCTTTTGAAAGGGTTTCTGGGCCAAATATATTGAAGTTTAAGTTAGCATTTGAGCACAAATATTAACTTAAACGTATTATGGTATGAAACCCAATTGAATATTATGGTTTATGGGATTGGGCCGGAAGAATTGATGAGTCTGGAACTTCAATTTGTTGAGTCTTGTGTCATTACTTGTTTATCACTAAATTTGCTCAATGAATGTTACAGAATTGGATCACAGCCTCATCAGGATCATGGATCATAAACCCAAAGCAAAAGGAAATCAAGAAAAAGCCTCAAAGCCCAAGAAACTCAACAGAAGCTCAATTTAGAAAGTGTATAAATAGGATAGAATTGAAGTTAGTAAGGACTTTTTTGGGGGGGACACTTTGGAACTTTGGATCATTTTGCTATTTTCATACTTGTAATAGAATTCAGAGCTATGACTCACTAAACCCCTTTCATTGGGTTAGGGAGCTCTATTGTAATTCAATGAATCAATAATAGTTTTTATCTTCTTCTTCAATCTTTTCTCTTGAATTTTGTTAGAAAGCTTCTCGATCTAATTCCATTGGTTAGTTGTCTTGGGAAAGAAACTATCCATAATTGGAATCCTTCGGAACCTTGGGAAAGGAATGGAGGATTCATGCTAGAGAAGCTTTCTCACAGTGAATTGGATTGGGGTTTGGATGGATATTGTGACATGTAATCCTACCAAATTGTGGTTCATGAAATTGTGTGGTATAATCAGTGATCGAGCATCATCTCTTCTTATGAACATTTAAACCAAGGGATTGGGAATTTGTTTGTTTTTAGAGAGAATTGGTGAGCCAACGGATTGGGATCCAATCATATAAGATTGCCAAGCAAAATTCAATGAATGCATTGGTTGAGGAAGGGATAAAACGTTTTGATTCGGAGATCTCAATATCTCCTGAAACCCAATGAATTCCCCATTTCTGATCTACCACTTTCTCTTACATTCTGCAATTAAATTCATGCAATCACCCCCATCCCTTTTAATTTCAGCAATTTAGCTTCTCGCTCTTTAATTCATGCAATTTTACATTCCGCAATTCTCATCTAAATCTTGATTCCGCTCAACTAGAACATACTTCTAATCCGAATTGCTCACTCAACCAATCCTTGTGGGATTCGACCTCACTCTATTGTGAGTTTTTACTTGACGATAACCGGTGCACTTGCCGGAAGGAATTTTGCCGATCGTGCAATTTCCTAAATCGTAGCATATCAAGTTTATGCACATCACTAGCTAACGTCATTTTGGTGAAAAATTAAAACTGAAAATAGAGGATGTGTGTAGATTACACCGACCTCAACAAGGCTTGCCCCAAGGATCCATACCCTCTCTCTAGCATTGATGCTCTGATCGACTCAGTCTCATGTTATCGGTATTTGTTCTTCATGGACGCTTATTCGGGATACAACCAAATTCTGATGTACAAATTAGACCAAGAAAATACCTCGTTCATAACCCCAAAAGCTAACTATTGTTACATAGTGATGCCTTTCGGGTTAAAAAATGCGAGTGCTACATACCAATGGTTGATGAATAAGGTGTTCTTTTCCACCTAGGAGAACTGGTGTGCGAAATTGTGATCACTACTTTTCACAACTCAAATAATCCCTAGTAATGGCCCCAAGAACTTGGTGCTCAATACCATGGCATAAACACAACTTTGCACAACTAACCAGCAAGTGCACTGGGTCGTCCAAGTAATAAACCTTACGCGAGTAAGGGTCGATCCCACGGAGATTGTTGGTATGAAGCAAGCTATGGTCACCTTGTAAATCTTAGTCAGGCAGACTCAAATGGGTATAGTGATATACGAATAAAGCATAAAGATAAAGATAGAGGTACTTATGTAATTCATTGGCAGGAACTTCAGATAAGCGTATGAAGATGCCTTCCCTTCCGTCTCTCTGCTTTCCTACTGTCTTCATCCAATCCTTCTTACTCCTTTCCATGGCAAGCTTATGTAGGGTTTCACCGTTGTCAGTGGCTACCTCCCATCCTCTCAGTGAAAATGTTCCTATGCTCTGTCACAGCATATGGCTAATCAGCTGTCGGTTCTCGGTCAGGCCGGAATAGAATCCAGTGATTCTTTTGCGTCTGTCACTAACGCCCCGCCTGCTAGGAGTTTGAAGCACGTCACAGTCATTCAATCATTGAATCCTACTCAGAATACCACAGACAAGGTTTAGACCTTCCGGATTCTCTTGAATGCCGCCATCTGTTCTCGCCTATACCACGAAGACTCCGGTTAAAGAATCCAAGAGATAAACATTAGAGCCTCGTCTGCTTGTAGAACAAGAGTGGTTGTCAGTCACTTTGTTCATAAGTGAGAATGATGATGAGCGTCACATAATCATCACATTCATCATGTTCTTGGGTGCAAATGAATATCTTGGACAAAGAACAAGCGGAATTGAATAGAAGAACAATAATAATTGCATTAATACTCGAGGTACAGCAGAGCTCCACACCTTAATCTATGGTGTGTAGAAACTCCACCGTTGAAAATACATAAGGACAAAAGTGATCATTGGTTTCGGCCCCAGAGAGGGAACCAGAAGAACCAAGATGAAAATACAATAGTAAAGGTCCTATTTATAGGAAACTAGTAGCCTAGGGTATACAGAGATGAGTAAATGACATAAAAATCCACTTCCGGGCCCACTTGGTGTGTGCTTGGGCTGAGCAATGAAGCATTTTCGTGTAGAGACTCTTCCTGGAGTTAAACGCCAGCTTTTATGCCAGTTTGGGCGTTTAACTCCCATTTTGGTGCCAGTTCCGGCGTTTAACACTGGGATTTCTGAGGGTGACTTTGAACGCCGGTTTGGGCCATCAAATCTTGGGCAAAGTATGGACTATCATATATTGCTGGAAAGCCCAGGATGGCTACTTTCCAACGCCGTTGAGAGCGCGCCAATTGGGCTTCTGTACCTCCAAAAAATCCACTTCGAGTGCAAGGAGGTCAGAATCCAACAGCATCTGCAGTCCTTTTCAGTCTCTGGATCAGATTTTTGCTCAGGTCCCTCAATTTCAGCCAGAAAATACCTGAAATCACAGAAAAACACACAAACTCATAGTAAAGTCCAGAAAAGTGAATTTTAACTAAAAACTAATAAAAATCTACTAAAAACTCAACCAAATATACTAAAAATATACTAAAAACAATGCCAAAAAGCGTACAAATTATCCGCTCATCACAACACCAAACTTAAATTGTTGCTTGTCCTCAAGAAACTGAAAATCAAATAAGATAAAAAGAAGAGAATATACTATAGACTCCAAATTATCAATGAAACTTAGCTCCAAATTAGATGAGCGGGACTAGTAGCTTTTTGCCTCCGAACAGTTTTGGCATCTCACTTTATCCTTTGAAATTCAGAATGATTGGCTTCTTTAGGAACTCAGAATCCAGATAGTGTTATTGATTCTCCTAGTTAAGTATGATGATTCTTGAACACAGCTACTTATTGAGTCTTGGCCGTGGCCCAAAGCACTCTGTCTTCCAGTATTACCACCGGATACATACATGCCACAGACACGTAATTGGGTGAACCTTTTCAGATTGTTACTCAGCTTTGCTAGAGTCCCCAATTAGAGGTGTCCAGGATTCTTAAGCACACTCTTTTTGCCTTGGATCACAACTTTATTTCTTTCTTTTTCTCCTTTTTTCATTTTTTTTTGTATTCACTGCTTTTTCTTGCTTCAAGAATCATTTTTATGATTTTTCAGATCCTCAGTAACATGTCTCCTTTCTCATCATTCTTTCAAGAGCCAACAATTTTAACATTCATGAACAACAAATTCAAAAGACATATGCACTGTTCAAGCATACATTCAGAAAACAAAAAGTATTGTCACCACATCAAACTAATTAAGCTAGTTTTAAAGATGAATTCGAAATCCTGTACTTCTTGTTCTTTTGTAATAAAAACAGTTTTCATTTAAGAAAGGTGATGGATTCATAGGACATTCATAACTTTAAGGCATAGACACTAAGACACTAATGATCATAAGACACAAACATGGACAAACATAAGCATAAAAAAAATTTGAAAAACAGAAGAGTAAAGAACAAGGAGATTAAAGAACGGGTCCACCTTAGTGATGGCGGCTTGTTCTTCCTCTTGAAGGTCTTATGGAGTGCTTGAGCTCCTCAATGTTTCTTCCTTGTCTTTGTTGCTCCTCTCTCATGATTCTTTGATCTTCTCTAATTTCATGGAGGAGGATGGAATGTTCTTGGTGCTCCACCCTTAGTTGTCCCATGTTGGAACTCAATTCTCCTAGGGAGGTGTTCAGTTGCTCCCAATAGTCTTGTGGAGGAAAGTGCATCCCTTGAGGCATCTCAGGGATCTCATGATGAGAGGGGTCTCTTGTTTGCTCCATCTTTTTCTTAGTGATGGGCTTGAGGTCATGCCTTCTCAGTTGAACTGGCTTTCCTCTTGAATCTCTCTTTCATTGAGCACCCTCTTCATAAATATCTATTAGGACTTGGTCCAACCTTTGATCAAAGTTGACCCTTCTTCATGGCCACAACTTCATAGAAGTGGTCTTGATGCACCCCTGAGATGAATCTCTCCATCTCCCATGACTCGGAGGAGGAAGCTTTTGCCTTGCCTTTCCTCTTTCTAGAGGTTTTTCCGGCCTTGGATGCCATAAATGGTTATGGAAAAACGAAAAAGCAACGCTTTTACCACACCAAACTTAAAAGGTTTGCTCGTCCTCGAGCAAAAGAAGAAAGAATAGAGAAGAAGAAGAAGAAATGAGGAAGAAGGGAATGGCTTTTGTGTTCGGCCCAAGAGGGGGAGAAGTGGTGTTTAGGTTGTGTGAAAATGAAGGGGTGAAGAAGGGTTTATATAGGAGAGGGGGGGTCATGGTTCGGTCAAGTGAGGGTGGGTTTGGGTGGGAAAGTGGTTTGAATTTGAATAGTGAGGTAGGTGGGGTTTTATGAGGGATGGATGTGAGTGGTGAAGAGAAAGTGGGATTTGATAGGTGATGGGTTTTTGGTGAATGGGTGAAGAAGAATGAGGGTGGTGGGGTTGGTGGGGATCCTGTGGGGTCCACAGATCCTGAGGTGTCAAGGAAAAGTCATCCCTGCACCAAATGGCATTCAAAATCACGTTTTGAGCCATTTCTGGCGTTAAACGCCGGGCTGGTGCCCATTCCTGGCATTTAACGCCAGGTTCTTGCCCTTTTCTGGCGTTTAACGCCAGTCTGGTGCCCCTTTCTGGCGTTAAACGCCCAGAATGGTGCCAGACTGGGCGTTAAACGCCCAACTGCTAGCCTCACTGGCGTTTAAACGCCAGTGGGTTCTTCCTCCAAGGTGTGCTGTTTTTCTTCCTGTTTTTCATTCTGTTTTTGCTTTTTCAATTGATTTTGTGACTTCTCATGATCATCAACCTACAAAAAACATAAAATAACAAAAGAAAATAGATAAAATATAACATTGGGTTGCCTCCCAACAAGCGCTTCTTTAATGTCAGTAGCTTGACAGATGGCTTTCATGGAGCCTCACAAATGATCAGAGCAATGTGGGAACCTCCCAACACCAAACTTAGAGTTTGAATGTGGGGGTTCAACACCAAACTTAGAGTTTGGTTGTGGCCTCCCAACACCAAACTTAGAGTTTGACTGTGGGGGCTCTGTTTGACTCTGATTTGAGAGAAGCTCTTCATGCTTCCTCTCCATGGTGACAGAGGGATATCCTTGAGCCTTAAACACAAAGGATTCTTCATTCACTTGAATGATCAGTTCGCCTCTATCAACATCAATCACAGCCTTTGCTGTGGCTAGGAAGGGTCTGCCAAGGATGATGGTTTCATCCATGCACTTCCCAGTCTCTAGGACTATGAAATCAGCAGGGATGTAATGGTCTTCAATCTTCACCAAAACATCCTCTACAAGTCCATGAGCTTGTTTTCTTGAGTTGTCTGCCATCTCTAATGAGATTCTTGCAGCTTGCACCTCAAAGATCCCTAGCTTCTCCATTACAGAGAGAGGCATGAGGTTTACACTTGACCCTAAGTCACACAGAGCCTTCTTGAAGGTCATGGTGCCTATGGTACAAGGTATTGAAAACTTCCCAGGATCTTGTCTCTTTTGAGGTAATTTCTGCCTAGACAAGTCATCCAGTTCTTTGGTGAGCAAGGAGGGTTCATTCTCCCAAGTCTCATTTCCAAATAACTTGTCATTTAGCTTCATGATTGCTCCAAGGTATTTAGCAACTTGCTCTTCAGTGACATACTCATCCTCTTCAAAGGAAGAATACTCATCAGAGCTCATGAAAGGCAGAAGTAAGTCCAATGGAATCTCTATGGTCTCATTTTGAGCCTCAGATTCCCATGGTTCCTCATTGGGAAACTCATTGGAGGTCAGTGCACGCCCATTGAGGTCTTCCTCAGTGGCGTTCACTTCCTTTCCTTCCTCTCCAAATTCGGCCATGTTGATGGCCTTGCACTCTCCTTTTGGATTTTCTTCTATGTTGCTTGGGAGAGTACTAGGAGGGAGTTCAGTAACTTTCTTGCTCAGCTGTCCCACTTGTGCCTCCAAATTCCTAATGGAGGACCTTGTTTCAGTCATGAAACTTTGAGTGGTTTTGATTAGGTCAGAGACCATGGTTGCTAAGTCAGAGGTGTTCTGCTTAGAACTCTCTGTCTGTTGCTGAGAAGATGATGGAAAAGGCTTGCCATTGCTAAACCTGTTTCTTCCACCATTATTGTTATTGAAACCTTGTTGAGGTCTTTCTTGATTCTTCCATGAGAAATTTGGGTGATTTCTCCTTGAAGAATTATAGGTGTTTCCATAGGGTTCTCCTAGGTAATTCACCTCTTCCATTGAAGGGTTCTCAGGATCATAGGCTTCTTCTTCAGATGAAGCATCCTTAGTACTGCTTGGTGCATTTTGCATTCCAGACAGACTTTGAGAAATCAAATTGACTTGTTGAGTCAATATTTTATTCTGAGCCAATATGGCATTCAGAGTATCAATCTCAAGAACTCCTTTCTTCTGATTAGTCCCATTGTTCACAGGATTCCTTTCAGAAGTATACATGAATTGGTTATTTGCAACCATTTCAATCAGCTCTTGAGCCTCTGTAGGCGTCTTCTTCAAATGAAGAGATCCTCCAGCAGAGCTATCCAAAGACATCTTGGATAGTTCAGAGAGACCATCATAGAAAATACCTATGATGCTCCATTCAGAAAGCATGTCAGAAGGGCATTTTCTGATCAATTGTTTGTATCTTTCCCAAGCTTCATAGAGGGATTCTCCATCCTTTTGTCTGAAGGTTTGGACTTCCACTCTAAGCTTACTCAATTTTTGAGGTGGAAAGAACTTTGCCAAGAAGGCATTGACTAGCTTTTCCCATGAGTCTAGGCTTTCTTTAGGTTGTGAGTCCAACCATGTCCTAGCTCTGTCTCTTACAGCAAAAGGAAATAGCATAAGTCTGTAGACCTCAGGGTCAACCCCATTAGTCTTGACAGTGTCACAGATTTGCAAGAATTCAGCTAAAAACTGATGAGGATCTTCCAATGGAAGTCCATGGAACTTGCAATTCTGTTGCATTAGAGAAACTAATTGAGGCTTAAGCTCAAAGTTGTTTGCTCCAATGGCAGGGATAGAGATGCTTCTCCCATAGAAGTCGGGAGTAGGTGCAGTAAAGTCACCCAGCACCTTCCTTGCATTGTTTGCATTGTTGTTGTTTTCGGCTGCCATGTCTTCTTCTTCTTTGAAGATTTCTGTTAGGTCCTCTGCAAAGAGTTGTGCCTTAGCTTCTCTTAGCTTTTGCTTCAAGGTCCTTTCAGGTTCAGGGTCAGCTTCAACAAGAATGCTTTTGTCTTTGTTTCTGCTTATATGAAAGAGAAGAGAACAAGAAAATGTGGAATCCTCTATGTCACAGTATAGAGATTCCTTGAGGTGTCAGAGGAAAAGGAAAGTAGAAGACAGAAGTAGAAAATTCGAACTTATCAAAGAAGATGGAGTTCGAATTTTGCATTAAGGAATAGTGTTAGTCCATAAATAGAAGGATGTTAGAGGAAAGGAAGTAATTTTCGAAAATTAAGTAAAAGACTTTGAAAACATTTTGAAAAACATTAATTAATTTTCGAAAATAAGAGTGGGAAAGAAGTCAAGTGATTTTTGAAAAAGATTTTGAAATTAGAAGGCAAAAAGATTTGATTGAAACTATTTTGAAAAAGATGTGGTTAAGAAGATATGATTGGTTTTAAAAAAAATGTGATTGAGAAAATATGATTTGAAAACAATTTTAAAAAGATTTGATTTTAAAAATTAATGACTTGCCTAACAAGAAAAGATATGATTCAAACATTAAACCTTTCTCAACAGAAAAGGCAACATACTTGAAATGTTCAATCAAATCGTTAATTGTTAGCAAGTATCTTTGAAAAAGGAAAGAAATTGATTTTGAAAACATTTGATTGAAAAGATATGATTTGAAAAAGATTTGATTTTGAAAAACTTTGAAAACTTGAAAAAAAAAATTGATTTGAAAACAAAATCCTCCCCCTTGTGCCATTCTGGCGTTAAACGCCCAGAATGGTGCACATTCTGGCGTTTAACGCCCAAACCTATACCCTTTTGGGCGTTAAACACCCAACCAGGTACCCTGGCTGGCGTTTAAACGCCAGTCTGTCCTTCTTCACTGGGCGTTTTGAACGCCCAGCTTTTTCTGTGCAATTCCTCTGCTGTATGTTCTGAATCTTTAATTCTCTGTATTATTGACTTGAGAAGACACAAATTAAAAATATTTTTGGATTTTTAATAATCAAAATGCAACTAAAATCAAATAACAATGCATGCAAGACACCAATCTTAGCAGTTTGTATACTACTGACACTAATGAGAATGCATATGAGATACACAAAACACTCAAGTCAAGAGAATTTAAAGATTAGAGTAAGAAATCGTCAATAACATCTTGAAGATCCTTAAGACACATGAATGAATGCATGCAATTGACACCAAACTTAAAATGAGACACTAGACTCAAACAAGAAATTTTTGGATTTTATGATTTTGTAATTTTTTTTTTGTGCTTTTTCGAAAATTAAGTGGAAAAGAAAACAAAGGTATCAAAATTCTTAATGAGAATTCCAGGAATCATGCAATGTTAGTCTAAAGCTTTAGTCTAAAGGAATTAGACATAGCTAGCCAAGCTTCAGCAGGACATTGCATTCAAGAGCTAAATTGATGAGGATCAATCAGCTTTGGTGATGATAAGAACATCACCTTGAAACACTAGAATTCATTCTTAAGAACTCTGAAGAAAAATACCTAATCTAAGCAACAAGATGAACCGTCAGTTGTCCATACACAAAACAATCCCCGGCAACGGTGCCAAAAACTTGGTGTGCGAAATTGTGATCACTACTTTTCACAACTCAAATAATCCCTAGTAATGGCCCCAAGAACTTGGTGCTCAATACCATGGCATAAACACAACTTTGCACAACTAACCAGCAAGTGCACTGGGTCGTCCAAGTAATAAACCTTACGCGAGTAAGGGTCGATCCCACGGAGATTGTTGGTATGAAGCAAGCTATGGTCACCTTGTAAATCTTAGTCAGGCAGACTCAAATGGGTATAGTGATATACGAATAAAGCATAAAGATAAAGATAGAGGTACTTATGTAATTCATTGGTAGGAACTTCAGATAAGCGTATGAAGATGCCTTCCCTTCCGTCTCTCTGCTTTCCTACTGTCTTCATCCAATCCTTCTTACTCCTTTCCATGGCAAGCTTATGTAGGGTTTCACCGTTGTCAGTGGCTACCTCCCATCCTCTCAGTGAAAATGTTCCTATGCTCTGTCACAGCATATGGCTAATCAGCTGTCGGTTCTCGGTCAGGCCGGAATAGAATCCAGTGATTCTTTTGCGTCTGTCACTAACGCCCCGCCTGCTAGGAGTTTGAAGCACGTCACAGTCATTCAATCATTGAATCCTACTCAGAATACCACAGACAAGGTTTAGACCTTCCGGATTCTCTTGAATGCCGCCATCTGTTCTCGCCTATACCACGAAGACTCCGGTTAAAGAATCCAAGAGATAAACATTAGAGCCTCGTCTGCTTGTAGAACAAGAGTGGTTGTCAGTCACTTTGTTCATAAGTGAGAATGATGATGAGCGTCACATAATCATCACATTCATCATGTTTTTGGGTGCAAATGAATATCTTGGACAAAGAACAAGCGGAATTGAATAGAAGAACAATAATAATTGCATTAATACTCGAGGTACAGCAGAGCTCCACACCTTAATCTATGGTGTGTAGAAACTCCACCGTTGAAAATACATAAGGACAAAAGTGATCATTGGTTTCGGCCCCAGAGAGGGAACCAGAAGAACCAAGATGAAAATACAATAGTAAAAGGTCCTATTTATAGGAAACTAGTAGCCTAGGGTATACAGAGATGAGTAAATGACATAAAAATCCACTTCTGGGCCCACTTGGTGTGTGCTTGGGCTGAGCAATGAAGCATTTTCGTGTAGAGACTCTTCCTGGAGTTAAACGCCAGCTTTTATGCCAGTTTGGGCGTTTAACTCCCATTTTGGTGCCAGTTCCGGCGTTTAACGCTGGGATTTCTGAGGGTGACTTTGAACGCCGGTTTGGGCCATCAAATCTTGGGCAAAGTATGGACTATCATATATTGCTGGAAAGCCCAGGATGTCTACTTTCCAAAGCCGTTGAGAGCGCGCCAATTGGGCTTCTGTACCTCCAGAAAATCCACTTCGAGTGCAGGGAGGTCAGAATCCAACAGCATCTGCAGTCCTTTTCAGTCTCTGGATCAGATTTTTGCTCAGGTCCCTCAATTTCAGCCAGAAAATACCTGAAATCACAGAAAAACACACAAACTCATAGTAAAGTCCAGAAAAGTGAATTTTAACTAAAAACTAATAAAAATCTACTAAAAACTCAACCAAATATACTAAAAATATACTAAAAATAATGCTAAAAAGCGTACAAATTATCCGCTCATCAAGAACTCATGGAAGTATATGTAGACGACATGCTCGTCTAAACCAAAGAGCACTCAACACTGTTATCCGATCTGTCTGAGGTGTTCTCTACGATAAAAAAGTACGAGATGAGGCTAAACCCCACAAAATGCGCCTTCACAGTAGAAGCAGGAAAATTCTTGGGCTTCATGCTAACTCAAAGAAGCATATAAGCAAACCTGGATAAATGTCAAGCCATACTTAACATGAAGAGTCCGACCTGTGTCAAGGAGGTCCAACAATTAAATGGAAGGCTAGCAGCTTTATCTAGGTTCCTAGCAGGGTCTGCTCTAAAATCACTACCCTCAAATGCCATCCTTAGAAAGGGAAAGCATTTCGAGTAGACTCCAAAAAGCGAACAGGCCTTTCAAGATTTCAAAGCCTTTCTATACCTAACTGTAGCAAGTTGAGCAATAGCTTCAGCCCTGATCTGAGAGGATGAAAAGGGATAGCAACCTATCTACTTTATCAGCAAAACCTTACAAGGGGCAGAGCTAAACTATCAAAAGATAGAAAAGTTTACTTATGCCCTTATCCTCACATCTCAAAGGCTCCGACCTTATTTGCAAGCTCATACAATAAAGTTTCGTACTAATCAACCCATGAAACACATTCTACAAAAGACAGACCTAGCAAGACGGATGCTACAATGCGTTGTGGAACTGTCTGAGTTCGACTTAAAGTACAAAGCTTGGACAGCGATTAAATTCCAGTATCTTGCCGACTTTATAGCTGAATACACTAAAAGCTTGGGAGATCTGACTACCTAGAGCTTGTACGTAGATGGGTCATCCAATAAAATCGGCAGCAGTACAGGTGTCATCCTGAAAAATGACCAAGAAACTCAGATAGAACTGTCACTAAGATTCGAGTTCCCTGCTTCTAATAACCAAGCAGAATATGAAGCGTTACTTGCTGGCTTGAAGTTGGCCAAAGAAGTGCGAACAAAAAGACCCCACAATGAAGAAGTATTTAGATGAAGAAGTATTTAGATGGAGCCCGATAGCAGCTAACACACTTTCTTGAGGGAGAAGTCCGACATATAGCCTGAGAATCAAATGCCTGAATTGATGCCATCTCCAAGTTAGCCAGCACCAAGCTAGGGGTCAATAATAGAAGCCTTATCCAGGAGACTCTACAAGCACCAACAATAGCAAAAGGGGAAGACAACTCGGAGACAATGGCCATATCCAATCAAAATTTGGGATGGATGACTCTATAGTCAACTATCTCAAAATCGATATCCTTCTTGAGAACGAAAAGGAGGCTAGAAGACTTATAAAAGAAGCACAAAATTACACACTGGTCCACAATGTTCTATATAAAAGAGGGATATCAACACCCATCTTAAAGTGTGCTCCGACCTTCAACACTAAGGAAGATTTAGAAGATGTGCACAATGGCATATGTGGGAATTATTTGAGAGCTCGACCAGTAGCCAAAAAGGTGATTCGAGCTGGATTCTTTTAGCCGACCTTGCAAAGGGAAGGAGCCAAGTTCATTAAGAAGTGCCCACCCTGCCAGAAGCATGCCAACTTCCACGTTGCGCCTCCTGAGGAGCTCATCAGTGTTACCTCACCATGGTCATTTTCGAAATGGGGTCTCGATCTGGTTGGACCATTTTCTCAAGCCCCGGGACAAGTTAAATACCTCATAGTAGGGATTGACTATTTTACTAAGTGGATTGAGGCAGAACCATTAGCAACAATCACTACCCAGAGAAGTTAGGAATTCCTATAAAAAATATTGTCACAAAGTTTGGGGTTCCTCACTCCATCACCACAGATAATGGAATTCAATTTACCGACACAACCTTCAGGAACCTGGTGGCCGACCTCAAAATAAAACAGCAATTCACATCGGTAGAACATCCCAGGCCAATGGACAGGCTGAAGCCACAAATAAAGTCATACTACCCGAGTTGAAGCACCGATTACAAGACGTAAAAGGGGCTTTGGCGGATGAGCTCCCTCAAATCTTATAGGCATATCGGACAACCTCGCATTCAACGACGGGAGAGTCACCTTTCTGACATGCCTACAAAATTGAAGCAATGATTCCCATAGAAATTGATGAAGAATTGATGACAAGTCATCATATACCCATTTTTCAAGCTAATTTCACTTGTTTTGTTAGCATTTATGCACTTTCTTGCATCCTAAGTAAGTGATTTGGAGTGAAAATGCATAACTTCTTTAAATCAAGCAACCACCATGAAATTAATGTTAAATCATGAGGTTTAAGCTAATTTTAATTGAATTTTAATTGATTTATAAGCCTCTTGAATTTAGTGATACTTTGAGTGGTTGTTTTGGTTTATTGTAGGTGAAGAAAAAAAAAAAGGAAAAGCGTGGCCTAAGGAAGTGTGGCCCAAGGAGAAGAAAGTGTGGTCAAAGGAAGGAAAAGTGTGCCGCATGCAATGCGGGAGGCAAGCATTGCCCTCCACAAGGGCACACTGCCCTCTAGGAGGGCAACATAAGGGAACTAAGCAAAGAAGGCAACTCTGCCCTGCTCACTACAAGGGCAGAGCACAAATTTGTGCCTTGGAATCAAGAGGAATAAAATGTTGCCCTGCCCTCCACAAGGGCAATATCGGGCTCACCAAGGAAGAAAATCAAAGGAAAATGTCTCCAAATGCTTGCCACAAGAGTTGAACACGGGACCATGAGGAAGCAAGGAACTAAGTCCCATCACCGTGCCAAGAAACCAAGGAAAATGAATGAGCGTGTGTTTCGGCCATGATTCGAACCTGGGACATCAAAGTGAAGACACTGCCCTGCCCTCCGCGAGGGCAGGGCAGCATTTTGTTGGCGCATGGATCTGGCGCACCAAGGCTCAATTCTGGCGCACCAAGGCTCAATTCTGGCGCACCATCTCGATCCTGGCAGCACCAATTTTTCCTGCCCTGCCCTCCGCGAGGGTAGGGCAGCGTTCTGCGCACCAAGGCACGTTCCTGGCAGCACCAGCGCGCACCACAGCTTGAATTTGGCGCACCAATTTTTCCTGCCCTGCCCTCCGCGAGGGCAGGGCAGTGTTTTGCGCACCAAGACTGCACCAAAGCCGCACCAAGCCGCACCAAGGAAGCACCAACACGCATCAAATCCTGCCCTGCCCTCCACAAGGGCAGGGCAGCCTCCTGGGAGCAACCATTTTGGGCCGAAAAATTCAATCAAAATTCCAATTGAATTCATTTCTTCACCAAATCAAAAGCACATCCAAACCCTAACATCCAAGAATAGAAAGTGTATAAATAGGAGTTAGTTTGATGTAATTAGGACCTTTACTTTCACTTTTGAACTTTGGATATTTACCTTTTACTTGATTTTTGAATTTCATACTTCCTTTGGAGCTTTGAATTCTGCAAATTCTCTTGGTGACTTCACTGAGATTTCAGAGAATTAGGGAGGAGAATTGATCTCTCTTCTTCCTCGTTCTTGCTTGGGTCTTTTTAATTTCCTTGTTTTGAGTTTTGGGTGTGAAGAGTTGAGGAACTTCTGTCTCAACCTCCATTCCAAAATCTCTTTAATTCTTTTCTGCATAATTAAATTGAATTTCAATTTCCTTTACTGCTTCTTCTTCTAATTCTTGTTAATTTCTTTGAATACTTGGATCTGGGAAAGTAACTGAGATCTAGGCTCTGCTACCTAGTCTCTTGAACCCTGAGATCCCAATTTCCTTTTGGTTCATCTGTGAACCTTGCTGCATTTTAATTTCAATTTCTGTTTGAATCATCTTTGCTTCCAATTCAATTTCTGCTCTATTAATTGTTGCAATTTACTTTCTCTTTGTTTAGATTCTGCAATCCCAGTCCTCAACCCCTTTTACATTCAAGCAATTTACATTTCTTGCCATTTAAGTTACTGCAATTTACATTTCTTGCACTTTAAGTTTCAGTCATTTACTTTCTTGTTCTTTAAGATTCTGCAAGTTTACTTTCCTGCTCTCTAATTTACTGCAATTTGCCCTTCCCCCTTTACATTTACTATCATTTACTTCCTGTTAAACACAAATCACTCAACCAACACTTGATTCGCTTGACTAAACCAACCACTAAACTAAAATTGCTCAATCCTTCAATCCCTGTGGGATCGACCTCACTCATGTGAGTTATTATTACTTGATGCGACCCGGTACACTTGCCGGTGAGTTTTGTGTCGGATCGTTTTCCGCACATCAAGTTTTTGGCGCCGTTGCCGGGGATTGAAATAGATTGACAATGATTAAGTGAAGTGGAGGTCTAGATTAAGCATTTTTTCTTTTCTGTTATTCTAATTCCTACTAACACACTAACTGTTTGAATTTTTGCTTAAACTAACTAAAACTTCATTCCAACTATAGAGTGAAGTTTCATTGGCTTTCTGGATCTGTGTGTTCATTGTTGTGTGTTTGTATGTCAGGTACAGGAAGATCTTCCCCTACCCTCTCTGAAATTGACCAAAGAACTCTTCGAAAAATAAGAAGAGCTGAAAGAGGAAAGAACGTTATTGGAGAGGAAGAATCTGAGGAGGAATTCCAAGAGATGGAAGGAGATCTCAACCAACCAGGAGAAGGAGCCAACAATAACCAACAACAACGAAGAGTCTTGGCTTCATACACATTTGCAAATGCTAGACACTGTGGGAGTAGCATTCTTCCTCCCAATGTCAATGCAAACAACTTTGAATTAAAGCCACAACTCATCACTTTGGTTCAAAACAACTGTTCCTTTGGAGGAGGACCATTGGAGGACCCAAATCAACACTTATCCACCTTCTTGAGGATTTGTGACACTGTTAAAACCAATGGTGTGCCTCCTGACAGTTACAAGTTGCTGCTCTTTCCATTCTCTCTCAGAGACAAAGCCACTCAATGGCTAGAAACATTCCCAAAGGAAAGCATCAACACTTGGGATGACTTGGTGAGCAAGTTCCTTGCAAAATTTTATCCCCCTCAAAGAATCTTAAGATTGAAGACAGAGGTGCAGACATTTACTCAAATGGAGGCTGAGAATTTATATGAAGCATGGGAAAGATATAAAGCTCTATTGAGAAAGTGTCCACCAGAGATGTTTACTGAATGGGATAAGTTGCAAAACTTCTATAAAGGACTTACTCTAAAGGCTCAAGAAGCACTTGATCACTCAGCTGGAGGCTCATTACAACTCATGAAAACCACAGAGGAAGCTCAAAACCTCATTGATATGGTGGCCAACAACCAATATTTCTTTGCTCATCAAAGACAACGCCAACCATCACAGAGAAGAGGAGTAATGGAGTTAGAAGGAGTGGATTCAATTCTAGCTCAGAACAAGATGATGCAGCAGCAGATTCAACAACAGTTTGAGCAAATGGCCAAAAGAATTGATGGCTTGCAAGTGGCAGCAGTGAGCACCACAAGCCAACCACCAACCACTTGGGTGCAAAGTGAGGAAACTCAAGAGGAGCAACAGCAAGAGCAAGTCCAATACATGCACAACCAAAATCCTGGAACAAATGAAGTCTATGGGGATACTTACAATCCATCTTGGAAGAACCATCCCAACCTCAGATGGGGAGACAACCACAATCAAAACCAACAATCATGGCAAAGAAACTCAAGTCAGAACAATTGGAAAAACACAAACCACAACCCCCAGTCAAACACTAACCAAAACACATACAGAAAACCACAAAACAACTACCCCAATTCTAACCATCACATACCCAATAACCACCCAACTAACCAAAACACTTACCATCACCCATCAACACCCCAAAATCAACCAATCTCACAAGACTTACAGAGGATCACTAATCTAGAGCTGCTCATGGAGAAAATGATGAAGAACCAAGAATTGACAACAAAGAACCAAGAAGCTTCCATGAAGAACCTAGAGAGGCAGGTTGGACAAATCTCCAAACAGATTTCTGTTGAAAAACCATCAAGCTCACTACCAAGTGACACCATTCCCAACCCAAAGGAAGAATGCAAGGTCGTGCAACTAAGAAGTGGAAAAGTGTTATTGGATGGTAACCAAGGAGCAACCAAGAACAATGACAATGAGCCAACAAAGAATGATGAAGCCATCAACAAGGACATGACAACCAAGAATGTCCCAGGAGAACTCACAGAAGGAAATAACCAACCACAAAATTTGAAGAAGGGAAAGCAGATCATGGAAGAACCAATCCCAAGACAACATCAAGAGGAGAAGAGCTCAACACCACCACTGCCTTATCCACAGAGATTCCACAAAGAGACAAAGGATCAGCATTTCCACAAATTTCTTGAGACTTTCAAGAAGCTGGAAATCAACATACCTTTGGCTGAGGCTTTGGAGCAAATGCCTCTGTATGCCAAGTTTCTAAAGGAGCTCATCAACAAGAAGAGAAGCTGGAATGAGAAGGAGACTGTAATGCTTAGTGAAGAATGCAGTGCACTCATCAGAAAGGGACTCCCTCCCAAGCTTGAAGATCCTGGAGGTTTCTTCCTACGCTGCACTATTGGAAACCTATTCATTAACAAGGGGATGTGTGATTTAGGAGCAAGCATAAATCTAATTCCATCTTCTTTAGTGAAAAAGCTTGGCATAGAAGAGGTGAAACCAATACAGATATCCTTGGAATTGGTGGATCAATCAGTAGTGTATCCTAAAGGGCTGATTGAGAACCTTTTAGTTAAGGTTGACAAGTTCATCTATCCGGCAGATTTTGTGATCTTGGATTCTTCAGAAAATGGAAATGACTCCATAATACTTGGTCGACCATTTTTGGCCACTGCTAGAGCCATTGTGGATATAGAACAGGGAGAGCTAACCCTCAGGATGCATGAGGAAAGCATCACCTTGAAAGTCTTTCCAGAATCACAAAGGAATGAAGAACCAAGCAAGACAAGTGGTGACTTCCTTCCAAAGCAAACAACCTACAAAGCAGTAGAACAGGAAAATAAGCATCCACAGAAAGAAAAAGAAATTCAAAAAGAAGCTGGACTAATAAACAAAAAGGAAGGCAACACAACTCAAGTCACTGTCAAGGGAAGCATATCAACAAGGAAGAAAAAGAAGAAAAACAAGAAAAGGGCCTACAAAGGGTGGAAGAACAAGAAAATCCCAACAGAAGGATTTGCCAAAGGTGACAAGGTGCAACTAGTGTATCAACAGCTGGGAACAAAGGATTATTACACTGTCAATCAAGTACTCTCTCTTGAGCACATTGAAATTGAGCATCAAGGAACACAAAGAAAGCTTACAGTGAGAGGTGACAAGTTGAGACATCACCAACATCAACCACCTTAAAGGGAGTTCAATGTCAAGCTAGTGACAATAAAAGAGCGCTTCATGGGAGGCAACCCATGATTTAAAATTTCTGTCTTCTCTTTAATAAGCTATGATTTCCTGAGTATGATTTTGAACTTTCATATTTGATAAATTCACACTTTAGAGCATAAGTCAGACTTCTAAGTTTGGTGTCCCTTAAGGCACACTTAATCTTTGCTTTTCAAAAAGAAAGGGAGCTATTCTTAGAACATATGCATAATTCTTTTTGATGAAGCATAGGACCAAACACTAAGTTTGGTGTCTGCATGTGTAACAATGTTCAGAAGATCATTTCCCCAATCATGAAATCAAAACCATACAGAATGGGATCATGCATCAAATAATTTCTTTAAAAATATATCAATTGTGAAGAATGGTTTGCATTGCTAAGCCACCCCCTCAATAAAAGATAAGTTTGGTGTTCACCAACTTTTAGCATCTTTAATTAAGGGATACAATTGACCATTAAAAATTTTTTTTTAAATAATAATAAACAAAACAAAACAATTCTTTTCCTTTAATACAAATCAATTGCCAACGACTATATTGATGATCTAAGGCTAGTTGTTTTGGTTCATGCAGGAGAAAAAGATTGAGACAAAAGCAAGGAGGGGCCACGGCTAGGATCAGCAATGAGAGGATGGTCACATGTGCCTAGAAGAACGCGCTCATGGGGAACAGAATTTGTATGCATGCAACATTGAACACCTAAATGCATGCAGCCAATGGGAGGAGGATCCTCGTCAAGCTTCAACAATGCATGCAGACCGTCCGTTCTATGAGTCCTTTAGATGAACAACTCAATCTCAGCCCTTCATGAGCACTAACGGGGTCTTTCTTCATTCATTCATTATGGTTTTGTTGGAAAGCTTGAAGAATTCACTTATAAATAGCCGTTGGCACCAACACGGTATACACACTCTCATTCAAGCCATTTTCATATGAAAGCCATAATCTCTTCCACCTCCAAAACCAACATAATCCCCTTATCTCACACAACAAAACCGAACCAAAACTCATCCCAAATACAACACACACTTCTTCTATTCTCACTCTTTCTTTCTTCTCACCTCAAATCCGATGGCTTCCTCAAGTTCAAAAAGAAGGCCGGGAAAGGAACCTATGGTAGCCGAACCTCCATCCTTTGATGCAACCAAATTTAGATCCCAATTTCATGAAGGGAGATATCATAGGTTCATGGAGACAAAGAATGTCATTTATGAGAAAGGCCTTGAGTTGAGAGATGGGGAGTACCCCATCATGAGGCAAATCACTAAAGAAAGAAGGTGGAAACTTTTATGTGCTCCTCTTGTTGACATCAATGCAGTCATGATCAGGGAGTTTTATGCAAATGCTGTGAAAGAAAACAAAGATAGTGCTCCTTACACAAGTTATGTCAGAGGAGTTGAAGTGAGTTTTAGCCCAGCTGCCATCACAAGAGCCCTCAAGTTGAGAACCATAACCTATGCAGAGCCCAGTTATGAAACTAGATTGCAAATGGAAAATAATCCTGATGAGATCCTGCAAGGGTTATGTGTGGAAAATACAGATTGGGAAAGAGATTCAAAGGGAGTTCCAAGTCACTTGAGGAGGATAAATCTCACTCCTGTGGCTAAGGAATGGTATGAAATAGTGAGAAGATCTATCCTTCCTACTGGAAACGCTTCTTGGGTCACAATCAAACGAGCACTCTTGACTTACTGCATCTTGCATGGAGGTGAGATCAACCTCGCACAACTCATAGCTGACAGTATTCAAGAGATGGCCAATAGCACAAGCAAATCAAGTGGTCTTGGACATCCAAGCACCATCCTCAGGCTATGTGACAAAGCTAAAGTAATCTTTGAAGATGAGGACACAGAAAAAGTGAAAAAGGGAAAAGGGATCACTAAGAAGAGTATGGAAGGAATAAATGAAGAAGATGATCCAGAGGGGGTGGTAGCCCCCAGGCAAAGGAGATCACAAAGAGAGGAAGGACGAAATCAAGCTCATGATGTCATAGACATGAGCCAGCTACACAGAGCAATAAAAGAGCTATCCCAACAACTCATGCAAACTCAACAAGGGCAAAATCAGGGGTGCCAAGAGCAATATCTAGAGCCCCATCCAGAGTTTAGGGAGCAATATCTGAAAGACAAAGAGGAGAGGGAAGCTTGGCAGCATCAAATGGAGGAGAAACAAGAGAGATGGCAACAACAAATGATGACTCAGCAGCAAGAATTTCAAGCACAGATTCTTGAAGGACAAAAAGAGCAATACAAAGAGTTCAAAGAATCATATGATAAGCTGTATTTTAGTCAAGCTAAAGCAGGGGAATATAGTCACAACCTGTATCAATGGAAGAATGTTCATCACACCTGGGAGAAGTTAGATACGCACAAAGAATGGAAAATAATGAAAACATGCAAGCAAGGTTGGAGTACTTGACCCACAATTTGCCAACACTCAATCCTGAGATCAAGCCATTTGAACAATGCCCTGAATTTTTAGCCAAGCAACAGGCAAGATCTCATCAATATACTGAGGCAACCTTTAAAAGATTGGAAGATGTTGGGCTCTCAGGACTCCTAGATTCTGTTTGGGGTAGAAGATGTCCTGGTGAAGAGATCCGAGATTATTCCAAGACAGGGAAGAGAAAGAAGAAGAAGGGAGAATCAAGTAGCAGCCACGACCATTAGAAGGTGGCAAAGTTCTTTCATGCTTCCTTTTTCATGCCTTTAATAAGGAGATGCATGTCTGAAACATGATATGCCTCCATCATTTATTTCTTTTACTTCATGCAATTTTTGTTCTTTGTTTTTCATTTTAGTTAGTTAATAAATAGCTAGAAAAATGCTAAATCTGCATAATGCTTGTTATCCATCACTTAGCTTTAAATTTTGTTTTGTTTCCCATATGCTTAAATAAAAGAGATCTGGTTTGAATTGAAAAGTGAAATATCCAATGTTGCATAAGTAAGAATGGAAGTTAGTGGTGGTATATGTGTTTGATTAAATGCATAACTCATAAAATAATTGTTGCATAATATCATTCTCATTCAAGTGTGAGTTAGCTTGCTGTTGTAAAGACTCTTATCAATAATGAAAAAGCCCTTGGTAACAAGAACAGAAAGAAAAGGGAAAGAAAAAGCCAAAATGGCAATAAAAACAAAGAATAAAGGTTGGACACCAATAGCTTGGACCCTAGGACATATGCCTGTGGTGTTCTTGTACTAAGATATGCTTGGATGAGTAAATTCTAAGGGGTATTTTAAAACCCGGTCACTTAGATCAACTGATTTGGGATGGCCAATTGAAAGTCCACAATAAAGAGCAACTTAGATACAAAACATTTAGTTATCCAAAGAGATGCTGGGCATCAATGATCCTAGGAAGAATTAGTGAGCCAAGTGTCTGTGGTGGAAAGATGTTGAGTAAAAGAAAGAAAAAAATAAAGCCAAAGGCTACTACTGCAACATTAGACACCAAACCTCCAAAAGAATAAGCTTGTTAAGCATTATAAGAAAGAAAAGTTAGCAAGGGAGTAGTTAAATAAGTGAGTCTTATAACAGCAAGTTTAGCAAGCCTTTGAGGAAAGATGTATATTATGTAACAGCAACAATAATTGAGTTATCATTGTCTGCATAAAGACCCCATAGATCAAGTTCTGCTATATGCCTAATAAGGATATGTGTTCTTTTCCTATTCATTTCATTTACTCTTAGTTTTGATGCTTGCTTGGGGACAAGCAAGATTTAAATTTGGTGTTGTGATGACAAGTCATCATATACCCATTTTTCAAGCTAATTTCACTTGTTTTGTTAGCATTTATGCACTTTCTTGCATCCTAAGTAAGTGATTTGGAGTGAAAATGCATAACTTCTTTAAATCAAGCAACCACCATGAAATTAATGTTAAATCATGAGGTTTAAGCTAATTTTAATTGAATTTTAATTGATTTATAAGCCTCTTGAATTTAGTGATACTTTGAGTGGTTGTTTTGGTTTATTGTAGGTGAAGAAAAAAAAAAGGAAAAGCGTGGCCTAAGGAAGTGTGGCCCAAGGAGAAGAAAGTGTGGTCAAAGGAAGGAAAAGTGTGCCGCATGCAATGGGGGAGGCAAGCATTGCCCTCCACAAGGGCACATTGCCCTCTAGGAGGGCAACATAAGGGAACTAAGCAAAGAAGGCAACTCTGCCCTGCCCACTACAAGGGCAGAGCACAAATTTGTGCCTTGGAATCAAGAGGAATAAAATGTTGCCCTGCCCTCCACAAGGGCAATATCGGGCTCACCAAGGAAGAAAATCAAAGGAAAATGTCTCCAAATGCTTGCCACAAGAGTTGAACACGGGACCATGAGGAAGCAAGGAACTAAGTCCCATCACCGTGCCAAGAAACCAAGGAAAATGAATGAGCGTGTGTTTCGGCCATGATTCGAACCTGGGACATCAAAGTGAAGACACTGCCCTGCCCTCTGCGAGGGCAGGGCAGCATTTTGTTGGTGCATGGATCTGGCGCACCAAGGCTCAATTCTGGCACACCAAGGCTCAATTCTGGCGCACCATCTCGATCCTGGCAGCACCAATTTTTCCTGCCCTGTCCTCCGCGAGGGCAGGGCAGCGTTCTGCGCACCAAGGCACGTTCCTGGCAGCACCAGCGCGCACCACAGCTTGAATTTGGCGCACCAATTTTTCCTGCCCTGCCCTCCGCGAGGGCAGGGCAGTGTTTTGCGCACCAAGACTGCACCAAAGCCGCACCAAGCCGCACCAAGGAAGCACCAACACGCACCAAATCCTGTCCTGCCCTCCACAAGGGCAGGGCAGCCTCCTGGGAGCTACCATTTTGGGCCGAAAAATTCAATCAAAATTCCAATTGAATTCATTTCTTCACCAAATCAAAAGCCCATCCAAACCCCAACATCCAAGAATAGAAAGTGTATAAATAGGAGTTAGTTTGATGTAATTAGGACCTTTACTTTCACTTTTGAACTTTGGATATTTACCTTTTACTTGATTTTTGAATTTCATACTTCCTTTGGAGCTTTGAATTCTGCAAATTCTCTTGGTGACTTCACTGAGATTTCAGAGAATTAGGGAGGAGAATTGATCTCTCTTCTTCCTCGTTCTTGCTTGGGTCTTTTTAATTTCCTTGTTTTGAGTTTTGGGTGTGAAGAGTTGAGGAACTTCTGTCTCAACCTCCATTCCAAAATCTCTTTAATTCTTTTCTGCATAATTAAATTGAATTTCAATTTCCTTTACTGCTTCTTCTTCTAATTCTTGTTAATTTCTTTGAATACTTGGATATGGGAAGGTAACTGAGATCTAGGCTCTGCTACCTAGTCTCTTGAACCCTGAGATCCCAATTTCCTTTTGGTTCATCTGTGAACCTTGCTGCATTTTAATTTCAATTTCTGTTTGAATCATCTTTGCTTCCAATTCAATTTCTGCTCTATTAATTGTTGCAATTTACTTTCTCTTTGTTTAGATTCTGCAATCCCAGTCCTCAACCCCTTTTACATTCAAGCAATTTACATTTCTTGCCATTTAAGTTACTGCAATTTACATTTCTTGCACTTTAAGTTTCAGTCATTTACTTTCTTGTTCTTTAAGATTCTGCAAGTTTACTTTCCTGCTCTCTAATTTACTGCAATTTGCCCTTCCCCCTTTACATTTACTGTCATTTACTTCCTGTTAAACACAAATCACTCAAACAACACTTGATTCGCTTGACTAAACCAACCACTAAACTAAAATTGCTCAATCCTTCAATCCCTGTGGGATCGACCTCACTCATGTGAGTTATTATTACTTGATGCGACCCGGTACACTTGCCGGTGAGTTTTGTGTCGGATCGTTTTCCGCACATCAAGAATCACCTAGAGTTATATTATATAATGAAGTAGCAAACATCCAGGCACAAAAGAAAGAACTCGATCTTCTCCCAGAAGTCCAAGAAAGATTGATGAGCGGATAATTTGTACCCTTTTTGGCATTGTTTTTGGTATGTTTTTAGTAGTTTTAGTTGAGTTCTTAGTATATTTTTATTAGTTTTTAGTTAAAATTCACTTTTCTGGACTTTACTATGAGTTTGTGTGTTTTTCTGTGATTTCAGGTATTTTCTGGCTGAAATTGAGGGACCTGAGCAAAAATTTGATTCAGAGACTGAAAAGCACTGCAGATGCTGTTGGATTCTGACCTCCCTGCACTCGAAGTGGATTTTCTGGAGCTACAGAAGCCCAATTGGCACGCTCTCAACGGCGTTGGAAAGTAGACATCCTGGGCTTTCCAGCAATATATGATAGTCCATACTTTGCCCAAGATTTGATGGCCCAAACCGGCGTTCAAAGTCACCCTCAGAAATTCCAGCGTTAAACGCCGGAACTGGCACCTAAATGGGAGTTAAACGCCCAAACTGGCATAAAAGCCGGCGTTTAACTCCAAGAAGAGTCTCTACACGAAATTTATTCATTGCTCAGCCCAAGCACACACCAAGTGGGCCCGGAAGTGGATTTTTATGTCATTTACTCATCTCTGTACACCCTAGGCTACTAGTTTTCTATAAGTAGGACCTTTTACTATTGTATTAGGGAGCTTTTGATCATGTTTTATGATTGAACTCACTTTGGGAGGCTGGCCATTCGGCCATGCCTAGACCTTGTTCTTATGTATTTTCAACGGTGGAGTCTCTACACACCATAGATTAAGGTGTGGAGCTCTGCTGTACCTCGAGTATTAATGCAATTACTATTGTTCTTCTATTAAATTCCGCTTGTTCTTTGTCCAAGATATCACTTGTTCTTCAACTTGATGAATGTGATGATCCGTGACACTCATCATCATTCTCACTTATGAACAAGGTGACCGACAACCACTTCTGTTCTACAAGCAAACAAGGCTCTAGTGTTTATCTCTTGGATTCCTGATACACGATGCATGGTTGATCGCCTGACAACCGAGTGCTCGCCTGACAAATGAGCCAGCCATTCCGTGAGATCAGAGTCTTCATGGTATAGGCGAGAACTGATGGCGGCATTCAAGAGAATCCGGAAGGTCTAACCTTGTCTGTGGTATTCTGAGTAGGATTCAATGATTGAATGACTGTGACGTGCTTCAAACTCCTAGCAGGCGAGGCGTTAGTGACAGACGCAAAAGAATCACTGGATTCTATTCCGGCCTGACCGAGAACCGACAGCTGATTAGCCATATGCTGTGACAGAGCATAGGAACATTTTCACTGAGAGGATGGGAGGTAGCCACTGACAACGGTGAAACCCTTGCATAAGCTTGCCATGGAAAGGAGTAAGAAGGATTGGATGAAGACAGTAGGAAAGCAGAGAGACGGAAGGGAAGGCATCTTCATACGCTTATCTGAAGTTCCTACCAATGAATTACATAAGTACCTCTATCTTTATCTTTATGCTTTATTCGTATATCACTATACCCATTTGAGTCTGCCTGACTAAGATTTACAAGGTGACCATAGCTTGCTTCATACCAACAATCTCCGTGGGATCGACCCTTACTCGCGTAAGGTTTATTACTTGGACGACCCAGTGCACTTGCTGGTTAGTTGTGCAAAGTTGTGTTTATGCCATGGTATTGAGCACCAAGTTTTTGGGGCCATTACTAGGGATTATTTGAGTTGTGAAAAGTAGTGATCACAATTTCGCACACCAAAGACCTCAGATTAGAGAAGAAGCCCTAAGACAAAGGATGGCTATAAGGTATAACTAGAAGGTTGTCAAGAGAAGCTTCATCACTAACAACCTCATGCTAATCCGAAACGACATCAGAATCTAGAAGCTGGGTAAAGGGAAGCTGGCAGCAAATTGGAAGGGACCTTACAAGATAGTCGAGGTCTTAGGTAAAGATTACTATAAGGTGTCCGACATCCAATGGTGGGAGCTCTTGAGGTCTTGGCATGCATGTAACCTAAGAAGGTACTACAGCTATGTTGCACACCTTGTTCCCAAGTGTACTGATGAGCGGATAATTTATACGATTTTTGGCATTGTTTTTACATAGTTTTTAGTATGATTTAGTTACTTTTTATTATATTTTTAGGCAAAAATCACATTTCTGGACTTTACTATGAGTTTGTGTATTTTTCTGTAATTTCAGATATTTTCTGGCTGAAATTGAGAGACTTGAGCAAAAATCTGATTTAGAGGCTGAGAAAGAACTGCAGATGCTATTGGATCCTGACCTCACTGCACTCAAACGCATTTTTCTGGTGCTACAGAAGTCCAATTGGCGCGCTCTTGATGCCAGGGCATCTTGGCCAGTTTCACTAGCCTTTTCTTTACTATTTTTAGGTAGTTTCATGCATTTTATTAGGAAATAAGCAAGTTTTGGGTGAATGTACACTTACATCTTGATTCAAGTAAACATTGTGAACTTTACATGATTTCATGAGAATAATGCATAAATTGAATGCCAATTTATATAATGCAAGATCTCATGACCTGGAACAAAACTTTGATGCACCCTGTTTGTTTGATTTTAGGCCAAAAGAAGCATGGAAAGACCATGTTAGTAGCCACGTTAGTATCACTAACGTGACCACTAACGTAAAAAGGGAGCAAGCTTGCAATGTTAGTGGTAAAGTTATCACCACTAACGCCTTCGAAAGCCATCACAACCCACGTTAGTTGTCACGTTAGCTGCACTAACGTAGGAACTAACATGGAGAGAAGAGGAAGCTCCAACGTTAGTGGTAAAGTTAACACTACTAACGTTGCAAAAGGCCACACATCACCACGTTAAGGGCCACGTTAATGTAGTTAACGTGAACTCTAACGTGGAGCAAAAAGAGACGCCAACGTTATTGACACTAACTTTGTCACTAACGTTGGACTAGGCCAAGATTACCTGCGTTAGTGGCCACGTTAATGCCACTAACGTGACGGGTAACGTGGAGCAAGGGATGAAGATGCCAACGTTAGTGACACTAACTTTGTCACTAACGATAGAGATGGCGAAGTACACCCACGTTAGTGGCCACGTTAATGCAATTAACGTGAGCACTAACGTGGAAGAGAAAGAGTTTTGTAGCGTTAGTGACAAATTTAGTGTCACTAATGCCTTCGTGTCATGGCATGCCTACGTTAATGGTCATGTTAGTTACACTAACGTGGACCATTAACGTGGGAGAAAGGGCAAGAAGGTAGCATTATTGGCAAAGTTAGCACCAATAACGCTAGTGAAGGATGGAAAGGCTACGTTAGTGGTCACGTTAGTGCCACTAACGTTGGAGTTAACGTGGCTCAAGTAGGTTGGGACGTTAGTGACAAAGTTAGTGTTACTAACGTCTTCGAACCAGAATTCACACTTAACGTTAACACCACTAACGTCCTGACTAACTGCATACCATGCCTAACTCACGCTCTTTCTGCAAGCAAAGCTGAGCCCACTGAGGACTGTAACAGCTTCAACTAAAGATTAAAGGCCCATATCCAAGACTTGGAGAGCTAACTAGAAGATCAGAAGAGTAGTATATATAGGAGTAGTTTTGAACTAGAAAGGAGCTTGGCATTATTGGGAGCTACACTATGTATATTTACGTTCTCTGCAATTTCTAGTTACTTTAGAATGCACTTTTCTTTTACGCGTTCCATTCCCAGAGCTATGAACAACTAAACCCCTTTCATTGGGTTAGGGAGCTCTGTTGTAATTTGATGGATCAATTATAGTTTTCATTCTTCTTCCTCTTTCTTTTCTCTTGATTTTGCTAGAAAGCCTTCGGTCTTCAACCAATTGGTTAGTTATCTTGAAAAAGAAACTCTCCATAATTGGATCTCCTCTGAGCTTTGGAAGAGGAATGAGGAGATCATGCTTGAAATGCTTTCTCACATTAGATTAGGTTGGGGGTTGGATGGATATCGTGACATGTAATCCTACCAATATTTTGATCTATGAAGGTGTGTGGTATAATCAGTGACCAAACTTTATCTCTTCTCATGAGCAATTAAATCAAGGAATTGAAAAATTGTTCAAGCTTAGAGAGATTGGGTTGCCAAGGAATTGGGATCCAATCACCTAAGATTTCCAAGGAGATCAATGAATGCATTGATTGAGGAAGAGATGAAGATGAACTTGATCTGGAGAATGCAACATCTCCTAAGCCCAATGAATTTCCCATCTCTGATCTTACCCATTCTCTTTACTTACTGTTATTTACTTTCATGATCATCTCCCCAATTCCCCATTTAAGATTCTGCAAATTTATATTCCATGTCATTTATCTTTCCCGCCTTTAATTTTCTATAATTCTCACTCAATTTGGCTTAGGTTGACTAGAACATTCTTCTAATTAAAGTTGCTCGACCAATCAATCCCTGTGGGATTAGACCTCACTCTATTGTGAGTTTTTACTTGACGACAATTCGGTATACTTGCCGAAGGAAAACTTGTTGAGAGACAAGTTTTCGTGCATCAAGTTATGGCACCGTTGCCGGGGTTTAATTTTGTATCGACAATTATTAAACTAGAGGATAACTAGATTGAGCAATTTCCTTCTGTTTCATTTATTTTGTTTATGTCATTTACTTTCAGTTTCAGCCATTTTCATTTATTATTTCCCTTTTTGTTTTAATCTCTTAGTTAATTCACAACTTTATCAACTAATCCACTAACTGTTTGATAAATTGCTTCACTCACACTAACAGTAACCTTAACAAGAGTGATTTCTTCACTTTTCTCTTGCTTGTGACTTGCTAATTGTATGACAGGTAGAAGAAGAGGAGCCTCAACCTCCTTTGAATCTGAACCTGAGAGGACCCTCTTTAGATTAAGGAGGAAATCAAGAGGGAAGAGTGTTGTTGGTGCTGAGGAAGAAGAAGAGGACTTGGAGACAGCCATGGAGGAAAACATGGAAAACCACCATGAGGAAGAGACGCACAACCATGCCAAAGAGGGCCCAGCATACCAATCTGGGCAGGAGAAAAGAGTTCTAGGCTCTTATATTACTCCAAATCTAGGAAACTATGGAAGCAGTATCCAAAAACTAACAATACATGCCATTAACTTTGAACTGAAGCCCCAGCTGATCATCCTTGTCCAGAACAACTGTTCATTCGGAGGAAGTGTCCAAGAAGACCCCAATCAACACTTGACCATCTTCCTAAGAATATGTGATACTGTGAAGTCTAATGGTGTTCATCCTGACACCTATAGATTGCTTTTGTTCCCCTTCTCTCTTAGGGACAAAGCATTTAAATGGCTGGAATCCTTCCCGAAGGAGAGTTTAACAGCCTGGGAAGATGTGGTAAACAAGTTCTTGGTGAGATTTTATCCTCCTCAAAGGATCAACAGGTTAAGAGCTGATGTACAAACCTTTAGGCAACAAGATGGTGAAACTCTCTATGAGGCATGAGAGAGGTTTAAAGACTTAACAAGAAGGTGCCCGCTAGACATATTTAATGAATTGGTGCAACTACACATCTTCTATGAAGGGTTGTCCTACGAATCAAAGAAGGTAGTAGATCACTATTCCGGGGGATCTCTAAATAAGAAGAAGACCATTGAAGAAGCCATAGATATCCTTTAGACTGTAGCTGAGAATGACTACTTCTATGCTTCTGAAAGGAGCAAAACTCGAGGAGTAATAGAGTTAAACCATATGGATGCACTGCTAGCTCAAAACATGATGATTACCAAGCAGTTGGCCGACCTTACCAAGCAGATGGAAAGAAACCAAATTGCAGCAGTCACCACCTCATCATCGGCTCAAAAAGGAGTAACTACAGAGGTAGGAGGTGACTGGGAACAGGCCAACTATGTTGGAAACTCACCCAGAAAATCCCATGATCCATACTCCAAAACCTACAACCCTGGTTGGAAGAACCATCCAAACTTTGGGTGGGGAAACCAACAAGATCAAGGCCAAGATCAGAGTCGCCACAACCCCAACAATAATGCAGCCTACCAACATTCCACACAGAGATCGTATCAAAACCAAAATGGCCATTCTCAACACTCTAACCCCAACTCACCACCACCATCTGAAGATAGGCTCTCCATAATTGAGGTTTTACTTGAAGATATATGCAAAGAAGTTCAAGACAATAGAGTGTTCAAGGATGAAGTACGGGCTAATATGAAGAATAGGGGGGACACCATCAAGAGGCTCAAATCTCAAGTAGGATATCTCTCTCAGCAGATCCCTAAGCCCACAGATAGCTTCTCAAGTGACACTGAGAAAAATCCGAGAGGAGAAGCAAAGAAGGTGAGATGGGAAGAATGTAAGATGGTCACTGTTCCGAGGGTTACCTGAAACTGTAGGTCGATTTCGGACGAGACCTTCTGTGCTAGTTAGTGCTGTTGTGTCCGACTTGGTGATGGTGCTGATCCTTCGTCCCCAGAGGGTGGGGGTACCTGCAAGGGACTCCGTTGCTTAAGTTAGCAAGGGTCTTAAGCATGTATTGAGTAGAATTAGAGTATGAGTTATACCTGGGTACTCCAGTGTATTTATAGTGATGAGGCGTGAACTTTTTAGATAAGATAAGTTAGTTATCTTATCTTATCTACCTTCTAGGTGAGGTCAGATTATATTTCATGGGAACCGCCCTTTCCTCTGTAGGCTTGGGCTGCTTTAGGATTTGGGGCGTGTTCCTCTATTTGGGCCCTTCTTTGGGCTTTTCTGGTGACTTGGTCGAGCTCTTTGGAAAGAGGTCGGGTTGTCCTGACCTGAAGAGGTCGGTTGGTTTGTCTGTAGAATATCCCGGGTCGGACAGCTTGATCCAGGGTATGAACAGTGCCCCTGCTCGAGCTCGGTCTTTATCTGGAGGTTGAGTCTTGGTCTTCGAGCCTGCTCGGGTAAAGCCGAACTCGAGCATTTTTTCGCTTTTTCTTTGTAGAGCTCCTTTTTGAATATGGAACGTTTCTGCTTCTTTAAGCGCGCGCTTTTGCATTTAGCGCTTTAGCTTTGGAAGCGTGCGAGGGTTTAACACCCTCATTAATGGGCTTTTAATGCTCCACTTTCTCTAGGTCTCTTTATTTTTAAACTTCGCATTTAAAAAACGGTTTCTCTTCTTTGTAACCTTCTTTCTCTCTTTTCTATTTTCTCTGTGATTTTCTCATTTCCTTCTGCGACATTTGCTTGGCGATCGTTTGGTGTTGTTCTTGGAGTGCGATTTTGGTTTCCTTTTTTCTTCACCTTCTTCAGCGCTTCCTCTTTTCCTCAGGTTGGTTCTTTTCCCTGCTTCTTTACTTGCTTTGGAATGTGATTCTTCAATAAAGTTTTGATTTTGCCTGCATCTATATTGGAAAGCTTGAATCTTTTTATATTGCCATGCTTGACTGCCGCTGTGATGTACGTGTTCTGGTCTTCTCTTCGCCCTTCTGTTTAGTGTCTCTAAGGTTTTGCATGTTGCCGCTGCTTGAAAAAGGTTGCTCCTTTAGTGGTTTTAGGTTCTGTTGGTAGTTTCTCTTTTGATGAAGACGATGTTTTCTTGATGATTTCTGCTTCGGTTGTTGTTTATGGTTTGAAAGGGAAGGATTGTTGTTGGGGTGTGAATCTTGTAAATCTTCTTGGGTTCTTGTATTGTGGCTTCCCCCCAAATGGTGCCCCAGGATTTTTAGTGTAAGTCTTGGGGACTCCTTTTGTTGCTTGTAATGCACTGGGTTATGTAGTCGAGTTGTTTTGCTGCTGTCTGAGATGTGTTTTAGTAATCCGATATTCTTTTCTTTATTGTAGGACTAGTTGGTCTTATGGCTTCTCACAAGAATATTGTTGAGACGTCTTCCCAAGTCCCTGAGGACATGGCCGATTGGTTGGATTCCATGGTTCTTCTATGTCTTTTAGTGGTGGATTCTAACTTCTGTAGAGAGATGCAAAAACACCATAGGGTTTGTGGTAGTGGTGCCCAGGAAGGGAATTACGAGCTGGTAGCGCCTGATTCCAATGAGAGAGTTTGTTTTCCTACTTCAGTTGAGGGGGAGCGTCCCTATTTTTATGCTTATGAATACTTCTTTAGTCTGTTGGACATTACTTTTCCTTTTTCCGCTTTTGAGACCGACTTGTTGTGGTCTTGTAACATTGCTCCATCCCAGCTTCATCCCAATTCGTGGGGTTTTATAAAAAATTTTCAGCTGCTGTGTCAAGAGTTAGGCATCAAGCCTTCTCTAACTCTTTTCCTCTATTTGTTTGTTTCGGCCAAGCCTGGGGCCTCTTCAAAAAAGAAAGCTTCTTGGGTTTCCTTTAGATCTTCTCAAGGGCACAAAGTCTTTGCCATGTATGATGAGTCCTTTAAGGACTTTAAAAACTATTTCTTTAAAGTTTGAGCTGTTGAGGAGGTTCGCCCCTTTTTTCTTGATGAAAATGATGAACCTGTGATGAGCGGATAATTTGTACGCTTTTTGGCATTATTTTTAGTATGTTTTTAGTATGTTTTAGTTAGTTTTTAGTATATTTTTATTAGTTTTTAATTAAAATTCACTTTTCTGGACTTTACTATGAGTTTGTGTATTTTTCTGTGATTTCAGGTATTTTCTGGCTGAAATTGAGGGACTTGAGCAAAAATCTGATTCAGAGACTGAAAAGGACTGCAGATGCTGTTGGATTCTGACCTCCCTGCACTCGAAGTGAATTTTCTGGAGCTACAGAAGCCCAATTGGCGCGCTCTCAAAGGCGTTGGAAAGTAGACATCCTGGGCTTTCCAGCAATGTATAATAGTCCATACTTTGCCCAAGATTTGATGGCCCAAACCGGCGTTCCAAATCAGCTCAAAACTGCCCGGTGTTTAACGTCGGAACTGGCACAAGAATGGGAGTTAAACGCCCAAATTGGCACAAAAGCTGGCGTGTAACTCCAAGAAGAGTCTCTACACGAAAATGCTTCAATGCTCAGCCCAAGCACACACCAAGTGGGTCCGAAAGTGGATTTTTATGTCTTTTACTCATCTTTGTAACTCTTAAGCTACTAGTTCCCTCTTTGGGCGCCGAAGCCAATGATCACTTTTGTTCTTATGTATTTTCAACGGTGGAGTTTCTACACACCATAGATTAAGGTGTGGAGCTCTGCTGTACCTTGAGTATTAATGCAATTACTATTGTTCTTCTATTCAATTCAGCTTGTTCTTATTCCAAGATATTCATTCGCACTCAAGAACTTGATGAATGTGATGATTATGTGACGTTCATCATCATTCTCACTTATGAACGCGTGCCTGACAACCACTCCCGTTCTACAAGCAAACAAGGCTTGAATGTTTATCTTTTGGATTCCTTAATCAGAATCTTCGTGGTATAAGCTAGAATTGATGGCGGCATTCAAGAGAATCTGGAAGGTCTAAACCTTGTCTGTGGTATTCTGAGTAGGATTCATTGATTGAATGACTGTGACGAGCTTCAAACTCCTGAAGGCTGGGCGTTAGTGACAGACGCAAAAGAATCACTGGATTCTATTCCAACCTGATTGAGGACCGACAGATGATTAGCCGTGCCGTGACAGGGTGCGTTGAACATTTTCACTGAAAGGATGGGAGGTAGCCACTGACAACGGTGAAACCCTACATACAGCTTGCCATGGAAAGGAGTAAGAAGGATTGGATGAAGACAGTAAGAAAGCAGAGAGACGGAAGGGACAAAGCATCTACATTCGCTTATCTGAAGTTCTCACCAATGAATTACATAAGTATCTCTATCCTTATCTTTATGTTTTATTCATATATCATCCATAACCATTTGAATCTGCCTGACTAAGATTTACAAGATGACCATAGCTTGCTTCATACCAACAATCTCCATGGGATCGACCCTTACTCGCGTAAGGTTTATTACTTGGACGACCCAGTGCACTTGCTGGTTAGTTGTGCGAAGTTGTGAAATTATGTTTATACCATGGTATTGAGCACCAAGTTTTTGGATTTATTACCGGGGATTATTTAAGTTGTGAAAAGTAGTGATCACAATTTTGTGCACCAACCTGCTTTTCCTCTTGAGTGGCAAAAGAATGTCATGGTGTCTCGGTATACTTGGGAGATGTTGGACAGGGTCGAACAGGCCTTTGTGAGTGTATTGGAGGATATTTGGGGGGAGCCTCCGCATCTGGATACTAAGAAATTTCTGGGGGACCCATCTTTGGTCCGAAAAGTGTTGGGTATTGACTGACATGTTATTTTATTCTATTTTACCCCTGTGATCTATGACTTTTGTTTGTTGATTCTGTCTTTTCTGTTTTCCAGAAATGTCAAAAAACAACGACTCCATGAAGGCTTTCAAAAAAGCCAGGAAGGCAGCCGCTGCACAAAACATCTCGGTCAAGGCGGCTGGGGAGGGGTCTTCTCAAACCATCATGAAACCGCCCGTGCCGAGTTCCCCCGGGCCGAGGAAGGTGATCCCTACTCCTCGGGTTCGCCTGGCAGATCCTCCATAAACTTCTACTGCTGCTTCTGGTGCTCCTTCCTCGAAAAAGCAAAAAACATCTGAGCCCTTTTAACCTGGATGCCCCAGATTTTGATGCTATTGAGTTTGTCGACCAGCAAATTATGCCTTACGGTGCGCTTTCCATGGATGATGTGTCCCTTCTTCAGCACCTAGATTTCATTACCAGAAATAGTGTGAAGATGGCACATATGGGTGCGGCTATTTTCCGAACTGCTCAGGGTATCCCGATTCATGCTACAAAATCCTTCATGGAAGAGGCTAAATCGAAGTTTGATCGGATCAGGGTCTGAAGGAGGAGTTGGAGGTGAAGTTGGCAAAGGTAGAAAAGGAATTGGAGGGTGAGAAGGCTAGCTCTATCGCCTTGGCGGCTTCCTTGAAGTTGGCTGAGGACATGGCATTGAAGCACAAGGATAGCTATGTCTCAGCTTATAGGGAGTTGGTGCATCTCCGAGATGACTTGGAAACTGCTCGAGTTGATTATGCCGAGCTCCAGGGTCACCTTGTAGGTAGCGTGACTGCCGCCTATGAGAACCTGCGGGAGCAGGTCCGGATTATTGCCCCTGATGCCGATTTGACCTCTTTAGTCATGATAATGTAGTAAAAGATGGTAAGATTGTCCCGGATGATCCTGATGATGACGTTGAGCCTCTTCCTGTGCCTTCTCTTAAAGCTTCTGCTATGCCAGTCACTTCAGCCCCCTCGACCGTAGTTGAGTCAGATCCTGAGTCGAGGCGACAGGACAGTGGATGCGGTGCCTCTCCAGACTCGTCCTCCTTCACCTCATATTGATGCCGCTAATGAGGGACTTCCGACTTCTCTTTAATTATCCTTGGTATATTTTGGCGTAGCCCGGCCTGTGGGCTTTTGAACTTTTTATTTTGTAAAGCATGCTTCTGACTTTGGTACTTCTTTGGTTGCTTTGCTTAGCAACTTTATTTTCGTTAAACAAAATAGTCTCCGAACTCTTAGGCTTGACTCTGATGGCTTCTTGAGTGCATTCATTACTGCGACTTGTGTTTGGATTAGACCTTTCTTTGCTTTATGTTTGTAGCCCGACTTCTGTTAAGGTTGAATCCACCTTGTATGTTGGTCTTCTTTCTTTGTCCCGAAGTTATCTTTGGCAATCCATTTCGGTTGGACCCTTTGTGAGGTCTCTATTAGGATTTGCTTTTTAAGGTTTTCGGGTGGCCATTTTTATCATGTCGAGCTCTTTACGAGTTATTTCTTGGACCTTGTTCAAGTCTCTTTCAGGGATTACTTTATAACTCTTTGTTGTTTGTGCCGACTTCATCATGTCGGGTTCCTTTGAGTTATTTCTGTAGCTTTATCTTTCCGGGCCGACTTTGTCACGTCGGGCCCTGTCGAGTTACTTGATAATCCTCTTTTTTGGACCTTGTTTTGGGTCTCTTTCAGGGATTATTTTTTGTAACTTCATCTTTCTGGGCCGACTTTGTCACGTCGGGCCCTGTCGAGTTACTTGATAATCCTCTTTTTTGGACCTTGTTTTAGGTCTCTTTCAGGGATTATCTTTTGTAACTTTATCTTTCTGGGCCGACTTTGTCACGTCGGGCCCTGTCGAGTTACTTGATATTCCTCTTTTTGGACCTTGTTTTAGGTCTCTTTCAGGGATTATCTTTTGTAACTTTATTTTTCTGGGCCGACTTTGTCACGTCGGGCCCTGTCAAGTTACTTGATAATCCTCTTTTTTGGACCTTGTTTTAGGTCTCTTTCAGGGATTATCTTTTGTAACTTTATCTTTCTGGGCCGACTTTGTCACGTCGGGCCCTGTCGAGTTACTTGATAATCCTCTTTTTTTAACCTTGTTTTAGATCTCTTTCAGGAATAATCTTTTGTAACTTTTTGTAGGAGTCCGACTTCGCCATGTCGGGCTCTTCGAAGTTATTCTAATCCTCTTTTATAGGGCTGGCCAGACCTCTTTCCAGGGCTTTACTTATAACTTAGGTTGTTGTGTGACAAACCCCAATTTGACGGTTTGTCTTGTATTGAATTTAGAGCATTTTGATAACCTTTTGTCACATTTAGCCTAGGAATTAGCATGATTTCGTAATCTCTCCCGTATTTGTGCTTAAGTATAAAAACATGCTTTTTAAGCCTTATTTTGATGAATTCTATTTTCTCTTTGATTCCATAAGATGCCTTGATATGTTTGTTAGTAATCTCAGGATGAAATAGGCTAGGCATGGATCAAAGGAAGCAAGGAAGGAAGCATACAAGTGGAGAGAAGCATAAGAAGTCAAAGAAGCAAAGTCAGCCAAGCACGCGCACGCGCACAAGGCGCTCGCGCGCACATTGCGAGACAGGCCAAGGACGCGCACGCGTACCATGCGCGCACGCGTCGATGATGGCACATGACCTCACTAATGAAGCACGTGCCTGGCGATTTTGGGAAGGTTTCAGCAACCAACTTTGGCGCCAAAATGCATAAAAGAGCCAAGGATTGAAGGGGATTGACATAGATGACATTCACACACATTAGGATTAGTTTAGAAGTAGTTTCTAGAGAGAGAAGCTCTCACTTCTCTCTAGAATTAGGATTAGGATTAGGATTAGTTCATAGATCTAGGTTTAGATTCATCTTCTTCTACTTCCACATCTCAATTCCTTGTAGTTGCATTGATTTTTCTTCCATTCTTTTATTGCAATTTCCTTTATGTTGTTCTTGTATTTTGTTATAGATCTAGTATTGTTTCTTTTTACTTTCTTCCAATTCAATAAAGGTAATTCATAATAAAAGTGTTTCTTTTGACTGTTGTTGTTAATTTCTTTCAATAATTGTTGTTAGATTTCATTCTTGTTGTTGATTTACTATGTTTTCCTTTTATGCCTATCAAGTGTTTGATGAAATGCTTGAGAGGATGTTAGAGTAGAATTTATGTTCTTGGCTTGGGAAGGCAACTTAGGATTTCGTGAGTCACTAGTGTCCAATTGATTGCTAGTTGATAGCCATTAACTCTAGCCTTCATTAATCCAATTAGTGGAAAGCTAGGACTTATGGACTAGGATTGATATAACTCACTTGACTTTCCTTTATAATTGATATAAGGATGACTAAGTGGGATTAATCCTTGCAACTACCATATTTGTGGCTAGTGATAATGATGAAGACCCTTGACAACCAAATCTTGCCAAGACCATTTTGTTAACAAAGTTTTCTTACCATTTACTATTCATGTTTCTCATCTAAAACCCCAAAATAACTCACAACCAATAACAAAACACTTTATTGTAAATCCTAGGGAGAACGACCCGAGGTCCAAATACTTCGGTTTATAAATTTCAGGGGTTTGTACTAGTGACAAACAACTTTTTGTATGAAAGGATTATTGCTTGGTTTAGAAACTATACTTCGACGAGATTTTATTTGAGAAATTCTAAACCGTCAAAAATCCAATCGTCATTGTGGCTGGTCCGACTTTTTGTGCCGGCCAGTCTTTAAGTTATTTTATAGCAATCCATTTTATTAGGTCTTTGTCAGGTCCCTTCTATGGATCACTTTCTATAAATTATTGCATTATTCTGTTTTCATCTTTGCCGATTTTGTAGAATTTGGGTTTTTAGCCCTCATTTTTATCGTGATCGCGCAGTGAATTCGATTTTCACTTTTTTTGTCGATCTGTAGCTTTTACAATCGGGCGATGAATGTTTTTATAATAATACGACTTGAGCATTTGTAGAGAATCTGAATAAATTTTATTAAAAGAAAATGTAAATATACATGAGGAGTTAATTTCCTAAGTCGGGTGACTTGTAGGTCTTAGCGGGGCACCTCGTTAAAAAACCTTTTTTCAGGAAAAAGAGTGTGCCTTGTCCAAGATCTTTTATCATCCCTAGCTATAGTACCTTCTTAGGTTGCAGCTGTGCCATGATCTAGGAAGCTCTCGCCTGTCGAGTTTGGAAAGCCTGTAGTAACCCTTTCCCAGTACTTCTTCCTTTCCAGTTTGCTGCCAACTTTCCTTCTCCAGGTCGAGTTGTTCCTATATCGTTTCGGATTAGGATGAGGTCATTTTCAGCAAAGGCCCACTGTATTACCTTTCGGTTGTATTTGGAGGCCATTCGTTGTTTCAGCGCCTCTTCCCTTATCCGAGCTTTTTCTCGGATTTCTGGATGTAAGTCGAGCTCTTCCCTTTCAAGTTGGGAATCGGCTTTTTCGCTAAAATAGATTACTCTGGGTGATCCTTCTTCGACCTCCACTGGGATCATTGCCTCCATTCCGTAAGCTAATCGGAAAGGTGACTCTTTTGTCATGGAATGTGGAGTCATTCGATATGCCCATAAGACTTGTGGGAGCTCTTCAGCCCAGGCTCCCTTTGCCTCCTGTAATCTCCATTTTAACCCTGCTAATACAACTTTGTTAGCAGCTTCAGCTTGCCCATTGGCTTGGGGGTGCTCAACAGAGGTGAATTGTTGTTTTATATTTAGGTCGGCCGCTAGTTTTCTGAAGCCTGCATCTGTGAACTGGGTACCATTATCTGTAGTGATGGAGTATGGAACTCCGAACCTTGTGACGATGTTTCTATATAGGAATCTCTGACTTCTTTGAGCTGTGGCATTGGCTAGGGGTTCCACCTTGATCCATTTTGTGAAGTAGTCTATTCCTACTATGAGGAATTTGACTTGTCCTGATCCTTGAGGAAAACGTCCGAGGAGATCGAGTCCCCATTTTGCAAATGGCCAAGGTGAGGTTACACTGATGAGTTCCTCTAGCGGAGCGGTGTTGGAAGTCGGCACGCATTTTAGTAATGGTGTTGAAATCCCTCTTTTGTATAAAGTATTATTTATGATGGTGTAGTATTGTGCTTCCCGTTTTAACCTCTTTGTCTGTGAGGTAATTAATTATGGGAAGCATCCATCCCTGATCGCAACCTGTTATGGCTAGGACCTTTTCTTCTTCTGAGATTGATGGCTTCTATAGAATTTCTTGGATAAGGCTTCTATTGTTGCCTCTTGGTTTGGTGCTAGCTAGTTTTGAAAGTGCATCGGCCCGGGCATTCTGTTCTCGGGGTATGTGTCGAATCTCATACTCTCCGAGTTGTCTGAGCTATTCCCTGGTTTTGTCCAGGTACTTTTTCATAGTGGGATCTTTGGCTTGGTAGCTGCTTGTTATTTGTGAAGTGACTACCTGTGAGTCGCTGAAGATGATAAGTTTTTGAGCTCCAACCTCCCTAGCCAGCTTCAAACCAGCTAGTAGTGCCTCATATTCCGCTTGATTGTTTGAGGCAGAGAACCCAAATTTGAGGGAGAGTTCAATCTGGGTCCCTTGGTCGCTTTCAATTATTACACCTGCGCCACTTCCCGTTTTATTTGAGGAGCCGTCCACGTATAGATTCCATTCTGTGGGATTTCTGGTGTGTCTGTAAATTCCGCAGGCCAGATATTTTGAGATTTGATGGCTGTCTGAGCTTCGTATTGAAGGTCGAATTCGAACAACTCGACTGCCCATTGCAAGATTCTGCCTGCCAAGTCTGTTTTCTGTAAGATTTTTTTTATGGGCTGGTTGGTCCGAATTTTAATGGTGTGAGACTGGAAATATAGGCGAAGTCATCGAGATGTTATTATGAGAGCGTAAGCGAACTTTTCTATTTTCTGATAGTTCTGCTCGGACCCTTGTAACGCTTTGCTTATAAAGTATATGGATTATTGCCCACTGTTGTCTTCTCGGACCAGTGCTGAGGCTATTGCCTGATTTCCCACTGCGAGGTACAAGATGAGTGGTTCTCCTTCCCGTGGCCGACTTAATATAGGTGGCCATCCCAGAAATTTTTTGAAGTCTTGGGAGGCTTGCTCGCATTCAGCTGTCTATTCAAACTCCTTTCCCTTCCTTAGAGTGGCGTAGAAGGGGAGAGATCTTATTGCTGATCCTGCCAGGAATCTGGACAAGGTTGCCAACTGCCCGTTGAGTTGTTGTACCTCTTTGATACAAGTCAGGCTTTTCATGTCGAGTACGGCTCTGCACTTGTCCGGGTTTGCCTCGATTCCTCTCTATGTGATCATAAAACCCAAGAATTTACCAGCTTCTACTGCGAAGGTACATTTCGTGGGATTGAGTCGCATGTCGTGTCGTCTTATGGTGTTGAATACTTGTGTCAGGTCGGATAATAATATCTCTTCGTTTTGCGTCTTCACTAGCATGTCGTCTACGTAGACCTCCATGATCTTTCCGATGTGATCCGAAAAAACTTTGTTCATTAATCTTTGGTAAGTAGCTCCCGCATTTTTGAGACCGAAGGGCATAACAATGTAGCAGTAATTTGCCTTTAGGGTTAAGAAAGAGGTTTTTTCTTGGTCGAGTAGGTACATTGGGATTTGGTTATATCCCGAGTATGCATCCATAAAGGAGAGGTATTTGTATCTGGAGGAGGCATCTACCAGTGCGTCAATGTTTGGGAGCGGATAAGGATCTTTCGGGCAAGCTTTGTTGAGATCGGTATAGTCGGTGCACATTCTCCACTTCCCATTTGACTTTTTTACCAAAACGACATTAGCAAGCCATTACGGGTATTTGACTTCTCTTATGAAGCCAGCCTCCAGTAGAGCTCGTACCTGTTCTTCCACTGCTTGAGAGCGTTTTGGTTCTAGCTTTCTGCGCCTTTGTTATACCGGCCGATATCCTGGGTAGACTGCTAGCTTGTGGCATATTAGTTTGGGATCTATGCCTGGCATGTCTGCGGCCTTCCACGCAAAGAGGTCGGCGTTGTCGCGTAGGAACTGTATGAGTGATTCTTTTATGTCCCCTTTTAGGAGTGTGCCGATGTTGGTTGTTTGGTCCGGGGTGTTCCCGATCTGAATTTTCTCTATTTCTCCTTTAGGTTGTGGGCGGAGCTCCTCCCGCCTCTGAAATCCACCGAGCTCGATTGTGTGGAATTCTTCTCCTCTGCCTCTGAGGTTTAGACTTTCATTGTAACAGCGGCGTGCCATCTTCTGATCTGCCTTTACTGTGGCTATTCCTTCTGCGGTTGGGAACTTCATGCATAGATGCGGAGTCGAGATTATTGCGCCGAGTTGATTTAACGTTGCCCGACCTATTAGGGCATTGTAGGCTGAGCTTACGTCGACGACGATGTAATCTATTTTGAGTGTTCTTGACTGACTTCCCTTTCCAAAAGTTGTGTGGAGCGAGATGTATCCCATTGGTTGAACCGGGGTATCTCCTAACCCAAACAGGCTGTCTGGATATGCTCTGAGTTCTTTTTCTTCCAAGCCGAGTTTGTCGAAAGCGGTTTTGAATAAGATATCGGCAGAGCTCCCCTGGTCTATCAATGTGCGGTGAAGATTTCCGTTTGCCAGTATAATAGTGATGACCATGGGATCATCATGCCCTAACGCGACGCCGGATGCGTCTTCTTTGGTAAAAGTGATCGTCGGGATGTCGGGTGCATCCTTCTTTTCTGCGACATGGTATATGTCTTTGAGATGTCTTTTCCTTGATGATTTGGAGATTCCTCCCCCGGCGAATCCGCCGTGTATCATGTGGACATGTCTTTCTGGCGTTCGGGATGATCGCGCGGTTAGTCCGACATCTTCTGCTCTTCTTCTTTTCCTTTGTTCTTCATCATGGGCGGCCAGGTATCGATCTAGCTTTCCTTCGCGTACAAGCTTTTCTATGACATTTTTTAAATCAAAACACTCATTGGTGGAGTGCCCGTGGATCCGATGGTATTCACAATATTCAGCCCGATTTTCTCCTCCTTTTTTGCCTTTGAGTGGTCGAGCTGGTGGTATTTTTCTGTGTTGCAAACCTCTCTGTAGACATCTACAAGAGACACCCGAAGAGGGGTGTAATTGTGGTATTTTTTTATTTTCTCTCCATTGCGATCTTCCTTCTTTCTGGAATCTTTGTCTTTATCTCGAGAGGTGAACCCGGCCTTTGAGGTCTCTCCTAATCGGGAGTTTTCTTCCATGTTGATGTACTTTTCCGCTCGTTCTTGCACCTCGTTTAGAGACGTGGGGTACTTCTTTGATATAGATTGGCTAAAAGGCCCTTTTCGCAGGCCATTAATGAGGCCCATGATAGCGGCTTCCGTTGGCAGGTTTTGTATATCCAGGCATGTCTTGTTGAATCTCTCCATGTAGTTGCGCAGGGTTTCCCTTTCTCCTTGTCTGATTCCCAATAAGCTCGGCGCATGTTTAGCTTTGTCCTTTTGGATGGAGAATCTGGCTAGGAATTTCTTGGCCATGTCATTGAAACTCGAGATGGATCTAAGAGGGAGGTTGTCGAACCATCTAATTGCTATTTTTGTTAAAGTAGTTGGAAAGGCTTTTGGTGCACGAAATTGCAATCACGCTTTTGCAATCCCGCACAACTAACCAGCAAGTGCACTGGGTCGTCCAAGTAATACCTTGCGTGAGCAAGGGTCGATCCCACGGAGATTGTCGGCTTGAAGCAAGCTATGGTTATCTTGTACTTCTTAGTCAGGATATCAGAAATTATCAGGATTGATTGTGAAAAGCAAAAGAACATGAAATAAGTACTTGTTATGCAGTAATGGAGAATAGGTTGAGGTTTTGGAGATGCTCCATCTTCTGAATCTCTGCTTTCCTACTGTCTTCTTCATCAAACACGCAAGGCTCCTTCCATGGCAAGCTGTATGTAGGGTTTCACCGTTGTCAGTGGCTACCTCCCATCCTCTCAGTGGAAATGTTCAACGCACCCTGTCACGGCACGGCTATCCATCTGTCGGTTCTCAATCAGGCCGGAATAGAATCCAATGATTCTTTTGCGTCTGTCACTAACGCCCCGCCCTCAGGAGTTTGAAGCTCGTCACAGTCATTCAATCATTGAATCCTACTCAGAATACCACAGACAAGGTTTAGACCTTCCGGATTCTCTTGAATGCCGCCATCAATTCTAGCTTATACCACGAAGATTCTGATTAAAGAATCCAAGAGATATCTACTCAATCTAAAGTAAAACGGAGGTGGTTGTCAGGCACGCGTTCATAGTTGAGAATATGATGAGTGTCACGGGTCATCACATTCATCCGGGTTAAGAACAAGTGATATCTTAGAACGGAAGCAAGCATGATTGAATAAGAAACAGTAGTAATTGCATTAATCCATCAAGACACAGCAGAGCTCCTCACCCCCAACCATGGGGTTTAGAGACTCATGCCGTAAGAAGTACACAAAGAAACGTGTAAAGTGTCATGAGGTCCAGATACAATGTCAAAAGATCCTATTAATAGTGAACTAGTAACCTAAGGTTTACAGAAATGAGTAAATGACAGAAAAATCCACTTCCGGGCCCACTTGGTGTGTGCTTGGGCTGAGCATTGAAGCTTTCATGTGTAGAGACCTTTTCTGGAGTTAAACGCCAGCTTTCATGCAAGTTTGGGCGTTTAACTCCAAGTTTTATGCCAGTTCCAGCGTTAAACGCTGGAAATTCTGAGGCTGAATTGCCACGCCGGTTTGGGCCATCAAATCTTGGGCAAAGTATGGACTATTATATATTGCTGGAAAGCCCAAGATGTCTACTTTCCAATAACGTTGAGAGAGCGCCAATTGGGCTTCTGTAGCTCCAGAAAATCTATTTCGAGTGCAGGGAGGTCAGAATCCAACAGCATCTGCAGTCCTTTTCAGTCTCTGAATCAGATTTTTGCTCAGGACCCTCAATTTGAGTCAGAAAATACCTGAAATCACAGAAAAACACACAAACTCATAGTAAAGTCCAGAAAAGTGAATTTTAACTAAAAACTAATAAAAATATACTAAAAACTAACTAGATCATACTGAAAATATACTAAAAACAATGCCAAAAAGCGTACAAATTATCCGCTCATCGCAACACCAAACTTAAATTGTTGCTTGTCCCCAAGCAACTGAAAATCAAAATAGAATAAAAAGAAGAGAATATACTATAGACTCCAAAATATCAAAGAAACATAGTTCCAATTAGATGAGCGGGACTAGTAGCTTTTTGCTTCCGAACAGTTTTCCATCATTCTTTCAAGAGCCAATAATTTTAACATTCTTAAAACAACAAATTCAAAAGACATATGCACTGTTCAAGCATTCATTCGGAAAACAAAAATTATTGTCACCACATCAAGCTAATTCAACTAGTTTCAAGGATAAATTTCGAAATCCTGTACTTCTTGTTCTTTTGTGATTAAAGCATTTTTCATTTAAGAGAGGTGATGGATTCATAGGACATTCATAGCTTTAAGACATGAATTTTAAATTTTATTAATTATGAATTAAGAACAAGACTCAAAAATAGATATAGGATGAGACTAAAAAAAAAGATAAAAATAGAAAGCAAAACAAAACAAAAAAAACGCAAAAAAATAGGCTCCTAATGATAGAGGTTTTCACAGAGTTAGGACTCAACAACCTTGATTTTGAGAAGTGGATGCTCCCTCAACTTGAGAGGAGAGCTTTTGGCGTTTCATCTCTTGGAGTTCACGCCCCTGCTTCTCTTGTTCCTTCAGCAATTTGCAGAGCATGCAGTTCTGATTCTGCTGTTCTTCCTTAAGTTGCTCCATAGTCTCTTGCAACTTGGTGATAGATGCTTCTAGGCTGGCCCAGTAGCCAATTTCAGGAAATTCAGGGAGGAACTCCTGCGCCCTCCTTTTGATAGAGTTGTCTTGCATTTGTCCTTCCATTGACTTCTTGGTGATTGGGTGTTCAATGGGTATGAATTCATCTACTCCCATCTTCACCCCAGCCTCTTTACAGAGCAAGGAGATCAAGCTTGGGTAAGTCAATTTGGCTTCAGTGGAATTCTTATTTGCAATTGTGTAGATCTCACAAGCAATCACATGATGAACCTCCACTTCTTTTCCAAGCATAATGCAATGAATCATCACTGCTCTCTTGATAGTGACCTCAGAACGGTTGCTAGTGGGCAGTATGGAACGCCCAATAAAGTCTAACCAACCTCTTGCAATTGGTTTGAGGTCTCCCCTCTTGAATTGGTTTGGGACACCCTTAGAATTGGTTATCCACTTAGTTCCAGGGAGGCATATGTCCTCTAGAACTTGATCTAACCCTTTATCTGCTCTCACCATCCTCCTATTAAAGGATTCAGGATCATCTTGCAATTGAGGCAGTTTGAAGATTTCTCTTATTTTGTCCAGATGGAAGTACATAACTTTCCCTCTGACCATAGTTCTGTAGGTATGATAAGCAGTTCCAGTCATTCTCTGCTTATCTGTTAACCACAGATTTGAGCAGAATTCCTGAACCATGTTCCTTCCAACCTTTATCTCAGGATTGGTTAGAACTTCCCATCCTCTATTTCGAATTTGCTCTTGGATCCCCGGATATTCATCTTCTTTCAGATCAAACTTCACTTCCGGGATCACTAACCTCAGTCCCATTATTTTTTGATAATGGTCTTCATGTTCTTTGGTTAAGAACTTCTCTTGATTCCAAAGATTCTTTGGATTATTCTCTTTCTTTCCTCTTAAATTGGTTTGTCTTCCCTTAGGAGCCATGATCTTGATGAATCTTGGCTTTAGTGATCACGGAAAAGCAAACCAAACTTAGAGGTTTGCTTGTCCTCAAGCAAAAGAAAGGAAGGAGGAGAGAGAGGAGAAGAGCAAATTCGAATGGTGTGGGGGAATGGTGAGGCCGAACCTGTTTTTATAAGGGGGGGGGGAAAGGAGATTTCGAAAAAATTGAAAAGAGATTTGAGAAGATATGGAGAGGAATTGAGAAAAGGGTGAGTTTTTGAATGAGATTTGAGATTGATTTGAAATAGATTTGAAGAATGATTTTGATTTTTGAAGAATTGAAAGTGAAAGATGAATGGTTGAAGTGTGATTTTGTAGAAAAGTATGGGTAGGAAAAGGAAAGTTTGAAAAAATTTGGTTTGAAAACAAAGTTGTGGTCCCCCCACCTTTCTGGCGTTAAACGCCCAGAATGGCACCCATTCTGGCGTTTAACGCCCATTTGTTGCCCCTTTTGGGCGTTTAACGCCCAGCCAGGTGCCCTGGCTGGCGTTAAACGCCAGAATTCCTTATCACTGGGCGTTTTCTAAACGCCCAGGATGCTGCCACTGGCGTTAAACGCCGAGAATGGTGCCCATTCTGGCGTTTAACGCCCAAAATGGCACCTTTACTGGCGTTAAACGCCCAGAATGGTGCCCATTCTGGCGTTTAACGCCCAAAATGCACCTCACTGGCGTTTTTTCGCCAGTAAGCTCTTTTCTCTGCTTTTGAGCTGAATCCTTCTGTAACTCTGTGAATTCCTTCATTTTTGATACTTGCCTCTGTAAAAACAAATCATGTAACCTCCTAATGACTGGGTTGCCTCCCAGCAAGCGCTTCTTTACTGTCTTTAGCTGGACCTTTACTGAGAATCACTCAAGTCTCAGTTTTGAGCATTCCTGCTCAAATTGCTTTCAAGATAATGCTTGATTCTCTGTCCATTAACAATGAACTTTTGTCAGAATCAATGTCTTGAAGCTCAACATATCCATATGGTGACACTCCTGTAATCACATACGGACCCCTCCACCGGGATTAAGTTTTCTGGAAACAATCTGAGCCTAGAGTTGAAGAGCAGAACTTTTTGTCCTGGCTCAAAGACTCTGGTTGACAACTTCTTGTCATGCCATTTCTTTGCCTTTTCCTTATAAATTTTTGCATTTTCAAAGGCATTGAGTCTGAACTCTTCTAGCTCATTTAGCTGGAGCAATCTTTTTTCACCAGCTAATGAGCATCCATGTTTAGGAATCTTGTTGCCCAGTAGGCTTTATGTTCCAGTTCCACGGGCAGATGACAGGCCTTCCCATACACCAGTTGGTATGGAGAGGTTCCTATAGGAGTCTTGAATGCTGTTCTGTATGCCCACAGAGCATCGTCCAAGCTCTTTGCCCAATCCTTTCTTCGGGTATCACAGTCCGTTCTAGGATTCTTTTTAGCTCTCTGTTAGAGACTTCAGCTTGCCCATTGTCTGTGGATGATACGGAGTTGCACTTTGTGGCTAATTCCATATCTGACCATAGCAGGTATAGCTGTCTATTGCAGAAATGAGTGCCTCCGTCACTGATTAGTACTCTGGGAACACCAAACCTGCTGAAGATGTGTTTCTGGAGGAATTTCAGCACGGTCTTGGTATCATTAGTGGGTGTAGCAATTGCTTCCACACACATAGTAGCCACCAGAATGTAAGTGTTTGAGTATGATGGTGGGAATGGACCCATGAAGTCAATTCCCCATACATCAAACAATTCTATCTCTAATATCCCTTGTTGAGGCATGGCATATCCGTGAGGCAAGTTACCAGCTCTTTGGCAACTGTCACAGTTACGCACAAACTCTCGGGAATCTTTATAGAGAGTAGGCCAGTAGAAGCCACATTGGAGGACTTTAGTGGCTGTTCGCTCACTTCCAAAATGTCCTCCATACTGTGATCCATGGCAATGCCATAGGATCCTTTGTGCTTCTTCTGGGTACACATCTACGGATCATTCAGTCTGCACATCTCTTAAAGAGATATGGCTCATCCCATAGGTAGTACTTGGCATCTGAAATTAATTTCTTTTCTTTGCACTCTGCTGTACTCCTGGGGTATGAACCTCACAGCTTTGTAGTTGTAATATCTGCAAACCATGGAGCTTCCTGAATGGCAAAGAGTTGCTCATCTGGAAAAGTCTCAGAAATCTCAGTAGAAGGGAGGGACCAGACTGGTTCTATTTGGGACAGATGATCAGCTACTTGGTTCTCTGTCCCTTTTCTGTCTCTTATTTCTATATCAAACTCTTGCAGAAGCAACACCCATCTTATAAGCCTGGGTTTTGAATCCTGCTTTGTGAGTAAGTATTTAAGAGCAGCATGGTCAGTGTACACAATCACTTTGGATCCCACTAGATAAGATCTAAACTTGTCAATGGCATAAACCACTGCAAGTAATTCTTTTTCTGTGGTTGTGTAATTCTTCTGTGCATCATTTAGAACACGGCTAGCAATAAATGACGTGCAGAAGCTTGTTATGCCTCTGTCCCAACACTGCACCAATGGCATGGTCACTGGCGTCACATTATTCAAATGGCAATGCCCAATCTGGTGCAGAGATGACTGGTGCTGTGACCAGCTTAGCTTTCAGGGTCTCAAACGCCTGACACTGTGTGTCAAACACAAATGGCGTGTCAGCAGCTAGCAGGTTACTCAAAGGTTTTGCAATTTCGAAAAATCCTTTATGAACCTTCTGTAGAATCCTGCATGCCCCCAAAGCTTCTGATTGCCTTAACATTGGCAGGTGGTGATAATTTTTAATTACTCTACCTTTGCCTTATCCACTCTATTCCCTTGCTTGAAATTTTGTGCCCAAGGACAATTCCTTCAGTCACCATAAAGTGACATTTCTCCCAGTTTAAAACCAGGTTAGTCTCTTGGCACCTTTTCAGGACAAGTGCTAGGTGATTAAGACAGGAGCTGAATGAGTCTCCATATACTGAGAAGTCATCCATGAAGACTTCCAGGAATTTCTCCACCATATCAGAGAAGATGGATAGCATACATCTCTGAAAGGTTGCAGGAGCATTACACAGACCAAAAGGCATCCTTCTGTAGGCAAACACGCCAGAAGGGCAAGTAAATGCTGTTTTCTCTTGGTCCTGAGGATCTACTGCAATTTGGTTGTAACCTGAATAGCCATCCAAAAAGCAGTAATAATCATGACCAGCTAGTCTTTCTAGCATTTGGTCTATGAATGGTAAAGGAAAATGATCCTTTCTGGTGGCTGTATTGAGCCTTCTGTAGTCAATACACATACGCCACCCTGTGACTGTTCTTGTAGGAACCAGTTCATTTTTTTCATTATGAACCACTGTCATGCCTCCCTTTTTGGGGACAACTTGGACAGGCTCACCCAGGGGCTATCAGAAATAGGATAAATAATCCCAGCCTCTAGTAATTTAGTGACCTCTTTCTGCACCACCTCCTTCATGGCTGGATTTAGTCTCCTCTGTGGTTGGACCACTGGTTTGGCATTATCCTCCAACAGGATCTTGTGCATGCATATAGCTGGGCTAATGCCCTTAAGATCACTTATGGACCACCCAAGAGCTGTCTTGTGTGTCCTTAGCACTTGAATCAGTGCTTCCTCTTCCTGTGGTTTTAAAGCAGAGCTTATAATCACTAGAAAAGTATCACCCTTTCCCAGAAATGCATACTTCAGGGATGGTGGTAGTGGTTTGAGTTCAGGTTTGGGAGGCTTATCCTCCTCCTGAGGAATTTTCGAAAATTCCTTTGTTTCCTGTGGTTCTTCTTGATCAGGCTGAGCATCCTTGAAGATGTCTTCAAGCTCTGATTCTAGGCTTTCATTCATATTGATCTCTTCCACCAAAGAGTTAATAATGTCAGCGCCCATGCAGTCATTTGGTGTGTCTGGATGCTGCATAGCTTTCACAGCATTCAACTTGAACTCATCCTCATTGACTCTCAGGGTTACTTCCCCTTTTTGTACATCAATGAGAGTTCGTCCAGTTGCTAGGAAAGGTCTTCCTAGAATGAGAGTTGCACTCTTGTGCTCCTCCATTTCCAGCACCACAAAGTCAGTTGGAAAGGCGAATGGCCCAACCTTGACAATCATATCCTCTAATATGCCTGATGGATATTTAATGGAACCATCAGCAAGTTGGAGGCATATCCGGGTTGGTTTGACTTCTCTAGTCAACCCAAGCTTTCTGATAGTGGATGCAGGTATTAGATTGATGCTTGCTCCAAGATCACATAGTGCTGTCTTGGTGCAAGCGCCTTCTAATGTGCATGGTATCATAAAGCTTCCTGGATTTTGAAGCTTTTCTGGTAAGCTTTTCAGAATGACTGCACTGCATTCCTCAGTGAGAAACACTTTTTCAGTTTCTCTCCAATCCTTCTTATGACTTAAGATTTCTTTCATGAACTTAGCATAAGAAGGTATTTGCTCAAGTGCCTCTGCAAATGGAATCTTTATTTCAAGAGTCCTTAGATAGTCTGCAAAGCGGGCAAATTGCTTATCATGTTCCGCTTGGCGGAGTTTTTGAGGATAAGGCATCTTGGCTTTATAGTCTTCAACCTTGGATGCTGCAGGTTTATTCCTTACAGAAGTGGTTGAAGAAGCCTTGTTAGAGGGATTACTGTCAGCACTCTCGGGTGTCTGATCCCCCCTTGGCGTCTGAACGCCAGGATTGGGTGGAAAATGGGCGTTTAACGCCAACTTTTCCCCCTTTTCTGGCGTTTGAACGCCAGAACTGGGCAAGGAATGGGCGTTTAACGCCAGCTTTCCTTCCCTTCTGGCGTTTGAACGCCAATAACATCCTCTGGGCTTACTGTCCTCAGAGGGATTTTGAACAGTGGTTTGGTTTATCCTGTCAATTGTTCCCTGTTTGGCTTTTGCTCTTTTGAGTAGTAGTATTCAGTGTCTTCCCACTCCTCAGTTGAACCGCTTGACTCCTCTGTTACTGTTTAGATATTTGTTTTGCTTGATTCAACTGCAGTTCTATGTTCTTGTTAGCAACTTAGTTTCATAGAGCATCTCTTTAAATTATGCTAACTGTTCTGTCATCAGGAGCAATTGTTGATTAAGCTCAATCATCTGTTCTTGAGGATTAGGGTCAGTGACTACTGTCATGACTTCCTCTTCTGGAGAGAACTCATTGCTAGAGTACAAATATTGGTTTCTAGCAACAGTGTCTATAAGCTCTGAGCTTCTTCAATTGTCTCATGTGTATAGATCCACCAGCTGAGTGGTCTAAAGACATCTGAGCTTTTTCTGTAAGCCCATAGTAGAAGATGTCTAACTGTACCCACTCTGAAAACATTTCAGAGGGGCATTTTCTTAGCATACCTCTATACCTCTCCCAGGCATTATAAAGGGATTCATTATCCTCTTGTTTAAAGCCTGGATGTCCAGCCTTAGCTGTGTCATCCTCTTTGGAGGGTAAAAATGATTCAGGAATTTGTCTGATAACTGTTTCCATGTCTTATGCTTGCTGTAGGTTGGTTATTCAACCACCTTTTAGCTTGATCTTTTACAGCAAATGGAAACAGTAATAGTCTGTAGACATCCTGATCCACCTCTTTATCATGTACTGTCAGCAATTGTAAGAACTGTGCCAGAAATCAGTAGGCTCTTCCTGAGGAAGGTCGGAATACTGGCAATTTTGCTGCACTATGATAATGAGTTGAGGGTTTAGCTCAAAGCTGCTTGCTTTGATGGGAGGCGTGCAGATGCTACTCCCATATGCAGCTGTAATGGGGTTATATGACCCCAGAGTCCTTCTGGACTGATCAATCCCACTTAGGTCCCTAATGGATAAAGGGAAATGATATGGATTGCCAATAGATAAATTTTGTTTTTTTTTTGAATTAACCGAAAAATAAAATAAAAAAAAAAGGAAATAAAAAAAATAAAATAAATTCGAAAATTGAAAGAAAATAAGATCAAAGCAAATTGAAAACTGAATCAGTAGTTATTAATAAAAAGATTTTGAGATTAGCAATTAGAAAGATATGATTGAAAATTTTTTTGAAAAAGATTTGATTTTGAAAAGAGGAAAGAGAAAAAACAACAAAATGACACCAAACTTAAAATTTTTAGAAAATCAAACACAATTTTTCGAAAATTTTAAGAGAAAAACACAAAGAGGACACCAAACTTAGAACTTTTACGGATCAAAAAGGGATTAAGGACATGCAAAATCGAAAATTAAAAGAAAAACAAAAGCATGCAATTGACACCAAACTTAAAATATGAAAGACTCAACTAAAAGACTCTAAACCAATAAAAACAAAACAGTCCTAATCTAAGCAACAAGATAAGCCGTCAGTTGTCCAAACTCGAACAATCCCGGCAACGGCGCCAAAAACTTGGTGCACGAAATTGCAATCACACTTTTGCAATCCCGCACAACTAACCAGCAAGTGCACTGGGTCGTCCAAGTAATACCTTGCGTGAGCAAGGGTCGATCCACGGAGATTGTCGGCTTGAAAGCTATGGTTATCTTGTACTTCTTAGTCAGGATATCAGAAATTATCAGGATTGATTGTGAAAAGCAAAAGAACATGAAATAAGTACTTGTTATGCAGTAATGGAGAATAGGTTGAGGTTTTGGAGATGCATCTTCTGAATCTCTTTCCTAATGTCTTCTTCATCAAACACGCAAGGCTCCTTCCATGGCAAGCTGTATGTAGGGTTTCACCGTTGTCAGTGGCTACCTCCCATCCTCTCAGTGGAAAGTTCAACGCACCCTGTCACGGCACGGCTATCCATCTGTCGGTTCTCAATCAGGCCGGAATAGAATCCAATGATTCTTTTGCGTCTGTCACTAACGCCCGCCCTCAGGAGTTTGAAGCTCATCACAGTCATTCAATCATTGAATCCTACTCAGAATACCACAGACAAGGTTTAGACCTTCCGGATCTCTTGAATGCCGCCATCAATTCTAGCTTATACCACGAAGATTTGATTAAAGAATCCAAGAGATATCTACTCAATCTAAAGTAGAACGGAGGTGGTTGTCAGGCACGCGTTCATAGTTGAGAATATGATGGTGTCACGGGTCACACATTCATCCGGGTTAAGAACAAGTGATATCTTAGAACGGAAGCAAGCATGATTGAATAAGAAACAGTAGTAATTGCATTAATCCATCAAGACACAGCAGAGCTCCTCACCCCCAACCATGGGGTTTAGAGACTCATGCCGTAAGAAGTACACAAAGAAACGTGTAAAGTGTCATGAGGTCCAGATACAATGTCAAAAGATCCTATTAATAGTGAACTAGTAACCTAAGGTTTACAGAAATGAGTAAATGACAGAAAAATCCACTTCCGGGCCCACTTGGTGTGTGCTTGGCTGAGCATTGAAGCTTTCATGTGTAGAGACCTTTTCTGGAGTTAAACGCCAGCTTTCATGCAAGTTTGGGCGTTTAACTCCAAGTTTTATGCCAGTTCCAGCGTTAAACGCTGGAAATTCTGAGGCTGAATTGCCACGCCGGTTTTGGCCATCAAATCTTGGGCAAAGTATGGACTATTATACATTGCTGGAAAGCCCAGGATGTCTACTTTCCAATGCCGTTGAGAGCGCGCCAATTGGGCTTCTGTAGCTCCAGAAAATACACTTCGAGTGCAGGGAGGTCAGAATCCAACAGCATCTGCAGTCCTTTTCAGTCTCTGAATCAGATTTTTGCTCAGGACCCTCAATTTCAGTCAGAAAATACCTGAAATCACAGAAAAACACACAAACTCATAGTAAAGTCCAGAAAAGTGAATTTTAACTAAAAACTAATAAAAATATACTAAAAACTAACTAGATCATATTGAAAACATACTAAAAACAATGCCAAAAAGCGTACAAATTATCCGCTCATCAGCTTTGCAACGAACTACATCCGAGGCGTCGGTGAGATACATTCTGCTCCTTAAGTTGCTGAGATGATGGCTGGGATCTGTAGTGCCATCGTACAAGGTCATGTCTGGAAGTTTAAAGTCTTTTGGGATTCTTGTCTTCATGATCTCCTTGGTGAATGGATCTTGCTCCATGTGGGTGCTATCTTCGAGAGTGGATCGACTGGCTTTAGTCTTGACATCGGCTTCAAGTTTTAGGAGTTTGTTCTCCAATTCTCGGCGTCATCTTATTTCTCTTTGCAGGTCCTTCTCAGCTTCTCGTTGACGTAGAGCTTCTTCCTCAAGTTGTTTTAACCGATCTTGAAACGCATCCAGGGCTCCCTCGTTTGGGGAGTTCTTTTTGTTGATTTGGGGAGTATCTATTAGTGTAGTGTCCGCGTTCTTGTGCGGTGTTCTATCCTCTAGATCTGAGTCGTGGTTGTTGTCATGGTCGTCCACCATGGTGCTGAGATGACTTTCAGGTTCCCCGGCAACGGCGCCAATGTTTCGAGGGTTACCTGAAACTGTGGGTCGATCTCAGATGAGACCTTCTGTGCTGGTCGGTGCTGTTGTGTCCGACTTGGTGATGGTGCTGATCTTTCATCCCCGGAAGGTGGGGGGTACCTACAAGGGACTCCGATGCTTAAGTTAGCAAGGGTCTTAAGCAGGTATTGAGTAGAATCAGAGTATGAGTTATACCTGGGTGCTCCAGTGTATTTATAGTGATGAGGCGTGACCTTTTTAGATAAAATAAGTTAGTTATCTTATCTTATCTTACCTTCTATGTGAGGTCAGCTTATCTTTCATGGGAACCACCCTTCCCTCTGTAGGCTTGGGCTGCTTTAGGATTTGGGGCGTGTTCCTCTATTTGGGCCCTTCTTTGGGCTTTTCTGGTGACTTGGCCGAGCTCTTTGGAAAAAGGTCGGGTTGTCCTGACCTGAAGAAGTCGGTTGCTTTATCTGTAGAACATCATGGGTCGGACAGCTTGATCCAGGGTATGAACAGTTACTATAAGTGATGAGGAGAATTCAGAAGAAGTGAACAAACCATCAGGGCACCCCCAAGGTGGTTCAAGAGTGCATCCATACGAGAAAGGTCAAGGAAGTGAGCCTACACAAAGAAAACTGCCAAAGGAGAAGGAAGTCTTGAACCCCGATGCACCCAGAGCACCATTTCCCCAAAGACTCAAAGGGGGTGTAGAAGGGAAAGTACTTAAGATTCCTCCACATGTTTGCATCTCTCCATGTAAACATACCATTCATCAAGGTTCTCCAACAGATGCCTTCATATATCAAATGCATGAAAGAGTTACTGACTAAGAAGAATTCACTGAAAGGTAGACAAACAATAGTGATGAACAAAGATTACAGTGCCCTCATCCAAAAGGATTTGCCTACAAAGAGGAAGGACCCAGGGAGCTTTCACATCCCTTGTGCCATAGGAGACACAACGATTGAAAGGGGACTTTGTGACCTGGGAGCTAGCATTAACTCAATGCCCTTATCCCTCAGGAAGAAGCTACAAATTAATGAGATAAAACCCACAGATGTGATCCTGCAACTGGCTGACAAGACTCAAAAACGAGCAATATGAGTGGTTGAAAATGTGCTGGTAAAGGTTGGAAACTACTTTCTTTCTGTAGACTTTGTTGTCTTGAAATGGAAGAAAGCTATCTCTACCCAACTATTCTGGGGAGGCCATTTCTGGCCACAGCCAGAGCACTCATAGATGTTGAGCAAGGAGAGTTAACACTGAGGATACACGACGAACAACTCACCTTCCACGTCTTTAGACCTTCACAAGAAGCAGAGCAAGAAAACAATGAACTAAAGGATGATCATAACAAGACACCTCTGGAAGAAACAAGCAAGGAAACACAATCAGGGCATCTGGGAACCCCAAGGGTTGAAGAACAATATAGTCAGATGCTACAACAGCCAAGGAAAACCCAGGGGGAGCTAAACCCACAGGAGCTATCTGAAACCAGCAACGAGGTGTTCCTTAGAAGAGAAGCAACCAAGAGTAAGGAATCACTAGAGGAAGGAAAAAAAGATGCCAAGAGGATGGAGGAATAAGAAGATCCCTACAGAGAACTTCTCTCCAGGAGATAAAGTGATATCTATCCATCATCCAATAATCCCACCTCATCTCCCCACCATTCCATCTCAGCTACCTCAGGTGTATACCATCAATAAGATCCTCTCCTTAGAACATATGGAGATTCTCAAGGAAGCAACTGGAGATAGATTCACTGCAAGAGGGGAAGACTTGAGGTATTATCAACCACCGTGACAGAGGCCAACCATCAAGCTAATGACGTTAAAGAAGCGCTTCATGGGAGGCAACCCATGTTTTACATTTTTTATTTTGTTTCTTTTATTTTGTTTCTATCTTTTGACAGTGGATAATAAAGCAAGGTTCATGAATTTCAAATCAAATTTGATAGACGCTTAGGTAAATCCTTGTATGCAATATATAGTGAACAACATTTTTGGTGTTCAAGGCACTCTAAGAGGGTATGAACACAAAGCATATCATGCTTATCTTAAAGCCGTGATCAACTCTTCTTGCACTACATAGTCACAAACTAAGTTTGGTGTCACCAATGTTGCATACATAAACACTAAAGAGTCTGTTGATTTAAATTCATGAATAGCACTCATTTTGTCTAAAACAAAAATTTAAAAAGTAGTTAGTTCTTATGTCTATTTTGCCGCCATAAAGGGACCTAACTCTTACTTTCTTTTATCTTGTATAGGAAATGAAGGAAGGATTGGATGGAATTGATGGGACAAACCAAGAAGAGAGGTTTGGCCACTTCACAAAGGGGCCAGCCACATGTCTTTGCATAAAATGCCTCGGGAAATATTTCCGTGCAACATTGAAGGGAGAGTGCCCTTGGAGACCGAACCAACCACTTCACAAAAGTGGTGATTCTTGTGCTCATCTCATTTCAAATCCCAACCGTCTATCTCTAGCCTATACAACCAATCCACACCCTTCAATTGCCCACCATTCTCCTATATAAATAACTTACGTTCCACACCCTTTCCACTTCAAATTCCTCTTTCATCACACCTCTTACTCTCGGAACACACACAACATTCCTTCCTCCATCCAAACAAAACACTTTGACCCACTTCTCTAGCTACACCCTCTGATGTTACACCCATACATATACCTATACACTCTCTAGTTCAAAGGTCACTCATGGCATCCTCAAGCTCCAAGAGGCGAAAGGGCAAGGAATAGGCAGAGAGTATCCCTTTCGATGAGAAGAGGTTCAAAACTGTATTCCATGAAGTTCAATTTGGACGGGTGGAACACAAGAAGATATTGCCAGAACTTGCATTTCAGTTCAACGATGATGAGTGTCCAAAGATTAGAAAAAAGATTGAACGGAGGAGCTGGCACGAGCTTACGAACCCAATCACAAGGGTAAATGCAAATCTTATCAAGGAGTTCTATTCTAATGTAGCTAGAGAAGACACCACCAGGGCCCCTACCTTCAAAAGCTATGTGAGAGGAACTGAGGTCGACTTCAGCCCCAATGCCATCATGAAAACTCTTCAATTGAGGTCAAGACCCTTTGATGAGCTCAATTATCAATCAAGAATAAGTAATGGCCCCGACAATGATGAAATTGAAGAAATTATGAATGACATATGTGTTGTGGGATCAGATTGGGTGAGGTATTCAGATAGGAGGCCACGGTTCATTAGCAGAGGGGACCTCATCCCAGAAGCCAAGGGATGGTTTGAACTCGTTAGAAGGTCCATCCTCTCAGCCTCAAATAATTCTAAGGTCAACATTGCTCGAGCTACTATGGTACACTGCATAATGAGGGGTGGAGACATCAACGTACATGAAATCATAGCTGAGGGAATCCAAGAGGCTATCAAGAAAAATGATCCGGATACTTGGCTTGGCTACCCGAGTACCATATTTAAACTATGTGTGAAGGCCAAGGTAGTATTCGAAGATAGCAATCCAATATGGCTAAACTCCGAAAGGTCAATTACACTCCAGTGCATAACCTATGTGGCACCCGCTCAACAACAAAGAAGGCCTCAGAGAAGAAAAAGAACAGCACAAGAAGAACCTCATCAAGAAGAGCGTCAACAAAGAGAATATCAACAAGGAGAGTAATATGATCCAGCCAACATAAACTTGAGTCACATTCACAGAGCTATTAAGGATCTGGCAAGGAGATATATGGAGGGGGCAAGAACAGCAGTTGCACTTCCAATCTCAAATGATGAATCAACAGGCAGAGCTGCATAAATAACAAATGGAACAACAACAGGAACATTACTACCAACTTGCCCAATCCATCAACCAAGTGTCCGAAAGGCAAGAGCTTTAAGACAAGCGCCTTCAAGAACTCAACCAGCGTCAAATAGCTCAGATGGAATCAACAGGAGAGCATAAATAACAAATGGAACAACAACAGGAACATTACTACCAACTTGCCCAATCCATCAACCAAGTGTCCGAAAGGCAAGAGCTTTAAGACAAGCGCCTTCAAGAACTCAACCAGCGTCAAATAGCTCAGATGAAAGACAATTACACATGGAAAAGAATATGATGTAAACACCCAAGCCAAGCTGACTTATGTGGCTGAGCATATGCACAACTTGCACTCAACCATACCAAGGTATGATGCAATCTGCAAAGATCTAAAGGAGCAGGAGAAAGGAAAATGAAACATCAAAAAGAAATATTGAAGAAGAAGATGGAAGGTGCTGGTTTCTGGAAAAAGTTGATCGGAAAACACAAAGGAAGTGGAGATTCAAGCAATCAAGAAGGAACCTCAAGGGAAAGAGACAAGCAAGGAGATGGACGTGAGCACCCCCAGTGAGCAAAAGGTGGTGGAGTTCTTTCTTTTTTTCTCTCTCTCAAACCTAAAATAAGGAAAATCATGTATGAAATAGAACATGCTTCCATAATAGCTTAGGCCTCTTTAATTGTTAGTCCTTAAATTTATGTGCTAGTCTAGGTTCTCTGTTGCATCTTCATCCTGCTTAATTGTATACTTGTCTTTTGAGCTAAATGAAAAGAGAATGTTATAAAAAACAAGAGTGAAGTCCATGCTATAAAGATAAAAGTCCCAATGTTTGTGGTAGTTGATTAGCTAAGTTGGTTCACCAACAAGGTATAAGGGCAATTAGGTGTTCTGAACCATATGCTTGAAACACATCCTATGAGACTAGCTAAATAACAAGATCATAATAAGAAAAAGAAAAAGAAAATTTAGAGTGTGAAAAAGAAGGAGAAAGAATAAGAAATAAGGCTAGGCACCAAGAGTTTGAATCTTGAGGCATATGTCTGTGGTGCTTTTGTGCAGAGGATCTGCTTGGATGAATAAGTTCTTAGGAGTACTTTATCACTTGGTAACTTGGGTTAACTAACCCGGGATTATCAACTGAAAATCCACTATCAAGAGCAACCTTGCTACAAAGCACTTAGTAACCCAAAGAGGTGCTGGACAAGATCCTATTGGAGGATGATGCTAAGCTAGTGGTTCAACTACAGAGGCGGCTAAATCCAGCCATGAAGGAGGTGGTGCAGAAAGAGGTCACTAAGTTACTGGAGGCTGGGATTATTTATCCTATTTCTGATAGCCTGGTGCACGAAATTGCAATCACACTTTTGCAACCCCGCACAACTAACCAGCAAGTGCACTGGGTCGTCCAAGTAATACCTTACGTGAGTAAGGGTCGATCCCACGGAGATTGTCGGCTTGAAACAAGCTATGGTTATCTTGTAAATCTTAGTCAGGATATCAGAAATTATCAGGGTTGATTGTGAAAAGCAAAAGAACATGAAATAAGTACTTGTTATGCAGTAATGGAGAATAGGTTGAGGTTTTGGAGATGCTCCATCTTCTGAATCTCTGCTTTCCTACTGTCTTCTTCATCAAACACGCAAAGCTCCTTCCATGGCAAGCTGTATGTAGGGTTTCACCGTTGTCAATGGCTACCTCCCATCCTCTCAGTGGAAATGTTCAACGCACCCTGTCACGGCACGGCTATCCATCTGTCGGTTCTCAATCAGGCCGGAATAGAATCCAATGATTCTTTTGCGTCTGTCACTAACGCCCCGCCTTCAGGAGTTTGAAGCTCGTCACAGTCATTCAATCATTGAATCCTACTCAGAATACCACAGACAAGGTTTAGACCTTCCGGATTCTCTTGAATGCCGCCATCAGTTCTAGCTTATACCACGAAGATTCTGATTAAAGAATCCAAGAGATATCTACTCAATCTAAGATAGAACGGAGGTGGTTGTCAGGCACACGTTCATAGTTGAGAATATGATGAGTGTCACGGATCATCACATTCATCCGGGTTAAGAACAAGTGATATCTTAGAATGGAAGCAAGCATGATTGAATAAGAAACAGTAGTAATTGCATTAATCCATCAAGACACAGCAGAGCTCCTCACCCCCAACCATGGGGTTTAGAGACTCATGCCGTGGAAGGTACACAAAGAAACGTGTAAAGTGTCATGAGGTACCGATACAATGTCAAAAGATCCTATTAATAGTGAACTAGTAACCTAAGGTTTACAGAAATGAGTAAATGACAGAAAAATCCACTTCCGGGCCCACTTGGTGTGTGCTTGGGCTGAGCATTGAAGCTTTCATGTGTAGAGACCTTTTCTGGAGTTAAACGCCAGCTTTCATGCCAGTTTGGGCGTTTAACTCCAAGTTTTATGCCAGTTCCAGCGTTAAACGCTGGAAATTCTGAGGCTGAATTGCCACGCCGGTTTGGGCTATCAAATCTTGGGCAAAGTGTGGACTATTATACATTGCTGGAAAGCCCAGGATGTCTACTTTCCAATGCCGTTGAGAGCGTGCCTATTGGGCTTCTATAGCTCCAGAAAATCTACTTCGAGTGCAGGGAGGTCAGAATCCAACACCATCTGCAGTCCTTTTCAGTCTCTGAATCAGATTTTTGCTCAGGACCCTCAATTTCAGCCAGAAAATACCTGAAATCACAGAAAAACACACAAACTCATAGTAAAGTCCAAAAAAGTGAATTTTAACTAATAAAAATATACTAAAAACTAACTAGATCATACTAAAAACATACTAAAAACAATGCCAAAAAGCGTACAAATTATCCGCTCATCACAACACCAAACTTAAATTGTTGCTTGTCCCCAAGCAACTGAAAATCAAAATAGGATAAAAAGAAGAGAATATACTATAGACTCAAAAATATCAAGGAAACTTAGCTCCAATTAGATGAGCGGGACTAGTAGCTTTTTGCCTCCGAACAGTTTTGGCATCTCACTCTATCCTTTGAAGTTCAGAATGATTGGCATCTATAAGAACTCAGAACTCAGATACATGCCACAGACACATAATTGGGTGAACCTTTTTGGATTGTGACTCAGCTTTGCTAGAGTCTCCAATTAGAGGTGTCAAGGGTTCTTAAGCACACTCTTTTTGCCTTGGTTTAAAACTTTATTATTATTTTTTTCTTTTTCTTTTTTTTTCGAATTTTTTTTTGTATTCACTGCTTTTTCTTGCTTCAAGAATCAATTAGATGATTTTTTAGATCCTCAATAACAGTTTCTTTTTCCTCAATCTTTCAAGAGCCAACAATTTTTAACATTCTCAAAACAACAAATTCAAGAGACATATGCACTGTTCAAGAATTCATTCAGAAAACAAAAAGTATTGTCACCACATCAAGCTAATTCAACTAGTTTCAAGGATAAATTTCGAAATCCTGTACTTCTTGTCTTTGTGATTAAAGCATTTTTCATTTAAGAGAGGTGATGGATTCATAGGACATCATAGCTTTAAGACATGAATTTTAAATTTTATTATGAATTAGGAACAAGACTCAAAAATAGATAAGATGAGACTAAAAAAAAATTAGAAAACAAAATTTAAACTAGGCTCCAATGATAGAGGTTTTCACAGAGTTAGGACTCAACAACCTTGATTTTGAGAAGTGGATTCTCCTCAACTTGAGAGGAGAGCTTTTGGCATTTCAACTCTTGGAGTTCACGCCCTGCTTCTCTTGTTCCTTCAGCAATTTGCAGAGCATGCAGTTCTGATTCTGCTGTTCTTCCTTAAGTTGCTCCATAGTCTCTTGCAACTTGTTGATAGATGCTTTAGGCTGGCCAGTAGCCAATTTCAGGGAATTCAGGGAGGAACCTGCGCCCTCCTTTTGATAGAGTTGTCTTGCATTTGCCTTCCATTGACTTCTTGGTGATTGGATGTTCATGGGTATGAATTCATCTACTCCCATCTTCACCCCAGCCTCTTTACAGAGCAAGGAGATCAAGCTTTGGTAAGCTAGTTTGGCTTCAGTGGAATTCTTATTTGCAATTGTGTAGATCTCACAAGCAATCATGATGAACCTCCACTTCTTTTCCAAGCATAATGCAATGAATCATCACTGCTCTCTGATAGTGACCTCAGAACGGTTGTTAGTGGGTAGTGAATGCCCAATAAAGTCTAGCCAACCTCTTGCAATGGTTTGAGGTCTCCCCTCTTGAGTTGGTTTGGGACACCCTTAGAATTGGTTATCCACTTAGTTCCAGGGAGGCATATGTCCTCTAGAACTTGATCCAACCCTTTATCTGCTCTCACCATTCTCCTATTAAAGGATTCAGGATCATCTTGCAGTTGAGGTAATTTGAAGATTTCTCTTATTTTGTCCAGATGGAAGTACATAACTTTCCCTCTGACCATGGTTTGTAGGTATGGTAAGCAGTTCCAGTCATTCTCTGCTTATCTGTTAGCCACAGATTTGAGTAGAATTCCTGAACCATATTCCTTCCAACCTTTATTCAGGATTGGTTAGAACTTCCCATCCTCTGTTTCGAATTTGCTCTTGGATCCCGGATATTCATCTTCTTTCAGATCAAACTTCACTTCCGGGATCACTGACCTCAGACCCATTATTTTGTGATAATGGTCTTCATGTTCTTTGGTTAAGAACTCTCTTGATTCCAAAGATTCTTTGGATTATTCTCTTTCTTTTTCTTAAATGGTGTGGGGGAAAGGTGAGGCCGAACCTGTTTTTATAAGGGGGGAGAGGGAGATTTCGAAAAAAATTGAAAAGAGATTTGAGAAGATATGGAGAGGATTTGAGAGAAGGGTGAGTTTTTGAATGAGATTTGGAATTGATTTGAGATAGATTTGAAGAATGGTTTTGATTTTTGAAGATTTGAAAGTGAATGATGAAAGGTTGAAGTGTGTTTATGTAGAAAAGTATGGGTAAGAAAAGGAAAGTTTTAAAAAAATTTGATGGAAAAACAAAATCCTAGTCCCCCACCTTTCTGGCGTTAAACGCCCAGAATGGCATCCATTCTGGCGTTTAACGCCCATTTGATGCCCATTGTGGGCGTTTAACGCCCAGCCAGGTGCCCTGGCTGGCGTTAAACGCCAGAATCCCCTTTGTCACTGGACGTTTTGCTAAACGCCCAGGATGCTGCACACTTGGCGTTAAACGCACAGAATGGTGCCCATTCTGGCGTTTAACGCCCAAAATGGCACCATTCCTGGCGTTAAACGCCCAGAATGGTACCCATTCTGGCGTTTAACGCCCAAAATGCCCTTTACTGGCGTTTTTTCGCCAGTAAGCTCTTTTTCTCTGCTTTTTGAGCTGAATCCTTCTGTAACTCTGTGAATTCCTTCATTTTTGATACTTGCCTCTGTAAAAACAAATCATATAACCTCCTAATGACTGGGTTGCCTCCCAGCAAGCGCTTCTTTAATGTCTTTAGCTAGACCTTTACTGAGAATCACTCAAGTCTCAGTTTTGAGCATTCCTGCTCAAAATTGCTTTCAAGATAATGCTTGATTCTCTGTCCATTAACAACGAACTTTTTGTCAGAATCAATATCTTGAAGCTCAACATATCCATATGGTGACACTCCTGTAATCACATACGGACCCCTCCACCGGGATTTAAGTTTTCCTGGAAACAATCTGAGCCTAGAGTTGAAGAGCAGAACTTTTTGTCCTGGCTCAAAGACTCTGGATGACAACTTCTTGTCATGCCATTTCTTTGCCTTTTCCTTATAAATTTCTGCATTTTCAAAGGCATTGAGTCTGAACTCCTCTAGCTCATTTAGCTGGAGTAATCTTTTTTCACCAGCCAACTGAGCATCCATGTTTAGGACTCTTGTTGCCCAGTAGGCTTTATGTTCCAGTTCCACGGGCAGATGACAGGCCTTCCCATACACCAGTTGGTATGGAGAGGTTCCTATAGGAGTCTTGAATGCTGTTCTGTATGCCCACAGAGCATCATCCAAGCTCTTTGCCCAATCCTTTCTTCAGGCTATCACAGTCCGTTCTAGGATTCTTTTTAGCTCTCTGTTAGAGACTTCAGCTTGCCCATTTGTCTGTGGATGATACGGAGTTGCCACTTTGTGGCTAATTCCATATCTGACCAAAGCAGAGTATAGCTGTCTATTGCAGAAATGAGTGCCCCCGTCACTGATTAGTACTCTGGGAACACCAAACCTGCTGAAGATGTGTTTCTGGAGGAATTTCAGCACGGTCTTGGTATCATTGGTGGGTGTAGCAATTGCTTCTACCCACTTAGATACATAGTCCACTGCCACCAGAATGTAAGTGTTTGAGTATGATGGTGGGAATGGACCCATGAAGTCAATTCCCCATACATCAAACAATTCTATCTCTAATATCCCTTGTTGAGGCATGGCATATCCGTGAGGCAAGTTACCAGCTCTTTGGCAACTGTCACAGTTACGCACAAACTCTCGGGAATCTTTATAGAGAGTAGGCCAGTAGAAGCCACATTGGAGGACTTTAGTGGCTGTTCGCTCACTTCCAAAATGTCCTCCATACTGTGATCCATGGCAATGCCATAGGATCCTTTGTGCTTCTTCTCTGGGTACACATCTGCGGATCATTCCGTCTGCACATCTCTTAAAGAGATATGGCTCATCCCATAGGTAGTACTTGGCATCTGAAATTAATTTCTTTCTTTGCACTCTGCTGTACTCCTGGGGTATGAACCTCATAGCTTTGTAGTTTGCAATATCTGCAAACCATGAAGCTTCCTGAATGGCAAAGAGTTGCTCATCTGGAAAAGTCTCAGAAATCTCAGTAGAAGGGAGGGACGTCCCAGCTACTGGTTCTATTCGGGACAGATGATCAGCTACTTGGTTCTCTGTCTCTTTTCTGTCTCTTATTTCTATATCAAACTCTTGCAGAAGCAACACCCATCTTATAAGCCTGGGTTTTGAATCCTGCTTTGTGAGTAAGTATTTAAGAGCAGCATGGTCAGTGTACACAATCACTTTGGATCCCACTAGATAAGATCTAAACTTGTCAATGGCATAAACCACTGCAAGTAATTCTTTTTCTGTGGTTGTGTAATTCTTCTGTGCGTCATTTAGAACACGGCTAGCATAATAAATGACGTGCAGAAGCTTGTTATGCCTCTGTCCCAACAGTGCACCAATGGCATGGTCACTGGCATCACATATTAATTCAAATGGCAATGCCCAATCTGGTGCAAAGATGACTGGTGCTGTGACCAGCTTAGCTTTCAGGGTCTCAAACGCCTGCTGACACTGTGTGTCAAACACAAATGGCGTGTCAGCAGCTAGCAGGTTACTCAAAGGTTTTGCAATTTTCGAAAAATCCTTTATGAACCTTCTGTAGAATCCTGCATGCCCCAGAAAGCTTCTGATTGCCTTAACATTGGCAGGTGGTGGTAATTTTTCAATTACCTCTACTTTTGCCTTATCCACCTCTATTCCCCTGCTTGAAATTTTGTGCCCAAGGACAATTCCTTCAGTCACCATAAAGTGACATTTCTCCCAGTTTAAAACCAGGTTAGTCTCTTGGCACCTTTTCAGGACAAGTGCTAGGTGATTAAGACAGGAGCTGAATGAGTCTCCATATACTGAGAAGTCATCCATGAAGACTTCCAGGAATTTCTCCACCATATCAGAGAAGATGGACAGCATGCATCTATGAAAGGTTGCAGGAGCATTACACAGACCAAAAGGCATCCTTCTGTAGGCAAACACGCCAGAAGGGCAAGTAAATGCTGTTTTCTCTTGGTCTTGAGGATCTACTGCAATTTGGTTATAACCTGAATAGCCATCCAAAAAGCAGTAATAATCATGACCAGCTAATCTTTCTAGCATTTGGTCTATGAATGGTAAAGGAAAATGATCCTTTCTGGTGGCTGTATTGAGCCTTCTGTAGTCAATACACATACGCCACCCTGTGACTGTTCTTGTAGGAATCAGTTCATTTTTTTCATTATGAACCACTGTCATGCCTCCCTTTTTGGGGACAACTTGGACAGGGCTCACCCAGGGGCTATCAGAAATAGGATAAATAATCCCGGCCTCTAGTAATTTAGTGACCTCTTTCTGCACCACCTCCTTCATGGCTGGATTTAGCCTCCTCTGTGGTTGGACCACTGGTTTGGCATTATCCTCCAACAGGATCTTGTGCATGCATCTAGCTGGGCTAATGCCCTTAAGATCACTTATGGACCACCCAAGAGCTGTCTTGTGTGTCCTTAGCACTTGAATCAGTGCTTCCTCTTCCTGTGGATTTAAAGCAGAGCTTATAATCACTGGAAAAGTGTCACCCTTTCCCAGAAATGCATACTTCAGGGATGGTGGTAGTGGTTTGAGTTCAGGTTTGGGAGGCTTATCCTCCTCCTGAGGAATTTTCGAAAATTCCTTTGTTTCCTGTGGTTCTTCTTGATCAGGCTGAGCATCCTTGAAGATGTCTTCAAGCTCTGATTCTAGGCTTTCAGTCATATTGATCTCTTCCACCAAAGAGTCAATAATGTCAGCGCCCATGCAGTCATTTGGTGTGTCTGGATGCTGCATAGCTTTCACAGCATTCAACTTGAACTCATCCTCATTGACTCTCAGGGTTACTTCCCCTTTTTGTACATCAATGAGAGTTCGTCCAGTTGCTAGGAAAGGTCTTCCTAGAATGAGAGTTGCACTCTTGTGCTCCTCTATTATGCCTGATGGATGTTTAATGGATCCATCAGCAAGTTGAAGGTATATCCGGGTTGGTTTGACTTCTCCAGTCAACCCAAGCTTTCTGATAGTGGATGCAGGTATTAGATTAATGCTTGCTCCAAGATCACATAGGGCTGTCTTGGTGCAAGCGCCTTCTAATGTGCATGGTATCATAAAGCTTCCTGGATCTTGAAGCTTTTCTGGTAAGCTTTTCAGAATGACTGCACTGCATTCTTCAGTGAGAAATACTTTTTCAGTTTCTCTCCAATCCTTCTTATGACTTAAGATCTCTTTCATGAACTTAGCATAAGAAGGTATTTGCTCAAGTGCCTCTGCAAACGGAATCTTTATTTCAAGAGTCCTTAGATAGTCTGCAAAGCGGGCAAATTGCTTATCCTGTTCCGCTTGGCGGAGTTTTTGAGGATAAGGCATCTTGGCTTTATAGTCTTCAACCTTAGATGCTGCAGGTTTATTCCTTACAGAAGTGGTTGAAGAAGCCTTGTTAGAGGGATTACTGTCAGCACTCTCAGGTGTCTGATCTCCCCTTGGCGTCTGAACGCCAGGATTGGGTGGAAAATGGGCGTTTAACGCCAACTTTTCCCCCTTTTCTGGTGTTTGAACGCCAGAACTGGGCAGGGAATGGGCGTTTAACGCCAGCTTTCCCTCCCTTTCTGGCGTTTGAACGCCACTAGCATTCCTCTCTAGGCTCTTACTGTCCTCAGAGGGATTTTGAATAGTGGGTTGGTTATCCTCTGTCAATTGTTCCTTATTTGACTTTTTGCTCTTTTGAGTGGTGTTATCCAGTGTCTTCCCACTCCTCAATTGAACTGCTTGACATTCCTCTGTTATCTGTTTAGATATTTGCTGTTTTGCTTGATTCAACTACAGTTCTATGTTCTTGTTAGCAACTTTAGTTTCATAGAGCATCTCTTTAAATTCTGCTAACTGTTCTGTCATCAGGAGCAATTGTTGATTAAGCTCAATCATCTGTTCTTGAGGATTAGGGTCAGTGACTACTGTCATGACTTCCCCTTCTAGAGAGAATTCATTGCTAGAGTACAAATATTGGTTTCTAGCAACAGTGTCTATAAGCTCTTGAGCCTCTTCAATTGTCTTCCTCATGTGTATAGATCCACCAGCTGAGTGGTCTAAAGACATCTGAGCCTTTTCTGTAAGCCCATAGTAGAAGATGTCTAACTGTACCCACTCTGAAAACATTTTAGAGGGGCATTTTCTTAGCATACCTCTATACCTCTCCCAGGCATTATAAAGGGATTCATTATCCTCTTGTTTAAAGCCTTGGATGTCCAGCCTTAGCTGTGTCATCCTCTTTGGAGGGTAAAAATGATTCAGGAATTTGTCTGATAACTGTTTTCATGTCTTTATGCTTGCTGTAGGTTGGTTATTCAACCACCTTTTAGCTTGATCTTTTACAGCAAATGGAAACAGTAATAGTCTGTAGACATCCTGATCTACCTCTTTATCATGTACTGTGTCAGCAATTTGTAAGAACTGTGCCAGAAACTCAGTAGGCTCTTCCTGAGGAAGACCGGAATACTAGCAATTTTGCTGCACTATGATAATGAGTTGAGGATTTAGCTCAAAGCTGCTTGCTTTGATGGGAGGCGTGCAGATGCTACTCCCATATGCAGCTGTAATGGGGTTAGCATATGACCCCAGAGTCCTTCTGGACTGATCAATCCCACTTAGGTCCATAATGGATAAAGGGAAATGATATGGATTGCCAATAGATAAATTTTGTTTTTTTTTTGAATTAACCGAAAAATAAAATAAAAACAAAAGGAAAATATAATAAAAAAATTCGAAAATTGAAAGAAAATAGGATCACAGCAAATTGAAAACTGAATCAAGTAGTTAATTAAAAAGATTTTGAGATTAGCAATTAGAAAGATATGATTGAAAAATTTTTATGAAAAAGATATGATTTTTTTGAAAAGAGGAAAGAGAAAAACAACAAAATGACACCAAACTTAAAATTTTAGAAATTCAAACACAATTTTTCGAAAATTTTTAAGAGAAAAACACAAAGAGGACACCAAACTTAGAACTTTTACGGATCAAAAAGGGACTAAGGAATGCAAAATCGAAAATTAAAAGAAAAGCAAAAGCATGCAATTGACACCAAACTTAAAATATGAAACTAGACTCAACTAAAAGACTCTAAACCAATAAAAACAAAACAGTCCTAATCTAAGCAACAAGATAAGCCGTCAGTTGTCCAAACTCGAACAATCCCCGGCAACGGCGCCAAAAACTTGGTGCACGAAATTGCAATCACACTTTTGCAACCCCGCACAACTAACCAGCAAGTGCACTGGGTCGTCCAAGTAATACCTTACGTGAGTAAGGGTCGATCCCACGGAGATTGTCGGCTTGAAGCAAGCTATGGTTATCTTGTAAGTCTTAGTCAGGATATCAGAAATTATTAGGGTTGATTGTGAAAAGCAAAAGAACATGAAATAAGTACTTGTTATGCAGTAATGGAGAATAGGTTGAGGTTTTGGAGATGCTCCATCTTCTGAATCTCTGCTTTCCTACTGTCTTCTTCATCAAACACGCAAAGCTCCTTCCATGGCAAGCTGTATGTAGGGTTTCACCGTTGTCAATGGCTACCTCCCATCCTCTCAGTGGAAATGTTCAACACACCCTGTCACGGCACGGCTATCCATCTGTCGGTTCTCAATCAGGCCGGAATAGAATCCAATGATTCTTTTGCGTCTGTCACTAACGCCCCGCCTTCAGGAGTTTGAAGCTCGTCACAGTCATTCAATCATTGAATCCTACTCAGAATACCACAGACAAGGTTTAGACCTTCCGGATTCTCTTGAATGCTGCCATCAGTTCTAGCTTATACCACGAAGATTCTGATTAAAGAATCCAAGAGATATCTACTCAATCTAAGATAGAACGGAGGTGGTTGTCAGGCACACGTTCATAGTTGAGAATATGATGAGTGTCACGGATCATCACATTCATCCGGGTTAAGAACAAGTGATATCTTAGAATGGAAGCAAGCATGATTGAATAAGAAACAGTAGTAATTGCATTAATCCATCAAGACACAGCAGAGCTCCTCACCCCCAACCATGGGGTTTAGAGACTCATGCCGTGGAAGGTACACAAAGAAACGTGTAAAGTGTCATGAGGTACCGATACAATGTCAAAAGATCCTATTAATAGTGAACTAGTAACCTAAGGTTTACAGAAATGAGTAAATGACAGAAAAATCCACTTCCGGGCCCACTTGGTGTGTGCTTGGGCTGAGCATTGAAGCTTTCATGTGTAGAGACCTTTTCTGGAGTTAAACGCCAGCTTTCATGCTAGTTTGGGCGTTTAACTCCAAGTTTTATGCCAGTTCCAGCGTTAAACGCTGGAAATTCTGAGGCTGAAATGCCACGCCGGTTTGGGCCATCAAATCTTGGGCAAAGTGTAGACTATTATACATTGCTGGAAAGCCCAGGATGTCTACTTTCCAATGCCGTTGAGAGCGCGCCAATTGGGCTTCTGTAGCTCCAGAAAATCTACTTCGAGTGCAGGGAGGTCAGAATCCAACAGCATCTGCAGTCCTTTTCAGTCTCTGAATCAGATTTTTGCTCAGGACCCTCAATTTCAGCCAGAAAATACCTGAAATCACAGAAAAACACACAAACTCATAGTAAAGTCCAGAAAAGTGAATTTTAACTAATAAAAATATACTAAAAACTAACTAGATCATACTAAAAACATACTAAAAACAATGCCAAAAAGCGTACAAATTATCCGCTCATCATAGCCCCTAGGTGAGCCCTGTCCAAGTTATCCCCAAGAAGGGAGGTATGACAGTGGTTCATAATGAAAGGAATGAACTGGTTCCCACAAGAACAATTATAGGATGGCGTATGTGTATTGACTGCAGAAGGCTCAATATAGCCACCAGAAAGGATCATTTTCCTTTACCATTCATAGACCAGATGCTAGAGAGACTAGCAGGTCATGAATACTACTGCTTTTTGGATGGCTATTTGGGTTACAACCAAATTGCAGTAAATCCTCAGGACCAAGAGAAAACAGCATTCACATGTTCATCTAGAGTATTTGCCTACAGAAGGATGCCATTTGGTCTGTGCAATAAATCTACAACCTTTCAGAGGTGCATGCTCTCTATCTTCTCTGATATGGTAGAAAAATTTCTTTAAGTCTTCATGGATGACTTCTCAGTATTTGGAGACTCATTCAGCTCCTGTCTAGACCATCTAGCGCTTGTTCTGAAAAGGTGCCAAGAGACTAACCTGGTTTTAAACTGGGAGAAATGTCACTTTATGGTGGCTGAAGGAATTGTCCTTGGGCACAGAATTTTTAACAAGGGAATAGAGGTGGATCAAGCTAAGGTAGAGGTAATTGAAAAATTACCACCACCTGCCAATGTTAAGGCAATCAAAAGCCTTCTGGGGCATGCAAGATTCTATAGGAGGTTTATAAAGAATTTTTCAAAAATTGCAAAAACCTTTGAGAAAACTGCTAGCCGCTGATACACCATTTGTCTTTGACACACAGTGTCTGCATGCCTTTGAGACTCTGAAAGCTAAGCTAGTCACAACACCAGTAATTTTTGCACTAGACTGGACATTACCATTCGAACTAATGTGTGATGACACTGACCATACCATTGGTGCAGTATTGGGACAGAGGCATGACAAGCTTCTGCATGTCATTTATTATGCTAGCCATGTTTTAAATGACGCGCAGAAGAATTACACAACCACATAAAAGGAGTTGCTTGCAGTGGTTTATGCCATTGACAAGTTTAGATCTTATTTAGTAGGATCAAAAGTGATTGTGTACACTGACCATGCTGCTCTAAAATATCTCCTTACAAAGCTGGATTCAAAACCTAGACTCATAAGATGGGTGTTGCTTCTGCAAAAGTTTGATATAAAAATAAGAGACCGGAAGGGGACAGAGAACCAAGTAGCCGATCACCTATTTTGGATAGAACCAGTAGCAGGAGCGTCCCTCCCTCCTACTGAGATCTCTGAAACCTTTCGGGATGAGCAACTCTTTGCCATTCAGGAAGTACCGTGGTTTGCAAACATTACAAACTATAAAGCTGTGAGATTCATACCCAAAGAGTACAGTAGGCAGCAAACAAAAAAATTGGTTTCTGATGCAAAGTACTACTTGTGGGATGAACTATACCTCTTTTAGAGATGTGTAGACAGAATAATTCGTAGATGTGTGCCTAGAGAAGAGGCACAGAAGATCCTATGGCATTGCCATGGATCACAATATAGAGGACATTTCGGAGGTGAGCAAACAGCCACAAAGGTTCTCCAATGTGGCTTCTACTGGCCTACTCTCTATAGAGACTCCCGAGAGTTTGTACGTAACTGTGACAGTTGACAGAGAGCTGATAATCTGCCTCACGGTTATGCCATGCCTCAGCAAGGGATCTTAGAGATTGAGTTGTTTAATGTATGGGGTATTGACTTCATGGGGCCTTTCCCACCATCATATTCAAACACTTATATTTTGGTGGCAGTAGACTATGTATCCAAATGGGTAGAGGCAATTGCAACACCCACTAATGATATTAAGACAGTGATTAAGTTCCTCTAGAAGCATATCTTCATCAGGTTCGGTGTCCCTAGGGTACTGATAAGTGATGGAGGCACTCATTTCTGCAATAAACAGCTTGACTCTGCTCTGATCCGATATGGAATTAACCACAAAGTGGCAACTCTATATCATCCATGGACAAATGGGCAGGCTGAAGTCTCAAATAGAGAACTAAAACAAAACCTAGAACGGACTGTAAGTACCCGTAGAAGGGATTGGGCAAGTGTAACATCCTGCATTTTTGAAAATATAATTATAAATAAATTGTGATTTTATTTTATTAAGTTTAAACTTTATAATTTTGGAAATTATTCTATTAGAAATAATTAAATAGACTCAGAGATAATTTTATTTTGAATCAATTAATATTCTTAAGTAATTTTATTATATTGGAATATTTTGTATAATTTTAGTAATTGAAAAACAAGGAAGGATTGTATGATTTAATTTAAGTAACTTTTATCCTGAAAAAGTTACGATTTATTTTATTAATTTGATATCCTATCTTATAAATTAATTAATTAAGAGTAATTAAATTAGTTTTATTAATATTTGGAGTTATGTTAATTAATACTCTTATGTAATTTTATAATTGTTATTACATATAATTTGAAATTAAGATTTAGTAATGGAAGCAATATATAACTTAATTTAAGAAATTTTTATTATGGATAAATTATGGTCTATTTTATTAGTTTAAGCTCTTAGAAATTAATTTACTAGAAAATGATTAAATTGATTTTTATAAATACTTTGGGTTTAAGTTAATTAAGGTTTATGTACAATCTTTACTATAATTAGTTATTTTATATAAATTGAAATTAAAGTTTTGGTAATAAGAAAGTAATGAAAAATTATATCGTATAATTTAAATAATTGATGTTTTCGGATTTAAACCATATTTTACAAAATATGATTAGTATATTTACTTTATGATTTAAATTAGAAATAATTATTTGAGCTCGTTAATAGATTGATAGATAAAATCTTATGCATTTTAAAAGTAATCTTTATAGCATTATATTTGAATTCTAAATTGTTATCCTATCATAAATGTTTTGTAAAATTGTTAAATTACTCGTATATATTTTTCCTAGTCTTATGTTTCTTATTTTATACGTACTGTTATTATCTAATACGTATACTCCCTAACCAATTACACTAACACACGCACACTGCAACTCCTCCTTTCCCTAATGATCCACGTTCCTTTATTCTTTACCACTTGCTCCCAAAACAAACGTATACCACATCCTCTGAAATTAAACAGAGAGAGAGAAAAGGGAACGTCCAGAGGAGGGAAGGACGAAAGGGAAGAAGAGGAGAGGAGAAAGAAGGGAAGCGCTCGGTGGTAGTCTACTCTCCGTCAGCGCCGCCGCCGTTATTGTCGCACAAGAAGGGGAAGAACGACGCGTGTGAGAGGACCGTGTGAAAGGGGAGGGAGGTTCCATCGCTGCAGCTGCCTTTGATGAAAGTCGCCACCGTAATAGGGACGGACTAAATGGTGGAGAGGAGGTTTCGTTGATGTTGTTGCAGAGGAAAAGAGCAAGACGTGTGAGAGAGTAACGCACATAGGAGGGACCTTTCCTCCGCCGCCACCGCCGCCGCCGGAATCTTTGGTCGCCGCCATTACTAGTGGTGAGTCAGTTAAGTCCTAGCCATGAGAACCACTATCTCTGAACCCTTGTCACTCTTTAAATACCTTGCATCTGCCTCTGATGTTCTTAGCTGTATTGTGTTTGTTGGAGCTTGTCTCAATGGAGCCACTAGCGGGGTGTTGCTGCTGCCGGAACCACCGCAGGGTGTTGCTAGGAATCACTGCTGCCCTGCTTCCGTTATAATTAGGTTCAACATCCATTGGCCTGGGTTAGCCTTTTTCCCTTATTTCTGCTCCAATTGCACGCCCTATTCTGCCAATTCCTTATTAAACTGCTTGTTCTTGTTTTAATCCAAATTTGGCCTGTGCTCTGTTTTAAATTTCCAGAGCCGCTTTTGCTTTCGATTCTATTGAATTTGAAATCTTCATTTCGTTGCAACCATGATCACTGTTGTGGGAGCTAATGCTGCTGCTATCTTGATTGAAACTGTTGCATAGCTAGTATTGGTCCAGCCAGCTGCGTCGTTATAATCCCGCCTCTGGGTTCTTTTAATCGCGACATCGAGGTAGGGATTTAAAACGATTTTAATTTAAGAATGCCTACAAGGTTTATTGAATAACTGCAATTAGATTTAATAGCTGTGAGTAATTGATTGATTATGTGAATATTGAATTGTGGCTGAAATTGTGATTGGAATGGTTGAGATTGTGATTTGGAATTGTTGATTGGTGATAATGATTGATTGTGTAGATTGGGAATAGTTTGATAACTTATTGTTGAGAATGACTGAAGTTTAACGGGTTATGTTGGATTTGTTGCTGCTGAGCTATTATTTGGTATATTGTAGTGTTAATGAGCTTGGTTGGTGGTTGATTTGGAATTGGTTTTGAGGGGTGTTGAAGGGTTGGATTTTGAATACTAAATGGTTTGTTGAAAATCAGGTTCTCTTGAAATTAAACGGCAATTTTGAAAGTGAATCAGTGACTCTATAGTGACTGAAATGATAAGAATTTAAGTGTTAAAAAAAATTATATTAAGTGTAATTGTGAAAACTCAATTTTGAAGGTTTCGTATCAACTAGAGAATTAGTTATGATTTTTCAAAGTTGAATTCTAAACTCTGATTTTCTGCATAATTTCTAAACTGAGTCAGCAACTTTGAAAAGCTATAACTAAATTTGTGATTATCAAAATTGCGTGGAACCAAGTCCAGATTAAGCTTGGGAATATAGGGATCTGGACTGGTGAATTTGAGACTTTTTCATTAAGTTTATGATTTATGGTGAATTTTTGAATTATGGTTTTTAAATCTGGTTTTTCTGCAGAACGTTTAACACAGCAGCAACTTGTTTCCTCTATTGAAATTTCTCCAGTTTGAGTTTTGAAATGGAACCAATTTTAAATGAAACTCTGGTCCTAATACTTTAATTTCATAAAAACTTAGAATTATTAGAGTTGTGGTTTTAAAGATTTGGATTTTTAAAGTAAGATGTATTATGCAATAAAAGTCAGGTTTTGTTTTCTAAGTCAGTAACTTTGAGACTTTATAATTTTTAATTCTGGAATGATATTGAGATGCAACCAATTGGAGATGAAAGTTGAGTATGTTTAGTACATATGATTCAAATTTTAGGGTTTTCCATGTTTTAATAAGTGAGTTATGCAACTTGGAAGAGGCTGTGTTTAATGATTTGTAAAACAGAATACTGCAGAAAATTACCTAACTTCCAAGCTACGTAACTGCTTCATTAAAAATGGTATGACCCTGGAACCAATTGAGAAAGAAATTTGGATAAGTTAAGTTGAACCACATTAATTTTGAAGGTGGTTGGATTCAATTTGGATTTTATATGAAATTTCAAATGTTGTATGCTGCTGTTGTTTTCTGGATTTAAAACACTGCAGAGCAGTCACAGTTTTGTTTATATTTCCGAAGCTAGAGTCAACAAAAAATTATGATTTTTGTTTTAATAGAAAGCTTAATTCAAGACGATTGCATGGATATAAAGTTTGCGTAATTCTGAATTCATTTGATATTTTAAAAATAAAATGGAAATCAGGCTGCCAAGTTGTGTTGGTAATTATTTTGGATATGGAATTGAAGAAATAGATTTTCTATTATCAAATGTTTTTGAGAATATATTGCTGTGGCAATTACTGAAAGAGGCTGATAAAATGTTGAGAAAGAAGGAACCCGTAAGGGTGGATAAGTCCTATTTTTAAAGGAGATTATGTCCAAATTTTTATAAAAGTATAAGGACTTGATCAAAATCAATATTTAAGGCTTATTTAATGATAAAAACTTCAATGATTCTTTTAAAAAGAGATTATTTGGTATACGAGATTGTTGGCAAGGGTGTGGGTCTTGTTCCGCTTGTGTATTTGCAATTATGAAAGAAAAAGAAAAGATGTAAAGTTTGTATAGTATGATTGAACAGAGAAAGAAGTGGTACTACATAAGAATGTGAAAGTGATGATGAATAATTAGAATGATCATGAATGATGGTAATGAGAATGATTATGTGATGATCTGCTACATTGAGGCAGTCAGATAGATAGTGGTGCGACCACTGAGAACGCTTTCCTGCGGTACAGACCCATATTTTATTTCTGTAAGGCAGAGGGGTTATTTCCTGCTACAGAAGTATCGTGACCACCTGTTCCATTTCTGTAGTGGCAGAGGGGTTATTTCTGTATGCAGAAGGTGTGTCGGTATACATCCCTGCAGTGGCAGATGTGTTATTTCTGCGTGCAGTGAACCTTGTGGTGGCAGAGGGGTTATTTTCTGTACACAGGGGTATAGCCAACAGGAAAGCCATATTCGGCTAGTAATGCTAGGTTACGTCGGGAGCGGGTAGAAACCAACAGATGAGCTCATTACCTGCACTAGGACTAGACATTCATCATATGCATCTATGTGACATTGTTTGGGTGTGTATATTGTAATTGTTTGCCTAAGTGAATAATCCTGTTAACTGCTAATTGCTATACTTGATATAATTATTCTTGATTGTGTTTGAACCTCATTACTTGTGTTTGTAACTGATTGGCTGGGTTGTGGTGAATTGGGTGTTGGTTGAATTGCTTGGGCCTGAGGCCGTGATTGGATTGTGTTTGAGGTTTAGTAAGTATGAAAGATTGAGCTGGTTCAGCATAGACTTAATGAACCTATGCTTGGAACAGATTAGTCATTCATACGGTCTAGGAAAACTTTTAAGATTTTTATAAAGGAAAATATGGGTTTAGAATTTTGGATAATTAACTGATGCTTTATAAGATTTTGGATTTTTGAATGTTATGCCGTTGTTTTTCAAAATAAAAGGTTGGTAAGGCGAGTAAAGATCACTGCAAATGAAAACAATTTTTCTTTTAAATATTTCTGAATGGAATTAACTATTTGCGTTTTATTCTTTACTTTCACGGCATTCTCTACCTCTATTGAGAACATGTGGTTTGGTTCTCTGATGAGTGAACTTTTGCGTGGTCTAGATTTCAGAATAAATTCTCGTTGCAAGTATAGCTTCTAAACCAACAAAAGTCCTTTCATACAAACGTTTTGGTTGTCACAAGTAACAAACCCCTTTTAAATTGATAACCGAGTATTTAAACCTCGGGTCGTCTTCTCAAGGAATTGCAGGGAGGTATGTTCTTATTATTGGCTATGAAAAAGGTAAAATTGGGTTTTTTGGAATTTGGGCAATGGGCACAGGTATATTTTCAAAGCAATAAAAATAAATAAATAACTGTAAAATAAACTCTTGGCAAGGTATAAGAACTGGAAGTCCTATCCTTATCAATTGTGATGAGAATTGGATTTTAATCCCACTTAGTTAACCTTTACTAAACAAAGGAAGGTCAAGTGGACTAATTAATTTGATACCTAAGGTCCTAGTCTTTCCTTTGGAAAGGCTAGAGTTATTGGAACTCAAATTAATTAGCAACTCCCAATTTCAACCACTGCTTTATTTGACAGCTCAAGCGTCACCAATTACTCAACCAAAGCCAAAAGGGTAACAGAAAAATCCAAATTATTTATATAAATAAAAGATAGCAATCATCAATCTGAAATACCTCAAAATCATAAATTAATAACTCACTTAAATGTAACATGGGCAGTTATAGCCAAATAAAGAAGTTGAGTTGAACATAGAAATCCATAAATTAAGTTGAGAAAATAAATAAAAGGAACATTGAACCTGGGATCGAGAGTCACTCCTAAAACTAAGAGAAGTCCTAAATCCTAATTTCTAAAAACCCTACCTAAATCCTAAGAGAGAGGAGAGAACATCTCTCTCTAAAAACTACATCTAAAACATGAAAAGTGAATTATGAAAAGTATCCTGAGTCTTTCCAAGTTCCTGACTTTAATCTGTGTTTCTGGGCCGAAAACTGGGTTGAAATGCGACCCAGAATCTCTGCCAGCGACTTTTGTAATTCTGCAGATCGCGCACGCCACGCGATCGCGTCATCCATGCGGACGCGTCATTCGCGTTTTTCCCTGCCACGCGTTCACGTCTTCCACGCTTCCGCGTCACTTGTGCTTTTCCAATCCGCGCGGTCGCATGAGCCATGCGGCCGCATCACTGCGGATTCCTTTCTTCCGCGCGGTCGCGTCGCTGACGCGTACGCGTCACTTCTCATTGGTCATCTCCTCTACTTCTTGTGTTCCTTCCATTTTTGCAAGCTTCCTTCCCAATCTCTCACTCATTCATGCCCTATAAAGCCTGAAATACTTAACACACAGATCAAGTTATCGAATGGTAATAAGAGAGGATTAAGATTAGCTAAATTAAGACCAAAGAAGCATGTTTTCAATCATACAATCATTTTAGAAAGGAAATATAAATGCATGCTAATTATATGAATAAGTGGGTAAAGACCATGATAAAACCACACAATTAAGCACATTGTAAACCATAAAATAGTGGTTTATCATTCTCACCCCCAAATTTTCCACCCTTTCAGTGACACAGGTTTGAAGACGTAATTTGAAGCTGCGAGCGATTAGTAGGTTTTCTTTATGGTTTTAATTGGTCTCGTAGAGTCCCCTCGCTATTGTTCCTTGAGATTTTATTTCATATAGAGGGGTAGGTTTGGTATATTGTATTTGAGTTTCATTTGGTTTCTTTTGTATAAGAATTATTATCAATAGTAATTATGTGATTATTATTACTTGTAAATGTTTGAATTATGACTTTAATTAATAAAAACAAAATTTTTGGCATTTTCTTAAAATTGAAATGCGAACTCGATACAAAGGCTCGATAATTAAGTAGTTAATACTAGAGAAGGTTACGTAATGTTCTTTCTAGTAGAAATACCTTGACTTAAGCAAGGTAATTTGCTGGACGAGACGTTACAATATGGTATCAGAGCAATCCTTCTTGTAGAGCCTTGGGAGTGGACTGACTATGCTTTATTGCATACTCTGAGTGTCTGTCATGCCTTAAGACTTGTCTTGGTGACAAGAGTTTATGTTTTATATGCATGACTGTCTAGTGATTAACGCTATTAGTTTACCGTTGCATACCTCATGGTATCAAGTTTGGCCAACTTAATACTAATGATTTATGTATATGGGAATACTAATGGGTTATCATAGACGAAATAGATGTGATAGGTTAACGCGAATCACGAGGTTTTGGGGACGTTAGAGACTAAGTTCTAGAGACTAGTTCTGTTTCAACGTATGCTCGTTATTCGTGCTTAGCGTTATCTCTTTCTCTACTAATTGTATTAGAATTTCTAATTTTTTATCTCTTTCTTACTAACCTTGTATTATCATTCGTGCACGTCCTTGCTTGACTCTGTATCTGGTTGCTGTTTGAATCTTTTGGAACATTTATCCTTACCTTATAAACTATATGCTCCCTGCTCTGAACTCTGATTTATTTCGATGCAACATACCATTTCTTATAATTTCCTTCTTGAGTACTTGTTTCAGATTCTCTTCGAGAAAAATTTCAATTTACATATTTTCTTATTTGACTATATCCACAACCCTTGCTTGAATTTTGATGGGATTGTTTTTAATTCGGTCTAGACTTTCTTACACAATCTCTGAAACTTCTTTATATAGTTCAATCTTGTTTATTTGTGATATACCACTTATTTTTTATTGATTTATAGAAAATTTTATTTCAGAATTTATTCTTTGAATAGAAGCTGATTTTCTTCCAACTTTACTATAACTTTATTTTAATACCTAATTATGTACTTAAGTATCCTCCAAGATTTTTTTAAAGAAAATATTTTGTCCTTAACATCAAACAAGCTTTAATTTACAAACCATGCATGATTTGTTTTGATTTGAAATTAAATCGGTATAACGTATTTATACTTAGTTTAGTATTTTTGGAAAATATTGGATTTAAATATTTTCTTTTGAAAAAGATAAACTAATTCCCTCTATTTCAAATTGAAGTTGTTTAAAATTGTTGTACTATTTTCCCAAATAACATTCATATTGAAACTGTTCGATTCAAAATTTCTTCCTAAACTTTGAATTAACCCGCTTTATGCTACATTTTGTTGCATATATATATATATTCTTGTTGTTTGGTAATCTCACGTATTCCTTCAAATCCTTGCGAAATACCATCTTTGTCCAACTGTGAACTTGAGTATTCTTCCAATTTCTCGCATAAACCTTTCGTGCCGTTTGTCTTTCTCTTCTCATTTTTCGTACTCCTTATATTCACTAGTTCTCAGGGACGCGATTTGTGCATATGAAAAGTGAATTTGGTTAGTATACGAAGTAATAAGGAGTTGTGGAGTTTTGAGACGATGAAAGGAAGTGATCATGTTTTGTTAAAAGTTGTGAACGAATATTATGCCTATTTGATTTTGGATTTTAAAATTTTTCTTGTGTTAAGTTATTATATCAACCTTGCATTACCTAGTATATTTTGTTCTATGTTTATGTGATATGATTTTCTTGGTATCTTTAAGATATTCAAAAGGAGATGTGAATATAAATCTTTTCTTCATCTTATATCAATTTTCAAGGGCAAAAATTTTTGTAAGTTGGATAGAATGTAACATTCCGCATTTTTGAAAATATAATTATAAATAAATTGTGATTTTATTTTATTAAGTTTAAACTTTATAATTTTAGAAATTATTCTATTAAAAATAATTAAATAGACTCAGAGATAATTTTATTTTGAATCAATTAATATTCTTAAGTAATTTTATTATATTGGAATATATTTTAGTAATTGAAAAACAAGGAAGGATTGTATGATTTAATTTAAGTAACTTTTATCCTGAAAAAGTTACGATTTATTTTATTAATTTGATATCTTATCTTATAAATTAATTAATCAAGAGTAATTAAATTAGTTTTATTAATATTTGGAGTTATGTTAATTAATACTCTTGTGTAATTTTATAATTGTTATTTCATATAATTTGAAATAAAGATTTAGTAATGGAAGCAATATATAACTTAATTTAAGAACTTTCTATTATGGATAAATTATGGTTTATTTTATTAGTTTAAGCTCTTAGAAATTAATTTACTAGAAAATGATTAAATTGATTTTTATAAATACTTTGGGTTTAAATTAATTAAGGTTTATGTACAATCTTTACTATAATTAGTTATTTTATATAAATTGGAATTAAAGTTTTGGTAATAAGAAAGTAATAAAAATTATATCGTATAATTTAAATAATTAATGTTTTCAGATTTAAACCATATTTTACAAAATGTGATTAGTATATTTACTTTATGATTTAAATTACAAATAATTATTTGAGCTCGTTAATAGATTGATAAATAAAATCTTATGCGTTTTAAAAGTAATCTTTAAAGCATTATATTTGAATTATAAATTGTTATCCTATCATAAATGTTTTGTAAAATTGTTAAATTACTCGTATATATTTTTCCTAGTCTTATGTTTCTTATTTTATACGTACTGTTATTATCTAATACATATACTCCCTAACCAATTACACTAACACACGCACACTGCCACTCATCCTTTCCCTAATGATCCACGTTCCTTTATTCTTTACCACTTGCTCCCAAAACAAATGTGTACCACATCCTCTGAAAACAAACAGAGAGGGAGAAAAGGGAACGGCCAGAGGAGGGAAGGACGAAGGGGAAAAAGAGGAGAGGAGAAAGAAGGGAAGCGCTCGGTGGTGGTCTGCTCTCCGTCAGCGCCGCCGCCGTTATTGCCGCACAAGAAGGGGAAGAACGACGCGTGTGAGAGGACCGTGTGAAAGGGGAGGGAGGTTCCATCGTTGCAGCTGCCTTTGATGAAAGTTGCCACCATAGTTGGGACGGACTGAATGGTGGAGAGGAGGTTTCGTTGATGTTGTTGCAGAGAAAAAGGGCGAGACGTGTGAGAGAGTGACGCACAGAGGAGGGACCTTTCCTCCGCCGCTGGAATCTTTGGTCACCACCATTATTAGTGGTGAGTCAGTTAAGCCCTAGCCATGAGAACCACTATCTTTGAACCCTTGTCACTCTTTAAATACCTTGCATCTGCCTCTGATGTTCTTAGCTATATTGTGTTTGTTGGAGCTTGTCTTAATGGAGCCACTGGCGGGGTGTTGCTATTGCCGGAACCACCGTGGGGTGTTGCTAGGAATCGCTGCTGCCCTGCATCCGTTATAATTAGGTTCAACATCCATTGGCCTAGGTTAGCCTTTTTCCCTTATTTCAGCTCCAATTGCACGCCCTATTCTGACAGTTCCTTATTAAACTGCTTGTTCTTGTTTTAATCCAAATTTGGCATGTGCTCTATTTTAAATTTCCAGAGCCGCTTCTGCTTTCTATTCTATTGAATTTGAAATCTTCATTTCGTTGCAACCATGATCATTGTTGTGGGAGCTAATGCCGCTGCTATCTTGATTGAAACTGTTGCATAGCTAGTATTGGTCCAGCCAGCTACCTCGTTATAATCCCGCCTCCGGGTTCTTTTAATCACGACATCGAGGTAGGGGATTTAAAACAATTTTAATTTATGAATGCCTACAAGGTTTATTGAATAACTGTAAATAGATTTAATAGTTGTGAGTAATTGATTGATTATGTGAATATTGAATTGTGGCTAAAATTATGATTGAAATGGTTGAGATTGTGATTTGGAATTGTTGATTGGTGATATTGATTGATTATATAGATTGGGAATAGTTTGATGACTTATTGTTGAGAATTACTGAATTTTAACGGGTTATGTTGGATTTGTTGCTGCTGAACTATTATTTGGTATATTGTAATGTTAATGAGCTTGTTTGGTGGTTGATTTGGAATTGGTTTTAAGGGGTATTGAAGGGTTGGATTTTGAATACTAAATGGTTTGCTGAAAATCAGGTTCTCTTGAAATTAAATGGCAATTTTGAAAGTGAATCAGTGACTCTATAGTGACTGAAATGATAAGAATTTAAGTGTTAAGAAAATTATATTAAGTGTAATTGTGAAAACTCAATTTTGAAGGTTTCGTATCAACTATAGAATTAGTTATGATTTTTTAAAGTTGAATTCTAAACTCTGATTTTCTGCAAAATTTCTAAACTGAGTCAGCAACTTTGAAAAGCTATAACTAATTCTTTGATTATCAGAATTGCGTGAAACTAAGTCTGGATTAAGCTTGGGAATATACGGCACTGGATTGGTGAATTTGAGACTTTTTCATTATGTTTATGATTTATGGTGAATTTTTGAATTATGGTTTTTAAATCTAGTTTTTCTACAGAACGTTTAACACAGCAGCAACTTGTTTCCTCTATTGGAATTTCTCCAGTTTGATTTTTGAAATGGAACCAATTTTAAATGAAACTCTGATCCTAATACTTTAATTTCATAAAAACTTAGAATTGTTAGAGTTGTGGTTTTAAAGATTTGGATTTTTAAAGTAAGATGTATTATGCAGTAAAAGTCAGGTTTTGTTTTCTAAGTCAGTAACTTTGAGACTTTATAATTTTTAATTCTGGAATGATATTGAGATGCAACCAATTGGAGGTGAAAGTTGAGTATGTTTAGTACATATGATTCAAATTTCAAGGTTTTCCATATTTTAATAAGTGAGCTATGGGACTTGGAAGAGGTTGTGTTTAATGATTTGTAAAACAGAATTCTGTAGAAAATTACCTAACTTCCAAGCTACGTAACTCCTTCATTAAAAATGGTATGACCCTGGAATCAATTGAGAAAGAAATTTGGATAAGTTAAGTTTAACCACATTAATTTTGAAGGTGGTTGGATTCAATTTGGAGTTTATATGAAATTTCAAATGTTGTATGTTGCTGTTGTTTTTTGGATTTAAAACACTGCAGAGCAGTCATGATTTTGCTTATATTCCTGAAGCTAGAGTCAACAAAAAATTATTATTTTTAGTTTAATAGAAAGCTTAATCCGAGACGATCGCATGGATATAAAGTTTGTGTAATTCCGAATTCATTTGATATTTTAAAAATAAAATGGAAATCAGACTGCTAAGTTGTGTTGGTAATTATTTTGGATATGGAATTTAAGAAATAGATTTTCTATTATCAAATGTTTTTGAGAATATATTGCTGTGGCAATTGCTGAAAGAGGCTGATAAAATGTTGAGAAAGAAGGAACCCGTAAGGGTGGACAAGTCCTATTTTTAAAGGAGATTATGTCCAAATTTTTATAAAAGTATAAGGACTTAATCAAAATCAATATTTAAGGCTTATTTAATGATAAAAACTTCAATGATTCTTTTAAAAAGAGATTATTTGGTATACGAGATTGTTGGCAAGGGCGTGGGTCTTGTCCCCCTTGTGTATTTGCAATTATGAAAGAAAAAGGAAAGATGTAAAGTTTGTATAGTATGATTGAACAAAGAAAGAAAGTGGTACTGCATAAGAATGTGAAAGTGATGATGAATAATTAGAATGATCATGAAAGATGGTAATGAGAATGATTATGTGATGATCTGCTGCATTGAGGCAGTCAGATAGATAGTGGTGCAACCACTGAGAACGATTTCCTGCAGTATAGACCCATATTTTATTTTTGTAAGGCAGAGGGGTTATTTCCTGCTACAGAAGTACTGTGACCACCTGTTCCATTTCTGTAGTGGCAGAGGGGTTATTTTTTGTATACAGAAGGTGTGTCGGCACACATCCCAACAGTGGCAGATGTGTTATTTCCTGCGTTCAGTGGACCCTCTGGTGGCAGAGGGGTTATTTCCTGTACACAGTGGTATAGCCAACAGGAAAGCCATATCCGGCTAGTAATGCTAGGTTACGTCGGGAGCGGGTAGAAACCGACAGATGAGCTCATTATCTGTACTAGGACTAGACATTCATCATATGCATCTATGTGACATTGTTTGGGTGTGTATATTGTAATTGGTTTGCCTAAGTGAATAATTCTGTTAACTGCTAATTGCTATACTTGATATAATTGCTCTTGATTGTGTTTGAACCTCATTACTTGTGTTTGTAACTGATTGGTTGGGTTGTGGTGAATTGGGTGCTGGTTGAATTGCTTGGGCCTAAGATCGTGATTGGATTATGTTTGAGGTTTAGTAAGTATGAAAGATTGAGCTGGTTCAGCATAGACTTAATGAACCTATTGATGACGGGTCATCATATACCCATCTTTCAATCTAATTTCACTTGTTTTACTAGTCTTTATGCACTTTCTTGCATCCTAAGTAAGTGATTTGGAATGAAAATGCATAGCTTCTTTAAATCAAGCAACCATCATTAAATTGATGCTAAATCATGAGGTTTAAGCAAGAATTAAGTGATTTTTAATGAATTATAAACCTTATGAGTTTAGAGATACTTTGAGTGGTTGTTTTGGTTTCTTGTAGATGAAGAAAGGAAGAAAAGAGGAAAGCGTGGCTTAAAGAAAGCATGGCCCAAGGGAAGGAGAAGTGTGCCGCATGGAAGGGAGGAAGCAAACATTGCCCTCCACAAGGGCACACTGCCCTCCAGGAGGGCAACATAATGAAACAAGCTTGAGAAGCAACACTGCCCTGCCCTCCTCAAGGGCGGAGCACAATTTGATGCCAAGGATCAAGAAGAACAAAAACTCTGCCCTGCCCTCCTCAAGAGCAATATCGGGCTCATCAAGGAAATAAATTCAAGAAAGAAGCTCACCAATGCTTGCCACAAGGATCGAACACGGCACCATGAGGAAGCAAGGAACTAGGCTTTACTTTGGTGCCAAGAAAATCAAGAAAAAAAAGTAGCGTGCGCGTCAACCAAGTTTCGAACGCGGAGCTTCAATTTTGGAAACATTGCCCTGCCCTCCGCAAGGGCAGGGCAGCATTGTGTAATGCACGGCCAGCGCACAAGAGTTGGCGCACCAAGGGAGTCTCGGCAGCAACAGCACGCACGCACGGGCAGAATCTGGCGTACCAAAAAAAAACTCTGCCCTGCCCTCCACAAGGGCAGGGCAGCATCCTGCAAGCATCAACGCACCACGCACGCACGCACAAGGCCGCATGCATCATTTTCTGCCCTGCCCTCCACAAGGGCAGGGCAGCCTCTTGGGAGCTACTTTCTTCATGGGCTGAAATTGGATTAAAAATCCAATTAAATTCATTTCTTCACCAAATCAAAAGCCCATCCAAATTCCAAAATCCAAGAATAGAAAGTGTATAAATAGGAGTTAATTTGATGTAATTAAAAACTTTGACTTTTGACCTTTACTTTGAGCTTTCTTTTCACTTGAGAATTGAAAGTTTCTTTTGATTTTGAATTTTGAGAGCTAGGAATTGAGATTTCAGGGAATTGGGGAGGAGAATTGATCTCTCTTCTTCCTCGTTCTTGCTGGAGCATTTTTACTTTTCTTGTTTGAGTCTTGGGTGTGAAGAATTGAAGAATTTCTGTCTCAATCTCCATTCAAGATCTCTTGAATTCCTCTTCTGCATAATTGAGTTCAATTACATTCACTTTACTGCTTCTTCTTTAATTTCTTGATAATTGCTTTGAGAATTTGGATCTGGGAAGGCAATTGAGATCTAGACTTTGCTATCTAGTCTCTGGAGTCCTGAGATCACATTTTCCTTTTTGGTTCTTCTGTGAACCCCTGCTGCAATTCAATTCCATTTTCTGCTTGAATTCTAGTTACTTCTAATTCAACTTCTGCTTTATTAATTATTGCAATTTAATTTCCCTTGCTTGAATTCTGAAATCCCAATCCTCAAATCCCTTTTCATTACTGCAATTTACATTTCTTGCACTTTAAGCTTCAGACATTTAATTTCTTGCTCTTTAAGATTCAGCTCTTTTACTTTCAGTTTTCTTTAATTTCTGCAATTCTTCCCTTCCCCTTTACATTTTCTGTTATTTACTTACTGTTGGATACAATATCACTCAACCAATACTTGATTCGCTTGACTAAATCAACCACTAAACTAAAATTGCTCAATCATTCAATCCCTGTGGGATCGACCTCACTCATGTGAGTTATTATTACTTGATGCGACCCGGTACACTTGCCGGTGAGTTTTGTGTTGGATCGTTTTCCACACATCAAGTTTTTGGCGCCGTTGCCGGGGATTGAAATAGATTGACAATGATTAAGTGAAGTGGAGATCTAGATCAAGCACTTTTTCTTTATTTGTTTTTCTAACACACTAACTATTTGAACTTTTGCTTAAACTAACAAAAACTTCATTCTAGCAATAGATTGAAGTTTCACTGGTTTTCTGGATCTGTGTGTCTCTCATTGTGTGTTTGTATGTCAGGTACAAGAAGAGCTTCCCCTATTCTCTCTGAACTTGACCAAAGAACTCTTCGAAGTATAAGAAGAGCTGAAAGAGGGAAGAACGTCATTGGAGAGGAAGAATCTGAGGAGGAATTCCAAGAAATGGAAGGAGATCCATCAAATCCCAATCAACCAGAAGGAGGGGCTAACAATAACCAGCAACAAAGAAGAGTACTGGCTTCCTACACATTTGCAAACGCTAGACATTGTGGGGGCAGCATTCTTACTCCTAATGTCAATGCAAACAACTTTGAACTAAAGCCACAACTCATCACATTGGTCCAAAACAACTGCTCTTTTGGAGGAGGGCCATTGGAGGACCCAAATTAACATTTATCTACCTTCTTGAGGATTTGTGACACTGTCAAAACCAATGGTGTACCTCCTGACAGTTACAAGTTGCTGCTCTTTCCATTCTCTCTCAGGGACAAAGCCACTCAATGGCTAGAAACATTTCCAAAAGAAAGCATCAATACTTGGGATGATTTGGTGAGCAAGTTCCTTGCCAAATTTTATCCCCCTCAAAGGATCATAAGATTAAAGACTGAGGTACAGACATTCACTCAAATGGAGGCTGAAAATTTATATGAGGCATGGGAAAGATATAAGGCTCTGTTAAGGAAATGTCCACCAGAAATGTTTACTGAGTGGGATAAGTTGCAAAACTTCTATGAAGGACTTACTCTGAAAGCTCAAGAAGCACTTGATCACTCAGCTGGAGGCTCATTACAACTCATGAAAACTACAGAGGAAGCTCAAAACTTCATTGATATGGTAGCTAACAACCAATATTTCTTTGCTCACTAAAGGCAACGTCAACCATCACAAAGGAGAGGAGTAATGGAGTTGGAAGGAGTGGATTCAATCTTAGCTCAAAACAAAATGATGCAGCAGCAAATTCAGCAACAATTTGAGCAAATGGCCAAAAGAATTGATGGCCTGCAAGTAGCATCAGTGAGTACCACAAGCCAACCATCAACCACATGGGTGCAAAATGAAGAAACCCAAGAGGAGCAACAGCAATAGCAAGTCCAATACATGCACAACCAAAATCCCGGAACAAATGAAGTCTATGGTGATACCTACAATCCATCTTGGAAGAACCATCCCAACCTCAGATGGGGAGACAACCACAATCAAACTCAGCAACCATGGCAAAGAAACTCAAATCAAAACAATTGGAAAAACACAAACCACAACAACCAGCCAAACACTAACCAAAACACATACAGAAAACCACAAAACACTTACCCCAACTCAAACCATTACCCACCCAATAACCAATCAACTAACCAAAATGCCTACCATCATCCAACAACACCCCAAAACCAACAAATTTCACAAGAGTCTTGATGTGCGGAAAATGATCCGACACAAAACTCACCGGCAAGTGTACCGGGTCGCATCAAGTAATAATAACTCACATGAGTGAGGTCGATCCCACAGGGATTGAAGGATTGAGCAATTTTAGTTTAGTGGTTGATTTAGTCAAGCGAATTAAGTTTTGGTTGAGTGGTTTGTATTTAACAGAAGCTAAATTGCTTGGAATGTAAAGGGAGAGGGGAAAATTGCAGTAAATTAAAGAGCAGAAAAGTAAACTTGCTGAATCTTAAAGAACAAGAAAGTAAATGACTGAAACTTAAAGTGCAAGAAATGTAAATTGCAGTAACTTAAAATGCAAGTAATATAAATTGCTTGAATGTAAAAGGGATTTGAGGACTAGGATTTAAGAATCTAAGCAAAGAGAAATTGAATTGCAACAATTAATAGAGCAGAAATTGAATTAGAAGCAATTAGAACTCAAACAGTAAGGAAATTAAGTGCAGCAAAGGTTCACAGAAGAACCAAAAGGAAATTGGGATCTCAGGACTCCAGAGACTAGGTAGCAAAGCCTAGATTTCAATTGCCTTCCCAGATCCAAGTTCTCAAAGCAATTGACAAGAAATTGAAGAAGAAGCAGTAAAGGGAATGTAAATGAATTCAATTATGCAGAAGAGAAATTAAAGAGCTCTTGAGTGGAGATTGAGACAGAATTTCCTCAATTCTTAACACCCAAGACTCAAACAAGAAAAGTAGAATTGCTCGAGCAAGAACGAGGAAGAAGAGAGATCAATTCTCCTCCCTAATTCTCTGAAATCTCGGTCAAGTCTCTCAAAGAAAAGTTGCAAAATTCAAAGCTCCAAAGAAAGTGCAAAATTCAAAAGTCAAGTAAAAAGTTTTTAATTACATCAAACTAGCTCCTATTTATACACTTTCTATTCTTGGATCTTGGGATTTGGATGGGCTTTTGATTTGGTGAAGAAATAAATTAAATTGGATTTTTAATTCAATTTTTGGCCCATGAAAGATTGCTTCCAGGAGGCTGCCCTGCCCTTGTGGAGGGCAGGGCAGAAAATGGTGCGTGTTGGTGCTTTGCGTGCACGTTTGGACGAGTTGGTGCTGCAGGATGCTGCCCTGCCCTTGCGGAGGGCAGGGCAGAAACTTTTGATGCGCCAGATTTGATGCCTGTGCGCCAGATTGATGCTGCCGAAGCCCCCTTGGTGCGCCAGAATGGTGCGCTGACCGTGCCACAACAAAATGCTGCCCTGCCCTCGCGGAGGGCAGGGCAATGTTTCCAACTTGAAGCCCCGTGTTCAAAACTTGGATGACACACACGCTACCCATTTTCCTTGGTTCTCTTGGTACCAAAGTGAGGCTTAATTCCTTGCTTCCTCATGGTGCCGTGTTCGATTCTTGTAGCAAGCATAGGTGAACTTTTTCTTTGAATTTCTTCCCTTGGTGAGCCCGATACTGCCCTTGAGGAGGGCAGGGCAATGTTTTGATCTTCTTGATTCCAAGGCACAGATTTGTGCTCTGCCCTTGTCGTGGGCAGGGCAGAGTTGCCTTTCAAGCTTTGTTCCCTTATGTTGCCCTCCTAGAGGGCAGTGTGCCCTTGTGGAGGGCAATGCTTGCTTCCTCCATTATGCGCCACGCCTTTTTCTCCTTGGGCCACGCTTCCTTAAGCCACGCTTTCCTCTTTTCTTCTTTTCTTCACCTACAATAAACCAAAACAACCACTCCAAGTATCACTAAATTCACAAGGCTTATAAATCAATTAAAAATCAATTAAATTTGGTTTAAACCTCATGAGTTAACATTAATTTCATGGTGGTTGTTTGATTTAAAGAAGTTATGCATTTTCACTCCAAACCACTTACTTAGGATGCAAGAAAGTGCATAAAGACTAACAAGTGAATTTAGCTTGAAAAATGGGTATATGATGACCAGTCATCACAACACCAAACTTAAATCTTGCTTGTCCCCAAGCAAGAATCAAAACTAAGAGAAAATGAAATGAACAAGAAAAGAAACATATCCTTATTAAGCAAATAGCAGAACTTGATTTATGGAGTCTTTATGCAAACAATGATAACTCAAGTTATTGTTTGCTGTGACATAGTATACATTTTTCATCAAAGGCTTGCTAAACTTGCTGTTATAAGACTTACTTTTTAATTACTCCCTTGCTAACTTTTCTTTCTTATAATGCTTGACAAGCTTATTCTTTTGGAGGTTTGGTGTCTAATGTTGCAGTAGTAGCCTTTGGCTTTATTTTTTTTCTTTTACTCAACATCTTTCCACCACAGACACATGGCTCACTATTTCTTCCTAGGATCATTGATGCCCAGCATCTCTTTGGATAACTAAATGTTCTGTATCTAAGTTGCTCTTTATTGTGGACTTTCAATTGGCCATCCCAAATCAGTTGATCTAAGTGACCGGGTTTTAAAATACCCCTTAGAATTTACTCATCCAAGCATATCTTAGTACAAGAACACCACAGGCATATGTCCTAGGGTCCAAGCTATTGGTGTCCAACCTTTATTCTTCGTTTTTCTTGCCACTTTGGCTTTTTCTTCTTCCTTTTCTTTCTGTTTTTGTTCCCAAGGGCTTTTTCCTTTATTGATAAGAATCTTTGTAACAGCAAGCTAACTCTCACTTAAATGAAAATGATATTATGCAACAATTATTTCATGAGTTATGCATTTAATCAAACATATATACCACCATTAACTTCCATCCTACTTATGCAACATTGGATTTTTACTTTTCAATTCAAACAAAATCTCTTTTATTCAAGCATATGGAAACAAAACAAAATTAAAGCTAAGTGATGAATGACAAGCATTATGCAAATCATTTCTCTAGCTACTTATTGAACAAAGATAAGTACAAGAAAATGAAATGAAAAGGAAATAAACAGTGGAGGCATATCATGTTTCAGACATGCTTCTCCTTATTAGAAGAGTGAAAGAAGGGGAATGAAAGAACTTTGCCACCTTCTATTGGTCGTGGCTGCTGCTTGATTCTCCCTTTTTCTTCTTTCTCTTCCCTAGCTTGGAATAATCTCGGATCTCTTCACCAGGACATCTTCTACCCCAGACAGAATCTAAGAGTCCTGAGAGCCCAACGTCTTCCAATCTTTTAAAAGTTGCCTCCGTATAGTGACGAGACCTTGCTTGTTGCTTGGCTCCAAATTCAGGGCATTGCTCAAATGGCTTGATCTGAGGGTTGAGTGTTGGCAAATTATGGGTCAAGTACTCCAACCTTGCTTGCATGTTTTTATCATTCTCCATTCTTTGCGCATATCTAACTTCTCCCATGGTGTGATGAATATTCTTCCATTGATATAGGTTGTGACTATATTCCCCTGCTTTAGCTTGACTAAAGTACAGCTTGTCATATGATTCTTTGAATTCTTTGTATTGCTCTTTTTGTCCTTCAAGAATCTGTGCTTGAAATTCTTGCTGCTGAGTCATCATTTGCTGTTGCCATCTCTCTTGTTTCTCCTCCATTTGACACTGCCAAGCTTCTCTCTCCTCTTTATCTTTCAGATATTGCTCCCTAAACTCTGGATGGGGCTCTAGATATTGCTCTTGGCGCCCCAGATTATGCTCTTGTTGAGTCTGCATGAGTTGTTGAGATAGCTCTTCTATCGCTCTGTGTAGCTGGCTCATGTCTATGGCATCATGAGCTTGATTTCATCCTTCCTCTCTTTGTGATCTCCTTTGTCTGAGAGCTACCACCCCCTCTGGATCATCTTCTTCATTTATTCCTTCCATACTCTTCTTAGTGATCCCTTTTCCCTTTTTCACTTTTTCTGTGTCCTCATCTTCAAAGATTACTCCAGCTTTGTCACATAGCCTAAGGATGGTACTTGGATGTCCAAGACCACTTGATTTGCTTGTGCTATTGGCCATCTCTTGAATACTGTCGGCTATGAGTTGTGCGAGGTTGATTTCACCTCCATGTAAGATGCAGTATGTCAAGAGTGCTCGTTTGATTGTGACCCAAGAGGCATTTCCAGTAGAAAGGATAGATCTCTTCACTATTTCATACCATCCCTTGGCCACAGGAGTAAGATTTATCCTCCTCAAGTGACTTGGAACTCCCTTTGAATCTCTTTCCCAATCTGTATTCTCCACACATAACCCCTACAAGATCTCATCAGGATTGTTTTCCATCTGCAATCTGGTTTCATAACTGGGCTCTGCATAAGTTATGGTTCTCAACTTTAGGGCCCTTGTGATGGCTGCTGGGCTAAAACTCACTTCAACTCCTCTGACATAACTTGTGTAAGGGGCACTATCTTTGTTTTCTTTTACAGCATTTGCATAGAACTCCCTGATCATGACTGCACTGATGTCAACAAGAGGAGCACATAAAAGTTCCCACCTTCTTTCTTTAGTGATTTGCCTCATGATGGGGTATTCCCCGTCTCTCAACTCAAGGCCTTTCTCATAGATTACATTCTTTGTCTCCATGAACCTATGATATCTTCCTTCATCGAATTGGGATCTAAATTTGTTTGCATCAAATGATGGAGGTTTGGCTACCATAGGTTCCTTTCCCGGCCTTCTTTTTGAACTTGAGGAGGTCATTGGATTTGAGGTGAGAAGAAAGGAAAAGTGAGAATAGAAGATGTATGTGTTGTGTTTGGGATGATTCTCGGTTCTGTTGTGTGAGATAAGGGAATTGTTTTAGTTTTGGGAATAGAGGGGATTATGGCTTTCATGTGAAGGTGGCTTGAATGATTGTGTAAACCGTTTAGTGCTACGGCTATTAATAGGCAGATTCTTCAAGATTTCCAACAAAACCACAATGAATGAGGAAGGAGCTCGTTGGTGCTCATGAAGGGTTGAGATTGAGTTGTTCATCTAAGGGGTTCATGGAATGGACGGTCTGCATGTATTGTTGAGGCTTTGACGAGGATCCTCTTCCCATTGGCTGCATGCATTTAGGTGTTCGATGATGCATGCATGCAAATTCTGCTTCCCCATGAGCGCATTCTTCTAGGCACATGTGACCATCCTCACATAGCTTATCCTAACCGTGGCCCCTCCTTGCTTTTGTCTCAATCTTTTTCTCCTGCATGAACCAAAACAGCTAGCCTTAGAACATTAATATAGTCGTTGGCAATTTATTTGCAATAAAGAAAAAATTGTTTTGTTTTGTTTAATTGTTATTTATTATATGTTTTTTTTCGTGGTCAATTGTGTCCCTTAATTAAAGATGCTAAAAGTTGGTGAACACCAAACTTATCTTTTATTGAGGGGATGGCTTAGCAATGCAAACCATTCTTCACAATTGATGTATTTTTAAAAAAAAATATTTTATGCATGATCCCTTTCTGTATGGTTTTGATTTCATGAATAAGAAATGATCTGTTGAACAGTGTTACATATGCAGACACCAAACTTAGTGTTTGATCATATGCTTCATCAAAATGATTTTTCATATGTTCTAAGAGTAGCCCCCTCTCTTTTTGGAAAGCAAAAGTTAAGTGTGCCTTAAGGGACACCAAACTTAGAAGTCTGACTTATGCTCTAAAATAATGTATGCATTTATCAAATATGAAAGTTCAAAATCATACTCAAGAGAATCATAGCTTATTAGATGAAAGAGAAAACAGAAATCTTAAATCATGGGTTGCCTCCCATGAAGCGCTCTTTTATTGTCACTAGCTTGACATTGAACTCCCCTTAGGGTGGTTGATGTTGGTGATGTCTCAACTTGTCACCTCTCACTGTAAGCTTTCTCTGTGTGCCTTGATGCTCAATTTCCATATGCTCAAGAGAAAGTACTTGGTTGACAGTGTAATAATCTTTTGTTCCCAGCTGTTGATACACTAGTTGCACCTTGTCACCTTTGGCAAATCCTTCAGTTGGAATTTTCTTATTCTTCCACCCCTTGTAAGCCTTTTTCTTGTTTTTCTTCTTTTTCTTTCTTGTTGATCTTTCTTTCTTGACAGTGACTTGGGTTGTGATACCTTCCTTCTTGTTTATCATCCCAGCTTCTTTTTGAATTCCTTTTTCTTCTTACAGCTGCTTGTTTTTCTGTTCTACTGCCTTGTCGGTTGCTTGCTTTGGAAGGAAGTCACCACTTGTCTTGCTTGTTTCTTCATTCCTTTGTAATTCTGGAAAGACTTTCAAGGTGATGCTCTCCTCTTGCATCCTGAGGGTTAGCTCTCCCTGCTTTATATCCACAATGGCTCTAGCAGTGGCCAAAAATGGTCGACCAAGTATTATGGAGTCATTTCCATTTTCTGAAGAATCCAGGATCACAAAATCTGTCGGATAGATGAACTTGTCAACCTTAACTAAAAGGTTCTCAATCAGCCCTTTAGGATATACTACTGATTGGTCCACCAACTCCAAGGACATCTGTATTGGTTTCACCTCCTCTATGCCAAGCTTTTTCACTAAAGAAGATGGGATTAGATTTATGCTTGCTCCTAAGTCACACATCCCCTTGTTGATGAATAGGCTTCCAATAGTGCAGGGTAGGAAGAAACCTCCAGGATCTTCAAGCTTGGGAGGGAGTCCCTTTTTGATGAGTGCACTGCATTCTTCACTAAGCATTACAGTCTCCTTCTCATTTCAACTTCTCTTCTTGTTGATGAGCTCCTTTAAGAACTTGGCATACAGAGGCATTTGCTCCAATGCCTCAGCCAAAGGTATGTTGATTTCCAGCTTCTTGAAAGTCTCAAGAAATTTGTGGAAATGCTGATCCTTTGTCTCTTTGTGGAATCTCTGTGGATAAGGTATTGGGGGTGTCAAGCTTTTCTCCCCTTGAAGTTGTCTTGGAATTGGTTCTTCCATGATCTGCTTTCCCTTCTTCAGATTCTGTGGTTGGTTGTTTTCCTCTGTGAGTTTTTCTGGGACATTCTTGCTTGTCATGTCCTTGTTGATGGCTTCATCATTCTTTGTTGGCTCATTGTCATTCTCCATAAGTTTCTTGGTTGCTCCTTGGTTACCATCCACTAACATCTTTCCACTCCTTAGTTGCACAACTTTGCATTCTTCCTTTGGGTTAGGAATGGTGTCACTTGGTAGTGAGCTTGATGGTTTTTCAACAGAGATCTGTTTGGAGATTTGCCCAATCTGCCTCTCTAAGTTCTTCATGGAAGCTTCTTGGTTCTTTGTTGTCAATTCTTGGTTCTTCATCATTTTTTCCATGAGCAGCTCTAGATTAGTGATCCTCTGAGATTCTTGTGAGATGGGTTGGTTTTGGGGTGTTGTTGGATGATGGTAAGTGCTTTGGTTAGTTGGGTGGTTATTGGGTAGGTGATGGTTAGAGTTGGGGTAATTATTTTGTGGTTTTCTATATGTGTTTTGGTTAGTGTTTGGCTGGGGGTTGTGGTTTGTGCTTTTCCAATTGTTCTGACTTGAGTTTCTTTGCCATGGTTGTTGGCTTTGATTGTGGTTGTCTCCCCATCTGAGGTTGGGATGGTTCTTCCAAGATGGATTGTAAGTATCACCATAGACTTTATTTGTTCCAGGATTTTGGTTGTGCATGTATTGGACTTGCTCTTGCTATTGCTCCTCTTGGGTTTCTTCACTTTGCACCCATGTGGTTGATGGTTGTCTTGTGGTGCTCACTGCTGCTACTTTGATGCAAATGCATATTTGCATTATTAGTTAGTTAGTTTAGTTAGTTTTAGTTTAAATTCACTCATTTTCTCTAAATAAACAAGTCCTTTTATGAGTTTTGTTTCCATGCATGATGATATCAAGGAACATGTTAATTCTAGCCAAATTCATGCAAATGATTTAAGGAATGCATATATGAATGAGTATGAATGAATCTCATGAAATTTATTGCTTGAATTGGTAAGACTTTGAAGCTATCTCCCTTGTTAATGATAGGTGATGAAACAAGGAAGCATGGAAGCAAGAAGGAGGCAACCAAGGCAAGAAGTTGGCGTTGCCAACTTGGGATTGGCGTTGCCAACTCCACAACACAAGGCAAGCTTGGTCCTGGAGGCAACCAAGGCAAGAAGTTGGCGTTGCCAACTTGGGATTGGCGTTGCCAACTCCACAACACAAGGCAAGCTTGGTCCTGGAGGCAACCAAGGCAAGAAGTTGGCGTTGCCAACTTGAGATTGGCGTTGCCAACGCCACACACAACCACACCAAGCAAGCTTGGCAACCCTGGAAGCAAAGTTGGCGTTGCCAACTCTAGAACCAAGTTGCCAACGCTCACACACAAGGAACTTGGCCCTGGAAGCAAGGTTGGCGTTGCCAACTCTAGAACCAAGTTGCCAACGCCACACACAAGACACAAGCAAGGAACTTGGCCCTGGAGGAAGCAAAGTTGGCGTTGCCAACTTGAAGCTGGCGTTGCCAACGCCCACACAAGGAACTTGGCCCTGGAAGCAAGGTTGGCGTTGCCAACTCTAGAACCAAGTTGCCAACGCCACACACAAGACACAAGCAAGGAACTTGGCCCTGGAGGAACCAAAGTTGGCGTTGCCAACTTGAAGCTGGCGTTGCCAACGCCCACACAAGGAACTTGGCCCTGGATTTGGAGCCTCGAGCACGTTGCCAGCCTAGAAATGAGGGGCGTTTTTGAGGACAACGCAGGCTAACAACGCCAGACAATCAAGCTTGGCCCTGGAAGAAAAGGAGCTGGCGTTGCCAACTCAAGATGGGCGTTGCCAACGCCACACAACCAAGCAACAAATGGAGCCCTGGAAGAAAAAGAGCTGGCGTTGCCAACTCAAGAATGGCGTTGCCAACGCCACACAAGAAAGCTTGGCTAGGCACCAAGTTTTGGTGCCAGCCAAGTTGCCAAACGCCCAATGGCGCACCAACCAGGCTGCCAAACGCCCAATGGCGCACCAACCGCGTTCTAAACGCCCAAATGCCGCACCACTCACGTTGCCAACGCTAGATGGGCGTTGCCAACGCCAACTTACCAAAACAAGGCAGCCTGAACATGTCCACTTCAATGGAAGATATCTTGAGCTACAGAGATCCAAATTGAGTACTTCCAGTTGCGTTGGAAAGCTAACATTCAGAGCTTTCCAACCATATATAATAGTCCATGGTGGAGCACAAGATTGGAGCCAAACCAGAGTCATCTTTAGGCCCTAAAAACAAGAACATGAAGTGAAATTCAAGGGAGCTAGAGATGATCCTTGCCTTGGGAGAGTGATGCTCGAGCACGTTGCTAACTTGGGGTTGAGGGTGCGTTATTCACAACAACTTGGCAACAACTTGGCAGCTTGACCTTACCTTCTTTGAGGAACCATAACTTGAGCTAGGAAAGTCCAATTGAGGTGATTCCAATGGCATTAGAAAATAGACATCAAGAGCTTTCCAATGATGTATAATAGTCCATATTGAAGCTGAAGGTTGACACTCAAATTCTGGGCTACATTTAGCATGAAAGTAAGGCCAAGAAGAGAAAGAGCAAGTTGTTTGCAACAACTTGGGCTAGCAACGCCCAAGTCTCAAACTCACTTCCAGGAAATTGGCATGCACGTTGCCAACGTGCACTAAGGCCTGAGTTATTGCCAACAACGCCCCTCAATGGGCCAGAATTGGTGCCAACTTGCTTTGCTTCTCCTATTCATCACAAAGGCCAACAACTTTTTCAATTGAGCCAAGAATTCAACAAAGAGAAGCCCATATTGCTAAACCAATTGAAGATCTTTGGAAGAGTTTTAGAGTAGTATAAATAGAAGAGATTGATGTACTTGTGAGGGACTTTTTTTTACACTTTGGAAAATACTTGTTGAGACTTAGACTTTTTAGACTCTTTGGCACTTTTATTTAGCTTTTGTAAGAACTTCCGGGTACTCTCGGAGGAGCTCATCTTTGGTTTTCTATTGGAACTTTTCTTCTTCATTTACAAGTTTTAAACATTTCATTCTTCTTCTTCTTCTTCCTTTACACTTGGTTTAATTCTTGTTTATGGCAATTGTTGTTGAAATTGGAGCAATGACTCACTAAACCCCACTTCCATTAGGGGGAGGAGCTCTGTTTGTTGGAATGGATTGATGAACCCATCTTTCCTCCTCAATTCTAGTGGGTGATCTAAAGAGGGAACTCTTGCTCTTCATAGATTCAACCGCCATCGAGAGAGGGGTTAATCTACATGAATTATGTGGTGAATTTGAGGAATGAGCCACATAATTCAGTTTAGAGTTCATCCTTTCATGATTTCTTCAATCAATATACCTTGGTTAGTATGTGAGATGTAACTCTCCTTGGTTGAGATTATAGAAATTGTGTGGCTGGATAATATATGAGCTTCATCTCTTCTCATGAACAATTAGATCACGAGAGTGGCAATTGGCTATGTTGAGAGAGATTGAATCACCAAGAGATTGGGGTTCAATCACCCACTTGCCATAGATCTATACCCATGATTGAGAGGAATTTGACTAACATCAATTCATGAAAACTAACATCTCTGATCCCTAATGATCTTCTCTACCATCAATTCTTATTTCTTTTGCTTATTAGTTGTTTGAATACCCATCACCCCATCTCCCTTTACACTCTTGCAATTTATTATTCTTGTCATTTACATTCTGTTTCTTTATTTCTTACTCTTAGAATTCAGCACTTTAATTCCTTGCCATTTATCTTTGATGTCATTTAAGTTTCTTGCACTTTAAGTTTCCGTCATTTACTTCCATTTTATTTCTCTATTTTAGTTCTTTACATTTTGTGTCATTTAAATTCTTGTTATTATGTTCAAAAATCAAAATGATCATGAAATCAAAACAATGTTAGCTTGACTAAATTTACCACTTAACTAAAGTTGCTTAATCTTCCAATCCTCGTGGGATCGACCTCACTCCTAGTGAGTCTTATTACTTGATACGACCCGGTATACTTGCCGGTTGTACGTGAATTCCAAATTTTCACGTATCAAGTTTTTGGCGCCGTTGCCGGGGATTGGAAAGATTGACAATGATTAAGTAAAAGGTGGTTTAGATTAAGCATTTTTTTTATTTTTGTTAAGCCCACTAACTGTTTGATACTTTGTTTCACTAACTCCAATTCCATTCTAGTTCTAGAATATTTCACTTGTGATTTTGGTTCTGTTTGTGTATGTCAGGAACAAGTAGACGTGATATTGAGGACGAGAGAACCCGCCGAAGGTTAAGGAGAGCAGAAAGAGGAAAGTTCATAGTTGGTGAAGAAGGGTCAGAGGAATCAGAGGGAGAAGATCAAGTCATGGAGGATGAGATGCACAACCCTCCTGGAGGGGTCAACAATAATGGTGGACACGCTAGAAGGGTGTTATCCTCATATACTATCCCTGATCCAAGACATTGTGGGAGCAGCATTGCTACACCAAATGTTCAGGCCAATAACTTTGAGCTAAAACCTCAGCTCATCACTTTGGTACAGAACAATTGCTCTTATGGAGGGGGACCTCTTGAAGACCCAAATCAACATCTCTCTGTTTTTCTGAGGATATGCAATACAGTGAAGACAAATGGAGTGCATCCAGATGTCTACAAGTTGTTGCTATTTCCATTCTCCTTGAGGGATAAAGCCACTCAATGGCTAGAATCATTCCCCAAGGAAAGCCTCAATGATTGGAATGAAGTGATGGGCAAATTTCTAGCAAAATTCTACCCACCTCAAAAGGTCATCAAGTTGAAGACAGAGGTTCAGACTTTTAGGCAAATGGAAGGGGAGTCATTGTACGAAGCCTGGGAAAGATATAAGGCACTAATGAGAAGATGTCCCCCAGACATGTTTAGTGATTGGGTTAAGCTCCAAAACTTCTATGAAGGCTTAAGCTTAGAAGCAAGGAAGGGACTAAACTACTCATCAGGAGGATCACTCAACATGATGAAAACTGCTGAGGAGGCTCAAAACCTCATTGAGATTGTGGCAAACAATCAATATTATTACTCATCAGAGAGGCAACACAATCCACCCCCAAAGAAAGGTGTAATGGAGCTTGAAGGTGTTGATGCTATCTTGGCACAAAACAAGTTAATGCACCAACAAATCCAACAACAAATGGAGATGATAACAAAGAGAATGGATGGTATGCAACTTGCATCAGTGAACACAACAAATCAACCATCACTTGAATGGAACCAAGGTGAAGGGATCACGGTTGAACAACCACAAGAACAAGTTCAATACATGCAGAATACCTCAAACTCTCAGGATGAATTCCATGGTGATACATACAACTCATCTTGGAAGAATCATCCCAATTTAAAGTGGGGAGAAAACCATTGGCAAAAGAACAACAACCACAATCACACCCGTAACACAAACAACCAAAATCACCATACTAACAACACTAACCAATATAGAAAAACACAAAACACATATCAACACCCCCATCATAACTCACAAACCCACCAAAATAACTTCTCTGCACCAACATCCAACTCACAAAATTACCACATTAATCCACCCAACAACTTCCAACAACAATCAACCCCCATCATACCTCCAATTGACCATCATGAGGCCAGAATCTCAAGTCTGGAAGCAACCTTGCAAGCACTTGCTCAAACCACTCAAGCTTTAGCTAAGGGACAACAAGAACAAGCGGTCACTATGAAGAACATTGAGAGACAAGTGGGACAACTAGCCAAACAAGCCGAGAAACCAACCCATGTCCTCCCAAGTGACACAATACCCAACCCAAGAGAAGAATGTAAGGCTTTGCAGTTAAGGAGTGGCAAGGTAGTTGGTGAAAGTTCAAATAAAGAAGCAACAAAACCCAAAGAGCAAGACACAGTGGAGAGGCAAGATGAAGAAAAGGCTTCAACATCTAACAAAGGCAAGGAGGTTGTAAAGCCACAAGGCAATCCACCAAGTCAAGGAGGCAACCGTGATGGCAAGGAGAGTATGAATCCACAAAAAGAAAACAAAAATGAAGGAGTGAAAGCTTATGTACCCAAGCTTCCATACCCAACTAGGATACACAAAGGAGCAAAGGACCAACAATTCCCAAGGTTCTTAGAGATCTTCAAGAAACTTGAAATCAACATCCCATTGGCAGAGGCTCTAGAACAGATGCCATTGTATGCAAAGTTTCTTAAGGAGTTGATCACCAAGAAGAGGAGTTGGCAAGAAAAAGAAACCATGGTTCTCAATCAAGAGTGTAGTGCCATCATTCAACAAGGGTTACCTCCAAAACTTAAAGACCCTGGCAGCTTTCTCATACCTTGCACGATTGGGAGCATGGCTGTTGACAAATCACTTTGTGACCTGGGAGCAAGCATTAACTTAATGCCCCTTACCATGATGAAGAAAATGATGATTGAAGAGCTCAAACCCACAAGGATGTCACTCCAACTTGCTGATAGATCCATCAAAGTGCCAAATGGAGTAGTTGAGAACCTCTTGGTGAAGGTGGGAAACTTCATATTCCCAGCTGATTTTGTGGTCCTAGACATGGATGAAGAGGGAAACAATTCAGTCATTCTTGGTAGACCCTTTTTGGCTACAGCTAGAACAATCATTGATGTGGAAAAGGGAGAGATGATCTTCAGGGTGCATGATGAGCAAATGACCATAAATGTCTTCAAAGCAATGCAACACCCTGTTGAGAAAGAAAATTGCATGAGGATCGATGTAGTAGACTCTTTGGTTGAAGAAGTGCTTGACACAAACCATCAAATGAAACAAGAGGAAGTCCATAACATCAAAGGGCAAGAAGAAAACACGTTGGAAGCATCAAGAGAACCAAGTGAAGCTACCAAAGAAAAGGCACCACAACAAGAGTTGAAACCACTACCCCCTCATCTTAAATATGCATTTCTTGGTGAGAAGGATAGCTTCCCAGTGATCATCAATTCCACATTGAATGCAGAAGAAGAAGAAAAGCTCTTAGTGGTTTTGAGAGCTCACAAAGAGGCTTTGGGGTGGACCATTGATGACTTGAAAGGCATAAGCCCTGCTGTATGCATGCACAAGATACTCTTAGAGGAGGGTTCCAAACCGGTGGTACAACCCCAAAGAAGATTGAATCCTACAATGAAGGAGGTTGTTCAAAAAGAAATCCTTAAGTTGTGTAAAGCTGGGATCATCTACCCTATATCTGACAGCCCTTGGGTCAGTCCAGTGCACGTGGTTCCCAAGAAAGGGGGGATGACCGTCATTGTTAATGAGAAGGATGAGCTTATCCCAACACGAACAGTGACAGGGTGGAGAATGTGCATAGACTATAGGAGGCTGAATGATGCTACACGAAAAGACCACTTTCCTCTCCCTTTCATTGACCAGATGCTTGAAAGGTTGGCTGGCCATGCCTACTACTGTTTTCTTGATGGATATTCTGGATATAACCAGATAGTAGTTGACCCCATGGATCAAGAGAAGACCTCCTTCACTTGCCCATTTGGAGTTTTTGCATATAGGAGAATGCCATTTGGACTTTGCAATGCCCCAGCTACCTTTCAAAGATGCATGCTTTCAATCTTCTCAGACATGGTAGAAAAATTCATTGAAGTCTTTATGGATGATTTCTCTGTTTTTGGTGATTCATTCAATACTTGTTTGCACCATCTTACCTTAGTCTTGAAAAGATGCCAAGAAACAAACTTAGTTTTGAATTGGGAAAAATGCCATTTCATGGTACCCGAAGGCATTGTTCTTGGTCATAAAATTTCAAGAAAAGGTATAGAGGTTGACAAGGCAAAAGTAGAAATTATAGAAAAACTTCCTTTGCCAACTAGTGTGAAAGCCGTTAGGAGTTTCTTGGGGCATGCTGGATTTTATAGGAGATTCATCAAAGATTTTTCAAAAATAGCAAAGTCACTAAGCAATTTGCTGGTGGTAGACAATCCTTTTATCTTTGATGATGAATGCAAGCATGCTTTTGAAACTCTAAAGGCTAAGCTTACCACAGCACCAATCATCACACCCCCAATTTGGGGACTACCTTTTGAACTCATGTGTGATGCAAGCAACCTTGCAATTGGCGCTGTGTTGGGGCACAGGAAGGAAAAGAAGCTTCATGTTATCTATTATGCAAGTAAGGTGTTGAATGAAGCTCAAAAGAACTACACCACAACAGAGAAAGAGCTACTAGCTGTGGTATATGCTTTTGATAAGTTTAGACAATATTTGATTGGATCTAAAGTCTTAGTGTATACTGACCATGCTGCTCTTAAGTATCTTATGTCAAAACAGGATGCCAAACCAAGGTTAATCAGATGGGTGCTACTCCTACAAGAGTTTGACATTGAGATCAAAGATAGAAAGGGCAATGAAAATCAAGTTGCTGACCACTTATCAAGGGTGCCACAAGATGCATGCCAAGACAACTTTCCATCAATAAATGAAGAATTTCCAGATGAACATCTTTTGCACATTCAACATGTCCCTTGGTTTGCGGACATGGCCAACTACAAGGCAGGAAGAATCATTCCACAAGAGTACACAAAACAACAAGTCAAGAAGCTGTTGCATGAGGCTAAGTTCTTCTTCTGGGATGACCCATTCTTGTTCAAAAGATGCCCAGATGGAATGATAAGAAGATGTGTGTCAGAGGATGAGATGAAGGACATACTATGGCATTGTCACAACTCCAATTATGGTGGTCATTTTGGGGCTGAGAGAACGGCTGCAAAGGTTCTACAAAGTGGTTTCTATTGGCCCTCAATCTTCAAGGATGCTAGGGAGTTTGTGAGCCAATGCAATGAATGTCAAAGAACAGGGGGTTTGTCAAAGAAAAATGAGATGCCTCAAAAGTTCATTTTGGAAGTGGAACTCTTTGATTTGTGGGGAATAGATTTCATGGGACCTTTTCCTCCATCCTACACGTTCAAATACATCCTGGTAGCAGTAGAGTATGTCTCCAAATGGGTTGAAGCAATAGCCACCACCACATGTGATACCAACGTAGTCTTGCAATTTCTCAAGAAGAACATCTTCACTAGATTTGGAGTGCCCAAAGGACTTATAAGTGATGGGGGAAGCCACTTTTGCAACAAGCAACTAAACTCCCTACTCCACAAATATGGTGTTACTCACAAAGTGGCTACACCATACCACCCACAAACCAATGGACAAGCTGAACTGGCCAACAGAGAGCTAAAAAGGATCTTGGAGAAGACTGTGGGAACAACAAGAAAGGACTGGGTTAGGAAGCTGGATGATGCACTTTGGGCATATAGGACAGCCTTCAAAACACCCATAGGAAAATCTCCATTTCAGTTGGTGTATGGTAAGGCATGCCACCTCCCTGTGGAGCTTGAACATAAGGCCTTTTGGGCCATCAAACTTCTGAATCTAGATGCTCAAGCAGCAGGAGAGAAGAGGTTGCTACAACTCAATGAACTTGAGGAGTTTAGATTGGAGGCATATGACAATGCCAAAATATACAAGGAAAGGGCAAAGAGATGGCATGATAAGAGGATTTCTCAAAGAACATTCGAACCGGGCCAAAAGGTGTTGTTATTCAACTCAAGATTGAAGTTTTTCCCTGGGAAGCTGAGGTCTAGATGGACTGGTCCATACACCATCACCAAAGTATCACCTCATGGCTATGTTGAATTGCTTGATGAAGCCTCAAAACAAACCTTCACAGCCAATGGACATAGGGTGAAGCACTATTTTGGTGGCCCTTGGAGCAAGGAAGAGAGTGTGCAACTCTTAACATGAGCAAAGAAGCTGCAATGTCGAGCTAAGGACAATAAACAAAGCGCTTCATGGGAGGCAACCCATGCACAGGGAGTCTTTTAATTTCATGTTTTAGTAACCAATAATGATCAAGTAGACTAGTACATGGTGTATGCAAGGCACTAAGTTTGGTGTGGCCAATCTTGAAGTAATGGCAAATGTGTGTTCTATAACACTTAGCCACAAACTAAGTTTGGTGTCCATACATACACGAAAATGCTAAGCTATGAAAGTTTTGTCATCTACTTTGGTTATAAAATAAAATAAAATAAAAAAAAAAGCATTTAATGTAGGTAAATTACTAAGTTTGATGTGGCTATCTTTGGAATTAATTCCATAGAACACTTAGTCACAAACTAAGTTTGGTGTCTTTACTTGCATTATTAATGCTTAAAAAATAGATTAGGGAATCTAATTTAGTCAATTTTGTATAGGAACATAATCATAAGTTTTTAGCCATTAATGTCACTTTAAGAATCTCAAGCCTTTGGCATTTTGTTGCAGGAAAGAAAGAAAGAAGTGATGGGGAATCTTGGAAGCATATAATGAAAGAAGGAAAGAAATGATGGGGAATCTTGAAGAAAGATCACGGATACATAAGGAAGGGTAGTCACATGAATTTTAAACTTTGTGCATGGGGAAAAAGAAATCAACATGCATTGTGCACAAGGAAGCATGCCATGACCGAGCCTTAAATGCCTTCCCACCAACTTTCACTTTAAATACTTCAACCATATTCATTCATCATTCATTCTTCTACCCACCAACTTTCACTTCACTAGCCGAACTCATACTCAACCTCCAACCTACTCCATGTTTCACAAATTCTAACCTTGAACCTCATCTTTACCCAACAAAAACTCTTGAAGCATCACATCTCTCACATAACCGAAACACTCAATCTCCTTCACCATCATTTTCTACCTTCTCTAAGTCACCGTGCTTATCCCATATCTCTCTCATTCACAATCATTTTCCTTATGCTTGAGGACAGCATTCATCTAAGTTTGGTGTTGGGGAGATTCAATCTTGCAAGTGAATCTCAATGGCCTCATCATCAAGGGATAGGAGAGAAGATGAATTTGATCAAAGAAGATTCAAATCCAAACACAATGAGCGAATTTTTAGTTGGATGTCAAGCAAAGATGTTGTTCCAGAGCTACCATTCAAGCTTAAAAAGATGAATACCCTGAGATACAAAAATAATCAGAAAAAGGGGATGGGAGCTTCTCTGTGACCAACCTCAAGAAATAAGCATGCTTCTCATCCATGAGTTCTTCACTAATGTGATAAGAGAATATGATGATGAAGAACCATACATGAGCTATGTAAGAGGTGTGGATGTTGATTTTAGCCCAGACACCATCAATAGGGTGCTAAGGGTCAAGCACAAATAGTTCAAACGACCTAGCTATGAAGAAAGGGTTGAAAATGACCCAAGATATGTGGATGTGGTGAGTGACTTGTGCAGAATAGGCACTGATTGGGTATTGGATTCACATGGCCGACCACTCAAACTTCGGAGAGGTGATCTCATACCTCAAGCAAAAGGATGGCATGACATAGTGAGGAGGTCATTGATCTCTACTTCAAATAACTCTGAGGTAACGGTGAATAGAGCTATAATGATCCATTGCATAAGGAAAGGAGGAGCAAAAAGAAAGAAGATCCAAAGGGAGATTCAACAACAAAGCAACAAGGAGAGCTAAGAAGCAAAAAGAAACAAGATCCAAAGGGCAAAGGAAAGCAAGGAGAATCAAGCAAAGGAAAAGGGACATGAAGACTAAAGGTGGTGAAGTTCCTTTATTTTTTTCTTTATGTTTCTTTATGTTTTAAATAAAGAAGATGTATGTCTGAAATATGGTATACCTTCTAGGATGCATTTTTTTTTCCTTTTGAAGCATTATCTTTTATGTTGCCCATTCCATGCATCACCACTCACAGATTTGGAATAGTTGCTTGTCTTTAATATTTTTACTTGTCATTGGAATAAAAGATGTAGTTTGAGCAAGAACAGAGAGAAATCTAGCTTAAAAAGGATCATGTTGTCCCATAAGAAAAGTGCTAGTATATTTATTGTGAAAGAAGCAATGTTCAAGAAATTCAAAAGAATGCTTGCTAATACAAGACTAGTTTGGTTAAGGATCACAAGGGCTTTATCAGTAAAAGCACAAATAACCTTGACAATAAAGAAAATAGAATACAAAGAATGAAAGGCTAGGCATCAATGACAAAAGTTGGATATGTGTCTGTGGTGATTGATGTTAAGAGACATACTTGGGCTAGTAAATCCGAGGGGTGCTTCATCACCCGGTAACTTGAGTTAACTAACTCGGGATTATCGATTGAAAACCCAAAATCAAGAGTAGCTCTATAACAGAACATTTAGCAACCCAAAGAGGTGCTGGACACCACTATCCAAACAAAATTTCAATGTTATATGCCTGTGACTGAATGTGTTAAGGAAAGAGGCTTGAGTGAGTAAATCTTTAAGAGTGTCTCAACACTTAACAACTTGAACCAACTGGTTTGGGATTGTTGATTGAAAGCTTATGCTAAAGAGCCGCCTTAAGACAAGATTTCGAGCTTAATTGAAAGAAAAAGGGAAAGAAAAAAAGAAGGAAAAAGAAATAAGCAGAAAAAATTGGTTCAAGGATCATGTGCTAAGGTGTGAAAGAAGTCTAGTGAAGTTAACCAATTTAGTAGTGAAGCAAGCATTTTAATTGAAAAAGTTGAATAGTTGTGTTCAATTACAATAAATTTATGACCACACGAGTGAGGATAACATGCTCAATGAGAAATTACTCTCTGGGAGAACATTCAAGTCTTACATCTTAAATTCTTGTGACAAAGTCCTTTATATTTTGCTTGAGGACAAGCAATACTTTAAGTTTGGTGTTGTGATGCAAATGCATATTTGCATTATTAGTTAGTTAGTTTAGTTAGTTTTAGTTTAAATTCACTCATTTTCTCTAAATAAACAAGTCCTTTTATGAGTTTTGTTTCCATGCATGATGATATCAAGGAACATGTTAATTCTAGCCAAATTCATGCAAATGATTTAAGGAATGCATATATGAATGAGTATGAATGAATCTCATGAAATTTATTGCTTGAATTGGTAAGACTTTGAAGCTATCTCCCTTGTTAATGATAGGTGATGAAACAAGGAAGCATGGAAGCAAGAAGGAGGCAACCAAGGCAAGAAGTTGGCGTTGCCAACTTGGGATTGGCGTTGCCAACTCCACAACACAAGGCAAGCTTGGTCCTGGAGGCAACCAAGGCAAGAAGTTGGCGTTGCCAACTTGGGATTGGCGTTGCCAACTCCACAACACAAGGCAAGCTTGGTCCTGGAGGCAACCAAGACAAGAAGTTGGCGTTGCCAACTTGGGATTGGCGTTGCCAACTCCACAACACAAGGCAAGCTTGGTCCTGGAGGCAACCAAGGCAAGAAGTTGGCGTTGCCAACTTGAGATTGGCGTTGCCAACGCCACACACAACCACACCAAGCAAGCTTGGCAACCCTGGAAGCAAAGTTGGCGTTGCCAACTCTAGAACCAAGTTGCCAACGCTCACACACAAGGAACTTGGCCCTGGAAGCAAGGTTGGCGTTGCCAACTCTAGAACCAAGTTGCCAACGCCACACACAAGACACAAGCAAGGAACTTGGCCCTGGAGGAAGCAAAGTTGGCGTTGCCAACTTGAAGCTGGCGTTGCCAACGCCCACACAAGGAACTTGGCCCTGGAAGCAAGGTTGGCGTTGCCAACTCTAGAACCAAGTTGCCAACGCCACACACAAGACACAAGCAAGGAACTTGGCCCTGGAGGAAGCAAAGTTGGCGTTGCCAACTTGAAGCTGGCGTTGCCAACGCCCACACAAGGAACTTGGCCCTGGATTTGGAGCCTCGAGCACGTTGCCAGCCTAGAAATGAGGGGCGTTTTTGAGGACAACGCAGGCTAACAACGCCAGACAATCAAGCTTGGCCCTGGAAGAAAAGGAGCTGGCGTTGCCAACTCAAGATGGGCATTTCCAACGCCACACAACCAAGCAACAAATGGAGCCCTGGAAGAAAAGGAGCTGGCGTTGCCAACTCAAGAATGGCGTTGCCAACGCCACACAAGAAAGCTTGGCTAGGCACCAAGTTTTGGTGCCAGCCAAGTTGCCAAATGCCCAATGGCGCACCAACCAGGCTGCCAAACGCCCAATGGCGCACCAACCAGGCTGCCAAACGCCCAATGGCGCACCAACCGCGTTCCAAACGCCCAAATGCCGCACCACTCACGTTGCCAACGCTAGATGGGCGTTGCCAACGCCAACTTACCAAAACAAGGCAGCCTGAACATGTCCACTTCAATGGAAGATATCTTGAGCTACAGAGATCCAAATTGAGTACTTCCAGTTGCGTTGGAAAGCTAACATTCAGAGCTTTCCAACCATATATAATAGTCCATGGTGGAGCACAAGATTGGAGCCAAACCAGAGTCATCTTTAGGCCCTAAAAACAAGAACATGAAGTGAAATTCAAGGGAGCTAGAGATGATCCTTGCCTTGGGAGAGTGATGCTCGAGCACGTTGCTAACTTGGGGTTGAGGGTGCGTTATTCACAACAACTTGGCAACAACTTGGCAGCTTGACCTTACCTTCTTTGAGGAACCATAACTTGAGCTAGGAAAGTCCAATTGAGGTGATTCCAATGGCATTAGAAAATAGACATCAAGAGCTTTCCAATGATGTATAATAGTCCATATTGAAGCTGAAGGTTGACACTCAAATTCTGGGCTACATTTAGCATGAAAGTAAGGCCAAGAAGAGAAAGAGCAAGTTGTTTGCAACAACTTGGGCTAGCAACGCCCAAGTCTCAAACTCACTTCCAGGAAATTGGCATGCACGTTGCCAACGTGCACTAAGGCCTGAGTTATTGCCAACAACGCCCCTCAATGGGCCAGAATTGGTGCCAACTTGCTTTGCTTCTCCTATTCATCACAAAGGCCAACAACTTTTTCAATTGAGCCAAGAATTCAACAAAGAGAAGCCCATATTGCTAAACCAATTGAAGATCTTTGGAAGAGTTTTAGAGTAGTATAAATAGAAGAGATTGATGTACTTGTGAGGGACTTTTTTTTACACTTTGGAAAATACTTGTTGAGACTTAGACTTTTTAGACTCTTTGGCACTTTTATTTAGCTTTTGTAAGAACTTCCGGGTACTCTCGGAGGAGCTCATCTTTGGTTTTCTATTGGAACTTTTCTTCTTCATTTACAAGTTTTAAACATTTCATTCTTCTTCTTCTTCTTCCTTTACACTTGGTTTAATTCTTGTTTATGGCAATTGTTGTTGAAATTGGAGCAATGACTCACTAAACCCCACATCCATTAGGGGGAGGAGCTCTGTTTGTTGGAATGGATTGATGAACCCATCTTTCCTCCTCAATTCTAGTGGGTGATCTAAAGAGGGAACTCTTGCTCTTCAAAGATTCAACCGCCATCGAGAGAGGGGTTAATCTACATGAATTATGTGGTGAATTTGAGGAATGAGCCACATAATTCAGTTTAGAGTTCATCCTTTCATGATTTCTTCAATCAATATACCTTGGTTAGTATGTGAGATGTAACTCTCCTTGGTTGAGATTATAGAAATTGTGTGGCTGGATAATATATGAGCTTCATCTCTTCTCATGAACAATTAGATCACGAGAGTGGCAATTGGCTATGTTGAGAGAGATTGAATCACCAAGAGATTGGGGTTCAATCACCCACTTGCCATAGATCTATACCCATGATTGAGAGGAATTTGACTAACATCAATTCATGAAAACTAACATCTCTGATCCCTAATGATCTTCTCTACCATCAATTCTTATTTCTTTTGCTTATTAGTTGTTTGAATACCCATCACCCCATCTCCCTTTACACTCTTGCAATTTATTATTCTTGTCATTTACATTCTGTTTCTTTATTTCTTACTCTTAGAATTCAGCACTTTAATTCCTTGCCATTTATCTTTGATGTCATTTAAGTTTCTTGCACTTTAAGTTTCCGTCATTTACTTCCATTTTATTTCTCTATTTTAGTTCTTTACATTTTGTGTCATTTAAATTCTTGTTATTATGTTCAAAAATCAAAATGATCATGAAATCAAAACAATGTTAGCTTGACTAAATTTACCACTTAACTAAAGTTGCTTAATCTTCCAATCCTCGTGGGATCGACCTCACTCCTAGTGAGTCTTATTACTTGATACGACCCGGTATACTTGCCGGTTGTACGTGAATTCCAAATTTTCACGTATCATACTTGCAGGCCATCAATTCTTTTGGCCATTTGCTCAAACTGTTGTTGAATCTGCTGCTGCATCATCTTGTTCTGAGCTAGAATTGAATCCACTCCTTCTAACTCCATTACTCCTCTTCTTTATGATGGTTGGAGTTGTCTTTGATGAGCAAAGAAATATTGGTTGTTGGCCACCATATCAATGAGGTTTTGAGCTTCCTTTGTAGTTTTCATGAGTTGTAATGAGCCTCCAGCTGAGTGATCAAGTGCTTCTTGAGCCTTCAGAGTAAGTCCTTCATAGAAGTTTTGCAACTTATCCCACTCAGTAAACATCTCTGGTGGACACTTCCTCAATAGTGCCTTATATCTTTCCCATACTTCATATAAATTCTCAGCCCCCATTTGAGTAAATGTCTGCACCTCAGTCTTCAATCTTATGATTCTTTGAGGGGGATAAAATTTTGCTAGAAACTTGCTCACCAAGTCATCCCAAGTGTTGATGCTTTCCTTTGGAAATGTTTCTAGCCATTGAGTGGCTTTGTCTCTGAGAGAGAATGGAAAGAGCAACAACTTGTAACTGTCAGGAGGCACACCATTGGTTTTGACAGTGTCACAAATCCTCAAAAAGGTAGATAAATGTTGATTCGGATCCTCCAATGGCCCTCCTCCAAAAGAACAGTTGTTTTGGACCAGTGTGATGAGCTGTGGCTTTAGTTCAAAGTTGTTTGCATTGACATTGGGGGGAAGAATGCTACTCCCACAATGTCTAGCGTTTGCAAATGTGTAGGAAGCCAGTACTCTTCTTTGTTGTTGGTTATTATTGGCTCCTCCTTCTGGTTGATTGGGATTTGATGGATCTCCTTCCATTTCTTGGAATTCCTCCTCAGATTCTTCCTCTCCAATGACGTTCTTCCCTCTTTCAGCTCTTCTTATTCTTCGAAGAGTTCTTTGGTCAATTTCAGAGAGAATAGGGGAGGCTCTTCCTATACCTGACATACAAACACACAATAAGACACACACAGAACCAGAAAATCAATAAAACTTCAATCTATTGCTAGAATGAATTTTTAATTAGTTTAAGCAAAAATTCAAACAGTTAGTGTGTTAGAGAAACAGAAAAGAAAAAGTGCTTGATCTAGACCTCCACTTCACTTAATCATTGTCAAACTATTTCAATCCCCGGCAACGGCGCCAAAAACTTGATGTGCGGAAAATGATCCGACACAAAACTCACCGGCAAGTGTATCGGGTCGCATCAAGTAATAATAACTCACATGAGTGAGGTCGATCCCACAGGGATTGAAGGATTGAGCAATTTTAGTTTAGTGGTTGATTTAGTCAAGCGAATTAAGTTTTGGTTGAGTGGTTTGTATTTAACAGAAGCTAAATTGCTTGGAATGTAAAGGGAGAGGGGAAAATTGCAGTAAATTAAAGAGCAGGAAAGTAAACTTGCTGAATCTTAAAGAACAAGAAAGTAAATGACTGAAACTTAAAGTGCAAGAAATGTAAATTGCAGTAACATAAAATGCAAGTAATATAAATTGCTTGAATGTAAAAGGGATTTGAGGACTGGGATTTCAGAATCTAAGCAAAGAGAAATTGAATTGCAACAATTAATAGAGCAGAAATTGAATTAGAAGCAATTAGAACTCAAACAGTAAGGAAATTAAGTGCAGCAAAGGTTCACAGAAGAACCAAAAGGAAATTGGGATCTCAGGACTCCAGAGACTAGGTAGCAAAGCCTAGATCTCAATTGCCTTCCCAGATCCAGGTTCTCAAAGCAATTGACAAGAAATTGAAGAAGAAGCAGTAAAGGGAATGTAAATGAATTCAATTATGCAGAAGAGAAATTAAAGAGCTCTTGAGTGGAGATTGAGACAGAATTTCCTCAATTCTTAACACCCAAGACTCAAACAAGAAAAGTAGAATTGCTCGAGCAAGAACGAGGAAGAAGAGAGATCAATTCCCCTCCCTAATTCTCTGAAATCTCGGTCAAGTCTCTCAAAGAAAAGTTGCAAAATTCAAAGCTCCAAAGAAAGTGCAAAATTCAAAAGTCAAGTAAAAAGTTTTTAATTACATCAAACTAGCTCCTATTTATACACTTTCTATTCTTGGATCTTGGAATTTGGATGGGCTTTTGATTTGGTGAAGAAATGAATTAAATTGGATTTTTAATTCAATTTTTGGCCCATGAAAGATTGCTTCCAGGAGGCTGGCCTGCCCTTATGGAGGGCAGGGCAGAAAATGGTGCGTGTTGGTGCTTTGCGTGCGCGTTTGGACGAGTTGGTGCTGCAGGATGCTGCCCTGCCCTTGCGGAGGGCAGGGCAGAAACTTTTGGTGCGCCAGATTTGATGCCTGTGCGCCAGATTGATGCTGCCGAAGCCCTCTTGGTGTGCCAGAATGGTGCGCTGACCGTGCCACAACAAAATGCTGCCCTGCCCTCGCGGAGGGCAGGGCAATGTTTCCAACTTGAAGCCCCGTGTTCGAAACTTGGATGACACACACGCTACCCATTTTCCTTGGTTCTCTTGGTACCAAAGTGAGGCTTAATTCCTTGCTTCCTCATGGTGCCGTGTTCGATTCTTGTAGCAAGCATAGGTGAACTTTTTCTTTGAATTTCTTCCCTTGGTGAGCCCGATACTGCCCTTGAGGAGGGCAGGGCAATGTTTTGATCTTCTTGATTCCAAGGCACAGATTTGTGCTCTGCCCTTGTCGTGGGCAGGGCAGAGTTGCCTTTCAAGCTTTGTTCCCTTATGTTGCCCTCCTAGAGGGCAGTGTGCCCTTGTGGAGGGCAATGCTTGCTTCCTCCATTATGCGCCACACCTTTTTCTCCTTGGGCCACGCTTCCTTAAGCCACGCTTTCCTCTTTTCTTCTTTTCTTCACCTACAATAAACCAAAACAACCACTCCAAGTATCACTAAATTCACAAGGCTTATAAATCAATTAAAAATCAATTAAATTTAGCTTAAACCTCATGAGTTAACATTAATTTCATGGTGGTTGTTTGATTTAAAGAAGTTATGCATTTTCACTCCAAACCACTTACCTAGGATGCAAGAAAGTGCATAAAGACTAACAAAACAAGTGAATTTAGCTTGAAAAATGGGTATATGATGACCAGTCATCAAGTCTCAGAGGATTACTAATCTAGAGCTGCTCATGGAGAAAATGATGAAGAACCAAGAATTGACAATAAAGAACCAAGAAGTTTCCATGAAAAACCTAGAAAGGCATATTGGACAAATCTCCAAGCAGATTTCTATTGAGAGACCTTCAAGCTCACTACCAAGTGATACCATTCCTAATCCAAAAGAAGAATGCAAAGTCGTGCAATTAAGGAGTGGAAAAACATTGATGGATGGCAACCAAGGAGCAACCAAGAAACTTATGGAGAATGACAAAGAGCCAACAGAAAAAGATGGAGCTGACAACAAGGACATAACAAGCAAGAATGTTCCAGAAAAGCTCACAGAAGAAAACAACCAACCAAAGAACTTAAAGAAGGGAAAGCAGAACATGGAAGAACCAAATCCAAAATAGAAGCAAGTGGAAAAGAGTCTTACATCTCCACTACCCTATCCACAGAGATTCCAAAAAGAAGCAAAGGATCAACATTTTCACAAATTTCTTGAGACTTTCAAGAAGCTGGAAATTAACATACCTTTGGCTGAGGCATTGGAGCAAATGCCTCTATATGCCAAGTTCCTAAAGGAGCTCATCAATAAGAAAAGAGACTGGAACGAGAAGGAGACGGTAATGCTCAGTGAGGAATGTAGCACTGTGCTCCAAAAAGGAATTCCACCAAAGCTTAAAGATCCAGGGAGTTTTGTAGTATCATGCACCATAGGCAAACTAGCCTTGGACAAAGCTCTCTGTGATCTTGGAGCTAGTATCAATCTAATGCCCCTGTCCATGATGAAGAAGCTTGCTATAGAAGAACTCAAACCCACCAGGATGTCACTAGTCATGGATGACAGATCAATCAAGACACCCAATGGAATTGTGGAAAATCTGTTAGTGAAGGTTGGAGAGTTTATCTTCCCTGCGGATTTTGTAATCCTAGACACCGATGAGGAAGGAAACAATTCAATCATCTTAGGAAGACCATTTCTAGCAACTGCAAGAGCCATTATAGATGTGGAAAAAGGAGAAATGATCTTCAGAGTACACAATGAGCAAATGATCATAAATGTTTTTAAGTCAATGCAACACCCTCCTGAGCAGGAAGATCATTTGAGAGTGGATATGATAGAGAGCCTAGTGGAAGAAATGTTAGACACTAATCAGCATGAGCAAGAAGAAGAAAATCAAGAAACAGTAGAGGAACACGCAGCTGAGATCTCCATTGACAAAAAGGTGGAACCAAGCAAGAAAGAAGAAGTGCAAAAACAAGAACTGAAGCCATTACCTTCTCATCTCAAATATGCATTTCTTGGCACTTCAGAGAGCTTCCCAGTGATCATCAATTCATTCCTAACAAAGAAAGAAGAAGGAGAGCTTCTTGATGTTCTCAGAGCTCACAAGGATGCTTTAGGATGGACCATTGATAATCTGAAAGGCATTAGCCCTGCAGTGTGTATGCATAAAATCCTCTTGGAGGACAATTCCAAAGCAGTAATTCAACCTCAGAGAAGGTTAAATCCTGCAATGAAGGAAGTAATAAAATTGTGGAATGCAGGGATAATATATCCTATCTCCGATAGCTCATGGATAAGTCTAGTCCAAGTAGTACCAAAGAAGGGTGGAATGACAGTCATTATTAATGAGAAAAGTGAACTCATTCCCACAAGGACTGTGACGGGATGGAGGATGTGTATTGACTATAGGAGGCTGAATGATGCCACACGCAAAGATCATTTCCCACTTCCTTTCATTGATCAGATGCTTGAAAGGTTGGCTGGCCATGCTTACTATTGCTTCCTGGATGGCTATTCTGGGTATAATCAGATAGTGGTAGATCCAAAGGACCAAGAAAAGACTTCATTCACATGCCCAGTTGGAGTTTTCGCTTATAGAAGAATGCCATTTGGACTATGCAATGCCCCAGCCACTTTTCAAAGGTGTATGCTCTCCATTTTTTCAGATATGGTTGAAAAGTTTTTAGAGGTTTTCATGGATGACTTTTCTGTTTTTGGTGATAATTTCAATACTTGCCTGAAACATCTAACTCTTGTTTTGAAACGATGCCAAGAAATTAATTTGATTTTGAACTGGGAAAAGTGCCATTTCATGGTGCCTGAGGGGATTGTTCTTGGTCATAAAGTTTCAAGAAAAGGGATAGAGGTTGACAAGGCAAAAGTGGAGATTATAGAAAAGCTCCCTCCACCAACTAATGTGAAATCTGTTAGAAGTTTCTTGGGGCATGCAGGATTTTATAGAAGGTTTATCAAGGATTTTTATAAAATAGCCAGACCTTTGAGTAATCTGTTAATGATTGATAAACCTTTTATTTTTGATGAAAATTGCCAGCATGCCTTTGAAACTTTAAAACACAAACTCACAACAGAACCAATTATCACACCTCTGGATTGGAAACTACCCTTTGAACTCATGTGTGATGCAAGTGATATTGCAATTGGTGCTGTACTTGGACCAAAGAAGGGAAATTTGCATCATGTCATATATTATGCAAGTAAAGTATTGAATGAGGCTCAAAAAAATTACACCACAACAGAGAAGGAATTGTTAGCTGTAGTCTATGCATTTGATAAGTTTAGATCATACTTGATAGGATCTAAAATTGTGGTTTATACTGATCATGCCGCCCTCAAGTATTTGATGTCAAAGCAGGATGCTAAACCAAGACTTATCAGGTGGATACTACTCCTGCAGGAGTTTGACATTGAGGTAAGGGATAGGAAAGGCACTGAAAACCGAGTTGCTGATCATTTGCCAAGGCTACCACAAGAAACAATTCATAAAGCCTCACAACCTGTGAATGAAAGCTTCCCAGATGAACACTTATTGCTGGTTCAACAAACACCATGGTTTGCTGACATAGCAAATTACAAAGTGGGGAGAAAGATACCTCAAGAATTCTCTAAGCAACAAGTGAAGAAGCTAATCAATGAAGCAAGGAAGTTCTTGTAGGATGAACCTTTTCTGTTCAAGAGATGTTCTGATGGAGTAATTAGGAGATGTGTCCCTGAGAGTGAAATAAGAAACATATTATGGCATTGCCATGGTTCAGCTTATGGTGGACATTTTGGTCCAGAAAGAACAGCTGCAAAGATATTGCAAAGTGGGTTCTATTGGCCAACTATCTTCAAAAATGCCAGAGAGTTTGTCCACCAATGTAATGAATGCCAGAGAGCAGGAGGATTGACAAGAAGGAATGAGATGCCGCAGAATTTCATTTTGGAATTAGAATTATTTGATCTATGGGGCATTGATTTCATGGGACCCTTTCCCTCTTCCTATTCCTTCAGATATATCTTGGTGGCAGTGGAGTATATCTCAAAGTGGGTGGAAGCCATAGCCACAACTACTTGTGATGCACAAATTGTCCTTCAATTCCTCAAGAAGCACATTTTTACTAGATATGGGGTACCCAAGGGTCTTATTAGTGATGGTGGTGGTCATTTCTGTAACAAACAAATGGAGAAACTTCTTCATAAATATGGAGTTATTCATAAAGTAGCCACACCATATCACCCTCAGACTAATGGGCAGGCTGAATTAGCAAACAGAGAATTGAAGAAAATCCTAGAGAAAACAGTAGGAAGCACAAGAAAGGATTGGGCTAGGAAGTTGGAAGATGCACTCTGGGCATACAGGACAGCTTTCAAAACTCCCATTGGGAAATCCCCATTTCAGCTATTATATGGCAAATCTTGTCACCTACATGTAGAGCTTGAACACAAAGCCTTTTGGGCTACTAAACTCCTAAACCTTGACTCTGAAGCAGCAGGGGAGAAAAGGTTGTTGCAGTTAAATGAGCTGGATGAATTTAGGCTAGAAGCCTATGAAAATACCAAGATATACAAGGAAAAAGCCAAGAGGTGGCATGATAGGAAGATCTTGAAGAAAGAATTCAAACCTGGGCAACAAGTACTCTTGTACAACTCACGACTCAAAATATTCCCTGGCAAGCTTAAATCTAAGTGGACTGGTCCGTATTTGGTAACTAAGGTCTTTCCTTATGGGAGTATTGAATTGCTGGACGAAGCAACAAAGAGTCAATTCACAGCAAATGGTCACAGAGCAAAGCTATACCTAGGAGGACAATGGGACAAGGAAAAAGAGGTTCAGAATCTAAACCCTTCTTGAAGTAAAAATAGAAGATGTCAAGCTAGTGACAATAAAGAAGCGCTTGTTGGGAGGCAACCCAACCTGAGGTAGTTTTCTTTTCATAGCTTTTTCAATAAAGATGTTGAATAACTGTTATGCATTGCAAGGAGCTAAGTTTGGTGTTGCACACCAAAACAACTTAAGGAAGAATGAAAGATTCTAAGTTTGGTGTTCCACCAAAAATCTCATTTAAAAGCACATTCTCACCTCTTGCATGATGCTAGCTCCAAGCAATTGAACAAATTATTCAACTATTTAAACTGCTTTCTAGCTTTAATCCCATAACCTTTAGCAAGAACACAAGGTTTCACATATGGTTAACTTGTTGCATCAGAGGCAGTGACAAGTAATTAAGTTTGGTGTTCTCACACCAAGATAAATCCAAGAGCCACACTCAATTTATGCATACTAACCATGCACTTAAGGGCTTGAGAAGCAAGCAACTTTGAGAATTATGCAGGACATGAGTCAACAATTGAAGATATTGTGCATCTTAACTCAAAGAAAACACAACAGAAGGAAGAATCACAAGGCTGCAACTTCAAAGGTTGTATCTGAACTCAATCCTTGCTGCTGTGAATTTTTTGAACATGGGAACCATTATATATCCTGCTAAAGTGTTTATCTAGCTGCAAGTGAAGTTGTTTGATTAAGTATGATAATCTGCATAATGCTTGTCATCCATCACTTAGCTTGAATTTTGTTTTGTTTCCCATATGCTTGAATAAAAGAGAATTGTTTGAATTAGAAAGTAAATATCCAATGTTGCATAAGTTAGAACGGAAGTTAATGGTGGTGTATGTATTTGATTAAATGTATAACTCATAAAATAATTGCTGCATGATGTCATTTTCATTGAAGTGTGATCTAGCTTGCTGTTATAAAGGTTCTTATCAGTAAAGAAAAAGCCCTTGAGAACAAAAAAAATTAAAACAGAAAGAAAAGGAAGAAGAAAAAGCCAATGTGGCAAGAAAAACAAAAGAATAAAGGCTGGACACCAATAGCTTGGACCCTAGGACACATGCCTGTGGTGTTCTTGTACTAGGATATGCTTGGATAAGTAAATTCTGAGGGGTATTTCAAAACCCGGTCACTTAGATCAACTGATTTGGGATGACCAATTGAAAGTCCACAATAAAGAGCAACCTAGATACAGAACATTTAGTTATCCAAAGAGATGCTGGGCATCAATGATCCTAGGAAGAAATAGTGAGCCATGTGTCTGTGGTGGAAAGATGTTGAGAAAAAAATAAAAAGCCAAAGGCTACTACTACAACATTAGACACCAAGCCTTCAAAGAATAATAAGCTTGATAAGCAACATGAGAAAAGAAAAGTTAGCAAGGGAGCAAAGAAAGAATAAACCTTATAACAGCAAGTTTAGTAAGCCTTTGAGGAAAAATGTATATCATGCAACAGCAACAATAATTGAGTTATCATTGTCTGCATAAAAACTCCATAAGTCAAGTTCTGTTATATACCTAATAAGGATATGTTTCTTTTCTTGTTCATTTCTTTTTCTCTTAGTTTTGATGCTTGCTTGGGGACAAGCAAGAATTAAGTTTGGTGTTGTGATGACGGGTCATCATATACCCATTTTTCAAGCTAATTTCACTTGTTTTACTAGTCTTTATGCACTTTCTTGCATCCTAAGTAAGTGATTTGGAATGAAAATGCATAGCTTCTTTAAATCAAGCAACCATCATTAAATTGATGCTAAATCATGAGGTTTAAGCAAGAATTAAGTGATTTTTAATGAATTATAAACCTTATGAGTTTAGAGATACTTTGAGTGGTTGTTTTGGTTTCTTGTAGATGAAGAAAGGAATAAAAGAGGAAAGCGTGGCTTAAAGAAAGCGTGGCCCAAGGGAAGGAGAAGTGTGCCGCATGGAAGGGAGGAAGCAAACATTGCCCTCCTGGAGGGCACAGTGCCCTCCAGGAGGGCAACATAATGAAACAAGCTTGAGAAGCAACACTGCCCTGCCCTCCTCAAGGGCGGAGCACAATTTGATGCCAAGGATCAAGAAGAACAAAAACTCTGCCCTGCCCTCCTCAAGAGCAATATTGGGCTCATCAAGGAAATAAATTCAAGAAAGGAGCTCACCAATGCTTGCCACAAGGATCGAACACGGCACCATGAGGAAGCAAGGAACTAGGCCTTACTTTGGTGCCAAGAAAATCAAGAAAAAAAAGTAGCGTGCGCGTCAACCGAGTTTCGAACGCGGAGCTTCAATTTTGGAAACATTGCCCTGCCCTCCGCAAGGGCAGGGCAGCATTGTGTAATGCACGGCCAGCGCACAAGAGTTGGCGCACCAAGGGAGTCTCGGCAGCAACAGCACGCACGCACGGGCAGAATCTGGCGCACCAAAAAAAAACTCTGCCCTGCCCTCCACAAGGGCAGGGCAGCATCCTGCAAGCATCAACGCACCACGCACGCACGCACAAGGCTGCACGCATAATTTCCTGCCCTGCCCTCCACAAGGGCAGGGCAGCCTCCTGGGAGCTACTTTCTTCATGGGCTAAAATTGGATTAAAAATCCAATTAAATTCATTTCTTCACCAAATCAAAAGCCCATCCAAATTCCAAAATCCAAGAATAGAAAGTGTATAAATAGGAGTTAATTTGATGTAATTAAAAACTTTGACTTTTGACCTTTACTTTGAGCTTTCTTTTCACTTGAGAATTGAGAGTTTCTTTTGATTTTGAATTTTGAGAGCTAGGAACTGAGATTTCAGGGAATTGGGGAGGAGAATTGATCTCTCTTCTTCCTCGTTCTTGCTGGAGCATTTTTACTTTTCTTGTTTGAGTCTTGGGTGTGAAGAATTGAGGAATTTCTGTCTCAATCTCCATTCAAGATCTCTTGAATTCCTCTTATACATAATTGAGTTCAATTACATTCTCTTTACTGCTTCTTCTTTAATTTTTTGTTACTTCCTTTGAGAATTTGGATCTGGGAAGGCAATTGAGATCTAAACTTTGCTATCTAGTCTCTGGAGTCCTGAGATCACATTTTCCTTTTTGGTTCTTCTGTGAACCCCTGCTGCAATTCAATTCCATTTTCTGCTTGAATTCTAGTTACTTCTAATTCAACTTCTGCTTTATTAATTGTTGCAATTTAATTTCCCTTGCTTGAATTCTGAAATCCCAATCCTCAAATCCCTTTTCATTACTGCAATTTACATTTCTTGCACTTTAAGCTTCAGACATTTAATTTCTTGCTCTTTAAGATTCAGCTCTTTTACTTTCAGTTTTCTTTAATTTCTGCAATTCTTCCCTTCCCCTTTACATTTTCTGTTATTTACTTACTGTTGGATACAAAATCACTCAACCAATAGTTGATTCGCTTGACTAAATCAACCACTAAACTAAAATTGCTCAATCCTTCAATCCCCGTGGGATCGACCTCACTCATGTGAGTTATTATTACTTGATGCGACCCGGTACACTTGCCGGTGAGTTTTGTGTTGGATCGTTTTCCACACATCACCTATGCTTGGAACAGATTAGTCATTCATACAGTCTAGAAAAACTTTTATGATTTTTATAAAGGAAAATATGGGTTTAGAATTTTGGATAATTAAACGATGCTTTATAAGATTTTGGATTTTCTAATGTTATGCCGTTGGTTTTCAAAATAAAAGGTTGGTAAGGAGAGTAAAGATCACTGCAAATGAAAACAATTTTTCTTTTAAATATTTCTGAATGGAATTAACTATTTGCATTTTATTCCTTACTTTCACGGCATTCTATACCTCTACTGAGAACATGTGGTTTGGTTCTCACCCCCAAATTTTCCAACCTTTCAGTGACACAGGTTTGAAGACACAATTTGAAGCTGCGAGCGATTAGTAGGTTTTCTTTATGGTTTTAATTGGTCTCGTAGAGTCCCCTCGCTGTTGTCCCTTGAGATTTTATTTCATATAGAGGGGTAGGTTTGGTATATTGTATTTTAGTTTCATTTGGTTTCTTTTGTATAAGAATTATTATCAATAGTAATTATGTGTTTATTATTACTTGTAAATGTTTGAATTATGACTTTAATGAATAAAAACAAAATTTTTGGCATTTTCTTAAAACTGAAACGCGAACTCGATACAAAGGCTCGATAATTAAGTAATTAATACTAGAGAAGATTACGTAATGTTCTTTCTAGTAGAAATACCTTGACTTAAGCAAGGTAATTTGTTGGACGGGACATTACAGTAAGAAGTCTGGATGATGCTCTATGGGCATACAGAATCGCATTCAAGACTCCTATAGGGACCTCTCCATACTAGCTTGTGTATGGAAAAGCCTGTCATCTGCCAGTGGAATTGGAACACAAGGCCTACTGGGCAACCAGGTTCCTAAACCTTGATGCTGAGGTAGCTAGAGAGAAAAGTTTACTCCAGTTGAATGCACTGGAGGAGTTGAGGCTCAATGCTTTCGAAAATACTAAAATTTACAAGGAGAAAGCAAAAAGGTGGTATGACAGAAAGCTGTCATCTAGAGTCTTTGAGCCAGGACAGAAGGTTCTGCTGTTTAACTTTAAGCTCAGATTGTTCCCTGGGAAATTGAAATCCCGATGGAAGGGACCATATGTGATTATAAGTGTGTCACCATATGGATATGTAGAGCTTCAGGATATTGACTCTGACAAAGAGTTCATTGTTAATGGACAGAGAGTCAAGCATTATCTTGAAGGCAATGTTGAGCAAGAATGCTCAAGACTGAGACTAGATTAAAGCTCAATAAGGTCCAGCTAAAGACAGTAAAGAAGCACTTATTAGGAGGCAATCCAATTTTATTTATCTATGTTAATTACTTTTTCATTTCAATTTCCATTATTAGTTTATGTTTTCTTTAGGTTGATGATCATGTGGAGTCACAAAAATAGCTACAGAATTAAAGCAGAATCAAAAACAGCATCAAAAACAGCGCACCCTAGAGGACAGGCTTACTGGCGTTTAGATAGCAGAATGGGTGTTTAACGCCCAGTCTGGCAGCATTCTAGACGTTAAATGCCAAAATTGATAGACAGACTGGTGTTTAACGCCAGAAAAGGGTGTCTGGTGTCTGGCTGGCGTTAAACGCCAATAAGGGACATCAGATCGGCATTTAACGCCAGAAAATGGTATCTGACTGGCGTTAAACGCCAGAAAAGGGTATCAGCTTGGCGTTTAACGCCAGGAAAGGCAGCAGAATGGCATTTAAACGCTAGAAAGGGCTGTCCAGAGGCGTTTACACGCCAGAAAGGTGTAGGAATGTGAAATTCTTGACACCTCAGGATCTGTGGACCCCACAGGATCCCCACCTACCGCAACTCTTTTTCTCTCCTTTTCACACCTTTCCATAACACTTTTTCCCTAAATAACTTCCACCAATCACCTCTATTTCTCCTCCAAAACCATCATACAACCCACCTACCCCCACCCATTCAAATTCAAACCATCTCTCTCCCAAACCCAACCCCTATTACAATAATTCCCTCTCCACTCCACTCCAATATGAGCCCCTCATCACTTCTTCATTTTCACACATCATAATCAACAAAAACCCCCTTGGCCGAACCATTCACACACCTCCATCTCCTCCATCTCTTCTTCCTCTAATCTTTTCTTTCTTCTTTTGCTCGAGGACGAGAAAACCTTTTAAGTTTGGTGTGGAAAAAAGCTATGCTTTTTGTTTTTCCATAACCATTAGTGGCACCTAAGGCCAGAAAAACCTCTAGAAAGAAGAAAGGAAAGGCAGTTGCTTCCAACTCCGAGTCATGAGAGATGGAGAGATTTATCTCAAAAGCCCATCACTAGAAAGAGGATGGAGCAAACAAGAGAGCCCGCTCATGAACCTCAACAAGAGCATGAGGAAATTCCTCATCAAGAAATCCGTGAGATGTCTCAAGGGATGCATTTCTCTCCACACAACTATTGGGAGCAACTCAACACCTCTTTAGGAGAATTGAGTTCCAACATGGAGCAACTAAGAGTGGAGCACCAAGAGCACTCCATCATCCTCCATGAAATCAGAGAGGACCAAAGAGCCATGAGGGAGGAGCAACAAAGGCAAGGAAGAGATATTGAGGAGCTTAAGCACTCCATAGGATCTTCAAGAGGAAGAACTAGCCGCGGTCACTAAGGTGGACCCGTTCTTTAATTTTCTTGTTATTTGTTTTTCTATTTTTTGTTTCCTTTGCTTTATGCTTTGTCTATTGGTATGCGAAATTGTGATCATCAATGGCGCCATCAACATGGTACGTTCATTGCAATCTCAACTCTCTATCACAACTCTGCACAACTAACCAGCAAGTGCACTGGGTCGTCCAAGTAATAAACCTTACGCGAGTAAGGGTCGATCCCACGGAGATTGTTGGTATGAAGCAAGCTATGGTCACCTTGTAAATCTTAGTCAGGCAGACTCAAATGGGTATAGATGATGAATAAAACATAAAGATAAAGATAGAGATACTTATGCAATTCATTGGTGAGAACTTCAGATAAGCGAATGGAGATGCTTGGTCCCTTCCGTCTCTCTGCTTTCCTACTGTCTTCATCCAATCCTTCTTACTCCTTTCCATGGCAAGCTTATGCAAGGGTTTCACCGTTGTCAGTGGCTACCTCCCATCCTCTCAGTGGAAATGTTCAACGCACCCTGTCACGGCACGGCTATCCATCTGTCGGTTCTCAATCAGGCCGGAATAGAATCCAGTGATTCTTTTGCGTCTGTCACTAACGCCCCGCCCTCAGGAGTTTGAAGCACGTCACAGTCATTCAATCATTGAATCCTACTCAGAATACCACAGACAAGGTTAGACCTTCCGGATTCTCTTGAATGCCGCCATCAGTTCTTGCCTATACCACGAAGACTCTGATCTCACGGAATGGCTGGCTCGTTTGTCAGGCGAGCGCTCGGTTGTCAGGCGATCAACCATGCATCGTGTATCAGGAATCCAAGAGATATTCACCCAATCTAAGGTAGAACGGAGGTGGTTGTCAGTCACACGTTCATAGGTGAGAATGATGATGAGTGTCACGGATCATCACATTCATCAAGTTGAAGAACAAGTGATATCTTGGAACAAGAACAAGCGGAATTGAATGGAAGAATAATAGTAATTGCATTAATACTCGAGGTACAGCAGAGCTCCACACCTTAATCTATGGTGTGTAGAAACTCCACCGTTGAAAATACATAAGAATAAGGTCTAGGCATGGCCGTGAGGCCAGCCTCCCAAAGAGGTTTCAATCATCAAAACATGATCAAAAGATCCTCCGATTGAAAGATATGAAAATACAATAGTAAAAGGTCCTACTTATAGAAAACTAGTAGCCTAAGGTTTACAAAAATGAGTAAATGACATAAAAATCCACTTCCGGGCCCAGTTGGTGTGTGCTTGGGCTGAGCAATGAAGCATTTTTGTGTAGAGACTCTTCTTGGAGTTAAACGCCAGCTTTTATGCCAGTTTGGGCGTTTAACTCCCATTTTGGTGCCAGTTCCGGTGTTTAACACTGGGAAATCTGAAGGTGACTTTGAACGCCGGTTTGGGCCATCAAATCTTGGGCAAAGTATGGACTATCATATATTGCTGGAAAGCCCAGGATGTCTACTTTCCAACGCCGTTGAGAGCACGCCAATTGGGCTTCTGTAGCTCCAGAAAATCCACTTTGAGTGCAGGGAGGTCAGAATCCAACAGCATCTGCAGTCCTTTTCAGTCTCTGAATCAGATTTTTGCTCAGGTCCCTCAATTTCAGCCAGAAAATACCTGAAATCACAGAAAAACACACAAACTCATAGTAAAGTCCAGAAAAGTGAATTTTAACTAAAAACTAATAAAAATATACTAAAAACTAACTAGATCATACTAAAAACATACTAAAAATAATGCCAAAAAGCGTACAAATTATCCGCTCATCATCTATGTTTTTGTCTTTATTACATGATCATAAATATCTAGTGTCTATGTCTTAAAGCTATGAATGTTCCATGAATCTCACACCTTTCTTGAATGAAAAATATTTCTATTTGCAAAAGAACAAGAAGTATATGAATTTTGAAATTTATCTTGAAATTTGTTTAATTATTTTGATGTGGTGGCAACACTTTTTGTTATTCTGAATGAATGTTTGAATAGTGCATATTTTTTATAGTGAAGTTTATGAATGATAAAATTTTTTTCTCTTGAAAGAATAATGAAAAAAGAGAAATGTTATTGATAATATGAAAAATCATAAAATTGATTCTTGAAGCAAGAAAAAAGCAGTGAAAAACACAAAGCTTAGGAAAAAAAGGCAAAAAATAAAGAAAAAGAAAGAAAAAGAAAAAGCAAACAGAAAAAGCCAATAGCTCTTTAAACCAAAAGGCAAGGGTAAAAGAGATCCAAGTGAATAAAATCCTGGCCTAAGCGGCTAATTCAAGCTGTCCCTAACCATGTGCTTGTGTCATGAAGGTCCAAGTGAAAAGTTTGAGACTGAGTGGTTAAAGTCGTGATCCAAAGCAAAAAGAGTGTGCTTAAGAACTCTGAGCACCTCTAACTGGGAACTCTAGCAAAGATGAGTCACAATCTAAAAAGGTTCACCCAGTTATGTGTCTGTGGCATTTATGTATCTGGTGGTAATACTGGAAAACAAGATGCTTAGGGTCACGGCCAAGACTCCTAAGTAGCTGTATTCAAGAATCAACATACTAAACTCGGAGAATCAATAACACTATCTGAATTCTGAGTTCCTATGGATTCCAATCATTCTGAACTTCAAAGGATAAAGTGAGATGCCAAAACTGTTCAAAAACAAAAAGCTACTAGTCCCGCTCATCTAATTAGAACTAAGCTTCATTGATATTTTGAAATTTATTGTATATTCTCTTCTTTTTATCCTATTTTGTTTTTGGTTGCTTGGGGACAAGCAACAATTTAAGTTTGGTGTTGTGATGAGCGGATAATTTATACGCATTTTGGCATTGTTTTTACATAGTTTTTAGTATGTTTTAGTTACTTTTTATTATATTTTTATTAGTTTTTAGGCAAAAATCACATTTCTGGACTTTATTATGAGTAATTTTAGGCATTTTCTGGCTGAAATTGAGGGACCTGAGCAAAAATCTGATTCAGAGGCTGAGAAAGGACTGCAGATGCTGTTGGATCCTGACCTCCCTGCACTCAAACGCGTTTTTCTGGAGTTACAGAAGTCCAAATGGCGCGCTTTCAATTGGGCTGGAAAGCTAACATCTTGGTCTTTCCATCAATATTTAATAGTCCATATTTTGCCCGAGATTTGATGGCCCAAACTGCCGTTAAACGCCAGCCAGAGACTCTTTTCTAGCGTAAAACGCCAGAATTGGCACACTTCCTGGCGTTAAACGCCCATTTTGGCACCCAGGGTGGCGTTTAACCCAATTTGAGGCATATGCACGTGGAAGCTTGAAAGCTCAGTCCAAACACTCACCAAGTGGGCCTCGGAAGTGGATTTCTGCAGTATCTACACCTAGTTTCTCATTTTCTGTAAACCTAAGTTACTAGTCTAGTATAAGAACTACTTTTAAAGATTCATTTGATAACTTATGACATTTTACATCTCATATTGTATCTTCTATGGCATGAGTCTCTAAATCCCATAGGTGGAGGTGAGGAGCTCTGCTGTGTTTCAATGGATTAATGCAATTACTATTGTTTTCTATTCAATCACACTTGTTTCTGTTGTAAGATATTCCCTCATACTTCAATATGAAGAATGTAATTATCCGTGACACTCATTATTATTCTCAAATTTATGAACGTGTGCTTGACAACCACTTCCGTAATATCTGAGCTTAACGTAGTCATTGGGCGACAGCTTGAGTGCGTATCTCTTGGGTTTCTAATCCATGAGTTTGACTTGCATCTCCTGACAACAGAGCATTCAAACTCATGAGATCAAAACCTTTGTGGTAGAGACTAGAACCAATTGGCAGTATTCCTGAGATCTAGAAAGTCTAAACCTTATCTGTGGTATTCCGAGTAGGATCTGGGAAGGGATGACTGTGACGAGCTTCAAACTCACGAATGTTGGACGCAGTGACAGTGTGCAAAAGGATAGAGAGATCCTATTCCGACACAAGTGAGAATCGACAGATGATTAGCCGTGCGGTAGCTGTGCTTGGTATTTTTCATCCGAGACAAGAGATCCGACAGTTGATTAGCCGTACAGAAACCGTACCTGGACCATTTTCACTGAGAGGATGGATGGTAGCCATTGACAATTGTGATCCACCAACATATAGCTTGCCATAGAAGAAGCCATGCGTGTTTGGAGAAGAAGATAGTAGGAAAGCAGAAATTCAGAAGACAGAGCATCTCTGAACCTTAACCTGTTCTCCATTACTGAACAACAAGTATCATTAATTTCATGCTCTTTTACCTTTTACAAACGAAATCATTTTTATCACTAATCTCCTGACTAAGAGTTACAGGATAACCATAGCTTACTTCAAGCCGGTAATCTCCGTGGAATCGACCCTTACTCACGTAAGGTATTACTTGGACGACCCAGTGCACTTGCTGGTTAGTTGTAACGGAGTTGTGAAAAATGTGATCACAATTCTGTGCACCATGTACTCTTTTTCCCAACCTAAGAATTTTTTCCCTAGAAAAGGGTTTTTTTTCCAAGGGAGTTTTAACAAGGCACCAAAGCAAGGGCTAAGGGTATTCTAACCCCTTGGTGAGAAAATCATGTAAAGGAATTTTTCGATAATTAATTAAGTTCCCATTTCTCTTTAAAGGTTTCCTATAAAACAATGCATTAATTTAAGCTCGACAAACCGCGAAAACCATTGTCCGACCTAAAGTGGTCATCAAGATGAAGAGATGAGGTACAAATTAATGTAAGAAGTTATATAAACAACTCATAAAAATGACCTCAATTGAAAGGCGGGGTAAAAAATGAGCTGTTGAAGTAACTTAATAAAGACCGACTACTCAAAGTTGAAACTAGGAAAGGAAACTCACAAATGAACCCATCAAGCAACCTCAAGGACCTAGCTCTACTCACTTAAAAAGCAAAAGGTTCTTTAAGGCATAAGAAGCTAAAGTGAATACTACTTCATAAAGTTGTGCAAAAAACAACAATAACAAAAGTAAAGTGTTCAAAAAAGCTACTAACTGCTGCAAAAATAAAGTGTCATAAGACCCACAAGCCAGGTCATTCCAAACATCCCAAGCAAAACTAAAATAAGTCTTAAGAAGTCTCGCCAATAAGCGGGTTAAGGTCCTCGCCAGTCTGAACATCTTTACCTCTAACAGGAGGAGTCAAAGGATGTACAGAGATCAAGACCGCTGGGATAGGAGCAGAAGGTGAGGAAGGGGTCTCAGCATTTGTGACCTCGACGTAGACCTCGGAAGATTGAGGAGGTCGGCTGCCCTGTGACTTCGGGTCAAGTGGAAGTCCCTCATCCTCATCCAGGGTCACCACAATCTTCCCGTCAATGACAATGTTATATTGGCTGAGGTGGGAAAGATCGAGGTCGTGGGCAAGGACTTGGACTTGAGCCTTTAAATTGTTAAACATCTCGTCCATACCCCCCAACCACATCCTCCTGAAGGGCAGTATATTCTACCGGGCATTTTTTCACTCCTCCCAAAGGTCGATCAACTCCCCATAGGTCCGAGTGTAGCTCTCTTCAACCCTCTTCTTTGCCCTCTCGGCCATTAATGCCACCGTCTCAGCCTTTATTGCTCGAGAATGAGCTTTTTCCAGGTCAAACTTCAGCCTAGTATTCTCCTCCTCTATCTCCTCCTTCAAAACCTTCAAGCTCTCCACCTCAGCTCAAGCAAAGTCGAAAAAGCCCTAAGTGGCACCAATAGGAGTCTTTCGTAGCTCCTTGGCCAGACCAGTGCACACTCCTGCCATCTGGATGCAATTACGAGCCATATAGCTGAGATGGTTCTGAATAGCTACGTCATCCATGTTTATCTGACTATGTGGAAGAATATTTTTCTCACTCCAGGAGAAACCGTCGAACCCTTTATCGTTGATACTCAACTTCCTAGCAGTCTTTTGTTTTTCGGGAGGAGGCTCAGAAGACGAGGGGGAAGGCAGGATAACCGAACTATCCAGAGGCAGATCTGAGGAAATAAGGCGAATGAAAGGAGTGGGGGTGATCTTCTTTTGGGCAATAGGGCCCGAGTTTGACTTGCTAGGGGAATCCGACTTCCCAACCTCTTTATCTTAAAGACCCTGGGACATTGCAGTTTTTTGGTTCTAACCAAGGCATTTCATGGATGAATTCTTGGAAGCCATGGTCTCTGCAAGAGCAAAAATCACATTAGATCAACAAACCACAACTTAAGAAATCATAAAAGGTAAAGGTTGGAAAACTACCTAGCTTGGACCGAAGCTGACCAGGATCCCCTAAGAACCTTTTGGTGTCTAAGTAAGGAGCCTGGCCCCAGCACTATTGTAACACGTCTACAAAGTACCTCTCAATCTCATCTAACTTATCTATGTTGTACTTTGCTATTACGGGTTCCTCTTGCCAACATAAAGGGAAGGAAGGCTCATCATTTTCATCTAAATAGAAAGGTCGGACATCCTCTTCACCTCGGATCTTAAAGAAGTGATTTTTGAAATCATGAAAAGACTCGTCAAAAATAGAAAAAAAAATGTTTCTACCTGGATGGCACAGAAAGAGAACTAAGAGGCCTTCCCTTTCAACATCCTAGGCTTGGTCAAAACAAACAAATAAAAGAAGACCTTCGTAGAAGGTCAGACCTCCAGCTCCCGACAGAGAAACTGAAAAATTTTCAAGAAGGCCCAAGAGTTTGGGTGAAGTTGAGAAGGAGCAACATTGCAAGCCCAAAGAATATTAGTTTTGAAATCCGTAAAAGGGAGTACAACGCCTAACTTCGAGAAAAAGCAATCGTAAGCATAGAAAAAAAGAGCTCCGACTTATCTAGAGGAAGAAAGCAAATTCTCTCCTTGGGATCAGGTACCCTTAGCTCATAATTTCTCTCGTCCTCCCGGTTCTCACATATCCTATGGTGCCTATGAAGACCTCACAGTATTCCTTATCAACTAGAGGAACACAGGAAAGGACATTGGTGTCTACCCATTTTAAGAGGCTAGAGGGAACTTTGGTCGACATGCTCAGAATAACAGAACGTGCATAAAGGCGACACCTACAAATGCAAAATAAAGAGATCGTTACTACAAGAGCTCAGAAATCGTTTGAAATAGGTCAAGCAGAGGCAAATTAAACCAATTAACACATTTTTCAACTCTTCTACGTACAGAAAGAATTGAAATGGTGTCCCCCACCTACACCATCAATGACAAAACCATTGGGGAAATATAAAGGCAACCAAACAAACAACAAAGTGGCTGGTGCACGAAAATCACACTCACACTATGTAATTCCGCACAACTAACCAGCAAGTGCACTGGGTCGTCCAAGTAATACCTTACGTGAGTAAGGGTCGAATCCCACGGAGATTGTTGGCTTGAAGCAAGCTATGGTTATCTTATTATTCTCAGTCAGGATACCAATAGGGTTCTTTAGTTTCAATTGTAAAAAGTAAAAGAGCATAAAATAAGTAATTGTTACACAGTAATGGAGAATGTGTTGGAGTTTTGGAGATGCTTTGTCTTCTGAATCTCTGCTTTCCCCCTATCTTCTTCTTCACGCACGCAAGGTTCCTCCTATGGTAAGCTGTGTGTTGGTGGATCACCGTTGTCAATGGCTACCATCCGTCCTCTCAGTGAAAATGGTCCAAATGTGCTGTCACCACACGACTAATCATCTGTCGGTTCTCGATCATGTCAGAATAGGATCCATTGATCCTTTTGCGTCTATTACTACGCCCAACACTCACGAGTTTGAAGCTCATCACAGTCATCCAATCCCTGAATCCTACTCAGAATATCACAGACAAGGTTTAGACTTTCCGGATTCTCAAGGATGCTGCCAATGGATTCTAGCTTATACCACAAAGATTCTGATTAAGTAATCCAAGAGATATTCATTCAATCGAGGGTAGAACGGAGGTAGTTATTAGGCACGCGTTCATAGATTGAAAATGGTGACGAGTGTCTTGGATCATCACCTTCATCATGGTTAAGTACGAATGAACATCTTAAAGAGAAACAATCATGTTTGAATAGAAAACATAAATAATTGCATTAATTCATCGAGACGCTGCAGAGCTCCTCACCGCTAACAATGTAGTTTAGAGACTCATGCCGTCAAAAAGTACAAAGTTCAGATCTTAAAATGTCATGAGATACAAAATAAGTCTCTAAAAGTTGTTTAAATACTAAACTAGTAACCTAGGTTTACAGAAAATGAGTAAACTAAGATAGATAGTGCAGAAATCGACTTCTGGGGCCCACTTGGTGTGTGTTGGGGCTGAGACTTGAGCTTCTCATGTGCCTGGATTGTTTCTGGAGTTAAACGTCAGGTTGTAACCTGTTTCTGGCGTTTAACTCCAACTTGGAACCTGTTTCTGGCGTTCAACGATAGAATGCAACATGGAACTGGCGTTAAATGCCAGTTTACGTCATTTATCTTCACCCAAAGTATGGACTATTATATATTGCTGGAAAGCCCTGGATGTCTACTTTCCAACCCAATTGAGATCGCGCCAATTAAACTCCTGTAGCTCCAAAAAAATCCATTCCGAGTGCAGGGAGGTCAGAATCCAACACCATCAGCAGTCCTTTTTCAGCCTGAATCAGTTTTTGCTCAGCTCCCTCAATTTCAGCCAAAAAATACCTGAAATCACAGAAAAACACACAAACTCATAGTAAAGTCCAGAAATATGAATTTTTCCTAAAAACTAATAAAAATATACTAAAAAATAACTAAAACATACTAAAATCTATATGAAATTACCCCCAAAAAGCGTATAAAATATCCGCTCATCACAACACCAAACTTAAACTATTGCTTGTCCCCAAGCAATTAGATAAATAAAATAGGATAAAAAGAAATCAAGAAGCAATAATATCTCAGAGTTTTAAGTGAAGCTCAGATTCTAATTAGATGAGCGGGACTAGTAGCTTTTTGCTTCCGAACAATTTTGGTATCTCACTTTATCCTTTGAAATTCAAAATGATTGGCATCCATAGGAACTCAAAATTTAGATAGTATTATTGACTCTCCTAATTTAGTATGTTGATTCTTGAACACAACTACTTTATGAGTCTTGGCCGTGGCCCTAATCACTTTGTTTCCAGTATTACCACCAGATACATAAATGCTACAGACACATAACTGGGTGAACCTTTTCAGATTGTGACTTAGCTTTGCTAAAGTCCCCAATTAAAGGTGTCCAGAGTTCTTAAGCACACTCTTTTGTCTTGGATCACGACTTTAACCACTCAGTCTCAAGCTTTTCACTTGGACCTACATGCCACAAGCATATGGTTAGGGACAGCTTGATTTAGCCGCTTAGGCCTGGATTTATTTCCTTGGGCCCTCCTATCCATTGATGCTCAAAGCCTTGGATCCTTTTCACCCTTGCCTTTTGGTTTAAAGGGCTATTGACTTTTTCTACTGCTCCTTCTCTTTTTTTTTTCACTACTTTTTCTTGCTTCAATAATCAATTTCATGATTTTTCAAATCAACAATAATATTTCTCTTGTTCATCATTCTTTCAAAAGCCAACAATTTTAACATTCATAAAATTCAATATAAAAAATATGTACTGTTCAGGCATTCATTCAGAAGACAAAAAGTATTGCCACCACATCTAAATAATTAGAATTTTCCTTATTAAAAACTCGAAAAAATATTGCCTCTTTATTCTAAAAATCTACTATTTTATTTATGTTTGATGATGATGAGAAAAATAAATTATAGCTTAATTGGAGATAAAATCAAAATAGATATACTAATTACTACTACTAATATATAACTTCTAAGGTAAATTCCTAATAAGAACAATTATCACAGAGTTAAGGCAAAGATTAGGACTCAACAACCTTTATTTTGGGAGGTGGATGCTCCTTTAATCTATGGAGTGCTTGGCCCTTCAAGAGACAACTTCTGAAGGTTCAGTTCCCTCAGTTCACGCCCTTGCTCTTTTTGTTCCTTAAGCAGTTTGCAAAGCATGCTATTTTGATTTTGCTGTTCTTCCTTTAGTTGCTCCATAGCTTCTTGCAATTTGGTGATAGATGCTTCAAGGCGCTCCCAGTATTCAATTTGAGGGATTTCCAGGAGGAACTCCTGTGCTTTCCTCTTGATGGGGTCGTCCTGCACTTGTTGTCCTTCCATTGACTTTTTGGTGATTGGTCGCTCAACTGAGATATACTCAGTTACTCCCATCTTCACCCTAGCATCTTTACATAGCATAGAGATTAAGCTCGGATAAGCCAATTTGGCATCTTTGGAGTTCTTGTTTGTAATTGTGTAAAGTTCACAAGAAATCAGCTGATGAACTTCCACTTCTTTTCCCAACATAATGCAATGGATCATTACTGCTCTTTTGATGGTGACTTCAAAGCGGTTGCTAGTGGGTAGTATAGAACGCCCAATGAAGTCCAGCTAGCCTCTGGCGACTGGTTTGAGATCTTCTCTCTTGAGTTGATTTGGGACACCCTTGGTGCTGGTTATCCACTTGGTTCCAAGGAGGCATATGTCCTCTAGAATTTCGTCCAATCCATTATTTGTTCTCATCATTCTCCTATTAAAGGAGTATGGGTCATCTTTTAGCTGAGGTAGCTTAAAGATCTCCCTGATTTTGTCAGGGTGAAGGTGAACAATCTTCCCTCTGACCAAGGTCCGATAATCATAGAAGGCGGTTCCAGCTATTCTCTACCTGTCTGTTTACCACAGATTAGAGTAGAATTTCTGAACCATGTTTCTTCCCACCTTTGTTTCAGGATTAGCTAGGATTTCCCAGCTCCTGTTTTGAATTTGCTCTTGGATTTCTGGATATTCATCTTCTTTTAGATCGAATTTAACTTTCGGGATCACTGACCTTAGACCCATTATTTTGTAGTAATGGTCTGAATGTTCTTTGGTTAAGAACTTATCTTGATTCTAAAGTGGTTTTGGAATATTATCTTTCTTGCCTTTTGGAGTGGTTTGTTTTCCCTTAGGAGCCATGATCTTAGTGGGTATTGGTTTAGTGATCATGGATAAACACACCAAACTTAGAGGTTTGCTTGTCCTCAAGCAAAAGAAAGGAAAGGAGAGGGATATAAGGAGAGTCAATTTTGAATGGTGGAGGAGAGGAGGGAGGCCGAATGTGGATTTAAAAGGAAGGGGGTGGGTTTTCGAAAATTTTGAAAAAGATAAGATAGAAGAAATGATTTGTAAAAGATAAGTATGATAGGAAAAAGATATAATTTAAAATTTGAAAAGTTATGAAAGATATTTGAAAAGGATAAATCTGAATTTTGAAAAGAAGATATGATGAGTTTAAAAAGACCTGAAAAGAATTTAAAAAGATAATTGAGTTTTGAAAAAGGTTTGAAAAGATTTTGAAGAAGAATTAAGAAACAAGTTTAGGATTAAAAATTTTTGGAATTGAAGTTGAAAGATGAGAGTTTGTAACATGCTTATGCAAGAAATCATGAATTGAAACATTAAAAATGGAAAAAATTTGAAGTGAAAAACAAATTTACCTCCTCCCCACAATCCTAGCGTTAAACGCCCAAACGCTGCATGTTTTGGGCGTTTAACACCCATTTGTAGCTTCTTCTGGGCGTTTAACGCCCAGCTGTAGCATCTGGCTGGCGTTAAATGCCAGAAAATCCTTTATCACTGGGCATTTTTCTGAATGCCCAGGATGCTGCAAATCTGGCGTTAAACGCCCAGAAGTTGCTTCTTTCTGGTGTTTAACGCCTAGATGGCTATCTTTACTGGTGTTAAACGCCCAGTAGATGCTCTTTTTGGGCGTTTAACGCCCAAAACAGCTCTTACTGGCTTTTTCGCACCAGTGAGCTTCTTTTTGCTATTTTATCCTCTGAATCCTTCCGTAACTCTGTGAACTCATGCAATTGCTATTTTACCTTGAAGATAATTAATATGAACCTGTAAAATTTAATTAATTAACAAAATGGCTGGGTTGCCTCCCAGCAAGCGCTTCTTTATTGTCTTTAGCTGGATTATTACTAAGCTTTAATCAAGTCTCAGTTTTGAGCATTCTTGCTCAAAATTGCTTTTAAGATAATGTTTGACTCTCTGTCAATTAACAATGAACTTTTTGTTAGAATCATTATCGTGAAGCTCTACGTATCCATATGGTAACACGCTTGTAATCACATATGGACCTCTCTACCAGGATTTCAATTTCCCGGGGAATAATTTGAGCCAAGAGTTAAACAGCAGAACTTTCTGCCCTGGCTCAAATACTCTAGATGACAGCTTCTTATCATGCCATCTTTTTGCTTTTTCTTTGTAAATTTTTGTATTTTCGAAAGCATTGAGTCTGAATTCCTCTAGCTCATTTAACTGGAGCAATCGTTTTTCTCCAGCTAACTTGGCATCAAGGTTTAGGAATCTAGTTGCCCAGTAGGCCTTATGTTCCAGTTCCACTGGCAAGTGATAGGCTTTTCCATACACAAGCTGGTATGGATAGGTCCCTATAGGAGTCTTGAATGCTGTTCTGTATGCCCACAGAGCATCATCCAAGCTTCTTGCCCAATCCCTTCTACGATTAATCACAGTCCGTTCCAGGATTCTTTTAAGTTCTCTATTAGATACTTCAGTTTGCCTATTTGTCTATGGATGATATGGAGTTGCCACCCTGTGGCTGACTCTGTATCGAACCATAGCAGAGTAAAGCTGTTTATTGCAGAAATGAGTGCCTCCATCACTGATTAGTACTCTAGGGACACCAAATCTGCTGAAGATATGTTTCTGGAGGAATTTCAACACTGTCTTAGTATCATTAGTGGGTGTTGCAATAGCTTCCACCTATACATAATCCACTGCCACCAGAAGATAAGTGTTTGAGTATGATGGTGGGAAAGGCCCTTTAAAGTCAATACCCTATACATCAAACAACTCAATCTCCAAGATCGCTTATTGAGGCATGGCATAACTGTGAGGCAGATTGCTAGATCTTTGGCAACTGTCACAATTAAGTACAAACTCTCGGGAGTCTTTATGGAGAGTAGGCCAATAGAAGCCACATTGGAGGACTCTTGTGGCTGTTCGCTCACTTCCAAAATATCCTCCATATTGTGATCCATGGCAATGCCATAGGATTTTGTGCTTCTTCTTTAGGCACACATCTACGGATTACTCCGTCTGCACATCTCTTGAAGAGATATGGTTCATCCCAAAGATAATACTTTGCATTTGTGATCAATTTCTTTGATTGCTGCCTACTATACTCTTTGGGTATGAATCTCACAGCCTTATAATTTGTAATGTCTGCAAACCATGGTACTTCTTGGATGGCAAAGAGTTGCTCATCCAGAAAGTTTTCAGAGATCTCAGTAAGAGGGAGGGATGCCCCTTCTACTGGTTCTATTCGGGACAAGTGATCTGCTATTTGGTTCTCTGTCCATTTTCTATCTCTTATTTCTATATCAAACTCTTGCAGAAGCAACACCCATCTTATGAGTCTGGGTTTTGAATCCTACTTTGTGAGTAGATATTTAAGAGCAGCATGGTCAGTATACACAATCACTTTTGATCCTACTAAATAAGATCTAAATTTGTCAATGGCGTAAACCACTGCAAGAAACTCTTTTTCTGTGGTTGTGTAGTTCTTCTGAGCGTCATTTAAAACACGACTGGCATAATAAATGACATGCAGAAGCTTGTCATGCCTTTGTTCCAACACTGCACCAATGGCATGGTCACTAGCATTACACATTAGTTCAAATGGTAATGTCCAGTCTGGTACAGAGATGACTGGTGCTGTGACCAGCTTAGCTTTCAGAGTCTCAAACGCCTGCAGACACTCCTTATCAAAGATAAATAGCGTGTTAGCAGCTAGCAGATTACTCAGAGGTTTGGCGATTTTTGAAAAATCTTTTGTAAACCTCCTATAGAATCCTGCATGCCCCAGAAAGCTTATGACTGCCTTAACATTGGCAGGTGGTGGTAATTTTTCAATTACCTCTACCTTAGCTTGATCCATCTCTATTCCCTTGTTCGAAATTTTGTGCCCAAGGACAATTCCTTCAGTCACCATAAAGTGACATTTTTCCCAGTTTAAAACTAGGTTAGTCTCTTGGCACCTCTTTAGAACAAGTGCCAGATGGTCAAGACAAGAGCTGAATGAGTCTCCAAATACTGAAAAGTCATCCATGAAGACTTCCAGAAAATTTTCCACCATATCAGAGAAAATAGAGAGCATGCACCTTTGAAAGGTTGCAGGTGCATTGCACAGACCAAATGACATCCTTCTGTATGCAAATACTCCGGATGGACATGTGAATGTTGTTTTCTCTTGATCCTGGGGGTCTACTGCAATTTGATTATAACCTAATATCCATCCAAGAAGCAGTAATATTCATGACCTGCTAGTCTTTCTAGCATCTGGTCTATGAATGGTAAAGGAAAATGATCCTTTCTGGTAGCTGTATTGAGCCTTCTATAATCAATACACATACGCCACCCTGTAACTGTTCTTGTAGGAACCAGTTCATTTTTTTCATTATGAACCACTGTCATGCCACCCTTCTTAGGGATGACTTAGACAGGGCTTACCCAGGGGCTATCAGAAATAGAATAAATAATCCTAGCCTCTAGTAATTTAGTGACCTCCTTCTGCACCACCTCCTTCATGGCTGGATTCATCCGCCTTTGTAGTTGAACTACTGGCTTAGCGTCATCCTCCAATAGGATCTTGTGCATGCATCTGGCTGGGCTAATGCCCTTAAGATCACTGATGGACCACTGACAAACCCCAATTTGACGGTTTGTTTTGTATTGAAATTAGAATATTTTGATAACCTTTTGTCACATTTAGCCTAGGAATTAGCATGGTTTTGTTATCTCTCCCTTATTTGTGCTTAAGTGTAAAAACATGCTTTTTAAGCCTTATTTTGATGAATTCTAGTTTCTCTTTGATTCCATAAGATGCCTTGATATGTTTGCTAGTAGTTCCAGGATTGAAATAGGCTAGGCATGGATCAAAGAAAGCAAGGAAGGAAGCATGCAAGTGGAGAGAAGCATAAAAATTCAAAGAATTGATCTCGGCCAAGCACGCGTACGCGCACAAGGCGCTCGCGCGCACATCGCAGAATCAGCCAGGGACGCGCACGCGTACCGTGCGCGCACGCGTCGTAGTCCGCACGTGATTCCTTTATTGCAGCACGTGCCTGGCGATTTTAGGAAGATTTCAGCAACCAACTTTGGCGCCAAAATGCATATAAGAGCCAAGGATTGAAGGGGATTGACAGACATTCACATCCATAGACTAATTTTAGATCATTAGATAGATAGTTTTTAGTTAGTTACATTTTGTAGAGAGAGAAACTCCAACTTCTCTCTAGGATTCATCTTCATTTTCTCAATTCTCAACCATTCTTTGGTGAGATCTATTGCCACTCTCAATTTACTTTGTTCATGTTGTAGATCCTTATCTCTAATCTCAATTAGTGTTTGTAATTGTTCAATTCTTGTAGATCTTAGGTTTAACTTTGTTGTTTTGAACTCTATTGATTCATTGAAGATCTCATTTTCATTGTTGTTCATTGTTGATTGTTGTTAATCTCTTGTGTTGAATTTCTTGATTCTAAATCTCTTCTCAATTTTACTATGTCTTTCATTCTTGCCCTCCAAATGTTTGAGAAAATGCCAACTTTAGATATAGAGTAGTATTCCCTCACTTGGCCTAGTGGTTGTGTCATTGGAGACACTTGAATAATGAATGTCAATTATTGATTAAGAATTGAGGATTGCTAATTGACTTAGAGTGCACTAAAGCTAGACTTCCCTAGGGTAAGACTAGGACTTGTGACTTGAGTTAATTACTTTTACTTGACTTTTCTCTATAATTAGGGGTTAACTAAGTGAAGCAACACTCCTTTGTTGTCACAATTGACGGAAGCTATAGTGATGGGACTTCCAATGTTCAACCTTGGCCAAGGCTTTTAATATTGATTGATTGTTGTTTTCTTTTATTCACACTTTTATGCCACACTCTTCAAGCCACAAAAAGACCACTTAACCAATACATGCATCCTTGTAGCATTCCTAGGGAAGAACGACTCGGGACTAATACTCTCGATTATAGATTGTAGATTTGTTTGATGATGGATTTTGCGTCGGTTTAGACTATACTATGATTGATCACTTGACAATTTCTATACCGGCAAAAATTCATTCGTCAACCACCCAAGAGCAGTCTTGTGTGTCCTTAGCACTTGAATTAGTGCTTCCTCTTCCTGTGGCTCTAAGGTAGAGCTTATGATTACAGGAAAGGTATCACATTCTCCCAGAAATACATATTTCAAGGATTGTGGTAATGGTTTGAGCTCGGGCTTGGGAAGTTTTTCCTCTTCCTGAGGTATTTTTAGAGGTTCTATTATTCTCTCTGGTTCCTCCAGATTAGGCTGGGCATCTTTAAAGATATCCTCTAGCTCTGATTCGAGACTCTCAGTCATATTGACCTCTTTTACCAGAGAGTCAATAATATCAATGCTCATGCAGTCATTTGGGGTGTTTGGATGCTGCATAGCTTTGACAACATTCAACTTAAACTCGTCCTCATTGACTCTCAAGGTTACTTCCCCTTTTTGGACGTCAATGAGGGTTCGTCCAGTTGCTAGGAAAAGCCTTCCTAGAATGAGAGTTGCACTCTTGTGCTCCTCCATTTCCAGCACTACAAAGTCAGTGGGAAAGGCAAATGGCCCAACCTTGACAATCATGTCTTCAATCATGCCTGATGGGTATTTAATGGAGCCATCAGCAAGTTAGAGACATATCCGGATTAGTTTGACTTTTTCAGTCAAACCAAGCTTTCTGATAGTAGATGCATGTATTAGGTTGATACTTGCCCCAAGATCACATAGAGCTTGCTTGGTACAAGTACCCTCTAATGTGCATGGTATCATAAAGCTTTCGAGATCTTTAAGCTTTTCTAGTAAGCTTTTCAGAATGACTGCACTGCATTCTTCAGTAAGGTAAACTTTTTCAGTTTCTCTCCAATCCTTCTTATGACTTAAGATCTCTTTCATGAACTTAGCATAAGAGGGTATTTGCTCAAGTGCCTCTGCAAACGAAATCTTTATTTCAAGAGTCCTGAGATAGTCTGCAAAGTGGGCAAATTGCTTATCCTGTTCCGCTTGGCGGAATTTCAGCGGATAAGGCATTTTGGCTTTGTATTCCTCAACCTTAGTTGCTGCAGGTTTATTGCCTACAGATGTGGGTTGAGAAGCCTTTTTAGAGGGGTTGCTATTAGCACTTGTATGTGTCTGATCCCCCACTGGCGTTTAAATGCCAAGGGTGGAAGCTGGAGTGGCGATAGACACCAACTCCTTACCTGTTTCTGGTGTCTGAACGTCAGAACTGAGCTTCATTTGGGCGTTCAACGCCAACTTTTTGCCTGTTTCTGGCGTTTGAACCCCAGAACTGAGCATGGGTTGGGCGTTTAACACCAGCCCTTCACCCTTTTCTGGCGTTTGAATGCCAGAATTGTTCCTCTCTGGGCTCTTACTATCCTCAGAGAGATTTTGGGTAGCAGTTTGTTCATTTCTTGGCTTCCTACTGCCTTGAAGTGAGGTATTTAATGTCTTTCCACTTCTTAATTGAACTGCTTGGCACTCTTCTGTTATCTGTTTTGATAACTGCTGTTTTGTTTGCTTCAACAGCACTTCCATATTCATATTAGCCATTCTTGTGTCTTGTAGTATCTCCTTGAATTCGGCTAGCTGTTTTGTTAGAAAATCTAATTGCTGATTGAATTCAGTAACTTGTTCTGCAGGACTGAGTTCAGCAATTACTATTTTAGCCTCTTCTTTCATGGAAGGTTCACTGATTAGGTACAGATGCTGGTTTCTGGCAACTGTATCAATGAGCTCTTGAGCTTCTTCAATTGTCTTTCTCATGTGGATAGATCCACCAGCTGAGTGATCTGGAGAAATCTGAGCTTTCTCTGTAAGCCCATAATAGAACATGTATAACTGCACCCACTCTGAAAACATTTCAGAGGGGTATTTTCTTAGCATCTCTCTGTATCTCTCCCAAGCATCATAAAGGGATTCATTATCTCCTTGTTTAAAGCCTTGAATGTTCAGCCTTAGCTGTGTCATCCTTTTTGGAGGGAAATATTGATTCAGGAATTTTTCTGACAGCTGTTTCCATGTCCTTATGCTAGCCTTAGGTTGGTTATTTAACCACCTCTTAGCTTGGTCTTTTACAGTAAATGGAAACAATAATAATCTGTAGACATCCTAATCTACTTCCTTATCATGCACTGTGTCAACAATTTGTAAAAACTGTGCCAAAAACTCTGTAGGTTCTTCCTGTGGAAAACCGGAATACTGGCAACTTTGCTGCACCATGATAATGAGCTGAGGATTCAACTCAAAACTACTGACTCCAATGGAGGGTATATAGATGCTACTCCCATATGAAGCAGTAGTAGGGTTAGCATATGAACCCAGAGTCCTTCTGGACTGTTCATTTCCACTTAGGTCCATGATGGAGAAAGGGAAATGATGTGGATTTATTTTATTATATAAGAAAAATAATTTTCGAAATAATAAAATGAAATAAAATAAAAAGAATAAAAATAAGAAATTTGAAAATATTTTATGAAGATTTTCGAAAAAGTGATGAGAGAGAAAGTGGTTAGGATGTTTTTGAAAAAGATGTGATTTTTTTTAAAAATCTTAAAAGCATAAGATTTTGAAAACTTTTGAAATTGAAATATGAATTTTTATGAAAAGTTTCAAAAAAATTGTTTAAAAATAGTTAGAATTTTTTTTATTTTTAAATTTTATTATGAAAGAGAAAAACACACAAAAGACACAAGACTTAAAATTTTTAAATCCAATGCTCCTTGTTTTCGAAAATTTTAGAGGGAAAACACCAAGGCACACCAAACTTAAAAATTTTAAGATCAAAAAACAAAGAAGACTCAAGAACACCTTGAAGACTCACAAGAACACCAAGAACAAAAGCTAGAACACCAAACTTAAAATTTTTAGAAAACCACAATAAAATTTTCGAAAATTAAAGAAAAATTAACAAGAGAACACCAAACTTAAAGTTTGGCACAAGATTTAATCAAAGAAAAATTATTTTTGAAAAATATTTTAAAAAGGAAAACTCAAAGAGGTAACTATTCCCAAGAAAATAGACACATTTAACAAATGCAAGGATTGAACAGATAAAAACTATTTTTTTGATGACAAAAACACAAAGGACACCAAACTTAAAACATGCAACTAGACTCAATGAAAAACTAATAATTAATAAAGAAAAATAATATTTTTGAAGAAAAATTTTTTTAAAGGGAATAATAAAAGATGCAATTCTAGTGACTCTAAACCAAAAAGACAAATTTTTCCTAATCTAAGCAACAAGATTCACCGTCAGTTGTTAAAACTCAAACAATCCCCGGCAACGGCGCCAAAAACTTGGTGCACGAAAATCACACTCACACTATGTAATTCCGCACAACTAACCAGCAAGTGCACTGGGTCGTCCAAGTAATACCTTACGTGAGTAAGGGTCGAATCCCACAGAGATTGTTGGCTTGAAGCAAGCTATGGTTATCTTATTATTCTTAGTTAGGATACCAATAGGGTTCTTTAGTTTTAATTGTAAAAAGTAAAAGAGCATAAAATAAGTAATTGTTACGCAGTAATGGAGAATGTGTTGGAGTTTTGGAGATGCTTTGTCTTCTGAATCTCTGCTTTCCCTCTGTCTTCTTCTTCACGCACGCAAGGCTCCTCCTATGGCAAGCTGTGTGTTGGTGGATCACCGTTGTCAATGGCTACCATCCGTCCTCTCAATGAAAATGGTCCAAATGCGTTGTCACCGCACGGCTAATCATCTGTCGGTTATCGATCATGTCGGAATAGGATTTAATGATCCTTTTGCATCTGTCACTACGCCCAACACTCGCGAGTTTGAAGCTCGTCACAGTCATCCAATCCGTAAATCCTACTCAGAATACCACAGATAAGGTTTAGACTTTCCAGATTCTCAAGGATGCTGCCAATGGATTCTAGCTTATACCATGAAGATTCTGATTAAGGAATCCAAGAGATATTCATTCAATCGAGGGTAGAACGGAGGTGGTTGTTAGGCACGCGTTCATAGATTGAAAATGGTGATGAGTGTCATGGATCATCACCTTCATCATGGTTAAGTACGAATGAACATCTTAAAGAGAAACAAGAATGTTTGAATAGAAAACAGAAATAATTGCATTAATTCATTGAGACGCTGCAGAGCTCCTCACCCCCAACAATGGAGTTTAGAGACTCATGCCGTCAAAAAGTACAAAGTTCAGATCTAAAAATGTCATGAGATACAAAATAAGTCTCTAAAAGTTGTTTAAATACTAAACTAGTAACCTAGGTTTACAGAAAATGAGTAAACTAAGATAGATAGTGCAGAAATCCACTTCTGGGGCCCACTTGGTGTGTGTCGGGGCTGAGACTTGAGCTTCTCACGTGACTGGGCTGTTTCTGGAGTTAAACGTCAGGTTGTAACCTGTTTCTGGCGTTTAACTCCAACTTGGAACCTGTTTCTGGCGTTCAACGCCAGAATGCAACATGAAACTGGCGTTACGCCAGTTTACGTCGTTTATCTTCGCGCAAAGTATGGACTATTATATATTTCTGGAAAGCCCTGGATGTCTACTTTCCAACCCAATTGAGAGCGTACCAATTGGACTCCTGTAGCTCTAAAAAAATTTATTCCGAGTGCAGGGAGGTCAGAATCCAGCAACATCAGCAGTCCTTTTTCAGCCTGAATAAGATTTTTGCTCAGCTCCCTCAATTTCAGCTAGAAAATACCTGAAATCACAGAAAAATACACAAACTCATAGTAAGGTCCAGAAATATGAATTTTGCCTAAAAACTAATAAAAATATAATAAAAACTAACTAAAACATACTAAAATCTATATGAAATTACCCCCAAAAAGCATATAAAATATTCGCTCATCAGCGGCCATAACTTTCAAAAAATTCTTTAGCAAAAAATTCAAAAATCCTCAAGATGACAATCAATAGTTTCCAACAACTATAGTTCTACAAAACGACAGACACACAGCCAAACACTTTATGTCAATCTCAATTAAGGAAGGAAGACCAAAAAAGACTTCTTAGTAAAATTTCGAAAGCAACTCGAAGAACCAAAAACAAACATACCAACATCCATGACATTTTTTCAAAAAGCCACTCAGAAATGGTCTCAAGCAAATAGGACACGAAGATTGTCAAAAAGATAAGGCACTAACCTGGATGAAAGGCAACGGAGAGAGAGGCATGTCAATCAGCAAATCATGGATGATCCTCTTTGTTAAACGCAAGCCAAGACGAAAAAAGTCCTGAGAAAGGGAATCGCAAAGTAAACGATCAAAAGAAAGGAGAGAATTTTTTCGGCAACAAGGAAGAAAACAAGGAAGAAATGTTCTTTACGAAGGAAGAAAGTTACAAAGACTTTTCAAAAATTTGAGAAAAGAGAAGAAGAAGAGTGGAAGCTTTTTTATAAGAGACAAGGGGCATAATGGCTCCTTAATTCCTCTAAAAGACGTGCATGCAATTTGAGAAAACTGCCACGCCAAATTAGCCCCTCATTTAAAGGGAGGCAACGTTCAAAAGTTTAAAGAGGTCGGACATGCCGAAAAAGGGTTGGTTTACTTATCCAAATAAGTAACTGATAAACCCCATTTGTAGGGTTTATCTTGTATTGATTTTTGGAGATTTTATCACCTTTTACCCATATTTATTCAATGAAATAGCATGGTTTTGTATATTCTCCTTTAATTGTGCTTAAGAGTGAAAACATGCTTTTTAGGTCTTAAGAGTGAAAACATGTTTTGTATATTTTTGTTAAGTGATTTCAGATTTAGGAGGCAAAGATTGGATCAAGAAAATGAAGAAAAAGCATGTAAAGTTGGAGAACTCATGAAGAAATGATGGAACCAAAAAGCTGTCAAGCCTGACCTCTTTGCACTTAATTGACCATAACTTGAGCTACAGAGATCCAAATGATGCGGTTCTAGTTGGTTTGGAAAGCTAACATCCGAGGCTTCGAAACGATATAAGATTTGCCATAGTTGCTACACGTATGGTAATGCGCATGCGCACTGTACGTGCACGCGTCGTTGCCGCCATATAATCCACTTAAAGCAATACGTGGCCAGCGAATTCTAAAGCCTTGTGGGCCCAATCCAACTCATTCTGATGCTATTTAAGCCAAGGATTGAAGGGAGAATCAACATACTTTCATACTTTAGAGAGCTAGTTATCATTAGTCATAGTTTTAGCTTAGTTTAGTAGTTAGAGTTAGTTTTTAGAGAGAGAAGCTCTCACTTCTCTCTAGAATTAGGATTAGGTTTAGATTAGAATTTCTAGATCTTGGTTTTGATTCATCTTCTTCTACTTCTATCTTTTCAATTCCTTATAGTTACATTCATTCTTCTTCTATTCTTTTGTTGTAATTTCCTTTATGTTGTTCCTATACTTTGTTGTAGATCTACTCTTGTTCCTTCCATTCTCTTTCCATTCAATTCAAGGTAATTCATAATAAATGTGTTTCTTTTGATTGTTGTTGTTAATTCTTTTCAATAATTATTGTTAGATTCCTTTCTTGTTGTCAATTTGCTTTGCTTTTCTTTTGTACCTTCCAAGTGTTTGATGAAATGCTTGGTTGGGTTTTAGTGTAGGTATTGTTCTTCTTGGCTTTGGTTGAGTAATTAGTGACTCTCGAGTTATCTAATTCCTTTGTTGATTGATAATTAGAAGTTGCTAATTGATTTGAATGCCTCTAAAGCTAGTCTTTCCTTTAGGAGTTGATTAGGACTTGAGGAACGAAATTGATTCATCCACTTGACTTTCCTCCATGGTTAGAGGTTAACTAAGTGGGAGCAATGGAAAATTTGTTGTCACAATTGAGGAGGATGATTAGGATAGGACTTCTAATTCTCATATCTTGCCAAGAGCTTTGTTACTTGTTAGTTCATTTTCTTTGCCATTTATAATTCTTGTCTAAAATCTTAAAAACCCCAAAATAACTCACAATCAATAACAAGACACTTCATTACAATTCCTAGGGAGAACGACCCGAGGTTTGAATACTTCGGTTTATAAATTTAGGGGTTTGTTTTAGCGACAAACAATTTTTGTATGAAAAGATTATTGTTTGGTTTAGGAACTATACTTACAATGAGAATTCATTTGTGAAATTCTAAACCATCAAAAAATCTAATCATCAAAATGGCGCCGTTGCCGGGGAATTGCAATGGTGTTGTGTTATTAGTTATTGTATATATGTGAATATTGTGAATATGTTTGCTTTTTGCTTCTTTGTTAGTTTTTAGTTTGTTCTCTTTATTTGTTACTATTTTTTTTGTTTTTGCACTCTCTTGCTATCATGAATTCTCACTTTGGCTATGAGTGTAGTTACAACTATGTTGTAGGTGATGAGAACTATAATGAGAATGTGTATCAAGGATGGGATAACCAAAGGTGGGAGGAGCCATATGCATATGATCAATCCTCTTGGCAACAACCTCCACCAATGCACTATGAAGAAGAGCCATTCTATGATGCATATCAATCCAATGGCTATGGTGAACCACCTTGTGACTTTCAAGAACCACCACCATATACCTATGAACCATATCCTCAACATAACTCTCAACCATACTCACAAGCCCCTTCTTACCAACCACCTTCATATGACCCTAATCCATATCCATCCTACCAACAACCATATGAGCTATATGAACCACACATAGAGCCACCACCACTCCAACATCAACATTTTCAAGAGCCACCCCCTCCATATTATTACCAAGATGAACCACCTCTAATATATGAAAATTTCTAACCACAAGATTAATACTACTTTCCACCACAACCTCCCATGGAAGAATACTCATATCCTTCAATCCAAGAGCTCTATGATCCTACTCATGATATCCAAGAGGAACAAGAGTCAAGAGATCATCTCAAGGAAGCATTGGATCAATTTTAAGCAACCATGGAGCATGTTGTGCAACAAGTGGAAAAAGTGGAGAATATTGAACCACCACACCCTAATTATGATGAACCACCTTCCTATTATGAACCCTTCCCCCAATATAATGAACCCTCCCATCCACCCCAACCTTAAATGGATGAAACCCTTAGTGTTCTTCTTCAAAGACAAGAGGAGATGACAAGGGATGTGCAACAATTCATGACCGCCTTGGATGAGGTGGTAAACCGGCTAGCATCCCAACTTTTGGACACCCAAGGAGCTCCCATGGCTACATGTGGAGAAGCAAAAGAAGAGCATAGCATGAGGGAGACATTGGAAACCCCGGTGGAAAAGGAGGAATGCTACTTTGTGTTAGAACAATTGGAGGAACCTATGACTATTGAAGAAGAGGAAGAAGTGGTTGAAGACTTAGGAGATGCGGAACCTCCATGGGAACCTAAACTTGAGGAAAACCCCTCCAAGAAGATTGAAGTTGATTTTGAGGAGGAATGTGCACAACCTCCAAGGCATATCCCATATGAAGACTTAGAAGGAGTGGAGCAAGAATTGAGCTCCCTTGGAGATGAAGATCAAGCATCAAATCCTAGTGGTGAAGAATCCTTTGATATTGAAGAACCTTCTCCCGATGAAGAAAAGAGCGATGTGGAGGTAGATTTCTCTCAACCTCCCATTTATGATTTGAGTGATGGGGAAGATTTAGATGAAATTGATGAACAAAGGATTGAATTTGAAACATCTTGTGAGGAGGTGGAAGTCCTTAGAAAAAGAAGGACGAGAGTTGAGTACGCTTTGTCGAAATCTTTGGAAGCTTCTTTGCCTAGGTTGTCATCTATTCCTTCACTTGAGTGGGTAAAACTCATTTCTATTAGCTTTATTACCCCACTTGAGTATGGTTTGCTTGAAACGGATGGTCAACTTAGGATGATTTGTGGGATAAAGTGTAAGAGAAGAATGTTTAGTGGATGGCGTTGCAAATCAAGGCTCATTTTGGTTGATACCTCAAGGCTTAGATGCAAGGGTTGGGCTAGTGCTCACTTGAATGGGTCTAAAAGGAGAGTTTGGTATCACCTTGAGAATTCATCTTGCTTACCACCCGGATGGATTAATAATGATGATCAACTTCAAGACGGGTGTGAAAATAAAGTGTGGGATCTCGGATTAGAAAAAGAGGACCAACTTTGGGAGCCCCAAGCTTGTGAAGAACTCCATCAACACTTGACTCAACCTATAGGAAATCTTGGGGCACAATGGAGAACTAAGCATTGGTGGGAGTTCCAAGATGAATACAAGCACAAGCCACCTTGATGAGGAGCTCCCCATAAGTCCAACTTAAGGACAATAAACAAAAGTGCTAGGTGGGAGACACCCCACCATCGTAACATCTTTTCATTTTCTCTTTTGTAAATAGTGTAGAATTTAGTTGATTTCATATTTTGTTTAGCTAGTTGAGTATAGTTGATAGTTTAGTATGTTAAATAAGGTTTTAGGGTGTTTTGGTAGCTGTTTGGAGGTTTGGAATGCTTGGATTGGTGCAAAAACATAGAAAAATTTTGAAAAACAGAGCACCGTCCACGCGTACACGTACCTGGCGCGCACGCGTAATTTAGCATTTTCGACCATCCACGCGCACGCGCACATGACGCGTACGCGTGGATGCAGAAGTTCCACCTTCCAAACCTTGACCCGAGAGTTAGGCCTGCACTGTGCGGAAATTGGGCCTGAGGCACAAACCAATTCACGCATACACACACCTGACGCATACGCGCCACTCTTGAAATAAGCCATCAATGCGGAAGCGTCATGCGCGCGTACGCGCGGATGTCTTTCTTTCACTACATTTCTTTTCTTCTCCTTTTTCCATTTCTTCCCCTCTCATTTCTTCTTCCATTCTTCTACCTCTCACCCAACACTTCCAAATACCATTGATAACCATTTATTTTAGTTAACTAATTAGTTAGTTAGTTAGTTGATTAGTTAGTTTTAGTTAGTTCTTCATTTCATTTTCTCTTTTTCATTGTAAGTGTTGGATTGTTATTCTTGTTTACCATTAATTGCTGCTGAGTATTAAAATGGGATGTTTTCTTAACATCATTATGTTTATAAACTTTGTTGAATTCTATGATAGAGGTTATACTTTGCTACTTGGTTTTGAGTTCTTCATGCTTACCTTTTGAAAATACCAAGTGATGAGAGTTGCCTTCGAGCTTGTAACTCTTCTTGAATTGCATGATTTGGCCACCATGTAATTTGAATCCTTTTCCTCGATTAGGCAACCTCTTGATGGATGATGTTGTGCATTTACCTTAATGCATTGTATTTTATGATCATTTGCATCCATATGTGTTTGACTTGAATGCTTTCATACTTCTTTAATGCTTGTTTTACCTTACAAGTTCACTTAGAGCATCTCAAGCACACTAGGATAAGTGAAGCGCATGCTTCTTTTATGACATAACTTTTTATGCTATTGTGTGTTCTAAAAGGCGCGCAATTTAGAATTCACACACTTATTTGTCATTCATGTCACACTAATTCAACCACTCAATTCTAGTAATTTACCTCACTCCAACAATGTATGCTTCACTTGCTTCTGTATTTTCTCATCTTATGGTGTTGTTTTCTACTTTTCATGATGAATGCACCACAAGCAAACATGGAAGCAAGACAAAGAACACGCAGCACCGGTTGACCTACCAGCTGAAGGTAGCAATCCGGAGAGTCGCTGATGTGTGGAAAATGATCCAACACAAAACTCACCGGCAAGTGTACCGGGTCGCATCAAGTAATAATAACTCACATGAGTGAGGTCGATCCCACAAGGATTGAAGGATTGAGCAATTTTAGTTTAGTGGTTGATTTAGTCAAGCAAACAAGGATTGATTTGAGTGATTTGTAGCATACAGAAGATAAATTGCATGAATTATAAAGGGGAAAGGGATAAATTACAGAAATTAAAGAGAACTGAAAGTAAAGGTGCTAAATCTTAAAGAACAAGAAATTAAATGACTAAAACTTAAATTGCAAGAAATGTAAATTGAGGTAACTTAAAGTGTAAGAAATATAAATTGCTTGAATGAAAAAGAGATTGAGGGATTGGAAATTCAGAATTTAAGCAAGAGAAAGTAAATTGTAACATTTAACAAAGCAAAAGATGAATTGAAATTAACTAGATCTCAAATAGAAAATGAGAATTGATTGCAGTAGTAGTTCAGCAGAAGAACAGAAAAGAAAATCAGATCTCAGGACTCCAAAAACTAGATAACAAAGTCTAGATCTCAATTGCCTTCCTAGATCCAAGTTCACAAAGCAGTTAAAGAGAAATTGAAGATTGAAGCAGTAAATGAAATTGAATTCAACTCAATTATGCAGTAGGAAAATCAAAGAGATCTTAAATGGAGATTGAGATAGAAGTTCCTCAATTCTTCACACTTAAGACTCAATCAAAACCCAGTAAAGGAAACAAAAAGATCAGAGGAAGAAGAAGTGAATTCTCTCCTCCAATTCTCAAGCCAATGGCAGAAAACAAAAAATGAAAATTGAAAACCAGAAGTTCAAAAGCAGAAAATGAAAAGTGAGCTCTCAAGTTGACAAAAGATGAAAATTAAAAATCTAGTCCCCTCTCTTCTAATCCTAACTAACACCTATTTATACACTTTCTTTTTTAGATCTAAGAATTTTGAGTGGACTTGAAAGATGGGTGAAGAGTTGAATTAAATTTGATTTTTAAGTGAATTTAGCCCAAGTGTTGCTCCCAGGAGGATGCGCTGCTCTTGTGGAGAGCGGAGCATTGAAGCTTTGTGTGGGGATCCTTGTTGCGTGCCAAGGCTTGTGAGGCAACAGGAAATTGCCCTGCTCTTATGGAGAGCGTAGCAGTGGAGCCTTGCATGTGCATCCTGCCCGTGTCATGATGCGCGCCCAAGCTCCCTGGCCGTGTCAAGCATGCCCGTGTCATGCACCAAGGGGAGTGCTCTGCTCTCCTTGTGAGCAGTGCATTGGAGCTTCCAAGGGGAGTGCCAAGTTCAAATCCCATGGAGTGCATTGCTTGGCTTTTTCTTCTTGGCACTTAATTCACGCATAAGGCTTGGCTTCCTAGAGACCCTTAGTTCGAAACTTGGTGGAGGAAGTTGCTGCATTTTTTCCTAGGTTTCCTTGGCACCAAAGTAGCGCCTAGGCCTTTACTTCCTTGGAAGTCTTGTGTTCAAACCTTGGAGGTTGAAAACAAGCCAATTGTTTTCCTTGCATTTGAGCGCTGCCCCCCCTTCCCTCTTGTGATTGGGTTCGAAACCCATGGGTGGCATTTGGAGAGATTTTCTTTCTATTTTCTTCTAAAAGGAGCCCGAAAATGCTCTCCAAAGAGAGCAGAGCAATGTTTTTGCTCTTCCTTATTTCTTGGCTTAAATTTGTGCTCCGCTCTCAAGGGGGGGCAGAGCATTGAAGCTTTGTATGCTTGGTTCATTGTTGTGCTCCCTTGGAGAGCATTGTGCTCTTGGGGAGAGCAGTATGGCTTTCCTTCATTGTTGCGCCACACTCTCTTCTTCTTTTGCAACACTATTTTCTTCTTTGGGCCACACTTCTTAAGCCACGCTTTCTTCTCTTCTTCTTTTCTTCACCTACAATTAATCAAAATAACCAATCAAAGTATCACCAAATTCACAAGGTTCATAAATCATTCAAATATCAATTAATTTTAGCTTGAACCTCATGATTTAGCATCAATTAAAGGGTGGTTGATTGATTCAAATAAACCATGCAATTCCACTCTAAATTACTTACTTATAATGCAAGAAAATGCATAAAAACTAGTGAAACAAGTGAAATTAGTTTGAAAAATAGGTACATGATGACTTGTCATCACAACACCAAACTTAAATCTTGCTTGTCCCCAAGCAAGCATCAAACATAAGAAGGAATGAAATGAAAAAGAGAAGCATGCATATCCTTATTAAGCATATAGTTGAACTTGGTTTATGGAGTTTTTATGCAGACAATGAAAGCTCACTTATTGTTTGTTGTTACATAATAGGTATTCCCTTAAAGGCTTACTAAACTCACTGCTACAAGGCTTCATTTATGCTTGTTCCCTTGCTAACTTTTCTTTCTTTGTTTTGCTTAAAAGCTTATTATTCATTGAAGGCTTGGTGGCAAATGTTGCAGGAGCCTTTGGCTTTATTTTTGCTCAACATTTTTTCACCAAAGGCACATGGCTCACCCTTTTCCTCCTAGGATCATTGATGCCAGCATCTCTTTGGATAACTAAGTGCTTTGTAACTAAGTTGCTCTTTATTGTGGACTTTCAGTTGGCAACCCCAAATCAGTTGATTTAAGTGGCCAAGTTTTGAAATACTCCTTAGAACTTACTTGTCCAAGCATATCCTAGCATAAAAGCACCACAGGCATGTGTCCTAGGATCCAAGCTATTGGTGCCTAGCCTTATTTTTTTCTTTTTCTTTGCTACTTTTGGCTTTTTCTTCTTCCTTTTCTTTCTATTTTATTTTGTTCTCAAGGGATCATGACTTATATAAGCCTTTATGACAACAAGCTAGCTCACACTTCAATAAAAATGACATTATGCAGCATTTATTTCATGAGCTATGCATTTAATCAAACACATACCACCACTAACTTCCATTCTAACTTATGCAACATTGGATATTTACTTTCTAATTCAAACATTTCTCTTTTATTCAAGAATATGGGAAACAAAACAAAATTTAAAGCTAAGTAATGAATAAAAAAAACCTATGCAAATTATTTCTCTAGCTACTTATTGATCATATAGAAGTGCAGGATAATGAAATAAAAGAAAATAAACAGTGGAGGCATATCATGTTTCAGACATGCATCTCCTTATTAAAAGTATGAAAAAACTTTGCCACCTTCTAATGGTTGTGGCTTCTGCTTGATTCTCCCTTCTTTTTCTTTCTCTTCCCTAGCTTGGAATAGTCTTGGGCTTCTTCACCAGGGCATCTTCTATCCCAGACAGAATCTAAGAGTCCTGAGAGCCCAACTTCTTCCAATCTGTTAAGTGTTACCTCTGTATAGTGATTAGACATTGCTTGCTGCCTGTCTCTAAATTCTTGGCACTACTCAAATGGTTTGATTTGTGGATTTAGTGATGGCAAATTGTGGGTCAAGTACTCCAACCTTGCTTGTATATCTTCATCACTCTCTACTTGTTGCACATGTCTAACTTCCCCAATAGTATGATGAATGTTCTTCCACTGATACAGGTTGTGACTATATTCCCCTGCTTTAGCTTGACTAAAGTACAGTTTATCATATGATTCTCGAAATTCTTTGTATTGCTCCTTTTGTCCTTCAAGAATCTTTGCTTGAAACTCTTGCTGTTGAGTCATCATTTGTTGTTGCCAGCTCTCTTGCTTCTCCTCCATTTGATGCTGCCAAGCTTCTCATTCCTCTTTATCCCTCAAATATTGCTCCTGGCGCTCTGGATATTCCTCTTGGCGCCCTGGATATTGCTCTTGTTGTGCTTGCATGAGTTGCTGTGATAGCTCTTCAATTGCTCTTTGTAGTTGACTCATGTCTATGGCACCATGAGCTTGCTCTTGTCCTTCATCTCTTTGTGATCTTCTTTGTCTGGGAGCTACCACCCGCTCGTGATCATCTTCTTCATTCATCCCTTCCATGCTCCTCTTTGTGATTCCTTTCCCTTTTTTTCACTTTTTCTGTGTCCTCATCTTCAAAGATCACTCCAGCTTTGTTGCATAGCCTGAGGATGGTGCTTGGATGGCCAAGCCTACTTGATTTGCTTGTGCTGTCGGCTATCTCTTGAATACTGTCGGCTATGAGTTGTGCGAGGTTGATTTCACCTCCATGTAAAATGCAGTGTGTCAAGAGTGCTCGTTTGATTGTGACCCATGAGGCGTTTCCAATAGGAAGGATAGATCTCCTTACTATCTCATACCACCCCTTGGCCACAGGAGTGAGATTTATTCTTTTCAAGTGGCTTGGGACTCCTTTTGAATCTCTTTCCCAGTCTGTGCCTTCCATGCATATCCCTTGTAAGATCTCATCGGGATTGTTTTCCATCTGCAATCTGGTCTCATAACTAGGCTCTGCATAAGTTATGGTCCTCAACTTCAGGGCCCTTGTGATGGCTGCTGGACTGAAATTCACTTCAACTCCTCTGACAAAACTCTTGTAGGAGGCGCCGTCTTTGCTCTCTTTTATAGCATTTGCATAAAATTCTCTGATCATGACTGTACTAATGTTGACGAGAGGATCGCATAGAAGTTCCCACCTTCTTTCCTTAGTGATCTGCCTCATGATGGGGTACTCCCCATCCTTCAGCTCAAGGCCATTCTCATAAATGACATGCTTTGTCTTCACGAGCCTATGATATCTCCCTTCGTGGAATTGGGACCTAAATTTTCTTGCATCATAGGATGGAGGCTCGGTCACCATTGGTTCCTTTCCCGGCCTTCTCTTTGAACTTGAAGAGGCCATTAGATTTGGGGTGAGAAGAAGGAAAAAATGGGAAGAATGGAAAAGTGGGTTGTGTTTGGGATGATGTTCGGTTTTGTTGTGGTAGAGAGGGGAATTGTTGGCCTTAGTTTTGGGAGTAGAAGAATAGTGGGATTATGGTTTGCAAGTGAAGGTAGTTTGTATGAATGTGCAAACCATTTAGTGCTAACGGCTACTTATAGGCAAGTCTTTCAAGTTTTCTAACAAAACCATAATGAATGAGGGGGGAGTTCGTTGGTGATCATGAAGGGTTGAGATTGAGTTGAACACATAGAGGACTCATGGATTTAACGGCCTGCATGCATTGTTGAAGCTTGACGAGGATTCTCTTCTCATTGGTTGCATGTATTTAGGTGTTCGATGGTGCATGCATGCAGATTCTGCTTCCCAAGGAGCATGCTTCTCTAGGCACATGTGACCACTCCTCACTTGGCTTTATCTCAATCTCTTTCTCCTAATTAAACCAAAACAGCTAGCCTTAGAACATAATTGTACACGTTGGTGAGTGATTTACAATAAAGAAGGAAATTGTTTTTGTTTCTTTTTCACAAATGATCAATTGTGTCCCTTAATCAGTGAGCCAAAAGTTGGTGAACACCAAACTTATCTCTTACTGAGGGGATAACTGAGAAACGCAAATAATTCCTCACAATTGATACTTTTATCATAAGATGTGAATTTTTTTTATTTATATAATTCCAAAATGTAATGATGCATGATCCATCTATGTATGATTTTTATTCCATGAATAGGAAATAATCTTCTGAACATTGTTACGTATGCAGACACCAAACTTAGTGTTTGGTCATATGCTTCATCAAAATGAGGAAGCACATGGTCTAAGAACACTTTATTGAAAATAAATTTGGGTGTGCCTTAAGGCACACCAAACTTAGAAGTCTGACATATGCTTCAAACCAATGCATGCATTTATCAAGTATGTCCATGAAAATTCAAAATCATGCCAGGGTGATAATAGCTTATTGAATTAAAAAAAAAAATAGGAATCTTAAATCATGGGTTGCCTCCCATAGAGCGCTCTTTTATTGTCACTAGCTTGACATTGAACTCCCTTTAGGGTGGTTGATGCCTGTGATGTCTCAACTTATCTCCCATCACTGTGAGCTTCCTTTTTGTTCCCTGGTGCTCAAGTTCAACATGCTCAAGTGAGAGTACTTTACATATAGTGTAATAATCATTGATTTGTTGGCTTGTTCCCAACTTTTGATAAATCAACTGCACTTCATCACCCTTGGAAAACCCTTCAGTGGGGATTTTCTTGTTCTTTCATCCCTTCTGAGCTTTCTTCTTGTCTTTCTTCCTTTTTTTTGTTACTCCTTCTTCTTTGATAACAACCTTTGTTTTGGGATTCTCCTTCTCAATTAGCACTTTGATCCCTTCTTGATTGTCTTCTTCACTTTGCTCAGTCTCATTCTTCTTTTGCACTGCTGTGTTGTTTGTTTCTTGCCTTGGAAGATGATTTTCAACTGTCTTGCTAGTTCCTTCCTTCCAGTGTAAGCTTTCTTTGTCAACTTCCATGCAGTTATTCTTCTCGTTACTGAACTGTGTCTCTGAAAACACATTCAGGGTGATGTTCTCTTCATGCATTCTAAGGGTTAGCTTTCCTTGTTCCACATCTATAATGGCTCTAGCAGTGGCCAAGAAAGGTCTCCCAAGTATAACAGAATCACCTTCATCCTCATCTGAATCTAAAACCACAAAGTCTACAGGGTATATGAATTTGTCCACCTTGACTAGAAAGTTTTCAATCACACCCCTGGGATATACCACTGACTTATCTACCAGTTGCAGAGACATTTGTATAGGCTTAATTTCCTCTATACACAGCTTTTTCACCAAAGAAGAGGGTATTAAGTTGATGCTTGCTCCTAGATCGCACATTGCCTTGTTGATGGTCAATCTCCCAATGGTGCAGGGCAGAAAAAAACTTCCAGGGTCTGCAAGCTTAGGGGGGAGCCCTTTTTGAATCAAGGCCCTGCATTCCTCAGTAAGCAGTATAATCTCTTTTTCATCCCAACTTCTTTTCTTGTTGATAAGCTCCTTTAAGAACTTGGCATACAGAGGCATTTGCTCCAATGCCTCAGCCAAGGGAATGTTGATCTCTAGCTTCTTGAAAATCTCAAGGAATTTACGGAAATGTTGATCCTTTGCTTCTTTGTGGAATCTTTGTGGATAGGGTAGTGGAGGTGTAAGGCTCTTCTCCACTTGCTGCTGTCTTGGAGTTGGTTCTTCCATAATCTGCTTCCCTTTCTTCAAATTTTATGGTTGGTTGTTCTCTTCTGTGAGCTTTTCTGGGACATTCTTGCTTGTTATGTCCTTGTTGCTAGCTCCCTCTTTTTCTATTGGTTCTTTGTCACTCTCCATAAGCTTCTTGGTTGCCCCTTTGTTGCTGTCCACCAATGTCTTTCCACTCCTTAGTTGTACAGCTTTGCACTCTTCTTTTGGATTAGGAATGGTGTCACTTGGTAGTGAGCTTGAAGGTCTCTCAATAGAAATTTGCTTGGAGATTTGTCCGATCTGTCTCTCTAGGCTCTTCATGGAAGCTTCCTGGTTCTTTGTTGTCATTTCTTGGCTCTTCATCATCTTCTCCATTAGCATCTCCAGATTAGTAATCCTCTGAGAGTCTTGTGAGATTAGTTGGTTGTGGGGTGTTGATGGTTGATGGTAAGTGTTTTGGTTAGTGGGTTGAGTATTGGATGGGTAATGGTTGGAGTTGGGGTAATTATTTGGAGGTTTTCTGTAAGGATTTTGGTTAGTTGGTTGCTGGTTGTGATTTTTGTTGTTTCTTAGAGTGTTTTGAGCTGAGTTCCTTTGCCAGAGTTGTTGGTTTTGGTTGTGGTTATCTCCCCACCTAAGGTCTGGGTGGTTCTTCCAAGATGGATTGTAGGTGTCACCATACACCTCATTTGATCCAGAATTTTGGTTGTGCATATACTGCACTTGCTCTTGTTGCTGTTCTTCTTGGTTCTCTTCACTCTGTCTCCAAGGAGTTGTTGGTTGGCTTGTGGCACTTACTGATACAACCTGTAGGCCATCAATCCTTTTGGCCATTTATTCAAATTGTTGCTGAATTTGCTGCTACATCACCTTGTGTTGAGCCAAAATTGTATCCACTCTTTCCAATTCTAGCACTCCCTTACTCTGTGATGGTTGGCGTTGCCTTTGGTGAGCAAAGAAGTATTGGTTGTTGGCCACCATATCAATGAGGTTTTGAGCTTCCTCTGCAATTTTCATCAATCGCAATGATCCTCCAGCTGAGTGATCAAGTGCCTCTTGAGCCTTCATAGTGAGTCCTTCATAGAAGTTCTGCAGCTTATCCCACTCAATGAACATCTCTGGTGGGCATTTCCTCAATAGAGCCTTATATCTTTCCCATGCCTCATATAGATTTTCAGCATCCATTTGTGTGAATGTCTGCACCTCAGTCTTCAATCTTATGATCCTTTGAGGGGGATAAAATTTGGCAAAAAACTTGCTCACCAAATCATCCCAAGTGTTGATGCTCTCCTTTGGAAATGTTTCTAGCCATTGAGTGGCTTTGTCCCTAAGAGAGAATGGGAATAACAACAGCTTGTATATGTCAGGGTGCACTACATTGCTTTTAACTGTGTCACAAATCCTCAAGAAAATGGATAGATGTTGGTTCGGGTCCTCCAATGGTCCTCCTCCAAAAGAGCAGTTGTTTTAGACCAATGTGATGAGTTGTGGCTTTAGTTCAAAGTTATTTGCATTGACATTAGGGGTGAGAATGCTACTCCCACAATGTCTAGCATTTGCAAATGTATAAGAGGCTAGCACTCTCCTTTGTTGTGGGTTATTGTTGACCCCTCCTTCTGGATCATTGGGATTAGATGGATCTCCTTCCATCTTTTGGAATTCTTCTTCTTCTTCTAACTCCTCTTCTCCAACAACAGCCTTCCCTCTAGCTTCTCTTCTCAACCTTCGAAGAGTTCTTTAGTCAGTTTCAGATAAAATAGGAATAGCTCTCCCTGTACCTGACATACAAACACAGTACAAGAAACACACAGAATCAGAAAACCAGTGGAACTTCAAGCTATTGCTAGAATGAAGTTTTGGTTAGCTTAGGCAAATAGTCAAACAGTTAATATGTTAGTTGAGAACAAAAGAAAAAAAATGCTTAATCTAGATCTCCACTTCACTTAATCATTGTCAATCTATTTCAATCCCCGGCAACGGCGCCAAAAACTTGATGTGTGGAAAACGATCCAACACAAAACTCACCAGCAAGTGTACCGGGTCGCATCAAGTAATAATAACTCACATGAGTGAGGTCGATCCCACAGGGATTGAAGGATTGAGCAATTTTAGTTTAGTGGTTGATTTAGTCAAGCAAACAAGGATTGATTTCAGTGATTTGTAGCATACAGAAGATAAATTGCATGAATTATAAAGGGGAAAGGGATAAATTGCAGAAATTAAAGAGAACTGAAAGTAAAGGTGCTGAATCTTAAAAAATAAGAAATTAAATGACTGAAACTTAAATTGCAAGAAATGTAAATTGAGGTAACTTAAAGTGTAAGAAATATAAATTGCTTGAATGAAAAAGAGATTGAGGGATTGGAAATTCAGAATTTAAGCAAGAGAAAGTAAATTGCAACATTTAACAAAGAAAAAGATGAATTGAAATTAACTAGATCTCAAATAGAAAATGAGAATTGATTGCAGTAGTAGTTCAGCAGAAGAACAGAAAAGAAAATCAGATCTCAGGACTCCAAAGACTAGATAGCAAAGTCTAGATCTCAATTGCCTTCCTAGATCCAAGTTCACAAAGCAGTTAAAGAGAAATTGAATATTGAACCAGTAAAGGAAATTGAATTCAACTCAATTATGCAGTAGGAAAATCAAAGAGATCTTAAATGGAGATTGAGACAGAAGTTCCTCAATTCTTCACACTTAAGACTCAATCAAAACCCAGTAAAGGAAACAAAAAGATCAAAGGAAGAAGAAGTGAATTCTCTCCTCCAATTCTCAAGCCAATGGCAGAAAACAGAAAATGAAAATTGAAAACCAGAAGTTCAAAAGCAGAAAATGAAAAGTGATCTCTCAAGTTGACAAAAGATGAAAATTAAAAATCCAATCCCCTCTCTTCTAATCCTAACTAACACCAATTTATACACTTTCTATTTTAGATCTAAGAATTTTGAGTGGGCTTGAAAGATGGGTGAAGAGTTGAATTAAATTTGATTTTTAAGTGAATTTAGCCCAAGTGTTGCTCCCAGGAGGATGCTCTGCTATTGTGGAGAGCGGAGCATTGAAGCTTTGTGTGGGGATCCTTGTTGCGTGCCAAGGCTTGTGAGGCAACAGGAGATTGCCCTGCTCTTGTGGAGAGCGGAGCAGTGGAGCCTTGCATGTGCATCCTGCCCGTGTCATAATGCGCGCCCAAGCTCCCTGGCCGTGTCAAGCATGCCCGTGTCATGCACCAAGGGGAGTGCTCTGCTCTCCTTGTGAGCAGCGCATTGGAGCTTCCAAGGGGAGTGCCAAGTTCGAATCCCATGGAGTGCATTGCTTGGCTTTTTCTTCTTGGCACCTAATTCACGCATAAGGCTTGGCTTCCTAGAGACCCTTGATTCGAAACTTGGTGGAGGAAGTTGCTGCATTTTTTCCTTGGTTTCCTTGGCACCAAAGTAGTACCTAGGCCTTTACTTCCTTGGAGGTCTTGTGTTCAAACCTTGGAGGTTGAAAACAAGCCAATTTTGGCTTGTTTTCCTTGCATTTGAGCGCTGCCCCCTTCCCTCTTGTGATTGGGTTTGAAACCCATGGGTGGCATTTGGAGATATTTTCTTTCTATTTTCTTCTAAGAGGAGCCTGAAAATGCTCTCCAAAGAGAGCAGAGCAATGTTTTTGCTCTTCCTTATTTCTTGGCTTAAATTTGTGCTCCGCTCTCAAGGAGGGGCAGAGCATTGAAGCTTTATATGCTTGGTTCATTGTTGTGCTCCCTTGGAGAGTATTGTGCTCTTGGGGAAAGCAGTATGGCTTTCCTTCATTGTTGCGCCACACTCTCTTCTTCTTTTGCCACACTATTTTCTTTGTTGGGCCACACTTCTTAAGCCACGCTTTCTTCTCTTCTTCATTTCTTCACCTACAATTAATCAAAACAACCAATCAAAGTATCACCAAATTCACAAGGTTCATAAATCATTCAAATATCAATTAATTTTAGCTTGAACCTCATGATTTAGCATCAATTAAAGGGTGGTTGATTGATTCAAATAAACCATGCAATTCCACTCTAAATTACTTATAATGCAAGAAAATGCATAAAAACTAGTGAAACAAGTGAAATTAGTTTGAAAAATAGGTACATGTTGACTTGTCATCAGTCGCCGTACCCCCTTGCTCATCTTTGAATGCACCGAGGACGGTGCAAACTTTTAAGTGTGGGGAGGTCGTCCGACCGATTGGCGATTTTGGGTGACGAATTTCTAATTCCAACACTTTTGCATTTCATATTTTTTTAAGTCTCTTAGGATTTTTGTTTCATTTTCTTTTTTTTTTGCATACATATACACAATAAGCTTAGTCAAAATAATGAAAATTTTCAAGATTTCTATCTATAGGGCACCTCAATTGATTTGAGTGAAAACTTTTCATTAAACTTGCTTGAATCACACACACACACACACACACACACACACACACACACACACACACACACACACACACACACACACACACATATATATATATATATATATATATATATATATATATATATTGTGGATCATGTTTTTTGAGCTAAGAACACAAGCTTGTGAGATTTGAGCCTAATGGTGTGGTTACATCTTATAACCACTTATTTTCCCTTCTTATGTGCATTATTCTCTTTCAATAATTGTGATCCTTGATTTGTTTGATTCTTTATGTCCATTATTTTGTGTATTCATGCATTTATATGATTGAGGCCATCACTTCATTAGCTCACTTACCCAAATAGCCTTACTTTTTATCTTCCATTGTTAGCAAATTTGAGCCTACGCTTAACCCACTTTGTTCTTTAATTTAGCACATTATAAGCCTTAAACCAAAAACAATAAATGTCCTTATTTGGATCTTTGATTAGCTTAGGCTAGTGTGTGTATCATTCAAGTGTGGGAATCTTGGGACATTGGGTGAATAAAAGGGTAGTTTTGTATTGTTATTGAAAATATTGAGAATTGGGTACATACTCATGTATTGATCAAATGTAAAACCTTATGCATTGATGCTCTTGTATATAAAAAAATGAGAAAAAGAAAAGAAAAAGAAAAAAACAATATGGAAAAGAAAAAAAATATAGAAAAAGAAAGAAAAAGAAGAAAAAAAAAGAAATAAAAAGGGGACAAAATGCCCCAAAGCAAAGTGTAGCTCAATAAAATCAATGCATAAGTATTGTGAAACAAAAAGGGATACATGAGTATGTGAAAAAGCGAAAAAATGGGTAGTTAGGTTAGAACTTAATTGTATAGGATGTCATAGGTTAGGTGGGAAGTTTAAGCTTATCAAAGATTCAAATTTCAAGCTCACTTGACCAAATATGCATCCTACCTTGACCCTAGCCCCATTACAACCAAAGAAAAGACCTCAAGATAGATGTATGCATGCATGAAATATATGTTGATTGTTAGAAGAAGAACAAATCTTGGAAAGCATGATTAGGGGAGAATTGAGAGAATCAACCCTAAACACTTGAGCGAATAGAGTGCAAATACATCCGGTGAGGGTTTGATGCTCAATTACATGTTTTCGCCTATGATCATCTCTTCATACAAGTTTGTAAAAATATTTAATAACTCAATTCAATTGTGGATTAGAATTGCTAGTCCTTAGCCCTTGTGCATATATGCTTCTTGGGAATTGATTTATTTTGACCAAGCAATTGCATTCATATAGATAGTTGCATATAGGTAGATTGCATATAGTTTATTTACATTGAATAAATGTTGATACCCTTTGTTTCTCTCTTGGCTTAAGCATGAGGACATGCTTGGTTTAAGTGTGGGGAGGTTGATAAACCCTATTTGTAGGGTTTATCTTGTATTGATTTTTGGGGATTTTATCACCTTTTACCCATATTTATTCAATGAAATAGCATGATTTTGTATATTCTCCCTAAAAATAGCTAAATTTAATTTACCTTGATTCCATTAGATGCCTTAATATGTTTGTTAAGTGATTTCAGATTTAGGAGGCAAAGATTGGATCAAGGAAATGAAGAAAAAGCATGTAAAGTTGGAGAACTCATGAAGAAATGATGGAACCAAAAAGCTGTCAAGCCTGACCTCTTTGCACTTAATTGACCATAACTTGAGCTATAGAGATCCAAATGATGCGGTTCTAGTTGGGATGGAAAGCTAACATCTGGGGCTTCGAAACGATATAAGATTTACCATAGTTGCTACACGTATGGTGACGCGCACACGCACTGTACGCGCACGCATCGTTGCTGCCATATAATCCACTAAAGCAATACGTGGCCAGCGAATTCTAAAGCCTTGTGGACCCAATCCAACTCATTTCTGATGCTATTTAAGCCAAGGATTGAAGGGGGAATCAACATACTTTCATACTTTAGAGAGCTAGTTATCATTAGTCATAGTTTTAGCTTAGTTTAGTAGTTAGAGTTAGTTTTTAGAGAGAGAAGCTCTCACTTCTCTCTAGAATTAGGATTAGGTTTAGATTAGAATTTCTAGATCTTGGTTTTGATTCATCTTCTTCTACTTCTATCTTTTCAATTCCTTGTAGTTACATTCATTCTTCTTCTATTCTTTTGTTGTAATTTCCTTTATGTTGTTCCTATACTTTGTTGTAGATCTACTCTTGTTCCTTCCATTCTCTTTCCATTCAATTCAAGGTAATTCATAATAAATGTGTTTCTTTTGATTGTTGTTGTTAATTCTTTTCAATAATTGTTGTTAGATTCCTTTCTTGTTGTCAATTTGTTTGCTCTTTTTTTGTACCTTCCAAGTGTTTGATAAAATGCTTGGTTGGGTTTTAGTGTAGGTATTGTTCCTCTTGGCTTTGGTTGAGTAATTAGTGACTCTCGAGTTATCTAATTCCTTTGTTGATTGATAATTAGAAGTTGCTAATTGATTTGAATGCCTCTAAAGCTAGTCTTTCCTTTAGGAGTTGATTAGGACTTGAGGAATCAAATTGATTCATCCACTTGACTTTCCTCCATGGTTAGAGGTTAACTAAGTGGGAGCAATGGACAATTTGTTGTCACAATTGAGGAGGATGATTAGGATAGGACTTCTAATTCTCATATCTTGCCAAGAACTTTGTTAGTTGTTAGTTTATTTTCTTTGCCATTTATAATTCTTGTCCAAAATCTTAAAAACCCCAAAATAACTCACAATCAATAACAAGACACTTCATTACAATTCTTAGGGAGAACGACCCGAGGTTTGAATACTTCGGTTTATAAATTTAGGGGTTTGTTTTAGCGACAAACAATTTTTGTATGAAAAGATTATTGTTTGGTTTAGGAACTATACTTGCAACAAGAATTCATTTGTGAAATTTTAAACCATCAAAAAATCTAATCATCAGTAACTGCCTCCCTAAATCTCTCCTACTATCTCTATCTCCTCTAAAGGATAGATCTCAATAATTCCCGAGATAAAGGGAACGATCACCCACCAATAAAGGTGGAACTACTCCAACAAAGGTGGTTACCGACTATACTCTAAATACACTGATACCCCTCAGGTATATTCACATTCTAATCTACTAGAAACCTGCCTAAAGCCCTTGCTAACTTAAGCATCGGAGTCTCTTGCAAGTACCTGATGAGCGGATAATTTGTACGCTTTTTGGCATTGTTTTTAGTATGCTTTTAGTATGTTTTAGTTGGTTTTTATTATATTTTTATTAGTTTTTAGTTAAAATTCACTTTTCTGGACTTTACTATGAGTTTGTGTGTTTTTCTGTGATTTCAGGTATTTTCTGGCTGAAATTGAGGGACCTGAGCAAAAATCTGATTCAGAGACTGAAAAGGACTGCAGATGCTATTGGATTCTGATCTCCCTGCACTCGAAGTAGATTTTCTGGAGCTACAAAAGCCTAATTGGTGCGCTCTCAACGGCGTTGGAAAGTAGACATCCTGGGCTTTCCAGCAATGTATAATAGTCCATACTTTTCCCGAGATTTGATGGCCCAAACTGGCGTTCCAAATCAGCTCAAAACTGCCCGGCGTTAAACGCCGGAACTGGCACAAGAATGGGAGTTAAACGCCCAAACTGGCACAAAAGCTGGCGTTTAACTCCAAGAAAAGTCTCTACACATGAAAGCTTCAATGCTCAGCCCAAGCACACACCAAGTGGGCCCGGAAGTGGATTTTTATGTCATTTACTCATCTTTGTAAACCCTAGGCTACTAGTTCTCTACAAATAGGACCTTTTACTATTGTATTTTCATCTTTGGATCTTTGGATCATTTTAGATCTTAGGATCATCTTTGGACGTTTAGTTCTTAGATCATCTTGGTAGCTATCTTTAGTCTTATGCTATCTTAGATCATGGGGCTGGCCTCACGGCCATGCCTAGACCTTGTTCTTATGTATTTTCAACGGTGGAGTTTCTACACACCATAGATTAAGGTGTGGAGCTCTGCTGTACCTCGAGTATTAATGCAATTACTATTGTTCTTCTATTCGATTCAGCTTATTCTTGTTCTAAGATATCACTTGTTCCTCAACTTGATGAATGTGATGATCTGTGACACTCATCATCATTCTCACCTATGAACGTGTGCCTGACAACCACCTCCATTTTACCTTAGATTGAGTGGATATCTCTTGGATCCCTTAATCGGAATCTTCGTGGTATAAGCTAGAATTGATGGCGGCATTCAAGAGAATCCGGAAGGTCTAAACCTTGTCTGTGGTATTCTGAGTAGGATTCAATGATTGAATGACTGTGACGAGCTTCAAACTCCTGAAGGCTGGGCGTTAGTGACAGACGCAAAAGAATCAATGGATTCTATTCCAACCTGATTGAGAACCGACAGATGATTAGCCGTGCCATGACAGGGTGCGTTGAACATTTTCACTGAGAGGACGGGACTGTAGCCATTGACAACGGTGATGCCCAACATACAGCTTGCCATGGAAAGGAGTAAGAAGGATTGGATGAAGACAGTAGGAAAGCAGAGAGACGGAAGGGACAAAGCATCTCCATTCGCTTATCTGAAATTCTCACCAATGAATTATATAAGTATCTCTATCTTTATGCTTTATTCATATATCATTCATAACCATTTGAATCTGCCTGACTAAGATTTACATGGTGACCATAGCTTGCTTCATACCAACAATCTCCGTGGGATCGACCCTTACTCGCGTAAGGTTTATTACTTGGACGACCCAGTGCACTTGCTGGTTAGTTGTGCGAAGTTGTGATAAAGAGTTGAGATTGCAATTGAGCATACCATGTTGATGGTGCCATTGATGATCACAATTTTGTGCACCAAGTTTTTGGTGCCGTTGCCGGGGATTGTTCGAGTATGGACAATTGACGGTTCATCTTGTTGCTTAGATTAGGTATTTTTCAGAGTTCTTAAGAATGAATTCTAGTGTTTCAAGGTGATGTTCTTATCATCACCAAAGCTGATTGATTCTCATCAATTTAGCTCTTGAATGCAATGTCCTGCTGAAGCTTGGCTAGCCATGTCTAATTTCTTTAGACTGAAGCTTTAGACTAACATTGCATGATTCCTGGAATTCTCATTAAAAATTTTGATACCTTTATTTTATTTTCCACTTACTTTTTGAAAAATCCAAAAAAAAAATTACAAAATCATAAAAACCAAAAATATTTTATGTTTCTTGTTGAGTCTAGTATCTCATTTTAAGTTTAGTGTCAATTGCATGTTTCTGTTCTTCTTGCATACATTCATGTGTCTTAAGTGATCTTCAAGATGTTCTTGATGATTTCCTTGCTCTGATCTTTGAATTCTCTTGACTTGAGTGTTTTGTTATATGCATTCTCATTTTGTTAGTGTCAGTAGTATACAAACTGCTAAGTTTGGTGTCTTGCATGCATTGTTATTTGATTTTAGTTGCATTTTGATTATTCCTCATTATTAAAAATCCAAAAAAATATTTTTAATTTGTGTCTTTTCAAGTCAATAATACAGAGAATTGAAGATTCATAACATACAGCAGAGGAATTACACAGAAAAAGCTGGGCGTTCAAAACGCCCAGTGAGGAAGGCAAACTGGCGTTTAAACTCCAGCCAGGGTGCCTGGCTGGGCGTTTAACGCCCAAAAGGGTAGTGCTTTGGACGTTAAACGCCAGAATGTGCACCATTCTGGGCGTTTAACGCCAGGATGGCACAAAAGGGAAGATTCTGTTTTCAATTCAAATTTTTCAAGTTTTCAAAATCTTTTCAAAATCAAATCTTTTTCAAATCAAATCTTTTCAATCAAATCTTTTCTTTTAAAATCAATTTCTTTCCATTTTCAAAAATACTTGCCATCAATTAATGATTTGATTCAACATTTCAAGTATGTTACCTTTTCTATTGAGAAAAGGTTTAATGTTTGAATCATATCTTTTCTTGTTAGCCAAGTCATTAATTTTTAAAATCAAATCTTTTTAAATTGTTTTTCAAATCATATCTTCTCAATCTTATCTTTTTAAAACCATAACTTTTCAATCATATCTCTTTAGTCACATCTTTTTCAAAATAGTTTTCAATCATATCTTTTTAATTTCTAATTTCAAATTCTTTTTCAAAAATCACTTGATTTCTTTCCCACTTTTAGTTTTCGAAAATCATCAATCAATTTTTCAAAATGTTTTTAAAAAAAAATCTTTTACTTAATTTTCGAAAATTTCTTCCCCTCTTCTCACATCCTTCTATTTATGAACTAACACTACTCCTCAATGCACAATTCGAACTCCATCTTTCATTGATAAACTCGAATTTTCTACTTCTTCCTTCTATTTTTCTTTTCCTCTGACACCTCAAGGAATCTCTATACTGTGACATAGAGGATTCCATATTTTCTTGTTCTCTTCTCTTTCATATGAGCAGGAGCAGAGACAAAAGCATTCTTGTTGAGGCTGAACCTGAACCTGAAAGGACCTTGAAGCTAAAGCTAAGAGAAGCTAAGGCACAACTCTCTGTAGAGGACCTAACAGAAATCTTCAAACAAGAAGAACCCATGGCAGCCGAAAACAACAACAATGCCAACAATGCAAGGAAGGTGCTGGGTGACTTTACTGCACCTACTCCCGACTTCTATGGGAGAAGCATCTCTATCCCTGCCATTGGAGCAAACAACTTTGAGCTTAAGCCTCAATTAGTTTCTCTAATGCAACAGAATTGCAAATTCCATGGACTTCCATTGGAAGATCCTCATCAGTTTTTAGCTGAGTTCTTGCAAATCTGTGACACTGTCAAGACCAATGGGGTTGACCCTGAAGTCTACAAACTTATGCTATTCCCTTTTGCTGTAAGAGACAGAGCTAGGATATGGTTGGACTCACAACCTAAAGAAAGCCTGAACTCTTGGGAAAAGCTAGTCAATGCCTTCTTGGCAAAGTTCTTTCCACCTTAAAAATTGAGTAATCTTAGAGTGGAAGTCCAAACCTTCAGACAGAAGGAAGGTGAATCCCTCTATGAAGCTTGGGAAAGATACAAACAATTGATCAGAAAGTGTCCTTCTGACATGCTTTCTGAATGGAGCATCATAGGTATCTTCTATGATGGTCTGTCTGAACTGTCCAAGATGTCTTTGGATAGCTCTGCTGGAGGATCTCTTCATCTGAAGAAGACGCCTACAGAGGCTCAAGAACTAATTGAAATGGTTGCAAATAACCAATTCATGTACACTTCTGAAAGGAATCCTGTGAACAATGGGACGAATCAGAAGAAAAGAGTTCTTGAGATTGATACTCTGAATGCCATATTGTCTCAGAACAAAATATTGACTCAGCAAGTCAATTTGATTTCTCAAAGTCTGTCTGGAATGCAAGCTGCACCAGGCAGTACTAAGGACACTTCATTTGAAGAAGAAGCTTATGATCCTGAGAACCCTTCAATGGAAGAGGTGAATTACATGGGAGAACCCTATGGAAACACCTATAATTCTTCATGGAGAAATCATCCAAATCTCTCATGGAAGGATCAACAGAGACCCCAACAAGGTTTCAACAACAATAATGGTGGAAGAAACAGGTTTAGCAATGGCAAGCCTTTTCCATCATCTTCTCAGCAACAGACAGAGAATTCTAAGCAGAGCCACTCTGACTTAGCAACCATGGTCTCTGATCTAATCAAAACCACTCAAAGTTTCATGACTGAAACAAGGTCCTCCATTAGAAACTTGGAGGCACAAGTGGGACAGCTGAGCAAGAAAATTACTGAACTTCCTCCTAGTACTCTTCCAAGCAATACAGAAGAGAATCCAAAAGGAGAATGCAAGGCCATTAACATGATCCACATGGCCAAACTAGGAGAGGAGGAAGAGGCAGTGAACGCCACTGAGGAAGACCGCAATGGACGTCCACTGGCCTCCAATGAGTTCCCCAATGAGGAACCATGGGAATCTGAGGCTCACACTGAGACCATAGAGATTCCATTAGATTTACTTCTGCCATTCATGAGCTCTGATGAGTATTCTTCCTCTGAAGAGGATGAGTATGTCACTGAAGAGCAAGTTGCTAAATACCTTGGAGCAATCATGAAGCTAAATGACAAGTTATTTGGTAATGAGACTTGGGAGGATGAACCCCCTTTGCTCACCAAAAAACTGGATGACTTGTCTAGGCAGAAATTACCTCAAAAAGGACAAGATCCTGGGAAGTTTTCAATACCTTGTACCATAGGCACCATGACCTTCAAGAAGGCTCTGTGTGACCTAGGGTCAAGTGTAAACCTCATGCCTCTCTCTGTAATAGAGAAGCTAGGGATCTTTGAGGTGCAAGCTGCAAAAATCTCACTAGAGATGGCAAACAATTCAAGAAAACAAGCTTATGGACTTGTAGAGGATGTTCTGGTAAAGATTGAAGATCATTACATCCCTGCTGATTTCATAGTCCTAAAGACTGGGAAGTGTATGGATGAATCCATCATCCTTAGCAGACCCTTCCTAGCCACAGCAAAGGCTGTGATTGATGTAGACAGAGGAGAATTAATCATTCAAGTGAATGAAGAATCCTTTGTGTTTAAGGCTCAAGGACATCCCTCTGTCACCATGGAGAGGAAGCATGAAGAGCTTCTCTCAAAACAGAGTCAAACAGAGCCCCCACAGTCAAACTCTAAGTTTGGTGTTGGGAGGCCACAACCAAATTCTAAGTTTGGTGTTGAAACCCCACATTCAAACTCTAAGTTTGGTGTTGGGAGGTTCCAACATTGCTCTGAGTATCTGTGAGGCTCCATGAGAGCCCACTGTCAAGCTACTGACATTAAAGAAGCGCTTGTTGGGAGGCAACCCAATGTTATATTTAATCTATTTTCCTTTGTTATTTTATGTTTTCTGTAGGTTGATGATCATGAGAAGTCACAAAATCAATTGAAAAAGCAAAAACAAAATGAAAAACAGAAAGAAAAACAGCACACCCTGGAGGAAGACCTTGTTGGCGTTTAAACGCCAGTAAGGGCAGCAAATGGGCGTTTAACGCCCAGTCTGGCACCATTCTGGGCGTTTAACGCCAGAAAGGGGCATCAGACTGGCGTTAAACGCCAGGAAAGGGCAAGAAGTTGGTGTTAAACGCCAGAAATGGGCACCAGCCCGGCGTTTAACGCCAAAATTGGCACAGAGAGCATTTTTTGCTCGCCACTTGGTGTAGGGATGACTTTTCCTTGACACCTCAGGATCTGTGGACACCACAGGATCCCCACCTACCCCACCACTCTCTCTCTTCTTCATCCATTCACCAATCACCTCAACACCTCTTTCCCAAAAACCCTTCACCTATCAAATCCTATCTTTCTCTTCACTACTCACATCCATCCTTCATAAAACCCCACCTACCTCACCTTTCAAATTCAATCCACTTTCTCTCCCAAACCCACCCTCCAATAGCCGAACCCTACCCCTCTCTCCACCCCTATATAGACCCATCTTCACTCCTTCATTTTCACACACCCTAAACACTACTTCTCCCCCTTTGGCCGAACCATAAAGCCATCTCCATCTCCTCTATTTCTTCTTCTTCTATTCTCTTCTTTCTTCTTTTGCTCGAGGACGAGCAAACCTTCTAAGTTTGGTGTGGTAAAAGCATTGCTTTTTGTTTTTCCATAACCATTTATGGCACCTAAGCCGGAGAAACCTCTAGAAAGAGGAAAGGGAAGGCAAAAGCTTCCACCTCCGAGTCATGGGAGATGGAGAGATTCATCTCAAGGGTGCATCAAGACCACTTCTATGAAGTTGTGGCCTTGAAGAAGATGATCCCCGAAATCCCTTTCAAACTCAAAAAGGGTCAACTTTGATCAAAGGTTGGACCAAGTCCTCATGGATACCACTAAGAAAAGGATGGAGCAGACAAGAGATCCTACTCATCATGAAATCCCTGAGATACCTCAAGGGATGCACTTTCCTCCACAAAACTATTGGGAGCAAATCAACACCTCCCTATGAGAATTGAGTTCCAATATGGGACAACTAAGGGTGGAGCACCAAGAACATTCCATTCTCCTCTATGAAATTAGAGAAGATCAAAGAATCATGAGAGAGGAGCAACAAAGGCAAGGAAGAGACATTGAGGAGCTCAAGCACTCCATAAGATCTTCAAGAGGAAGAACAAGCCACCATCACTAAGGTAGACCCGTTCTTTAATCTCCTTGTTCTTTATTTTCCTGTTTTCTGAATTTTCATGCTTATGTTTATCTATGTTTGTGTCTTATGATCATTAGTGTCTTAGTGTCTATGCCTTAAAGTTATGAATGTCCTATGAATCCATCACCGTTCTTAAATGAAAAATGTTCTTAATTGGAAAAGAGAAGAATTACGTGAATTTTGAATTTTATAACAGATTAATTATTTTGATGTGGTGGCAATACTTTTGTTTTCTGAATGTATGCTTAAACAGTGCATATGTCTTTTGAATTTGTTGTTCATGAATGTTGGCTCTTGAAAGAATGATGAAAAGGAGACATGTTACTGAGGATCTGAAAAATCATAAAAATGATTCTTGAAGCAAGAAAAAGCAGTGAATACAAAAAAAAGGAGAAAAAAACGAAAAAAAAGGAGAAAAACGAAAAAAAAAAGAGAAAGAAAAAGAAAGTTGTGATCCAAGGCAAAAAGAGTGTGCTTAAGAACCTTGGACACCTCTAATTGGGGACTCTAGCAAAGCTGAGTCACAATCTGAAAAGGTTCACCCAATTATGTGTCTGTGGCATGTATGTATCCGGTGGTAATACTGGAAGACAGAGTGCTTTGGGCCACGGCCAAGACTCATAAAGTAGCTGTGTTCAAGAATCATCATACTTAACTAGGAGAATCAATAACACTATCTGGATTCTGAGTTCCTATAGAAGCTAATCATTCTGAATTTCAAAGGATAGAGTGAGATGCCAAAACTGTTCAGAGGCAAAAAGCTAAAAGCCCCGCTCATCTAGTTAATACTGATCTTCATGAATGTTTTGGAATTCATTGCATATTCTCTTCTCTTTATCTTATTTGATTTTCAGTTGCTTGGGGACAAGCAACAATTTAAGTTTGGTGTTGTGATGAGCGGATAATTTGTACGCTTTTTGGCATTATTTTTAGTATGCTTTTAGAATGTTTTAGTTAGTTTTTAGTATATTTTTATTAGTTTTTAGTTAAAATTCACTTTTCTGGACTTTACTATGAGTTTGTGTGTTTTTCTGTGATTTCAGGTATTTTCTGGCTGAAATTGAGGGACCTGAGCAAAAATCTGATTCAGAGACTGAAAAGGACTGCAGATGCTGTTGGATTCTAATCTCCCTGCACTCGAAGTGGATTTCTGGAGTTATAGAAGCCCAATTGGAGAGCTCTCAATGGCGTTGGAAATTAGACATCCTGGGCTTTCCGGCAATGTATAATAGTTCATACTTTGCCCGAGATTTGATGGCCCAAACTAGCGTTCCAAATCAGCTCAAAACTGTCCGGCGTTAAACGCCGGAACTGGCACAAGAATGGGAGTTAAACGTCCAAACTGGCACAAAAGCTGGCGTTTAACTCCAAGAAAAGTCTCTACACATGAAAGCTTCAATGCTCAGCCCAAGCACACACCAAGTGGGCCCGGAAGTGGATTTTTATGTCATTTACTCATCTTTGTAAACCCTAGGCTACTAGTTCTCTACAAATAGGACCTTTTACTATTGTATTTTCGTCTTTGGATCTTTGGATCATTTTAGATCTTAGGATCATCTTTGGACATTTAGTTCTTAGATCATCTTGGTAGCTATCTTTAGTCTTATGCTATCTTAGATCATGGGGCTGGCCTCACGGCCATGCCTAGACCTTGTTCTTATGTATTTTCAACGGTGGAGTTTCTTCACACCATAGATTAAGGTGTGGAGCTCTGCTGTACCTCGAGTATTAATGCAATTACTATTGTTTTTCTATTCAATTCAGCTTGTTCTTGTTCTAAGATATCACTTGTTCCTCAACTTGATGAATGTGATGATCCGTGACACTCATCATCATTCTCACCTATGAACGTGTGCCTGACAACCACCTCCGTTTTACCTTAGATTGAGTGGATATCTCTTGGATCCCTTAATCGGAATCTTCGTGGTATAAGCTAGAATTGATGGCGGCATTCAAGAGAATCCGGAAGGTCTAAACCTTGTCTGTGGTATTCTGAGTAGGATTCAATGATTGAATGACTGTGACGAGCTTCAAACTCCTGAAGGCTGGGCGTTAGTGACAGACGTAAAAGAATCAATGGATTCTATTCCAACCTGATTGAGAACCGACAGATGATTAGCTGTGCCATGACAGGGTGCATTGAACATTTTCACTGAGAGGACGGGACTGTAGCCACTGACAACGGTGATGCCCAACATACAGCTTGCCATGGAAAGGAGTAAGAAGGATTGGATGAAGACAGTAGGAAAGCAGAGAGACGGAAGGGACAAAGCATCTTCATTCACTTATCTGAAATTCTCACCAATGAATTACATAAGTATCTCTATCTTTATGCTTTATTCATATATCATTCATAACCATTTGAATCTGCCTGACTAAGATTTACAAGGTGACCATAGCTTGCTTCATACCAACAATCTCTGTGGGATCGACCCTTACTCGCGTAAGGTTTATTACTTGGACGACCCAGTGCACTTGCTGGTTAGTTGTGCGAAGTTGTGATAAAGAGTTGAGATTGCAATTGAGCGTACCATGTCGATGGCGCCATAGATGATCACAATTTCGTGCACCAGTACCACCCCTACCTCCTTACGAAAAACTCGGACAGGTGGCACCTCGGTACTAATAAGTCAAATGCAACCATACAAAGGGATCTAGACCCCATGTTTAGGCCCAAATCAACGTTTCAGGTAATCCTCAGAATAAATGTGAAGGAAAACAATTACTTTTATTCAATTTATCATCAAAATAGTGTAAAATATGAATTAGAACTCTATAAGAAGTTGAGAACACGTGAACATGGTCCCCAAATCTTCTATGTCATGTATGCAGATGCTTAACCCTATTTGTGGAATCAACTATCTCTCAAATAAAGAAGGTGCAAGATATCTAAACGAGAGTCACGTTGTGAATAGAGATAAAATTAATCAGTTTTGCTAGGTAGATAATGGAGATTGTGAACAATAAGAACAATGGGATGAAATTTTGGCTCATTGAAGGTAAAAAAACACACTCCACCCCCCCCCCCCCCCAATTACCCAAAAACACCATATTATCCCTTCACAAATTTTAACCATCCACATTTAATTCTATTCACTACCGCATCAGGTCTCCTCCCAAACACTCTCAGCGCCATCGCTTTTCCCTCACCAGCCAGCCGTAACACCGTCGCTTTGTCCATCACTAGCCAGCCTCAACACCATCGCTGCTTCCCTTATTAGCCACCCTCATTAGTGTCGCTCGCTCTCTTGCCAGACACTCTCACCGGCACCGAGTTTTTTCTCCCTCTTTTACAAGCAAATTAATCTGAAAAGTATGAAAAGCATTGCAAAGATAATAGGAATAGTTTCCTATGTGAGTGGAGTATTAATCATGGCTCTGGTGAAAGGATATAAGCTCTTAAACATGGACTACTTTCCTCATAATGCTACCAAAAATATCCTTGCTGCTACTAATGACACGTGGCTTCTTGACTGCCTATTGCTCTTAGCAAGTAGTGTTTTCTAATCTTCTTGGATGATCATGTAGGTAATTAAATCTCTAATCATTATTAATTACTGTACATGAATGAAAATGGGACTTATTATAGCTTGAAACCAACACAAACAAATAGGTACCAATTTCTTCAAGCTGCCCAAACCATTTGTTATCAACTTTTTGGATGTGTTTATTTACGTCGATTCAATCAGCCATATTTGCACTAGTTTATGAACATGATCTAAAACCATAGAGTTTGCATTATGGCCCAGAATTTTCATGCCTTCTATATGCGGTAAATCACACCCTAACATCCATAGACCTTACTAATATATGGAGGATGTTCATTTCGCCATGTATGCAGTTGGTTCTTTTATATGAGATGTGCATGTTTATTTGATTTAGTACCATTACTTTGTTACTTGAATTGTTGGCTTCGGCATGCACATGCTCTGCATGTTTATTTTGTTATGTGCTTTGGAATTGATTTAGTTTAATTATGCTTGAATAGAAATTGAGTTTGATTTGAGTAATTTAAACCGGATGCACGGATAATATTTTGGTCAATGAGTTGGTTGTTACTGAAGCACTAAGGAGGATGTTCATTTTATCTTGTATGTATATGTTCATTTTACCTTGTATGTGGATGTTTGGCTGGTTTATATCACTTGTCTTTTGCCTGATTTCCTATGTGGTTTGGGAGTTAATTAAACAATTAGTTAAAACATAGTTTAATTGTGCTTGAATTTTACCTAATTAAATTTGGTACAATAGTATGAATTCAGTATATTTTTCTAATTATAATGTGTGGTTATTCTATTACTCGTTGGATGTTTGATTTTGAATTACACTGTAAGTTCCACTTGTGTGTTTGCATGGGGGTTGGACCTTGTATGAGTGAGGTGTGGCAACACCAAACTTAGTGTGACACAATCAATGTGAAACTAGGCTAAGTACCCAAGAAATGCAAGCATTCTGTTGGTGTAGAAACACCAAACTTAATACATGAAACACATCCACAACTTTAAATAGAATAATAAAGAAGAATGAAAAGAAAATACCAAACGTTGGGTTGCCTCCCGACAAGCGCTTCTTTAACGTCAATAGCTTGACGATTGTTCCTTGCTAAGGTGGAGGTGATTCACGTCTTCCCCTCTCACTTTGAATCTCTTCCTAGTGTCTTCATAAAATAGCTCAAGATGCTCAAGAGAGAGAACTTTACTCATTGTATATGGCAACTAAGGGTGGTGAGATAACACCACTTTATCCCCGGGTGAAACGTCTTCAGTAGAAATTTCCTTGTTCCTCCACCCTCTAGGCACTTTCTTCTTGGGGGCTTCCTCTTTATTTGATGCACACCCAACACTAAACTTAGGGTTGATGTCAGGGGGTTTGTTGATTGTAAAGGGAGACTTTGGTTGCAAGTTTCTGCTGGTTTCAATTGGAATTCCAACTTGTTGTACTGACTCCTTTTCTTCTTTTCTTCCTATGCATGAAAGAGGAGTCTTTGAGAGTGATTCATCAGGTTATTCTTTCAAGCTTGGATCCTTGGCAGACTCCCTGCTTTCTTCTCCCACGCCTGGTGGCCCAGAACACCCTAGAAGTGTAATTTTGGGCCTTTGACCAATTATCTCTAATACAAGTCTGGATTAAATATAATTACAACATTCAGATGCAACAATTAAGGCCTACACCTAATTATCCACATTATTAGAATTCTTAATTACATCCAGAACATCGAAAATTCTAGAAGATTAGTTATTATTTCTTTCTAGAAGCATAAGGAATTTAGTTTGTTTAGAATTTGAATTGAACTATTGTTTTGAATTTTAAATTGAAGTCAGTAAGTAGTACCTTATCTTTCTCTCGAGAAGATAAGTAGTTATCTTATCTTTCTCTCTGAAAGATAAGATTAGTTTAGTTTGAAATTTGAATTCTAGAATTATGATATAAATAAATGAACCTAGTTCACAGAGAGATCATCGAGTTCCTTCGTAAACTCTTCTTCTTGTTTTTCTTTCACTTTTTCATGGGTAACTAATCTTTTGTGAAAGGGTTAGGAGCTCTGTTTATGTTTTCTATGTGTTATTAATCTATGTTTATTTTATTTTGAAGTTTTGTATTGATCTATTTCATGATTGAGTTATTCATTCTTCATTCGGATTAGTGGTATCGAAAGATATGCTGATCTCTTTTGAATTTTTTTTATTATAATTAGAAATTTTGATATTTGAATTAAAGTTTGAAAACTCTTTCACATGGCTCTTTGAATTCGGTTAGGAATAGTGGTTCAATTATTATGTGACACTAACATGATTTTCAGTCATTCTAATTTTGAATAAGTGACATATAATTCGGATTAGAACAACTTTTGAAAATTGTGTTTTCAATTAAGATTTAACTGGACAAGACTAGCTTGAATAGGTGACATATAATTCGTCCTAAGGACTACTTTTAAATTTTATTTGAATCTAAAATCAATTTTTGTACTTAATCTCTTGATTAATTAATTAACGACTAATTAATGTTTGAGAAACTAAGGAGCTAAGGAATTAGAAATTAGTTATTAAAGGTTTTGTCATGAAAGATCTTTGCAAACTTCAAGATAAGTAAACAAGGTTTAGGGTTTAGGGGAGTTTGGTATACAATTCTGTTTTTTTTATTTTATCCTTATTTTTATAAACTAAAATTACGTACTGAGTCACGTTTCATAAACCCTCCATTAATTATGTAACTCCTCCATTAACCTACAAGCGAGTTATGCTCAATCGTAAAACACAATAAAAAAATTCCTCCGCTTACAATTGTTATGAATTCAACTAAATCTTAATATCTATATTCTACCATTTGAAAAATACAGGAATAGATAACAGAGATCATAACAATATGGTTGGTTGATATTTAGTACTCTCATATTCTGTAACAAAATTAATCAAATTAAGATACATTGTTTATTATATATCTGAGTACTAATGTTTCATTTTAGATAAAAAATTATACATATACCAATGTATTCCTTAATTAAATAATACATCAAACAATATAGGAGTTATAAAATTAACAATATAAAACGTCAAAATTAAAGTTTGGTGTCTAACTTTTTGACATCATTCATCCTTAAAAAATTTATTATATAAATTAAAGTTAATGGTCAAAATAATAATAATAATTTTTTAATATTCCATCTCGATCATACAATATCATATATAATGTAATATATAATATTTATATATTTATATTTATTTAACAAACAAGATTATGAATTCAATTATAAATACTTAAAAAAATAAAATAAAAAACATATTCATAAGATTAATAATAACAAATATAATAAGGAGAAAAAAATATAAATCTCTTATTTCTGTTGTGTACTTTTAAATTTGGGTGAATAGATATATCTTATAAAGTAACAACTATGAAATAAAAAAAATTATTACTCTAACTTATAAAAAAAATTTAATGGGTACTCTTCAACTCATGCTTTTATTTATTATACATTTATTACGAAAAAATATATTGATATTTTAAATTAATTTAGAGTCTGAGTTAAAGAACTAGAAATTAAAGGATATGCATTTACATTCTTATATTAAAAAATAAATGAAATTCCTTCGTACTTTAGTTTAGTTTTTTTTTAATTTTATTTATGTTCTCATATTTTAGAGTTTTGGTAATGATATATATTTTTTAAAATCTAAAAATAAAATCAGGATATATCTCATTTCAATACAAACACAACGGTTAAAAAAAATGCAAAGATATTCATATTTTATTTAATGTATTTAAAAATGCATTACATAAATAAGATTAATCCTTTTTATTATAAAATTTTTGTCTAATTAAAAAATTAATCAATGATAAAATTTGATAACAATAAAATGTATTTTAATTTAAAAAAAATCTAAATAGTATATTAAATGTTACATATTAATGAATAAACAACTTTTAAATTCTCGAATTAAAGACATTTATCGAATAACTAATTCAAGTACCAACTATTTAAAAAATGTTACTATATTAACCCATGGCAATAATCATGAAACGCCTAGCAACATTTATTACTAAAAAATATATCTTAATTTAATAATATTAAATAGATAATAAATACTTAATAATAAAAATATCTTATCAAATTAAAATTTAATAATATGAGAAACACAAAAAAACAAAGATAAATTACAGTATAATAAATAAACTATTTGTTAAAAATATTTTTGTATTCTTAATTAATAAAATACTTATCATATCATCAATTTATAGTAACAAATTAAAAAATAAATTAAAATATCTCACACATTAATGAACGAGATTCAAATATGTGAAAAAAATTAACATATAAAAAATACAATAAAAGCATAGAAAAAATAATTTGTTTTATAATTTGACATGTACCCACTGTAATGCACGTCTATTTCACCATGAAACATTTAACATGTGTTGCAATGGGAAAAAGTCTCTTTACCACAAGTAAATGCTCCTCAAGAATTATTTAAAATTTTCTTAGACCCGTCTGTAGAAGAGAACCATTTCAAGAAACACATTCGTGGTTACAATCATATTTTTTCTTTCACTTTGTGTAATGTACACATAGACGAACAATTAGCTACAGCAAATCATGGTATATATGCATTCTGTGCTCAAGGATCAATGTACCACATTATAGGAGGATTTCATCCAGATCAAGGGACGTGATCACGCTTCTTGCAACTGTATATATACGATACTGAGCACGAGTTACAAAATAAGATACTAGAGAACACACAACTGCATGAAAGTTTAGTTTTGAAGATACAACAATTGTTGCACCGATATAATCCTTTTATCCATGTATTTTTCCAGCTTACACAAGATGTACAAGAGTGTAGTTTAGTGATTAAAGAGTAACCTGCTAATCAACCACAATACAGTCTCATAACTGCTTCACAAGTAGCAGCCATAATAGTCGGTGATGACATTGAAACAATGGTGTGTGGACGAGATATTAAGGTTTAAACTCATGCTAGTAACCTCAGGAGAATTTAGGAATTTGTTGGCTATTATGATCCACTACAATATCATCTTTTTTTCCATTTGAAACACATGGATGGGATATGAATACTCGAACTCAAAGTGAGAACAAAGTATTATGCCGGACATATTATATTTATATGCTCCAGGTACAAACTCATTTGCTACATAATTTATAGACTTTCTTAGATAATAGTTTGAACCAATACATCATTTCTCAATTTCTAACCATTTTCTAATATCCTCAAAATTCGTAGATCCGCCCCGATGATCACTCAACAGTTTTGCAAGTAGGACACCTTCTTCAACAATATTTTGACTACTATGGGAAAATAGAAATAGGCAAGTTAAGATGGGTTCGATAAAGATAACAAAAACTTTGAGCTGAACTATATCAAGGCTTACAAGATACTTTGCACACAAGAGAGACTAATGTTGGTAAATATTTTTCGATTTAATAGCTACACAATTGATCATTACGTGTTTCCGAAGTTAAGATTTCAAACTAATAATACTTTTTTCTATAATTGGTTTTAGAAAATGTTGGCAGAAGAACGATATTACCATCGTCGTTCGTGGGCAGTCGTCAAGACATGACCTAACGGTACGAGGATGGAATGACTATTGTTCTTAAAGAAGACAATCCGAATATTTTTCTCACTATCACATGCAATCTATCATGGTCAGAAATAGCTTCAGAACTCAGCCCTTCTCAAACTTCACAGGATCGTCCGGATCTAATAACTAGAATTTTCAAAACCAAATTCGAACAATTAAAGGAGGATGTTATTATCAAGTGTGTATTGAAAAAGGTAAAAAGTTATATTTATGTCATTGAATTTCAAAAAAGAGGATTGCCACACGTACATATGTTGCTAATCTTAGAAAACAATGACAAGTTGAGTGATCCTGACCAATATGATAGTTTGGTCAGAGCGGAAATACCATATAAACAAGCAAAACCACATTTACATGAGGTAATGCTAAGGCATATAGTCCATAGTCCTTGCGAAATACTTAATCAATCTTCACCATACATGAAAAATGGTCCATGTAAATGTAACTATCCAAAAAGAGTTCGTAGCAGAGACACGACGAGGTGATGACTCATATCCTCAATATAGGAAGAGATTTGATGCTCCAATCCCTATAAACCAAAATATCATATAAATAAAGCTATGTTAATTTTGAAATGATGAAAAAAATATTTATCTGACAAATTTAAAAGGTGAATGATATATTAACACCAATACTAAAATATGATATAAATAAGGTCACGTCAATATTAAAATAAAAAATAATAGTGATCTAATAAATTTAAAAAGCGAATAATATATTAAGAAAAATATAAAATTAATTACTTAAAAATAATAGAAAAGCGACTGATCGTGCTTCTTGAGCCCTAGTAAAATATAACACAAATATCACTTATACTTTAAGTTTAAAAATTGAACGAGTTATTAAACTGTTTTAGTAATTGATTTATAATTTAAAAATTCGACCCATTTAATTGTAATTCAATCGAAATAATCAAATTTTAATAAAATAATGTATAAATTATGAATAATCATACAAAAATATGATTATATTAAAATCACGATATCATCCAAAATTTTATAGAGCCGTGTAAGTATAGAAAAGTTATCCGCTATGGTGATGAGCGGATAATTTATACGCTTTTTGGCATTGTTTTTAGTATGTTTTTAGTATGATTTAGTTAGTTTTTAGTATATTTTCATTAGTTTTTAGTTAAAATTTACTTTTCTGGACTTTACTATGAGTTTGTGTGTTTTTCTGTGATTTCAGGTATTTTCTGACTGAAATTGAGGGTCCTGAGCAAAAATCTGATTCAGAGACTGAAAAGGACTGCAGATGCTGTTGGATTCTGACCTCCCTACACTCGAAGTGGATTTTCTGGAGCTACAGAAGCCCAATTGGCGCGCTCTTAACGGCATTGGAAAGTAGACATCCTGGGCTTTCCAGCAATATATAATAGTCCATACTTTGCCCAAGATTTGATGGCCCAAACCGGCGTGGCAATTCAGCCTCAGAATTTCCAGCGTTTAACGCTGGAACTGGCATAAAACTTGGAGTTAAACGCCCAAACTGGCATGAAAGCTGGCGTTTAACTCCAGAAAAGGTCTCTACACATGAAAGCTTCAATGCTCAGCCCAAGCACACACCAAGTGGGTCCGGAAGTGGATTTTTCTGTCATTTACTCATTTTTGTAAACCTTAGGTTACTAGTTCACTATTAATAGGATCTTTTGACATTGTATCTGGACCTCATGACACTTTACACGTTTCTTTGTGTACTTCTTACGGCATGAGTCTCTAAACCCCATGGTTGGGGGTGAGGAGCTCTGCTGTGTCTTGATGGATTAATGCAATTACTACTGTTTCTTATTCAATCATGCTTGCTTCCATTCTAAGATATCACTTGTTCTTAACCCGGATGAATGTGATGATCCGTGACACTCATCATATTCTCAACTATGAACGTGTGCCTGACAACCACCTCCGTTCTACCTTAGATTGAGTAGATATCTCTTGGATTCCTTAATCAGAATCTTCGTGGTATAAGCTAGAACTGATGGCGGCATTCAAGAGAATCTGGAAGGTCTAAACCTTGTCTGTGGTATTCTGAGTAGGATTCAATGATTGAATGACTGTGACGTGCTTCAAACTCCTAGCAGGCGGGGCGTTAGTGACAGACGCAAAAGAATCAATGGATTCTATTCCGGCCTGACCGAGAACCGACAGATGATTAGCCATGCTGTGACAGAGCATAGGAACGTTTTCACTGAGAGGATGGGAGGTAGCCACTGACAACGGTGAAACCCTACATACAGCTTGCCATGGAAGGAGCTTCGCGTGTTTGATGAAGAAAGACAGTAGGAAAGCAGAGATTCAGAAGATGGAGCATCTCCAAAACCTCAACCTATTCTCCATTACTGCAAAACAAGTAACCATTTCATGCTCTTTTGCTTTTTACAATCAATCCTGATAATTTCTGATATCCTGACTAAGATTTACAAGATAACCATAGCTTGCTTCAAGCCGACAATCTCCGTGGGATCGACCCTTGCTCACGCAAGGTATTACTTGGACGACCCAGTGCACTTGCTGGTTAGTTGTGCGGGATTGCAAAAGTGTGATTGCAATTTCGTGCACTAAGTTTTTGGCGCCGTTGCCGGGGATTGTTCGAGTTTGGACAACTGACGGCTTATCTTGTTGCTTAGATTAGGACTGTTTTATTTTTGTTGGTTTAGAGTCTTTTAGTTGAGTCTAGTTTCATATTTTAAGTTTGGTGTCAATTGCATGCTTTTGTTTTTCTTTTAATTTTTCGAATTCGCATGTCTTTAGTCTCTTTTTGATCAGTAAAAATTCTAAGTTTGGTGTCCTCTTTGTGTTTTTTCCTTAAAATTTTCGAAAATTAGTATTTGATTTTCTGAAAAGTTTAAGTTTGGTGTCATTTTGTTGTTTTTCTCTTTCCTCTTTTCAAAAATAAAATCTTTTTCATAAAAAAATTTTTCAATCATATCTTTTTAATTGCTATTTTCAAAATCTTTTTAATTAACTAATTGATTCAGATCTCAATTTGCTTTGATCTTATTTTCTTTTTGATTTTCGAATTTTTATTTTAATTTTCTTTTGTTTTATTTTATTTTTTTTCGTTTAACTCAAAAAAAAAAAACAAAATTTATCTGTTTGCAATCATTATCATTTCCCTTTTTTCCATTATGGACCTAAGTGGGATTGATCAGTCCAAAAGGACTCTGGGGTCATATGCTAACCCCATTACAGCTGCATATGGGAGTAGCATCTGTACACCTCCCATCAAAGCAAGCAGCTTTGAGCTAAATCCTCAACTCATTATCATAGTGCAGCAAAATTGCCAGTATTTCGGTCTTCCACAGGAAGAACCTACTGAGTTTCTGGCACAGTTCTTACAAATTGCTGACACAGTACATGATAAAGAGGTGGATCAGGATGTCTACAGACTATTACTGTTTCCATTTGCTGTAAAAGATCAGGCTAAAAGGTGGTTGAATAACCAACCTACAGCAAGCATAAAGACATGGAAACAGTTATCAGACAAATTCCTGAATCATTTTTACCCTCCAAAGAGGATGACACAGCTAAGGCTGGACATCCAAGGCTTTAAACAAGAGGATAATGAATCCCTTTATAATGCCTGGGAGAGGTATAGAGGTATGCTAAGAAAATGCACCTCTAAAATGTTTTCAGAATGGGTACAGTTAGACATCTTCTACTATGGGCTTACAGAAAAAGCTCAGATGTCTTTAGACCACTCAGCTGGTGGATCTATACACATGAGGAAGACAATTGAAGAAGCTCAAGAGCTTATAGACACTGTTGCTAGAAACCAATATTTGTATTCTAGCAATGAGTTCTCTCCAGATGAGGAAGTCATGACAGTAGTCACTGACCCTAATCCTCAAGAACAGATGATTGAGCTTAATCAACAATTGCTCCTGATGACAGAACAGTTAGCAGAATTTAAAGAGATGCTCTATGAAACTAAAGTTGCTAACAAGAACATAGAACTGCAATTGAATCAAGCAAAACAGCAAATATCTAAACAGATAACAGAGGAGTGTCAAGCAGTTCAACTGAGGAGTGGGAAGACACTGAATACCACTGCTCAAAAGAGCAAAAAGCCAAACAGGGAACAATTGACAGAGGATAACCAAACCACTGTTCAAAATCCCTCTGAGGACAGTAAGAGCCCAGAGAGGAATGTTATTGGCGTTCAAACGCTAGAAAGGGAAGGAAAGTTGGCGTTAAACGCCCATTCCTTGCCCAGTTCTGGCGTTCAAACGCCAGAAAAGGGAGAGAAGTTGGCGTTTAACGCCCAATCTTCACCCATTCCTGGCGTTCAAACGCCAAGGGAAGATCAGACACCTGAGAGTGCTGACAGTAATCCCTCTAAAAAGGCTTCTTCAACCACTTCTGTAAGGAATAAACCTGCAGCATCTAAGGTTGAAGAATATCAAGCCAAGATGCCTTATCCTCAGAAACTCCGCAAAGCAGAACAGGATAAGCAATTTGCCCGCTTTGCAGACTATCTAAGGACTCTTGAAATAAAGATTCCGTTTGCAGAGGCACTTGAGCAAATACCTTCTTATGCTAAGTTCATGAAGGAAATCTTAAGTCATAAGAAGGATTGGAGAGAAACTGAAAAAGTGTTTCTCACTGAAGAATGCAGTGCAGTCATTCTGAAAAGCTTACCAGAAAAGCTTCAAGATCCTGGAAGCTTTCTGATACCATGCACATTAGAAGGCGCTTGCACCAAGACAGCCCTATGTGATCTTGGAGCAAGCATCAATCTAATACCTGCATCCACTATCAGAAAGCTTGGGTTGACTGGAGAAGTCAAACCAACCAGGATATGCCTCCAACTTGCTGATGGCTCCATTAAACATCCATCAGGCATAATAGAGGATATGATTGTCAAGGTTGGGTCATTTGCCTTTCCAACTGACTTTGTGGTGCTGGAAATGGAGGAGCACAAGAGTGCAACTCTCATTCTAGGAAGACCATTCCTAGCAACTGGACGGACTCCCATTGATGTACAAAAAGGGGAAGTGACCCTAAGAGTCAATGAGGATGAGTTCAAGTTGAATGCTGTGAAAGCTATGCAGCATCCAGACACACCAAATGACTGCATGGGCGCTGACATTATTGACTCTTTGGTGGAAGAGATCAATATGACTGAAAGCCTAGAATTAGAGCTTGAAGACATCTTCAAGGATGCTCAACCTGATCAAGAAGAACCACAGGAAACAAAGGAATTTTCAAAAATTCCTCAGGAGGAGGATAAGCCTCCCAAACCTGAACTCAAACCACTACCACCTTCCCTGAAATATGCATTTCTGGGAGGGGGTGAAACTTTTCCAGTGATTATAAGCTCTTCTTTAAATCCACAGGAAGAGGAAGCACTAATTCAAGTGCTAAGAACACACAAGACAGCTCTTGGGTGGTCCATAAGTGATCTTAAGGGCATTAGCCCAGCCAGATGCATGCACAAGATCCTGTTGGAGGATAATGCCAAACCAGTGGTCCAACCACAAAGGAGGCTAAATCCAGCCATGAAGGAGGTGATGCAGAAAGAGGTCACTAAATTACTAGAGGCTGGGATTATTTATCCTATTTCTGATAGCCCCTGGGTGAGCCCTGTCCAAGTTGTCCCCAAAAAGGGAGGCATGACAGTGGTTCATAATGAAAAAAATGAATTGGTTCCTACAAGAACAGTCACAGGGTGGCGTATGTGTATTGACTACAGAAGACTCAATACAGCCACCAGAAAGGATCATTTTCCTTTACCATTCATAGACCAAATGCTAGAAAGACTAGCTGGTCATGATTATTACTGCTTTTTGGATGGCTATTCAGGTTACAACCAAATTACAGTAGATCCTCAGGACCAAGAGAAAACAGCATTTACTTGCCCTTCTGGCGTGTTTGCCTACAGAAGGATGCCTTTTGGTCTGTGCAATGCACCTACAACCTTTCAGAGGTGCATGCTCTCTATCTTCTCAGATATGGTAGAGAAATTCCTGGAAGTCTTCATGGATGACTTCTCAGTATATGGAGACTCATTCAGCTCCTGTCTTAATCACCTAGCACTTGTCCTGAAAAGGTGCCAAGAGACTAACCTGGTCTTAAACTGGGAGAAATGTCACTTTATGGTGACTGAAGGAATTGTCCTTGGGCACAAAATTTCAAGCAAGGGAATAGAGGTGGATAAGGCAAAGGTAGAGGTAATTGAAAATTTACCACCACCTGCCAATGTTAAGGCAATCAGAAGCTTTCTGGGGCATGCAGGATTCTACAGAAGGTTCATAAAGGATTTTTCGAAAATTGCAAAACCTTTAAGTAACCTGCTAGCTGCTGACACACCATTTGTGTTTGACACACAGTGTCAGCAGGCGTTTGAGACCCTGAAAGCTAAGCTGGTCACAGCACCAGTCATCTCTGCACCAGATTGGACATTATCATTTGAATTAATGTGTGATGCCAGTGATCATGCCATTGGTGCAGTGTTGGGACAGAGGCATAACAAACTTCTGCACGTCATCTATTATGCTAGCCGTGTTCTAAATGATGCACAGAAGAATTACACAACCACAGAAAAAGAATTACTTGCAGTGGTCTATGCCATTGACAAGTTTAGATCTTACCTAGTAGGATCTAAGGTGATTGTGTACACTGACCATGCTGCTCTTAAATACTTACTCACAAAGCAGGATTCAAAACCCAGGCTAATAAGATGGGTGTTGCTTCTACAAGAGTTTGATATAGAAATAAGAGACAGAAAAGGGACAGAGAACCAAGTAGCTGATCATCTGTCCCGAATAGAACCAGTAGCTGGGGCGTCCCTCCCTTCTACTGAGATCTCTGAGACTTTCCCAGATGAGCAACTCTTTGCCATTCAGGAAGCTCCATGGTTTGCAGATATTGCAAATTATAAAGCTGTGAGGTTCATACCCCAGGAGTACAGCAGTGTGCAAAGAAAGAAATTAATTTCAGATGCCAAGTACTACCTCTGGGATGAACCATATCTCTTTAAGAGATGTGCTGACGGAGTGATCCGCAGATGTATACCCAGAGAAGAAGCACAAAGGATCCTATGGCATTGCCATGGATCACAGTATGGAGGACATTTTGGAAGTGAGCGAACAGCCACTAAAGTCCTCCAGTGTGGCTTCTACTGGCCTACTCTCTATAAAGATTCCCGAGAGTTTGTGCGTAACTGTGACAGTTGCCAAAGAGCTGGTAACCTACCTCACGGATATGCCATGCCTCAACAAGGGATATTAGAGATAGAATTGTTTGATGTATGGGGAATTGACTTCATGGGTCCATTCCCACCATCATACTCAAACACTTACATTCTGGTGGCAGTGGACTACGTATCTAAGTGGGTAGAAGCAATTGCTACACCCACTAATGATGCCAAGACCGTGCTAAAATTCCTCCAGAAACACATCTTCAGCAGGTTTGGTGTTCCCAGAGTACTAATCAGTGATGGGGGCACTCATTTTTGCAATAGACAGCTATACTCTGCTATGGTTAGATATGGAATCAGCCATAAAGTGGCAACTCCGTATCATCCACAGACAAATGGGCAAGCTGAAGTCTCTAACAGAGAGCTAAAAAGAATCCTAGAACGGACTGTGATAGCCCGAAGAAAGGATTGGGCAATGAGTTTGGATGATGCTCTGTGGGCATACAGAATAGCATTCAAGACTCCTATAGGAACCTCTCCATATCAACTGGTATATGGGAAGGCCTGTCATCTGCCCGTGGAACTGGAACATAAAGCCTACTGGGCAACCAGATTCCTAAACATGGATGCACAGTTAGCTGGTGAAAAGAGACTGCTCCAGCTAAATGAGCTAGAGGAGTTCAGACTCAATGCCTTTGAAAATGCAAAAATTTATAAGGAAAAGGCAAAGAAATGGCATGACAAGAAGTTGTCAACCAGAGTCTTTGAGCCAGGACAAAAAGTCCTACTCTTCAATTCTAGGCTCAGACTGTTCCCAGGAAAACTCAAATCCCGGTGGAGGGGTCCGTATGTGATTACAGGAGTTTCACCATATGGATATGTTGAGCTTCAGGATATTGATTCTGACAAAAAGTTCATTGTTAATGGACAGAGAATCAAGCATTATCTTGAAGGCAATTTTGAGCAGGAATGCTCAAAACTGAGACTTGAATGATTCTCAGTGAAGGTCCAGCTAAAGACAGTAAAGAAGCGCTTGTTGGGAGGCAACCCAGTCATTAATAGGTTATATGTGTTGTTTTTACAAAGGCAAGTATCAAAAATGAAGGAATTCACAGAGTTACAGAAAGATTCAGCTCAAAAAGCAGAGAAAATGAGCTTACTGGCGAAAAAAACGCCAGTAAGGGGCATTTTGGGCGTTAAACGCCAGAATGGGTATCATTCTGGGCGTTTAACGCCAGGAATGGTGCCATTTTGGGCGTTAAACGCCAAAATGGGCACCATTCTGGGCGTTTAACGCCAAGTGTGCAGCATCCTGGGCATTTAGAAAAATGCCCAGTGATAAAGGAATTCTGGCGTTTAACGCCAGCCAGGGCACCTGGCTGGGCGTTAAACGCCCAAAAGGGGCATCAAATGGGCGTTAAACGCCAGAATGGGTGCCATTCTGGGCGTTTAACGCCAGAAAGGTGGGGGGGACCACAATTTTGTTTTCAAATCAAATTTTTTCAAACTTTCCTTTTCTTACCCATATTTTTCTACAAAAACTCATTTCAATCTCTCATCATTCACATTCAAATTTTCAAAAATCTAAAATCATTCTTCAAATCTCTCAAATCATTCCCAAATTTTGTTCAAAAAACTCACCCTTTTTTTCTTTTCAATTTCTTTCCATATCTTCTCAAATCTCCTTTCAATTTTTTCTTTTCTTTTCGAAATCTCCCCTCCCCACCTTATAAATACACGTTTGTTTCCCCTCATTCCACTACACCATTCGAATTTCCTCTTCCTCTCTCTCTCTTCTCTCCTTTCTTTTGCTTGAGGACAAGCAAACCTCTAAGTTAGGTGTGCTTTTCCGTGATCACTAAGCCAAGATTCATCAAGATCGTGGCTCCTAAGGGAAAACAAACCAATTTAAGAGGAAAGAAAGAGAATAATCCAAAGAATCTTTGGAATCAAGAGAAGTTCTTAACTAAAGAACATGAAGACCATTATCATAAAATAATGGGTCTGAGGTCAGTGATCCCGGAAGTTAAATTTGATCTGAAAGAAGATGAATATCCGGGGATCCAAGAGCAAATTCAAAATAGAGGATGGGAAGTTCTAACCAATCCTGAAATAAAGGTTGGAAGGAACATGGTTCAGGAATTCTACTCAAATCTGTGGCTAACAGATAAGCAGAGAATGACTAGAACTGCTTACCATACCTACAGAACCATGGTCAGAGGGAAAGTTATGTACTTTCATCTGGACAAAATAAGAGAAATCTTCAAATTACCTCAACTGCAAGATGATCCTGAATCCTTTAATAGGAGGATGGTGAGAGCAGATAAAGGGTTGGATCAAGTTCTAGAGGACATATACCTCCCTGGAATTAAATGGATAACCAATTCTAAGGGTGTCCCAAACCAACTCAAGAGGGGAGACCTCAAACCAATTGCAAGAGGTTGACTAGACTTTATTGAGCGCTCCATACTACCCACTAGCAACCGTTCTGAGGTCACCATCAAGAGAGCAGTGATGATTCATTGCATTATGCTTGGAAGAGAAGTGGAGGTTCATCATGTGATTGCTTGTGAGATCTACACAATTGCAAATAAGAATTCCACTGAAGCCAAATTGGCTTACCCAAGCTTGATCTCCTTGCTCTGTAAAGAGGCTGGGGTGAAGATGGGAGTAGATGAATTCATACCCATTGAACATCCAATCACCAAGAAGTCAATGGAAGGACAAATGCAAGACAACTCTATCAAAAGGAGGGCGCAGGAGTTCCTCCCTGAATTCCCTGAAATTGGCTACTGGGCCAGCCTAGAAGCATCTATCACCAAGTTGCAAGAAACTATGGAGCAACTGAAGGAAGAACAGCAGAATCAGAACTGCATGCTCTGCAAATTGCTGAAGGAACAAGAGAAGCAGGGGCGTGAACTCCAAGAGATGAAACGCCAAAAGCTCTCCTCTCAAGCTGAGGGAGCATCCACTTCTCAAAATCAAGGTTGTTGAGTCCTAACTCTGTGAAAACCTCTATCATTAGGAGCCTATTTTTGCGTTTTTTTTTGTTTTCTATTCTTATTTTTATTTTTTTTGTCTCATCTTATATCTATTTTTGAGTCTTGTTCTTAATTCATAATTAATAAAATTTAAAATTTATGCCTTAAAGCTATGAATGTCCTATGAATCCATCACCTCTCTTAAATGAAAAATGCTCTAATCACAAAAGAACAAGAAGTATAGGATTTCGAAATTTATCCTTGAAACTAGTTGAATTAGCTTGATGTGGTGACAATAATTTTTGTTTTCCGAATGAATGCTTGAACAGTGCATATGTCTTTTGAATTTGTTGTTTTAAGAATGTTAAAATTGTTGGCTCTTGAAAGAATGATGGAAAAGAAGAACTGTTATTGAGGATCTGAAAAATCATCAAAGTGATTCTTGAAGCAAGAAAAAGCAGTAAAAAAAATAAAATATATATATATATATATATATAAAATAAAATAAAGTTGTGAACCAAGGCAAAAAGAGTGTGCTTAAGAACCCTGGACACCTCTAATTGGGGACTCTAGCAAAGCTGAGTCATAATCTAAAAAGGTTCACCCAATTATGTGTCTGTGGCATGTATGTATCCGGTGGTAATACTGGAAGACAGAGTGCTTTGGGCCACAGCCAAGACTCATACACTAGCTATGTTCAAGAATCATTATTTTTAACTAGGAGAATCAATAACATTATCCGAGTTCTGAGTTCTTATAGATGCCAATCATTCTGAACTTCAAAGGATAGAGTGAGATGCCAAAACTGTTCGGAAGCAAAAAGCTACTGGTCCCGCTCATCTAATTGGAACTATGTTTCTTTGATATTTTGGAGTCTATAGTATATTCTCTTCTTTTTATTCTATTTTGATTTTCAGTTGCTTGGGGACAAGCAACAATTTAAGTTTGGTGTTGTGATGAGCGGATAATTTATACGCTTTTTGGCATTGTTTTTATTATGTTTTTAGTATGATTTAGTTAGTTTTTAGTATATTTTCATTAGTTTTTAGTTAAAATTCACTTTTCTGGACTTTACTATGAGTTTGTGTGTTTTTCTGTGATTTCAGGTATTTTCTGACTGAAATTGAGGGTCCTGAGCAAAAATCTGATTCAGAGACTGAAAAGGACTGCAGATGCTGTTGGATTCTGACCTCCCTGCACTCGAAGTGGATTTTCTGGAGCTACAGAAGCCCAATTGGCGCGCTCTCAACGGAATTGGAAAGTAGACATCCTGGGCTTTCCAGAAATGTATAATAGTCCATACTTTGCCCAAGATTTGATGGCCCAAACCGGCGTGGCAATTCAGCCTCAGAATTTCCAGCGTTTAACGCTGGAACTGGCATAAAACTTGGAGTTAAACGCCCAAACTGGCATGAAAGCTGGCGTTTAACTCCAGAAAAGGTCTCTACACATGAAAGATTCAATGCTCAGCCCAAGCACACACCAAGTGGGCCCGGAAGTGGATTTTTCTATCATTTACTCATTTCTGTAAACCTTAGGTTACTAGTTCACTATTAATAGGATCTTTTGACATTTGTATCTGGACCTCATGACACTTTACACGTTTCTTTGTGTACTTCTTAAGGCATGAGTCTCTAAACCCCATGGTTGGGGGTGAGGAGCTCTGCTGTGTCTTGATGGATTAATGCAATTACTACTGTTTCTTATTCAATCATGCTTGCTTCCATTCTAAGATATCACTTGTTCTTAACCCGGATGAATGTGATGATCCGTGACACTCATCATATTCTCAACTATGAACGTGTGCCTGACAACCACCTCCGTTCTACCTTAGATTGAGTAGATATCTCTTGGATTCCTTAATCAGAATCTTCGTGGTATAAGCTAGAACTGATGGCGGCATTCAAGAGAATCCAGAAGGTCTAAACCTTGTCTGTGGTATTCTGAGTAGGATTCAATGATTGAATGACTGTGACGTGCTTCAAACTCCTAGCAGGCGGGGCGTTAGTGACAGACGCAAAAGAATCAATGGATTCTATTCCGGCCTGACCGAGAACCGACAGATGATTAGCCATGCTGTGACAGAGCATAGGAACGTTTTTACTGAGAGGATGGGAGGTAGCCACTGACAACGGTGAAACCCTACATACAGCTTGCCATGGAAGGAGCTTCGCGTGTTTGATGAAGAAAGACAGTAGGAAAGCAGAGATTCAGAAGATGGAGCATCTCCAAAACCTCAACCTATTCTCCATTACTGCAAAACAAGTAACCATTTCATGCTCTTTTGCTTTTTACAATCAATCCTGATAATTTCTGATATCCTGACTAAGATTTACAAGATAACCATAGCTTGCTCCAAGCTGACAATCTCCGTGGGATCGACCCTTGCTCACGCAAGGTATTACTTGGACGACCCAGTGCACTTGCTGGTTAGTTGTGCGGGATTGCAAAAGTGTGATTGCAATTTCGTGCACCATATGGCAATCGAAAAAAGAGGCATATGGTATGCTGTGTACGATTAAGTAGCCAAGGAGATATTTGTCTTCTAGTGAACGTTGAAAAGACAAAAAAAACCCTGGCAAAGCAAGTTGATGAGCGGATAATTTATACGCTTTTTGGCATTATTTTTAGGTAGTTTTTAGTAAGTTCAAGCTACTTTTAGGGATGTTTTCATTAGTTTTTATGTTAAATTCACATTTCTGGACTTTACTATGAGTTTGTGTGTTTTTCTGTGATTTTAGGTAATTTCTGGCTGAAATTGAGGGACTTGAGCAAAACTCTGAAAAAAAGGCTGACAAAAGGACTGCTGATGTTGTTGGAGTCTGACCTCCCTGCACTCAAAATGGATTTTCTGGAGCTATAGAACTCCAATTGGCGCGCTCTCAACGGCGTTGGAAATTAGATATCCAGAGCTTTCCAGCAATATATAATAGTCCATACTTTATTCGGAAATTGATGACGTAACTTGGCGTTGAACGCCAAGTACATGCTGCTGTCTGGAGTTAAACGCCAGAAAAACGTCATGATCCGGAGTTGAACGCCCAAAACACGTTATAACTTGGAGTTCAACTCCAAGAAAAACCTCAGCTCGTGGATTGATCAAGCTCAGCCCAAGCATACACCAAGTGGGCCCCGGAAGTGGATTTATGCATCAATTACTTACTCATGTAAACCCTAGGAGCTAGTTTATTATAAATAGAACATTTAACTAATGTATTAGACATCTTGGGATGCATAGTTCTCAGATCATGGGGGCTGGCCATTCGGCCATGCCTGAACCTTTAACTTATGTACTTTCAACGGTGGAGTTTCTGCACACCATAGATTAAGGGTGTGGAGCTCTGTTGTACCTCAAGTATTAATGCAATTCTATTTTCTTTTATTCAATTCTATCTTATTCTTATTCCAAGATATTCATTCGCACCCAAGAACATGATGAATGTGATGATTATGTGACGCTCATCATCATTCTCACCTATGAACGCGCGTGATTGACAACCACTTCCGTTCTACATGCAACCGAGCTTGAATGTGTATCTCTTAGATTCCCCAACAGAATCTTCGTGGTATAAGCTAGATAGATGGTGGCATTCATGAGGATCCAGAAAGTCTCACCTTGTCTGTGGTATTCCGAGTAGGATCCTGGGAATCCGGAAAGTCTAACCTTGTCTGTGGTATTCCGAGTAGGATTCCGGTAATGAATGACTGTGACGTGCTTCAGACTTGCAAGTGCTGGGCGTTAGTGACAGACGCAAAAGAATCAAGGGATTCTATTCCAGCAGGAGCGGGAACCAACCAGTGATTAGCCGTGCTGTGACAGAGCGCGTGAGCGTAGTTTTCACTGCGAGGATGGGATGTAGCCTTCGGCCAGGTGATGCCTCCAGACGATTAGCCATGCGAGTGACAGCCGCAGATGACCATTTTCCCGAGAGGATTCAAAGTAGCCATCGTCGAACGATGAACCCCTATACACAGCTTGCCATGGAAAGGAGTAAGAAGGATTGAGTTGAAGCAGTAGGAAAGTAGGCGTTCTTGAGCCATACAGTCTCTCCATTCACTTATCTGAAATTCCCACCAATGAATCTGCATAAGTATTCTATCCCTTTTATTATTTCTTCTTTTTATTAGTATTAATTTTCAAAACCATAAACAAACTTAATCTGCCTAACTGAGATTTACAAGGTGACCATAGCTTGCTTCATACCAACAATCTCTGTGGGATCGACCCTTATTCACGTAAGGTTTATTACTTGGACGACCCAGTACACTTGCTGGTTAGTTGAACGGAGTTGTGTTCACTCGTGCCAATTTCAAATTCCATAATTTTACAAGGAGTGCAACTTAAAGAATAAGGATCACAATTTCGTCCACCAAGTTTTTGGCGCCGTTGCCGGGGATTGTTCGAGTATAGACAACTGACGGTTCATCTTGTTGCTCAGATTAGGTAATTTTCTTTTCAAAAATCTTTTTCAAAATTTTTCTTTTATTTTTCGTTTTACTAAACTTTATTTTCAAAAAAAAATTAATAAAAATTCAAAAAAAAATCATAAAATCATAAAAATAAAAAATTATTTTGTTTCTTGTTTGAGTCTTGAGTCAATTTTTAAGTTTGGTATCAATTGCATGCTTTAAAAATTTTTCTTGCATTCTTTTCGAAAATTCATGCATTCATGGTGTTCTTCATGATCTTCAAGTTGTTCTTGGTAAGTCTTCTTGTTTGATCTTGATGTTTTCTTGTTTTGTGTTGTTTGTTGTTTTTCATGTGCATTTTTGCATTCATATTTTCCATGCATTAAAGATTTCTAAGTTTGGTGTCTTGCATGTTTTCTTTGCATCAAAAATTTTTCAAAAATATGTTCTTGATGTTCATCATAATCTTCAAAGTGTTCTTGGTGTTCATCTTGACATTCATAGCATTCTTGCATGCATTCATGGTTTTGATCTAAAAATTTCATGCATTGAGTATTTTTGTTGTTTTTCTCTCTCATAATTAAAAATTCAAAAATCAAAAAAATATCTTTTCCTTATCTCCCTCCAAAATTTTGAAATTTTGGGATTGACTTGGTCAAAAATTTTCAAAGTTAGTTGTTTCTTACAAGTCAAGTCAAAATTTCAAATTTAAAAATCTTATCTTTTTAAAATCTTCTTCAAATATCATATCTTTTTCAATTTTTTTTTATTTTCGAAAATTTTAAAAATTATTTTTCAAAAATCTTTTTCATATCTTTTATATCAAATTTTCGAAAATAAGCTAACAATTAATGTGACTGGTTCAAAAATTTGAATTTTGTTACTTTCTTGTTAAGAAAGGTTCAATCTTTAAATTCTAGAATCTTATCTTGCAGTTTCTTGTTAGTTAAGTCATTTTAAAAATTAAATCTTTTTCAAAATATCTTTTTATTAAAATTTTTATCTTATCTTTCTATCTTATCCTTCTCAAAAATTTTATCTTTTTCAAATTTGATTTCAAACCTTATTCAATCAACTAACTAACTTCTTGTTTGTTTCTTATCTTTTTCAAAACCACCTAACTAATTCTCCCTCTTCTATTTTCGAAAAATATCTCTCTCTTTTCAAAAATTCTTTTTAATTAATTAATTATTTCAAATTTTAAATTCAATTACATTTATCTCTAATTTTCGAAAATCACTAACTCTTTTTCAAAAATTATTTTCGAAATATCCCTTCTCTTTTCTTCTTCTATTTAATTATTTAATTACTAACACTTCTCTCCACCTCTCTTCATCCAAAAATCCGAATCTCCCTCTTCATTCTTCTACCCCTTCTTTTTCTACTAACATAAAGGAATCTCTATACTGTGACATATAGGATTCCTCTTTCTTTTCTTGTTTTCTTCTCTTTCATATGAGCAGGAACAGGGAAAAAGGCACTCTTGTTGAAATAGATCCAGAACCTGAAAGGACTCTGAAGAGGAAATTAAGAGAAGGTAAATTACAACAATCCAGAAACAACCTTTCAGAAATTTTCGAACAAGAGAAGGAGATGGCAGCCGAAAATAATAATAATAATGCAAGGAGAATACTTGTTGACTTCACAAAGGCCACGTCCAAGTTTGATGGAAGAAGCATCTCCATTCCTGCCATTGGAGCCAATAACTTTGAGCTGAAACCTCAGCTAGTTGCCTTGATGCAACAAAACTGCAAGTTTTATGGACTTCCATCTGAAGATCCTTATCAGTTTTTAACTAAGTTCTTGCAGATCTGTGAGACTGTAAAGACGAATGGGGTTGATCCGGAAGTCTACAGACTCATGCTTTTCCCTTTTGCTGTAAGAGACAGAGCTAGAATATGGTTGGATTCACAACCCAAGGATAGCCTGGACTCCTAGGATAAGCTGGTCACTGCCTTCTTGGATAAATTCTTTCCTCCTCAAAAGCTGAGCAAGCTGAGAGTGGATGTTCAAACCTTCAAACAAAAAGATGGTGAATCCCTCTATGAAGCTTGGGAAAGATACAAGCAGCTGACCAAAAGATGTCCATCTGACATGTTTTCAGAATGGACCATATTAGATATATTCTATTATGTCTCTCTGAATTTTCGAAATGTCATTCGACCATTCTGCAGGTGGATCTATTCACCTGAAGAAAACGCCTGAAGAGGCTCAAGAACTCATTGACATGGTTGTAAACAACCAATTCATGTACACTTCTGAGAGGAATTCCGTGAATAATGGGATACCTCAAAAGAAAGGAGTTCTTGAAATTGATACTCTGAATGCCATATTGGCTCAGACAAAGTGTTGACTCAACAGGTCAACATGATCTCTCAAAATCTGAATGGATGGCAACATGCATCCAACAGTACCAGAGAGGCAGCTTCTGAAGAAGCTTATGATCCTGAGAACCCTGCCATGGCAGAGGTTAATTACATGGGTGAACCTTATGGAAACACCTATAACTCTCATGGAGAAATCATCCAAATTTCTCATGGAAGGATCAACAAAAGCCTCAACAAGGCTTTAACAATGGTGGACGCAACAGGCTGGCATAGCAAGCCATATCCATCATCTTCTCAGCAACAGACAGAGAATTCTGAACAAAACACTTCTAATTTAGCCAATGTAGTCTCTGATCTGTCAAAAGCCACTTTCATTTTCATGAGTGAAACAAGATCCTCCATCAGAAATCGGAGGCACAAGTGGGCCAACTGAGTAAGAAAGTCATTGAAACTCCTCCCAGTACTCTCCCAAGCAATACAGAAGAGAATCCAAAGGAGAGTGCAAAGCCTTGACATAGTCAATATGGTCGAATGCACAAGGAGGAGGAGGACGAAAATTCTAGTGAGGAAGACCTCCTGGGACGTTCCTCAAGCAAGAAGGAGTTTCCTATTAAGGATCCAAAGGAATCTGAGGCTCATATAGAGACCATAGAGATTCCATTGAATCTCCTTCTGCCATTCATGAGCTCTGAAGACTATTCATCCTCTGAAGAGGATGAAGATGTAACTGGAGAGCAAGTTGCTCAATATTTAGGAGCTATCATGAAGCTGAATGCCAAGTTATTTTGGTAATGAGACTTGGGAAAGTGAACCTCCCTTGCTCATTAATGAACTGGATACTTGGATTCAGAAAATTCTACCTCAAAAGAAACAAGATCCTGGCAAGTTCTTAATACCTTGTACCATAGGCACTATGATCTTTGAAAAGGCTCTGTGTGATCTGGGGTCAGGGATAAATCTAATGCCACTCTCTGTAATGGAAAAGCTGGGGATCATTGAGGTACAACCTGCCTTGTTCTCACTACAACTGGCAGACAAGTCATTGAGACAAGCTTATGGGTTAGTAGAGGACGTTCTAGTAAAGGTTGAAGGCCTTTACATCCCTGCTGATTTCATAATCTTAGACACTAGGAAGGAAGAGGATGACTGTATCATCCTTGGAAGACCTTTCCTAGCCACAGCAGGAGCTGTGATAGATGTCAACAGAGGGTGAATTAGTCCTTCAATTGAATGGGGACTACCTTGTGTTTAAGGCACATGGCCATCCCTCTGTGGCAGAAGAGAGTAAGCATGAAGAGCTTCTCTCAGTTCAGAGTCAAAAAGAGCCCACACAGTCAAACTCTAAGTTTGGTGTTGTGAGGCCACAACCAAACTCAAAGTTTGGTGTTAAGATCCCATATCCAAACTCTAAGTTTGGTGTGGACAACTATACAACATTGACCTGATCACCTTGTGGCTCCATGAGAGCCACTGTCAAGCTATTGACATTAAAGAAGTGCTTGTTGGGAGGCAACCCAATTTTATTTATCTAATTTCTATTTTATACTATTTTATTGTTGTTTTGTGTTTTATTAGGTACATGATCATGAAGAGTCACGAAAAAATCATAAAAATTAAAAACAGAATCAAAAACAGCAGAAGAAAAAAATTTTCACCCTGGAGGACGCACAGGCTGGCGTTCAACGCCAGTAAGGTGCATCTGGCTGGCGTTCAACGCCAGAACAGAGCACCATTCTGGCGCTGAACGCCAGAAACAAGCAACATTCTGGCGCTGAACGCCAGGAATGTGCCCAGAGAGGAAAAACTGGCGCTGAACGCCAGTAACAAGCATGAAACTGGCGTTCAACGCCAGAAACATGCTTTACATGGGAGTTGAATGCCCAGAATGTGCACCAATGGGCGTTTAAACGCCAGAATGATGCACAAAGGCATTTTACATGCCTATTTGGTGCAGGGATGGAATTCCTTGACACCTCAGGATCTGTGGACCCCACAGGATCACCTCAGGATCTGTGGACCCCACAGGATCCCCACCTACCATATTCCCACCTTCCCTCTTAATCCTAATCACACTCTCCTAATCTAATTTCACTCTTCCCCATGTCACACTTCCCAACAACTTTCACCAATCACCTCAATTCCTCTTCCCAATTACCCCATTCACCACTCACATCCATCCACTCTTCCCCATAAACCCCACCTACCTTCAAAAATTCAAAACCAATTTCCCACCCATTCCCACCCAAAATGGCCGAACTTACCTCCTCCATCTCCCTATAAATACCCTTCCTTTCTACTTCATTTTCACACAACACAAACCCCTTCTTCTTCACCTAAACCGAACCTACCACTCCCCCTTCTCTACCATATTTTCGTCTTCTTCTTCTTCTCTTCTTTCTTCTCTTGCTCGAGGGCGAGCAATATTTTAAGTTTGGTGTGGTAAAAGCATAAGCTTTTTGTTTTTCCATTACCAATTGCACCTAAGGCCAGAGTATCCTCTAGAAAAGGAAAAAGGGAAGACAAAAGCTTCCACCTCCGAGTCATGGGAGATGGAAAGATTCATCTCCAAGAGCCATCAAGACCACTTCTATGATGTTGTGGCAAAGAAAAAGGTGATCCCTGAGGTCCCTTTCAAGCTCAAGAAAAATGAGTATCCGGAGATCCGACATGAAGTCCGAAGAAGAGGTTGGGAAGTCTTAACCAACCCCATGCAACAAGTCGGAATCTTAATGGTTCAAGAGTTCTATGCCAATGCATGGATCACTAGGAACCATGATCTAGGTATGAACCCGAGTCCAAAGAATTATCTCACAATGGTTCGGGGGAAATACTTGGATTTCAGTCCGGAAAATGTAAGGTTGGCATTCCACTTGCCCATAATGCAAGGTGATGAACGCCCCTACACTAGAAGGGTCAACTTTGATCAAAGGTTGGACCAAGTCCTCATGGACATTTGTGTGGAAGGAGCTCAATGGAAGAGAGACTCCAAAGGCAAGCCAGTCCAACTAAGAAGACTGGACCTCAAGCCTATAGCTAGAGGATGGTTGGAGTTCATTCAACGCTCCATCATTCCTACTAGCAACCGATCTGAAGTTACTGTGGATCGGGCCATCATGATTCATGGCATCATGATTGGAGAGGAAGTAGAAGTTCATGAGGTCATCTTCAATGAAATCTACAAAATAGCCGACAAGCCTTCACCCATGGCACGGCTAGCTTTTCCTCACCTTATTTGCCATCTATGTTACTCAGCTGGAGTCATCATAGAAGGAGACATCTTCATTGAAGAGGATAAGCCCATCACCAAGAAGAGGATGGAGCAAGCAAGAGAGACCCCTCACGGTTCTCAAGAGATGCATGAGGAAGCTCATCATCAAGAACTCCCTGAGATGCCTCAAGGAATGCACTTTCCTCCAAACAACTATTGGGAGCAACTCAACACTTCTTTAGAAGGTTTGAGCCACAATGTGGAACAATTAAGGGTGGAACATCATGAGCACTCCATCATTCTCCAAGAAATAAGAAGATCAAAGAGCAATGAGGGAGGAGCAACAAAGGCAAGGAAGGGACATAGAAGAGCTTAAGGACATTGTTGGACCTTCAAGAAGAAGACGCCACTAGAGGTGGATTCATTCCTTGTTCTTTATTTCTTTCTGTTTTTCGGTTTTTAATATTGTGTTCATCTATGTTTTGTGTCTTTATTTCATGATCATTAGTATGTAACCATGCCTTAAAGCTATGAATAAAATCCATTAATCCTTCACCTCTCCTAAATGAAAAATGTTTTAATTCAAAAGAACAAGAAGTACATGAATTTCGAATTTATCCTTGAATTTAATTTAATTATATTGATGTGGTGACAACACTTTTTGTTTTCTGAATGAATGCTTGAACAGTGCATAATTTTGATCTTGTTGTTTATGAATGTTAAAACTATTGGCTCTTGAAAGAATGATGAACAAAGAGAAATGTTATTGATGATCTGAAAAACTATGAAATTGATTCTTGAAGCAAGAAAAAGCAGTGAAAAAGAAGAAGCTTGCGAAAAAAAAAAAAAAAGTGGCGAAAGAAAAAGAAGGAGCAGTAGAAAAAGCCAATAGCCCTTAAAACCAAAAGGCAAGGGTAAAAAGGATCCAAAGCAAAAGAGTGTGCTTAAGAGCTCTGGACACCATTAACTGGGGACTCTAGCAAAGCTGAGTCACAATCTGAAAAGGTTCACCCAGTTATGTGTCTGTGGCATTTATGTATCCGGTGGTAATACTGGAAAACAAAGTGCTTAGGGCCACAGCCAAGACTCAAAAGTAGCTGTGTTCAAGAATCAACATGCTTAACTAGGAAAGTTAATAACACCATCCAAAATTCTAAGTTCCTAGAGAAGCCAATCATTCTAAACTTCAAAGGAAAAAGTGAGATGCCAAAACTGTTCAGAAGCAAAAAGCTACAAGTCCCGCTCATTTAATTATAATTAATATTCATTGATATTTTGGAATTCATAGTATATTCTACTCTTTTTATCCTATTTGATTTTCAGTTGCTTGGGGACAAGCAACAATTTAAGTTTGGTGTTGTGATGAGCGGATAATTTATACGCTTTTTGGCATTGTTTTTAGGTAGTTTTTAGTAAGTTCAAGCTACTTTTAGGGATGTTTTCATTAGTTTTTATGTTAAATTCACATTTCTGGACTTTACTATGAGTTTGTGTGTTTTTCTGTGATTTTAGGTAATTTCTGGCTGAAATTGAGGGACTTGAGCAAAACTCTGAAAAAAAGGCTGACAAAAGGACTGCTGATGCTGTTGGAATCTGACCTCCCTACACTCAAAATGGATTTTCTGGAGCTACAGAATTCCAATTGGCGCGCTCTCAATGGCGTTGGAAAGTAGACATCCAGGGCTTTCTAGCAATATATAATAGTCCATACTTTATTCGGAAATTGATGACGTAACTTGGCGTTGAACGCCAAGTACATGCTGCTGTCTGGAGTTAAACGCCAGAAAAACGTCATGATCCGGAGTTGAACGCCCAAAACACGTTATAACTTGGAGTTCAACTCCAAGAAAAACCTCAGCTCGTGGATTGATCAAGCTCAGCCCAAGCATACACCAAGTGGGCCCCGGAAGTGGATTTATGCATCAATTACTTACTCATGTAAACCCTAGGAGCTAGTTTATTATAAATAGAACATTTAACTAATGTATTAGACATCTTGGGATGCATAGTTCTCAGATCATGGGGGCTGGCCATTCGGCCATGCCTGAACCTTTAACTTATGTACTTTCAACGGTGGAGTTTTTGCACACCATAGATTAAGGGTGTGGAGCTCTATTGTACCTCAAGTATTAATGCAATTCTATTTTCTTTTATTCAATTCTATCTTATTCTTATTCCAAGATATTCATTCGCACCCAAGAACATGATGAATGTGATGATTATGTAACGCTCATCATCATTCTCACCTATGAACGTGCGTGATTGACAACCACTTCCGTTCTACATGCAACCGAGCTTGAATGTGTATCTCTTAGATTCCCTAACAGAATCTTCGTGGTATAAGCTAGATAGATGGCGGCATTCATGAGGATCCGGAAAGTCTCACCTTGTCTGTGGTATTCCGAGTAGGATCCTGGGAATCCAGAAAGTCTAACCTTGTCTGTGGTATTCCGAGTAGGATTCCGGTAATGAATGACTGTGACGTGCTTCAGACTTGCAAGTGCTGGGCGTTAGTGACAGACGTAAAAGAATCAAGGGATTCTATTCCAGCAGGAGCGGGAACCAACCAATGATTAGCCGTGCTGTGACAGAGTGCGTGAGCGTAGTTTTCACTGCAAGGATGGGATGTAGCCTTCGGCCAGGTGATGCCTCTAGACGATTAGCCATGCGAGTGACAGCCGCAGAGGACCATTTTCCCGAGAGGATTCAAAGTAGCCATCGTCGAACGGTGAACCCCTATACACAGCTTGCCATGCAAAGGAGTAAGAAGGATTGAGTTGAAGCAGTAGGAAAGTAGGCGTTCTTGAGCCATACAGTCTCTCCATTCGCTTATCTGAAATTCCCACCAATGAATCTGCATAAGTATTCTATCCCTTTTATTATTTCTTCTTTTTATTAGTATTAATTTTCGAAACCATAAACAAACTTAATCTGCCTAACTGAGATTTACAAGGTGACCATAGCTTGCTTCATACCAACAATCTCTGTGGGATCGACCCTTACTCACGTAAGGTTTATTACTTGGACGACCCAGTACACTTGCTGATTAGTTGAACGGAGTTGTGTTCACTCGTGCCAATTTCAAATTCCATAATTTTACAAGGAGTGCAACTTAAAGAATAAGGATCACAATTTCGTCCACCACAAGTGTAATGTCAAAAATGTCCTGCTTAGAATGGCAAATAGGCCGTGGCTAAAATAGAATGGCATAGGAAGACTTCGGCTTGGAGAGTTGTGTTGGATAATGGGCACTCACACTTCCACCCTTATGCTGTGTGAAAGTGAAAGGAATTAACAATTGAAGCCCTAAGCACTCGGTGACGCAGCCCTGCCGCCGGCAATCACGTCAACTACCGTAGCCCCATCAACCCCGCAGCCCCGTCGCGTGTGAAAGTCCGGCACCATCGCAGGAGCGTGAGGTCGTCTCATCTGTTGGAGCGCGCTCTCACTGTGTTCACCGTGCCTCTGTCACTGCCACCGTGCCCCCGTCACCGTCTCTTGTGTTCGGGCTTCCCTCCCCTACGTGAGGTAGGTCTTTGGTGCACGAAATTATGATCAATACATTTCACAACTCAAATAATCCCCGGTAATGAATCCAAAAACTTGGTGTTCAATACCATGGCATAAACACAACTTCGCACAACTAACCAGCAAGTGCACTGGGTCGTCCAAGTAATAAACCTTACGCGAGTAAGGGTCGATCCCACGGAGATTGTTGGTATGAAGCAAGCTATGGTCACCTTGTAAATCTTAGTCAGGCAGACTCAAATGGGTATAGATGATGAACGAAACATAAAGATAAAGATAGAGATACTTATGCAATTCATTGGTGAGAACTTCAGATAAGCGAATGGAGATGCTTGGTCCCTTCCGTCTCTCTGCTTTCCTACTGTCTTCATCCAATCCTTCTCACTCCTTTCCATGGCAAGCTTATGCAAGGGTTTCACCGTTGTCAGTGGCTACCTCCCATCCTCTCAGTGGAAATGTTCAACGCACCCTGTCACGGCACGGCTATCCATCTGTCGGTTCTCGATCAGCCGGAATAGAATCCAGTGATTCTTTTGCGTCTGTCACTAACGCCCCGCCTTCAGGAGTTTGAAGCACGTCACAGTCATTCAATCATTGAATCCTACTCAGAATACCACAGACAAGGTTAGACCTTCCGGATTCTCTTGAATGCCGCCATCAGTTCTTGCCTATACCACGAAGACTCTGATCTCACGGAATGGCTGGCTCGTTTGTCAGGCGAGCACTCGGTTGTCAGGCGATCAACCATGCATCGTGTATCAGGAATCCAAGAGATATTCACCCATCTAAGGTAGAACGGAGGTGGTTGTCAGTCACACGTTCATAGGTGAGAATGATGATGAGTGTCACGGATCATCACATTCATCAAGTTGAAGAACAAGTGATATCTTGGACAAAGAACAAGCGGAATTGAATAGAAGAACAATAGTAATTGCATTAATACTCGAGGTACAGCAGAGTTCCACACCTTAATCTATGGTGTGTAGAAACTCCACCGTTGAAAATACATAAGAACAAAGGTCTAGGCATGGCCAAATGGCCAGCCTCCCAAAGTGATCAAAAGATCTAAAGAACAAAAGATTCCAAAGATCAGAAGATGATAATACAATAGTAAAAGGTCCTATATATAGAGAACTAGTAGCCTAAGGTGTACAGAGATGAGTAAATGACATAAAAATCCACTTCCGGGCCCACTTGGTGTGTGCTTGGGCTGAGCAATGAAGCATTTTCGTGTAGAGACTCTTCTTGGAGTTAAACGCCAGCTTTTGTGCCAGTTTGGGCGTTTAACTCCCATTTTGGTGCCAGTTCCGGCGTTTAACGCTGGGAATTCTGAGGGTGACCTTGAACGCCGGTTTGGGCCATCAAATCGTGGACAAAGTATGGACTATCATATATTGCTGGAAAGCCCAGGATGTCTACTTTCCAACGCCGTTGAGAGCGCGCCAATTGGGCTTCTGTAGCTCCAGAAAATCCACTTCGAGTGCAGGGAGGTCAGAATCCAACAGCATCTGCAGTCCTTTTCAGTCTCTGAATCAGATTTTTGCTCAGGTCCCTCAATTTCAGCCAGAAAATACCTGAAATCACAGAAAAACACACAAACTCATAGTAAAGTCCAGAAAAGTGAATTTTAACTAAAAACTAATAAAAATATACTAAAAACTAACTAGATCATACTAAAAACATACTAAAAACAATGCCAAAAAGCGTACAAATTATCCGCTCATCACAACACCAAACTTAAATTGTTGCTTGTCCCCAAGCAACTAAAAATCAAATAAGATAAAAAGAAGAGAATATGCAATGAACTCCAAAAACATCTATGAAGATCAGTATTAATTAGATGAGCGGGGCTTTTAGCTTTTTACCTCTGAACAGTTTTGGCAACTCACTTTATCCTTTGAAATTCAGAATGATTGGCTTCTTTAGGAACTCAGAATCCAGATAGTGTTATTGATTCTCCTAGTTAAGTATGATGATTCTTGAACACAGCTACTTATTGAGTCTTGGCTGTGGCCCAAAGCACTCTGTCTTCCAGTATTACCACCGGATACATACATGCCACAGACACATAATTGGGTGAACCTTTTCAGATTGTGACTCAGCTTTGCTAGAGTCCCCAACTAGAGGTGTCCAGGGTTCTTAAGCACACTCTTTTTGCCTTGGATCACAACTTTATTTCTCCCTTTTTTTCCGTTTTTTTTTCTTTCTCTTTTTTTTCGTTTTTTTTTTTTGTATTCACTGCTTTTTCTTGCTTCAAGAATCATTTTGGTGATTTTTCAGATCCTCAGTAACATGTCTCCTTTTTCATCATTCTTTCAAGAGCCAACATTCATGAACCACAAATTCAAAAGACATATGCACTGTTTAAGCATACATTCAGAGAATAAAAGTGTTGCCACCACATCAAAATAATCAAACTGTTATAAAATTCAAAATTCATGCAATTCTTTTTCTTTTTCAATTAAGAACACATTTTTTATTCAAGAAAGGTGATGGATTCATAGGACATTCATAACTTTAAGGCATAGACACTTAAGACACTAATGATCATAAGACACAAACATGGATAAACATAAGCATGAAAATTCGAAAAACAAGAAAATAAAGAACAAGGAGATTAAAGAACGGGTCCACCTTAGTGATGGCGGCTTGTTCTTCCTCTTGAAGATCTTATGGAGTGCTTGAGCTCCTCAATGTCTCTTCCTTGTCTTTGTTGCTCCTCTCTCATGATTCTTTGATCTTCTCTAATTTCATGGAGGAGAATGGAGTGTTCTTGGTGCTCCACCCTTAGTTGTCCCATGTTGGAACTCAGTTCTCCTAGGGAGGTGTTTAGTTGCTCCCAATAGTCTTGTGGAGGAAAGTGCATCCCTTGAGGCATCTCAGGGATCTCATGATGAGAGGGGTCTCTTGTTTGCTCCATCCTTTTCTTAGTGATGGGCTTGAGGTCATGCCTTCTCAGTTGAACTGGCTTCCCTCTTGAGTTTCTCTTCCATTGAGTGCCCTTTTCACAAATGTCTGTGAGGACTTGGTCCAACCTTTGATCAAAGTTGACCCTTTTTGAGTTTGAAAGGGACCTCAGGGATCACCTTTTTCAAGGCCACAACTTCATAGAAGTGGTCTTGATGCACCCTTGAGATGAATCTCTTCATCTCCCATGACTCGGAGGTGGAAGCTTTTGCCTTCCCTTTCCTCTTTCTAGAGGTTTCTCCGGCCTTGGATGCCATAAATGGTTATGGAAAAATGAAAAAGCAACGCTTTTACCACACCAAACTTAAAAGGTTTGCTCGTCCTCGAGCAAAAGAAGAAAGAAAAGAGTAGAAGAAGAAGAAATGAGGAAGAAGGGAATGGCTTTTGTGTTCGGCCAAAGAGGGGGAGAAGTGGTGTTTAGGTTGTGTGAAAATGAAGGAGTGAAGAAAGGTTTATATAGGAGAGGGGGGGCTCATGGTTCGGTCATGTATGGGTGGGTTTGGGAGGGAAAGTGGTTTGAATTTGAAGGGTGAGGTAGGTGGGGTTTTGTGAAGGATGGATGTGAGTGGTGAAGAGAAGATGGGATTTGATAGGTGAAGGGATTTTTTGGGGAAGAGGTATTGAGGTGATTGGTGAATGGGGAAGAAGAGAGAGAGTGGTGGGGTTGGTGGGGATCCTGTGGGGTCCACAGATCCTGAGGTGTCAAGGAAAAGTCATCCCTGCACCAAATGGCATGCAAAATCACGTTTTGAGCCAATTCTGGCGTTAAACGCCGGGCTGGTGCCCATTTCTGGCGTTTAACGCCAGGTTCTTGCCCTTTCCTGGCGTTTAACGCCAGTCTGGTGCCCCTTTCTGGCGTTAAACGCCCAGAATGGTGCCAGACTGGGCGTTAAACACCCATCTGCTAGCCTTACTGGCGTTTAAACGCCAGTAGGTTCTTCCTCCAGGGTGTGCTATTTTTCTTCCTGTTTTTCATACTGTTTTTGCTTCTTCAATTGATTTTGTGACTTCTCATGATCATCAACCTACAAAATAAAATAGAATAACAAAGAAAATATATAAAATATAACATTGGGTTGCCTCCCAACAAGCGCTTCTTTAATGTCATTAGCTTGACAGATGGCTCTCATGGAGCCTCACATTTTCTCAAAGCAATGTTGGAACCTCCCAACACCAAACTTAGAGTTTGAATGTGGGGGTTCAACACCAAACTTAGAGTTTGGTTGTGGCCTCCCAACACCAAACTTAGAGTTTGACTGTGGGAGCTCTGTTTGACTCTGATTTGAGAGAAGCTCTTCATGCTTCCTCTCCATGGTGACAGAGGGATATCCTTGAGCCTTAAACACAAAGGATTCTTCATTCACTTGAATGATCAGTTCACCTCCATCAACATCAATCACAGCCTTTGCTGTGGCTAGGAAGGGTCTGCCAAGGATGATAGATTCATCCATGCATTTCCCAGTCTCTAGGACTATGAAATCAGTAGGGATGTAATGGTCTTCAACTTTTACCAGAACATCCTCTACAAGTCCATAAGCTTGTTTTCTTGAGTTGTCTGCCATCTCTAGGGAGATTCTTGCAGCTTGTACCTCAAAGATCTCTAGTTTCTCCATTACAGAGAGAGGCATGAGGTTTACACTTGACCCTAAGTCACACAGAGCCTTGTTGAAGGTCATGGTGCCTATGGTACAAGGTATGGAGAACTTCCCAAGGTCCTGCCTCTTTTGAGGTAATTTCTGCCTAAACAAGTCATCCAATTCTTTGGTGAGCAAAAGGGGTTCATCCTCCCAAGTCTCATTTCCAAATAACTTGTCATTTAGCTTCATGATTGCTCCAAGGTATTTAGCAACTTGCTCTTCAGTGACATACTCATCCTCTTTAGAGGAAGAATACTCATCAGAGCTCATGAAAGGCAGAAGTAAGTCCAATGGAATCTCTATGGTCTCATTTTGAGCCTCAGATTTCCATGGTTCCTTATTGGGGAACTCAGTGGAGGCTAGTGCACGCCCATTGAGGTCTTCCTCAGTGGCGTTCACTTCCTCTCCTCCCTCTCCAGATTCGGCCATGTTGATGGCCTTGCACTCTCCTTTTGGATTTTCTTCTGTATTGCTTGGAAGAGTACTATGAGGGAGTTCAGTAACTTTCTTGCTCAGCTGTCCCACTTGTGCCTCCAAGTTTCTAATGGAGGACCTTGTTTCAGTCATGAAACTTTGAGTGGTTTTGATTAGATCAGAGACCATAGTTGCTAAGTCAGAGGGGTTCTGCTTAGAATTCTCTGTCTGTTGCTGAGAAGATGATGGAAAAGGCTTGCCATTGCTAAACCTGTTTCTTCCACCATTATTGTTGTTGAAACCTTGTTGAGGTCTCTGTTGATCCTTCCATGAGAAATTTGGATGATTTCTCCATGAAGAATTATAGGTGTTTCCATAGGGTTCTCCTAGGTAATTCACCTCTTCCATTGAAGGGTTCTCAGGATCATAGGCTTCTTCTTCAGATGAAGCATCCTTAGTACTGCTTGGTGCATTTTGCATTCCAGACAGACTTTGAGAAATCAAATTGACTTGTTGAGTCAATATTTTATTCTGAGCCAATATGGCATTCAGAGTATCAATCTCAAGAACTCATTTCTTCTGATTTGTCCCATTGTTCACAGGATTCCTTTCAGAAGTGTACATGAATTGGTTATTTGCAACCATTTCAATTAGTTCTTGAGCTTCTGTAGGCGTCTTCTTCAGATGAAGAGATCCTCGAGCAGAGCTATCCAAAGACATCTTGGATAGTTCAGAGAGACCATCATAGAAAATACCTATGATGCTCCATTCAGAAAGCATGTCAGAAGGACATTTTCTGATCAATTGTTTGTATCTTTCCCAAGCTTCATAGAGGGATTCTCCATCCTTCTGTCTGAAGGTTTGGACTTCCACTCTAAGCTTGCTCAATTTTTAAGGTGGAAAGAACTTTGCCAAGAAGGCATTGACTAGCTTTTCCCATGAGTCCAGGCTTTCTTTAGGTTGTGAGTCCAACCATGTCCTAGCTCTGTCTCTTACAGCAAAAGGGAATAGCATAAGTCTGTAGACCTCAGGGTCAACCCCATTAGTCTTGACAGTGTCACAGATTTGCAAGAACTCAGCCAAAAACTGATGAGGATCTTCCAATGGAAGTCCATGGAACTTGCAATTCTGTTGCATTAGAGAAACTAATTGAGGCTTAAGCTCAAAGTTGTTTGCTCCAATGGCAGGGATAGAGATGCTTCTCCCATAGAAGTCAGGAGTAGGTGCAGTAAAGTCACCCAGCACCTTCCTTGCATTGTTTGCATTGTTGTTGTTTTCGGCTGCCATGTCTTCTTCTTTGAAGATTTCTGTTAGGTCCTCTACAGAGAGTTGTGCCTTAGCTTCTCTTAGCTTTCGCTTCAAGGTCCTTTCAGGTTCAGGATCAGCTTCAACAAGAATGCCTTTGTCTTTGTTCCTGCTCATATGAAAGAGAAGAGAACAAGAAAATATGGAATCCTCTATGTCACAGTATAGAGATTCCTTGAGGTTTCAGAGGAAAAGAAAAAATAGAAGGAAGAAGGAGAAGAATTCGAACTTAGTCAGATAGAGTTCGAATTGTGCATTGAGGAGGAGTGGTACTCCATAAATAGAAGGATGTGAGAAGAGAGGAAGAAATTTTCGAAAATTAATTAAAAAGATTTTAAAAACATTTTGAAAAACTTTAATTTGATTTTCGAAAATCAAGAGTGAGAAAAAGATCAAGTAATTTTTTTGAAAGAGATTTGAAATTAGAAATTAAAAAGATATGATTGAGAATTGTTTTGAAAAAGATGTGATTAAAAAATTTGATTGAAAAGTTATGGTTTTAAAAAGATATGATTGAAAAACAATTTTAAAAAAAAGATTTGATTTTAAAAATTAATGACTTGCCTAACAAGAAAAGATATGATTCAAACATTAAACCTTTCTCAACAGAAAAGGCAACATACTTGAAATGTTCAATCAAATCATTAATTGTTAGCAAGTATCTTTGAAAAAGGAAAGAAATTGATTTTGAAAACATTTGATTGAAAAGATATGATTTGAAAAAGATTTGATTTTGAAAAACTTTGAAAACTTGAAAAAAATTGATTTGAAAACAAAATCCTCCCCCTTGTGCCATCCTGGCGTTTAAACGCCCAGAATGGTGCACATTCTGGCGTTTAACGCCCAATGCACTACCTTTTTGGGCGTTAAACGCCCAACCAGGCACCCTGGCTGGCGTTTAAACGCCAGTCTGTCCTTCTTCACTGGGCGTTTTGAACGCCCAGCTTTTTCTGTGTAATTCCTCTGCTGCATGTTCTGAATCTTCAGTTCCCTGTACTATTGACTTGAAAATAGAACCAAGATCGAATAAATAATGCATGCAAGACACCAAACTTAAAATTAGACACTAGACTCAAACAAGAAACATAAAATATTTTTGGTTTTTTTTATGATTTTGAAAATTTTTTTTGGATTTTTTCGAAAATTATATGGAAATAGAAAATAAAAGTTTCAGAATTCTTAATTTGAATTCCAGGAATCATTGCAATGCTAGTCTAAGACTCCGGTCCAGGAATTAGACATGGCTTCACAGCCATCCAAGCTTTCAAAGAAAGCTTCGGTCCAAAACACTAGACATGGCCAATGGCCAGCCAAGCCTTAGCAGATCATTGCTCCAATAGCAAGATTGATAGAGTCAATAAGCTCTTGTGATGATCAGTTGAAACCTCGGTCCAATAAGATTAGACATGGCTTCTCAGCCAGCCAGATTTCAACAGATCAGCATGAAACTCTAGAATTCATTCTTAAGTACTCTGAAGAAAAATACCTAATCTAAGCAACAAGATGAACCGTCAGTTGTCCATACACGAAACAATCCCCAGCAACGGCGCCAAAAACTTGGTGCACGAAATTGTGATCAATACTTTTCACAACTCAAATAATCCCCGGTAATGAATCCAAAAACTTGGTGTTCAATACCATGGCATAAACACAACTTCGCACAACTAACCAGCAAGTGCACTGGGTCGTCCAAGTAATAAACCTTACGCGAGTAAGGGTCGATCCCACGGAGATTGTTGGTATGAAGCAAGCTATGGTCACCTTGTAAATCTTAGTCAGGCAGACTCAAATGGGTATAGATGATGAACGAAACATAAAGATAAAGATAGAGATACTTATGCAATTCATTGGTGAGAACTTCAGATAAGCGAATGGAGATGCTTGGTCCCTTCCGTCTCTCTGCTTTCCTACTGTCTTCATCCAATCCTTCTCACTCCTTTCCATGGCAAGCTTATGCAAGGGTTTCACCGTTGTCAGTGGCTACCTCCCATCCTCTCAGTGGAAATGTTCAACGCACCCTGTCACGGCACGGCTATCCATCTGTCGGTTCTCGATCAGGCCGGAATAGAATCCAGTGATTCTTTTGCGTCTGTCACTAACGCCCCGCCTTCAGGAGTTTGAAGCACGTCACAGTCATTCAATCATTGAATCCTACTCAGAATACCACAGACAAGGTTAGACCTTCCGGAATCTCTTGAATGCCGCCATCAGTTCTTGCCTATACCACGAAGACTCTGATCTCATGGAATGGCTGGCTCGTTTGTCAGGCGAGCACTCGGTTGTCAGGCGATCAACCATGCATCGTGTATCAGGAATCCAAGAGATATTCACCCAATCTAAGGTAGAACGGAGGTGGTTGTCAGTCACACGTTCATAGGTGAGAATGATGATGAGTGTCACGGATCATCACATTCATCAAGTTGAAGAACAAGTGATATCTTGGACAAAGAACAAGCGGAATTGAATAGAAGAACAATAGTAATTGCATTAATACTCGAGGTACAGCAGAGTTCCACACCTTAATCTATGGTGTGTAGAAACTCCACCGTTGAAAATACATAAGAACAAAGGTCTAGGCATGGCCGAATGGCCAGCCTCCCAAAGTGATCAAAAGATCTAAAGAACAAAAGATTCCAAAGATCAGAAGATGATAATACAATAGTAAAAGGTCCTATATATAGAGAACTAGTAGCCTAAGGTGTACAGAGATGAGTAAATGACATAAAAATCTACTTCCGGGCCCACTTGGTGTGTGCTTGGGCTGAGCAATGAAGCATTTTCGTGTAGAGACTCTTCTTGGAGTTAAACGCCAGCTTTTGTGCCAGTTTGGGCGTTTAACTCCCATTTTGGTGCCAGTTCCGGCGTTTAACGCTGGGAATTCTGAGGGTGACCTTGAACGCCGGTTTGGGCCATCAAATCTTGGACAAAGTATGGACTATCATATATTTCTGGAAAGCCCAGGATGTCTACTTTCCAACGCCGTTGAGAGCGCGCCAATTGGGCTTCTGTAGCTCCAGAAAATCCACTTCGAGTGCAGGGAGGTCAGAATCCAACAGCATCTGCAGTCCTTTTCAGTCTCTGAATCAGATTTTTGCTCAGGTCCCTCAATTTCAGCCAGAAAATACCTGAAATCACAGAAAAACACACAAACTCATAGTAGAGTCCAGAAAAGTGAATTTTAACTAAAAACTAATAAAAATATACTAAAAACTAACTAGATCATACTAAAAACAATGCCAAAAAGCGTACAAATTATCCGCTCATCAGTCTTCTCATTTTTCCCATTTTGTAATTATTTTTTAATTGTGTATTCTAGAAAGAGTATTGCTGTTTTCATTTTTGGGATTATTGGTTCTGAAATTTTTGATTTCATATTCTAGTTACTATTGGTAATGGTGTCTTCGTTACAATGTTCATCACGTTTGTGATGTTATATTCTACCTTATTATATTCTGTGACTAAGAATCAATTAGTTTGGTTAATTACTTAATGTTGAACATGGTTTTTGTTAGCTAGATTTTGAATTGTTTTTGTTGTGAGTTGGAGTCATTTGGTTTGCTTAATCTCATTGTGAGGTCACTCTGTGATTGCCGTTCATCTCTCGTCATATCTCCAGTAGGCTGATGCTTCTTCAGTGGCATCTGTTTTTGTATTTATTTTTTAAGATTCTCCGATTATAGTAGTCTTAGATCCATGAAACTTGATATTGAACATTTTTCTCTGTTAGATACTTTGATGGTTGAGAATTATGACAAGCTAGAATTATCAACAAATTCGAAATTGAGGTAAAGGTTGTAGATTTTGTTTCTATGCCCAATTTGCTGACCTTGCCCAATGGCTTCAAAGATGTATGAAGTCATTACAGTATTTCTTGGTTTGAAGATGCATCAATCGTGTGGTGCTTCTTGTGTGAGTCACAAATTAAAAGTCTAGAACTTATTTCACGTGGAATGTTAAAGTCTTACATAGCTAAGGTACCTGAGTCATGTGACAAACAACACAAGCAACTAATTAGCCAAATATAATAATAAGCTTATTAATTTTGTGAACTATTGTTAAGAGAAAAAAGGAGAACAGAGGTTGGTTCTAAGAAGCACCATTTCCTTGTCATCACAACTGTAATGTGCCTGCAATTTTGGTTTGGCAATGAAACTTAAGTAGCAGGTAAATAATAAACCAATCAAATAAAAGTCATGAAACTTTAGGGATACTATTTTTTTCTTTTTATTTTTCCCCTGTTTAAAATTAAAGTAAGTCTTGTCTTCCAAGTTAATAATATATTAATACTTGTTAGAATTTCATTGACTTTTAAATGACAAAATTGAGAAAAAATATTTTTGACCAACTCAAAATAAAATTCATAAAACTTGGAAGTTTAATTTGGCACTTGTATATAACAACATTGTATTAGAAATAGAATTTGCAACATTTATTAAGAGTTGGCCTAGCTTAACTAACATTTTGAGGCTGAATTGAATATGAAGATTAAGAATCTAATTCCAATGCCTCCTGAATATGTACAATAATGGCTAGTTCAGGAACCAACAAGATTGAGGTGAATATGTAATGTAATTGACCAAACAAAGCTCTAAGACCCACATATTCATGTCTTCCATTGTGTCTAAATCTTAATGGAATGGGAAATTGATCAGTGTAGACACTAGACAATGACTAATGAAATTTTTAACAAAAAGGCTAAGCCTGTGTACTAATTAAGGGCCTCAAAATAAGGTCAACCTTCTTGATGGCTTCTTAAATTTGTTCAATCCATGTTTTGTGTTGGTATATATAGCCTTGACCTCATCTCTTATTATGTTATTGAGAGTGACACATGCTTTTCTATAATGCACCAAAGTTGGCTTCAATTCTTCAAATTCCCATTTTATCATCCTACTTCCATACAAGGTATAAACCTTCTAAACCGAACTTTATCACTTTGACCCACTTGCTGTTTGCAAGTTTGAAACATGTCATTATATCCACGTTATGTGTAGCTTAGTCACTAATTGCTGATCCAGAAATCGAAGTTATGGAAAATGTTGCTGATTGTGGGAATTTGTGTTGATTTTTGATGCATTCATGTACTGAACGAAGGACTTTTACTATTACAAATGAAGTGAAAGTAACTCTAACTTTTACTTTTTTTGTTGAATTAAGTAAAATAGATATAATTTTCCGTTAGTTTGGATTGATGGTGTTTATATATTTTTTTCTTTGTGTTTGATCAGTTACTGAATTTAATAGTATTGGACAGTTATCCGGTATATCGACATGAGTGTGTGGAATATGGTATTCATTGTACCACCAAGTAGGTTGTTTTATTGCATAGCCTAAGGGTGCTGTGATTGTGGAGAGTTTATTAGTATGGAATACCGAGTTATTTTGGGACTTAGTTAGGTAAGGTACTTTGTGATGCGATTTTTGAGGAAGATGATTATTAGGTTAAGTATAGCATGTTTTAATTTGGAGTGTTGGTGGTGTCACGTTCATGGTCTGTTCGTGTTCTTCTTTCTGGACGTAACTGACATTCTGCTTGCTCGATTTGCCACAGTATTGCTGAATGGTTTTGCGAGGTACAGAGTCCCAGGGAAAGTTGGGGCAGCAGAGACAGAGCCAAATTTTTTTAATGTCTTCTTGTAGCAGAACGGTCCACGAATTGGATGCAGAGGATAAAGAAAATTTTAACGTCTCCGAGGATAGCGAGAATTGTGATGCAACGGTATGAGTGGCTTTGGTGTATAATTTTGTAGGTTGTATAGTAATTGTAATTTAGGATTGTTAGTGGTAACCTTAACTAGTCAGCTTGTCTATGTGCAGGAGACGCTGGTGGATACAGGGATGGAGGCAGAGGCAAAGGAGTTGGAGATAGAATCACCGGATGAACGACACGGTGAGCAAAATGGCAGGGCTGAACATGTAATGCTAAGTCATGCATAGATATTAGAGATGGAGTTTGCTAACTCGGATGAGGCGTGTCGTTTCTATGAGCAATACAGTCGAGCAAAGGGTTTTGCCATGCGACAAGGGAAGAAAATGAAGAATAGGAAGGGTGAAATTGTTCGCTACATGTACCTGTGCAATAGAGAAGGATTTAGACATAGAAAATGGCTTCAGATGCAAGATCGGAAGAGGGAGCACAAGGTTGTAACCCGCTGCGGGTGTCAGGCTGAGATGAGGATAAAGCGGAAAGCCGATAGCACCAGTTGGTATGTGTGTCGTTTTGTGGATGAGCATAACCACGACCTTCTTCCAGCAAAGTTTGTGTCATACCTGCCAGCTTACAGGAAAATATCAGATGTTGATGTAGCCCACATCGAAAGTTTGAAGCAAGTTGGGATTTCAATTCCAAAACTTTATGAGTCTATTGCTGCCCAGGCGGGGGGTTTTAACCTAGTTTCATTCACGAAGAGAGATATGTATAATGTGGTTAGGCGGCAACGTGAAATGCACTACGGCGATCTAAATGCCGCATTACGGTATTTCAATTCTTGTGCAAGGGTAGATGAGAACATGTATTGGCGATACCAGGTTGGGGATGAGCAACAAATGTGTGATCTGTTTTGGAGTGACGGGTGTAGTCAACATGATTACAAAATATTTGGTGATGTTTTGGCATTTGATGCGACGTATGGACGAAACAAGTACAATCTGCCGGTGATTGTGTTTTCCAGGGTGAACCACCACAACCAAACATGTGTCTTCGGTGCAGCCATGGTGTCTTCTGAAACACAAGCGGCATATGTGTGGGTGTTGGGAAGGTTTTTGGAGAGCATGGGAGGGAAAGCGCCTAAAGCGGTTATTACTGATGGGGATAGAGCAATGCGGCTTGCCATTCAGGAAGTGTTTCCAGAGGCTCATCACAGGCTTTGTGCATGGCACCGACTGAAAAATGCAACTGTAAATGTGTGTAAGCCTCGCTTCACAACTCTGCTTAGAAATTGCATGCTTGCTGATGTTGAGGTTGAGTAGTTTAAGAGGCAATGGGATGCAATGATGGATGAATGTGGGGTGTGGGAAGTAGAGTGGGTAAAGGATTTATATGCTAAGAATATGTCATAGGCAACGGCGTACATACGTGGATGCTTTTATGCTGGGCTGAGGACAACATCTCGGTGTGAGTCACTGCATGCAAAAATGGGGAGGTTTGTGGAAAAGCGATACGGAATCTTGGAGTTTGTGATGAACTTCCAACGGTGTGTTGATTTCCTAAGGAATAATGAGGAGGAACTTGACTTTAGGTCGTTGTATGGGAGCCCCGTGCTCCAAACTCAGTTTCCAGAGCTAGAGAAGTCTAGTGCATTGAACTACACAAAGGAAATATTTGTGCGTTTTAGAGATGCGCTGAAGAGAAGCATGCGGATTACTATTGTAGAGTGCAACAAATTGGAAGATCGGACGGTTTATGTGACACAGAAGTATCGTAGGCCACAATTCTGGTGGACTGTTGCCCACCATTTTCGAGAGGATTCCTTTTTTGTAGTTGCCTGAGGTTTGAGTCGTTCGGACTACCTTGTGTGCACATACTTGCGGTGTTGGTACAGTTGGACATAGGTTGTCTTCCAAAAAGCATAGTGTTGAAACACTGGTCAAAGACTGCAAAAGTTGAGCTGGAGGGGTCTTCCCTCATGAACGAAGAGGGGGATGTGAATGCAGTATACAAGGTGCGATTGGGTGCTTTCCTGCAGCATTGTAAACGGCTGGCAAGAGTTGCGTGTATGCGAGAGAATGATTTCAAGAGTTATTTGGAGAAGATAGTTGAAGAGACCGCTTTCTTGAAAATGAAGAATGGTGTTGGGACTGCCGGCAGGTGTAGCGTTGATGGTGTAGAAGAAGGAGTGCGCGATCCCGTTGCGGTTCGAAGTAAGGGAACTGGGCGTGGACAAGAGCCTTTTGGGTGTCAGGGAAGAAAGCGGCGCAAGTGCAGCACCTGTGGTGTAGTTGGTCATCGCCGAACTCGTTGCCCGAGCGGTCCACCAAGTCAGCCAACATGTAGCCGACAGAAGATATTGTACCCCATAGTGAATCACAGAGCCATGCTCCGGTACGTACAGTGACTAACCTTTCTAGTAGGAAAAGTTTGTGTTCATGATGTGCTATATGGATGTCAAATATTTTTCTTGGCAAACCAGCTCAATATACTAAGTAGTTTGGTAGTGAATGACTAAATAACCTTCTCGGACTCACTGTGTGGCATACACAAATCTGCAGTATGAGTATTGGTTCAAAATGGTAGATCCCTCTTTGTTAATGGATTGATTGGTGGGTTGATAAACCCCATTTTGAGGGTTTATCTTGTGTTGATTTCAGGGGTTTTATCAATGATTCCACACACTTTCTATATGAAAATACAAGATTTTGTGTTCCTTTCTTAGTTTTGCCCCATGGATGAAAACATGCTTATTTTGCACTAAAATAGATACATTTCTAATCTTCTCTAGATGCCATTCGATGCCGTGACCTATATGTTAAGTGGTTTCAGAATATAGGGCAAGGGATGGACCGGAAGAGAGAAGGAGGACGGGTGCAAAGGAAGGGAGCATGAGAATTGAGCCTTGGAAATCTCAGCATGGGCGCGTGCGCGCGCTTGACGCGTCCGCGTGGATGGAGCAACTAGAAGTTGAAGCCAAGAGCCAAGCCACGAGCCGGCTTACGTAGCGGCTAAGCCATGATCTTCATGGGCGCGCACGCGTACATCACGCCTCCGCGCACATTACAAGATGGTGGCGCGCGCGCGTACCTTGCGCCGATGTTCGAATATGATTTTTTGAGAAGTCACGTGACTTAGGCGTGGGGGTAGTTGGGAATCCCATTTTGGGGAAATGCCTTGGCGGGAAAAGCTTAAGAAGACCAAAGGAGGAAGGGTTAAGGACACTTAGTTCATTTTCTAGATTTTAGATTTTTTTGGGAGGTTAGTTAGTTACACTCTTGGAGAAGGAGAGAGATTCCAAGCTTTCTCTAGGGTTCATCTTCATCCAAATTCTGAACTTTCAATCACTCTTTAGTGAGATCCATTACAATTCTCACTTCACTTTGTTCATGTCATAGATTTTCTTCTCCAATTTCAAGTAGTAGTTGTAATTGCTCAATTCTCATAGATCTAGAATTCAACTTTGTAATTTTGGATTTCATCAATACTTTGAGAATTTGATTTTCATTGTTGCTCTTTGATACTTGTTGTTAGTTCCTTATGTTGCAATACTTTTAATTCTACTTTTCTTCTCATTTTACTATGACTTTCTTTCTTGCTCATCAAATGTTTGATAAAATGTCAACACTAGTTATGGAGTAGAAATTACTCACTTGGCATAGGGTTGGGCCATTAGAAGAAGTTGAATAGTTGTGTCAATTGTTGATTTGGAATTAGGGATTGCTAATTGACTTGGAGTGCACTAAAGCTAGATTCCCATGAGGTGAAGCTAGGACTTGTGACTCAAGTTGATTATCTTCATTTGACTTTCTTCTATACCTAGGGGATAACTAAATGAGGCAAGGCCTAATTGTTGTCATCATTGAATGAACTATAAGGATAGAAATTCTAATGCCAACCCTAAGCCAAGTCTTTTAATGATTGATTGTTTGTTTCCTATTACTTTGCTAAAACCTTCAAAGAATCCTAACAAGGCTTTCTAATCAATAAGATGCACACTTTGGCAATTCCAAGGGAGGACGACTCGGGAGACTTGTACTCTCGGATATAGATTGTAGGATTGTTTGGTACGAAATTTAAGTGTCGATTAGACTATACTCACGATCATATTCATCTTTGGATTCTAATTCGGCATGCTAAATTTCGTTTATCATGGGTCCGTTAATTAAGTAGATGATAAAGATCCATTTCATATGCATGCACTAACACTGACATAAAGTGGGGAATTTGATCCTAATTTCGGTGTGGTTCGTAGGTGGCCGGCGATGAAGACCAAAGCCAGAGAGGTAGCAAGACCGTGCGTGTGATTGCAAGCCCGTTGACCGATAACTAAAGTCCAGCAAGTGGAGTTCATGTTGTTGGGAAGTAAACCGTAGTGGAATGTTTGTCTACTAATTGGCTAATTTCACTTGTAAATTGATCCATATGTCTGTGATTGCAGTAAGTTATGTTCTTGAATAGGATATAATAGCGAAGGGAGAACTTTTCTATGTATTCATTTTTACTATGAAGTTCTCAGTATTCAGCAAAACTTATGACTAGAACTTGTTTGTTTGGCAAAACAGCTTCTCTAAAAAGTTATGTTCTTGATTAGGATAGAATAGCTAATGGAGAACTTTTCTATGTATTCATTTTTTCTAGGATGATATTAGCATTTAGCAAAAGTTATTACCAGAACTTGTTTGTTTTGCAAAACAGTTGCCCTGAAAACCGTGCAATATAAAATTGACAGCTTGATTATGAGTTACGTCCTTATTTTTAGCTTCTTGATGCATTATATTGTTGCAGGATATGTGTAGTTTACAACTAGAGAGTTAATGGGTGAAAGAATACTGAAAGCATAAAACGTTGTTACTAAATTAAAGCTCCTAATGGCTTTAGGTAAATAAAGGAAGAGTTGACATCATTAACTTTTTATTCAGTTAGAATAACTTTCCGTTTCTAACCAGGGAACATTAACCCATCATGCAGAAAACTCATAAAAAACATGTAAAAGTTGATGGGTGAAAGAATACTGAAAGCATGAAACATTGTTAATAAATTAAAGCTCCTAATGGCTTTAGCATGAAACGTTGTTACTAAATTAAAGCTCCTAATGACTTTAGGTAAATAAAGGAAGAGTTGACATCATTAACTTTTTATTCAGTTAGAATAAATTTCCGTTTCTAACAAGGGAACATTAACCCATCATGCAGAAAAATCATAAAAAAACTTATGTAAAAGTTGATATCCAGCAAACATTTCACTAGTTAAATAAAACAAGTCAAAAGATAGACAGTCAATTAGGCAGTGTTGTTGACAATAGCACAATTGGAGATGTCAGGTCACAAAAAAAAAACCAAATATATAGAAGTAGGAGTTTGCGCCAACAAGAGTCTGGTTGTCATAAGACTAGTCGGTAATTACATGTAGTGTCACATGAAATGTTGATAATTGTTCGACAACTGGAATGAATTACATGGGTTCCCTAAGTTAGGCAACAAAAATTAGGCCACCCACTACACACATGTGTGGCCATGTTTTAGTTGCAACAAAAAATCCTTAAATTAGTTTTATAGACCAACCTAAACTGCACTACACCAAATGCAAGCTGGCCATGCTGACATTGTACAAAATATTTACCAAAATGCAACAGTAACTTGTTCCAACATTATACATAGTGACAAGTCACCGAATCAAAAAAATGGAGCATCTATAGCGGTCTGAATGCAGCAAACTGCATGTTTTACATGCTGCCCCTGCTCACCGAATCCTTGTCATTGCAGGATGTGATAACTCGCGAAACAACCTCAGCCTTGCAGTCGATGAACCCATGGCACTGGTTGACATCCGAGTGAACAATGTTTAAGGCAGCCCTCATGCGCACGTGCTCGCTGTTCCCCTGAAACAATTGCAACCAAAGAATGGGTTACTAATACAAAAGCAAGGTTTGCATGTTGCCTTAATTCTCTTTGCAATTATGTTAACATGGCAGTTGGCTACCAGCAACGACTAACAAAAGAAATAAGGTCAGGAGGAGGTTGGTTCACGGACCATGTGGCGGAATAATTTAATAGAGAAGCCCCCATTGTGTTGTAGCCAGGATAAACACCATATTGCAGATTCCGCGCTACATAAAGTTTTGAAATAATTTAATAGTTGATGAAATTGTTAACACCAGGCAAAATTAAAAAAATTCATTTTTTTGAGGCAGTGTGCATGAGTAACCTGTCCCGGTCTTTTGGTAGACCCTGTGGGTAGATGAAGTGTCCCCAATTGCAGGGGTCAAGGTTTGTGTGGCGGAAGTTAATGAGGTTCCTGCTGTGGACGAACATTTTCCCCAAAGCATGACACTACATAAAATAGGAAGAAACAAGTCAACCCATGAATGGCGTCCGGAAGGAATGAAAACTGACGTTACCGAATAAAATAGTAAATGAAGTATAGCTCACGATCTTAGTCATGTTGGACTCCCTTCGCACAATACTCTCCGGAGACTGGTTCACATCCAGGGCATATATTTTCGATGCCTTAACGTCCAGCAGCATAACATACTAGGCGTCTCCGGCTTCCCAAATTGGCACAAACACCTGACCCGGACAAGAAATGAAGGCAAGATAGCACTTCAGCCTCAGTGGGTATATACGCAGAATGCCTTTTTCTAAAAAAAATGGATGACAACCTTATTTTATTAAACAACAAGCTTACATGTTCCAGGTTTTCGGTTTGAGGCATCCAACGTCCCTCGTAACTGTTCTGCAATTGTGAGATGGGAGCATCGGCAAGCACAGCAATAGCAAAGTCATACGGAAAGTACCAAATCCTTGCTGCCTTGTTTCTCATGGCCTTTAGTGATGCTATCATGGCAGATGTATTGATGAGCTGTAACCATGTAAGGAAAAATAGCATTTACGACCACAGTTATTTTTGGATCTACAAAGTGTGTGTCGTGTTATTACGTTAGCTGTGCATGTGTTTCGACAAGTGTGCAAGAAGTAGATGTACTCACATCTGGGTGGGGTGTGTATGGGGGGGCCAAAGAGATGAATACCCCCCTAACGATCTCAAACCCACTGAGCTCGAACAAGACCTCCCTGCAGATGAAGTTGGAAATATTCGAATCGTTAGGGTTAGTATCATGTATAAGTAGAAACAATTGAATTCTCGAAAAATGCAACACCTGAAACTAACGAAAGAGATTCTAGTGACATAAGCATGCAGTGATGTTTAGCTTGTAAACATAGAAAAACATTGGAGAGAATCCAAACCCAATCCGTAACCAAGAAAGAAAAAAAAGGAAACAGCGATTCAAATATTCTGGACTTGATAAACAAATAATAAAATTACACGACGTTGTCAGAATTATTTTAACCAACCTCAGAGCAGCCAAGAAATAAGTCCACCACATTAATTGGACAAATTTGTCAACACAGGAAAATCATAAACTCAGCAGCTCCAGAAGTCAGAAAGTAAGTTTGTTCATTTCGAAATAGCAAACAAAATAGTAAAAAATTACAGAACATCCGCACAACAACAGCACACCAGTACTTAAGTTTAATTAAGTAACTTAACAATCTAAGCACATTTAAGCCAAAGCATTCTCTAAAATCACATAATTAAAAACAGAAACGGTCAGCACTGAACAACAAAGAGCCAAAAATCACATAACATCAGCCAAGAAGACACAAACCAGAGTGCCAGACGGCATAGCTGTAGTGAGCAGATCCATTCAATGAAAAATACAGTTTGATAGCATACTAACTAAAAAAGAAACACGAACGCAGGGCACTAGTTCTGAGGTATGTGACACAATCAGTATTAATCACCAAGTTAAATTACAATCACTTCTTTAGGGTACGACCATATAATTTATCATCAAGAAACTTCAACCAACTTTAAGAACAAGAAAGAATTAGAAGCACGTACAAACCAGTAACAATTTATCGCATTCAATTTTTCATGAATCAGTTGCAGGATTCGCGTTGGGTTAAAGGGAGGGCCCTTGAGCACGACGACACAGTTTGATCGAAAACCAACCCCGGTGAACCAGGCCGCGAAATTACCACCAATGGAGGCCCAATGAAGGACGGGGTTGTGTTTTGGGGAGAAAGTAGGACAGTATGTAGGAGACCGAGGTTTGAATAATGGGCCTCGAGAGGGGGCGATGGCTTAACGGCACTCTGGACTACAACCTTGCTCTTCTTTATTAAACATGCACGCAAAAACGATGCTGTCTCATACAAACTGGTGGTTGTGCAATGGAAGGGGCACTACAAAAAAAATGATATAAAACGGCATTAATAATATGGCGGTTCTATAATATTGCCATAATATTTGAGTATTATGACGTTTATGATTATTGTCGTAATTAATTGGTAGTTAACGGCGTTTTTTTTGGCTTCTGGCGGTTTTAAACGCCATTATCAATTTTTATAAAATGCTCAACCCTAAATTAACCCATCATTACTGTAATGAACTTGAAATGCTGCCAGTGTGAGAGAAATCTTGAAGCTCTCTGCCACTGCGATCTCCTCTGTCACGATCTCTCCTCCGACGACTCCTCTCTCCAGCGACGGTCTCCTCCGGCAACGTCTCCTCCAGCGGCGTCTCCTCCAGCAATGACCTCCTTCTGCGATGTCTTCTCCAGTGACAGTCTCCTTCGGCGACGTCTCCTCTTGCGACTTCTCTTCCAGCGGCTTCTCCTCCAGCGACGAAAAGAGGAAAACACTCTTTGTAATTGTTATATTCTTGTGATTTGCTATAAAATTATACAATTGCTTTGCTTTTCTGGATGAGTTATGATTTGACTACGACAGAATACTCTTAAAATTAACTTTCTAAGAGATTATATTTAGTTTATTGAACTATAGCAATTTCTCATGTTAGTATACTCATCTTTGTCAGGGCTTTGTCCTGTCTGATCCAAAGAATAGGATGTTCCTTTGCAGTTTTCTCATTGTTATGGTTTGTGGTGCTTATTTAGTTGGCAATGCATTCACCATCAAGGAGTATAAACAAGTAAGTACGAATTTCTATTCCAAACTTTTAACTCTGAAATCTGAATTGCTAGACAGAAAGAGAAAAGATTGTTATAGCTTAACTTTTTGTAGGTTCTTGTAGTACAGGAAAAAAGAGGTAGATTCCATGGAATTGGCTACTGGAAGTTACCTTCTGGAGTTGTCGACGCGGTATGCAGTACAGGAGATTTTTGCAGCATGGTTATTGTAACTTTTGTATGGAATTTAATCTTGATATATCGTTGTGACATTGTATTTATGAATTGTATTAACTAATTTAAAAACACAATATGTATGTATGATTTTCACTGAAATTCTAACTCTATTTTCGATATATTAAGCACAAAAGAGGCATATTAATGATTTTCTTAGGAGGAATTCGAATTTTCAGTGATTGAACAAAAATCATTAATCACCATCACCAAGTCCTGTTTTTCTATTTTTCAGGGAAGTGCAGAATTCATTCTTTGGGAAATCAGATTTGTCATTTCTTTGCATCTTGCGCCCTCTTTCTGTTGAGATCAAAAAGCAAGAATTGGAAATTGAAGCAGCTCAGGTACTTTTGTTTGACGATTTCACATCATTCTTCTGTTTATTTTGTTCACCCAACGTAACTTTTCAGCAACTGATACTATGAGTATGAGATGATAGAAGGAGAAATATCCAAAAGATGAACCTAGTGGTGCTAATAAGTTATTTTCTTAATATACAGAAAGAAGAATTAGGATTTGACCACCAGGAGGTAGCCATGCCATTTGTGCCTCCACCAGATAAGGTAAGTTACATGGTTATTTATATTAATTAAGATTTAAGAATGAAAATGTGTTGCTGATTTCAGATTATTAATTGTTTCTAGCTTTTGTCAATGGAGGAGCTGCCGGAGAGATGCCTTACTGACCCTCGTCTTCCAAAGTAAGATTTTGGGGGGTGCAATGTGTTGTTAAAGAATATGTATAAGATTCTATTTAGAGAACATTCATGTATCTAAAGCTAAGGATCTCTGATGACTAAGTTTGTTGCTTCAGAACTTACCGGAACAAAATTGCTACAACTAAATTCACCCCTTGGCCAATAGAGATACGGTTCTGTGAACTTACAACTTCAACTAATCAGACCAAATCTCCTCCCAGGTAATACTTTGCTGGGGGAAAAGAAGGGTAGATCAATTCTTTGCCTTTTTTAATACTTGTTTAAATATTTTATGCAGTTTGAATTTTTGGTTTAGAGCAAAGGGAAAACTTTCAGATGATCAGGCCTTGCATAGGTACATTATCTTGTATCACTTTGGAATACTTAACATTAAGCATAAGATTTCTTGGATTTCATATTTTTTGTTTGTCCATTAGGTGTGTGGTGGCATTTGCTTCTAATTTAATATTTCTTCAAGTAGCTTTGGATCCCCACCGGAAGCAGGGTATGAAGGCAAGCTCTGTTAGTCTTGATCATGCGTAAGTACACAATTAACATTTTTTACATCTCAGGCATACCATACAAGAGTTTTCAATTCTTCAAATTCATTTCTCAAGATGTGGTTTCACCGACCTGTAATAGCTGATGACTGGATACTATATGTGATGAGTTTCACAATGTTCCTCTTTCAAATGAACAATGAACCAATCAATCAATATTTGACTATTGTGACTTTTCCTTCAAATGTGTTCTGCAGATTTTTAGTCCTAGTGCCTATAATGCACGTGGCACTGTCACAGGCCAGATGTTCAATCAGAAACGAGAGGTAAGTGTAATATCATTTGTACATAATCTCCATAAAAAATCACATTCCTAGCACCCAAAATGAATGAACCATCCTTATTAGCATTTTCCCAATGACTTATTCTTCAATATGCCATTGAAATCCAAAACTATAAAAACAAGATTCCTTTGATTCCTTTTAATGTAAATCAGGGCAAGATTCCTTTGATTGGCTGTGGGGGCATTAGCAGGTAAAACTGCACGTTTCTCCTCTATTGCATGTGTATAGTTTGGTTTCTAGCTAGCTACCTACCTACCTGTTATAAGTATTCTTTTTATGATTTAAAATTAGAAATAAATTATACAATAATTTCTCATAAGTTTTGGTATCAATTAGTGGTGAGGATGCATACAAGAAAATAAGATCTGGAGCAACTCTTGTTCAGCTATATACTGCTTTTGCTTATGGGGGACCTGCACTTATTCCACAAATGAAGGTATTAAAAGTTGCACATGTTCAAGATTGGGGTATATGTCTACTAAATTTTTGTCTTTACATTCACAGATTTTGCTACCATTTGGCTTAGATAAGTTTTTTATCACCAGGGAGAGTATTGAATTTATGTGGCATTTCTGAAAATCTTATATGTCTTCTAGTCAAGTGTTCATCATGTATCTTTTGTACTATGTTCTTTCTCTCTAAATGCTTTTCACTGCTGCATCTAACTTTCAAATTTCAATACATATCATTATATCCATTACAAATTATGTATTAATTCTTTCTCATTAAAATCTTCTTTTAAACTCAAAAAAAGAAAAAGTAATAATTAAGCTATTATATTTTTAAACCCCACTTATTGCCAGCTTATTATATTTCTAATAATAAGGCATAAATGTGACATAAGAGTGTTTATTCAATATTAGTCACTACCGAAATACGATTCTTTATTATTGATAGTGTTGCCATTAATAAAACCATTAATTTAATAATTCAATGTGTTTAAAAAAATTCTAATTCTTTCTATGTGGCTATTTATCATTCTCTAGTAGTGAAGACTCTTTCTTCGTGCAACAATCGATTTCAACAAGCTTAGCTACCTGGAGAAATTAAATTAAATTCATAATAATCCATAATAGAATAATGTACACATAATTAATAATGCATCTATTCTATAACTATAATAAGTGACTAATAGAATGTCAAATGATATCATTTCTTATTAGTGATTGATTCAGTCTTATTACATGCCATCCAATCACTTTTCATAATCTTGGTATAACCTCATAACTAAAAAATCTTCCAGAGGTTGATGTGCGGATTGTTGATGATGATGTTACAATCAAACTCTTCCAGAGGAAGAAGATTAACTGTCTGCTTTCAGTCGCCAAGTTTCTGGATGAACTTCAGTTAGAACTTCACCATGTTGCAGGCGGACATGTTGGCAAATATTACAGTTTCTTGTTCAATAGCAAGGTTGGTATTTCTTTTTGACATGAAACTAACAAGGGCAATCATAAATCTTTTGAATCACATTGTTATGCTTCTGTATTTTAACTATGGCCTATTTCACTGAGGCAGATAATAGATGGTTCTTCAGTCTATGCTAGTGTGATCGATGTTATGGACACTCAGTATGCAGCAGCAGTTCCACATACAGGTAGCTATTAGGTTAAGGGGATAATAGTTTCAAGTTTAGGCACTGCACCAAAGTTCAAGTAACTAGTTACATGTACGAAAATAAGAAAAGAGAACTGTCTGTATTGCAAATTATGATCCGTCGAGGTTATTAAGTAACCTTAGCAGTCTCTAACTTCTCAAAGTAATAATTAGTGGATATGATTTGCTTAATTATTTGTATAGGAATTATTACTTTTAATTTTTAATACTAAAAATTAGGGCAATTTACATAAATAAATAAAGTGGGAGAATTATTTACGTAAATGTACAAATCTGTTTGTTGTTACAATTTTGTGCAAAAATGAATATTATGTAAACCGTGGCAACCCACCACGGTTTCAAAACAAACATAAACCGTGGGAGGTCACCACGGATAAGGAAGAAATTATTTTGCATGTAAACCGTGGGAGGTCACCACGGTTTACGTTGGAAGAAGGGTGTTCATAAACCGTGGGGAGTCACCACGGTTTATGTGGACTTAAATAAGGTGGTGAAGATCTATATATATGTGGGTGATTGAAGCATCAGAAGAGATCATTCTCACAATGTGCATTATAATATAAACCATACATGAATACATGAAACACTCTGAATCAGGCACTCTCTACATAGCAAGGTTGCGAGAACCGGACCGGTCAATGAACCGGTGAGGTTACTGGTTCAATGGTTTAATGGTTCCACCGGGGTTCAACCGGGGTTCAACCGATTTAATTAAATATTAAATAAAATTATTAAAAAACCTAAAAATAATTTTAAATATATTAATTTAATAAAAAACCGTTAAAAAAACCGTTAAAAAACCGGCCGGTTTGACCGGTTTAGCGGTTAACCGACCGGTTCGACCGGTTTTTACCGGTTTTTTGCTGGCCGGTTTTTGAGCTTACCCGGACCGGTTAACTGACCGGTTCCCGGTTTTTCCGGTTGAACCGGCCGGTCCGGTCCGGTTCTCAGAACCATGCTACATAGTCAAAAGATAAATATTATTTAACAGTAAGTCTGAAATACATAAACACTAACAATAATGCACATTACATAAAGTAATTAGGATGCTGAATACATAACGTAGCTACCAAGATCAATACATAACGTAACTAACATGATCAACACATAACGTAACTACCATGATGAATACATAAACAAAGAAACAAAGTACTGGACAGGAAGATATAGCATAACTAATCAGAATCCTCAATGGTGTCACTGTCATCGTCATCGAACTGGCCAAGCAAGTGCCCTCCGGTGCCACACAAAGTAGGACGTCTAACCCGCCTAGGTCGCTGATCTGGCGCTGGTGCTGTGGGGTGTGCGGGAGCCGCGCTGAAAGCGGAGGCAGGTGTACCTCCTAAAGCAAACCATGGGTCGGACGGCGAAACTGCTGGCTCGTTCAGGTCAACTGCCAACTGAGCCTGAACATCGTCACTGCCTGGCTGCTACCCACGAAACTGGGCATCCTCCTCAGGCATCTGTGGCCTATAATGGGTCTGATCATCATCCCTAAGCATGTCAGCTATGTCTCGGTAAAACTCGGACTCAGTAACGGGATCAGCAATGTCCACCCCAACAGTTGCGGTCGTAAACTCGGCATAACCAAATGGGCTCACGTTCGCAAACATCTGTGAGCTAGAACCCACGTCGAACGTCGGCTGATCCATGGCTGATGCTGATCCAACTACATCCTCAGCGGCGACGTGACCAGTGCCGCCCCCCTGCTCGGATGGTCCTCCATCAGGCCCACCTCGACGGTCAGGCCGCGCAGGTGGCCGTCTGCCTCTACGTCGAGGAACACGGTAGTCCACTGGATCCCAGCCTCAGCTCCAGGAACGTCCTGCTCCAATCGGTCGGCAAACTCCCTCCACTCGCGATCCGTGGTCCGGGTCCCAATACGGCGACGCCTATCAACTCGTCTGTTATCCGGTCTGTCATAAACATGAACTCTAGGAGGTGCCTGGGACGACCCTCTGTGACGAGCCTCCTCAGTCACACAATCGGCCTCGGATCCTGAAATGCTACATCTGGGGATAGGAACCTGTGCGCCACACGGCACCACCACTCGAGGTAATCTGATGATGGACCAGGGTCGAGGACACGATCGACCCATATGACCGACTGATGCCGGTTCTCCCAATACTGGTGCCACTCCCGATAATATGAAGGAAACCACCGGTCCCCACCCCTACCATCCTTCGCATGTAGCCAATCTATGTTCAGAGCTACATCTGGGAGAGGCTGAACACCGCCGAACTGGGGTAGAACCCTATCCACCTGATGCCACTCTATCGCAGCAAAATATATGAGGCTAGTGACGGCCGTCCACAGCCGTCGGTGCTGATCAACTAGTATCTCGGATGAATAACAGCAGTAACATCAGCAGAAGAGTAAGGCTCCCACACAAACTGCATAGAACACAGTAAGACGTTCATGAGGCAGTGCAATGTAAGAAAAACTAGATCTACCATCAGTAATAAATAAGTCACTCACGTCGTGGACAAGCAACCGATCAAGTGCAAGGCGTGCGGAAACTAATCGCTGTGCCCCTGCATCGTTCCTCGGAACAAACTCCGCCCACCTACAATTTAAATTTACATGATGTCAAAACAAACCATAACACAGTTGCAATTTTTACAATTTATGAACGCATATTTTTAAACCATACCTAGAAGCAAGCGGAAAACCAAACCAGTCAAAACCAGTGGGCCTCAGAGTGGGAAACCTCCAGAAAATCCAAGACTGTAGTAGGTGTAGCGGCCCAGCCAAGTTAACGACGTTCCTGTTTGTACCACGACAAAGACACCTATACAACCAGGCTAGTGCAGCGGATCCCCAACTATATCTGCCCAACTCATCCAATGATGCCAAATAAGGCAACCAGCGAAGGTGTACCCTGTTTGCATTCTTGTCCGCAAACAGCTGAGACGACAAGAGCATCAGGATATAAGCCCGTGCGTATACATGAACTGTCTCATCAGTAGCATCTGTAGGGAGAACACGAAACCTCTCGTGGAACCAGGTGTAGCACACTGTCATCTGCTTCACTTTACTCTGCGGAGGCAACTCCCCGAACAACTCCCGGAACCACACCCATGCTGGTCTACCGTGTTCCATCAGATTCTCAAACTCAGTCAAGCACCCACTAACGGGTGCACCATCAATCGGCAAACCCAGTTGATACGCAACATCCTGAAGAGTAATGGTGCACTCACCAAACGGCATGTGGAACGTGTGGGTCTCCGGACGCCAACGCTCAATAAATGCGCTAAGCAGAGGCTCATCAACCCAGAACCAATGACTGTTTAGCCTAGCAAGATGATACAACCCCGCAGTCTCCAGATAGGGTATAACCCTGTCATGTAAGGGCATATTCTGCTGCCGCCTAACGGCTGTAATAACCCTACTAGGCTGCAAAACGTTCGTAATAAATAAATCCATTAACATACAACGATTACAAACAACAACATACATAATACTGGTGCTAAGATAACTGTGCACATTAAATTCATGGATTCTCTTATCCTCTACTAAATACTGAAGCTAACAAAACTGTGCACTCACAACAACAAATTAACAATTTAAATTCATGAATAAAACCTTGAATAAAATACAATAAGGATAACAACAAATTGTGCAAAAATACTAAAAAACACAGTAAGAAGATAAATAAGCATAACAAATTATGCATTACTTACAAAACCGATAATATCATTAATATTTATGTAAATATATTAATCAGAATCACAAAACAGGTAAACGTAATAAAATAAAAATATTTACTACCAATATTCCTACTAACATATCAATTGCTATATTAGAATTAAATTTAATTACAATAATAATAACAATAACAGTTACTAACCTCTTCGTCGATATTTCCTGCCACGTGAGCGATGCCATTTAGTCGGTACAATCGATCCTCATCCTCCTCCATTGGCCCACCACCCACTTCTCCTCACTACCTCCAATCCTTTTCACAAACTCTCTCTACCACAATGAATTCAACTTTTTTTCCAAAGGTAGCAAATGAATCCGTCCCAGCCTTCAACGGATTACATATATATAGATACACGTAAACCGCGGTGGGTTACCGGGTTTTACGTTCAAAGTTGCACTCTACATAAACCGTGGTGACTCCCCACGGTTTATGAACAAACTTTCTCCAACGTAAACCGTGGTGACCTCCCACGGTTTACATGCAAAACAATGTCTTCCTAATCCGTGGTGACCTCCCACGGTTTATGTTTGTTTTAAAACCGTGGTGGGTTGCCACGGTTTACATAATATTCAATTTTGCACAAAATCGTAACATCAAACAGATTTGCACATTTACGTAAATAATGCTTCCACTTTATTTATTTATGTAAATTGCCCTAAAAATTATATATTATGTTTGATATTTTATTTGAGTTATATAATATTTTGTTTATGGGTTATAATTTTTTGTTATTATGAAATTTTAAACAAAAAATTGTTTGCTTAATGTGGTAAAAATAATAGTTAAAAATGCATTTTTAAACGATAAAAAATGTCTTTTTTATTCAGTAAAAACAGCAGGTCATGAATGCCGTTTTAAACAACATGAAATGCTATTTTAACTCGATAAAAATGTCGGTTTCAAACGTCGCTTTAACCAATTAAAAATGCCATTTTATCCGAAAATAACGGCAGTTTAAACCGCCGTTTTAACCAACAAAAAAATGTCGTTTTATTCGGAAATAACGACGACTTAAACCGCCGTTTTAACCAACATAAAAATGTAATTTTAACCAGAAATAACGGCGGTTTGAACCGCCGTTTTAACCAACCAAAATACCGCCGTTTTATCCGGAAATAACGACGGTTTGAACTGCCGTTTTAACCAACATAATAGTGCCGTTTTAACCGGAAATAACGGCGGTTTGAACCGCCATTTTAACCAACTAAAAAACCGCCATTTTATCCGGAAATAATGGCGGTTCAAACCGCCGTTTTAACATGTTAAAAAACTGCCGTTTTAACCATGGGAATTGTGGCGGTTTTTTAACAACCGCCATAATAACCAAATGGCGCTTTGAATTTCGGCGGTTTTTGTTATCCGCCATTCAAGGTAATAACGGCGGTTCAAACCGCCGTAATAACCCTAAAAAACCGCCGTAATAACCAAATTTTTTTGTAGTGGGGAGGTAGGTTGCAATGGCTTCGCGAAGGAGGGGAAGTGAGGGAGCAAGCCTTCTGCATCTAGATTCTGCAGGTCACGAAGGAGTTCGTTTTGGGGCTCAGGACTGAGTAATTGGGTTAGGGTGCAACATCTTGAAAGCCCAACTTTTGGATTGGGATTCCAAAAAATTATAAAAAAATATTTTTTATCTTTGAAATTCATGTTTACAATAATTTTTTGTTCTCTTGAAATGACTCTTATGTAAATTTTAATCATTTTGTAATGAAAGTGAAATATAAACTTGTAATACATTGAAATATCCTCAAATGAAAAAGATGTTTTAGTGTTTTCTTAAAAATGACACCAAAAAATAATTTTTATTTAAGTTTTAAAAAGAGTACATCTGTCATCTAAATTGAGTACTATAGTCTTGTAAAGGTCAAATTCGAATTTGTCGTTCCTAAAAATTGCACACAATATGAATTTAACGTATACAAATATTTTAAAATAAAGTTTTTTAGATGAAGCTGAAAATGTTATCTTGTTATTTTAAAAGTAACTTGTATGAGTATTTTAATTTTGTCACATTTTAAATTTACAATTTTTAATACAATTAAGTAGATTATATTCTAAAATGGTTTTTTAATTTCTTAGCGTAAATGCTGAAAACAACATGTTTTCGGTATTTTAAAGGCTAACTTTACAATGTTTTAACCTTTTTAATTTTAAATTAAAATTTAAAATTTCTAATAACTAAAATAAATTATTTATTCATATTAAATGTATAATAGCAATATGAAAGTTATTACGTAAAGAATGTTTTGGCATTTTAAATGTAACGCCAATTTGCAAATATTTTAGTTCTCTAATATGAATTATATAGATATTTTAATATTTTAAAATAGAAATAAAAATTTATGTTATCATACAGATAGAAAATATCAAAAATAATAATCTTTGTTCTTAATATCTAATGAATTCTTTCATTTTTTTTAAACAAGTTATCAAAAGGATAAACTTAGCTTTCAACTATTTCATGAATTTGTTACTTATTCTAACAGACCCTTTTATAATTAGTACTACTCTAAACTAAAGAAATACGAACTACATGTTTAAATGAGCCCAATCTGCCAAAAAAAAAATTACACTCCACTAAACCACTATCATTAGCTTCGTTCTACTGTTCCTTGATAATGTGGTCTGAAATTTTGTTAACCCTACCCTTATCCAATGAAAGTTTAGTGGGCTTATTTCGGCCTGTTGCTTCGTTCTTGTTTATATACTGTCCTTTGGGCCAATCGTTGTTGTTGGCCATTTTGGGTGGTTGATTGAAATCTAATCACGGGATTTAAGTTCGGCGAAGTAAGTAAAAAATGAATGTCTGCTAACGGATTACAGTAACCTCTCAGGTGCAGGACACAACTATTGTAAATGTGTGTGATAGTGTTTATTGTAACCGCGGGAGGTGTGTCTAGGGGCTTACTCAAGATTTGGAATCGGATCATCTTCTTTGTGTTGGAAAATATATGTCGCCAGCTTGCACTCATCTCTCGATAATCCCATTCCAAGAGTTGGCCGAAAGTACATATTAAAACTCTGAAAAGAAAAATTCATGCAGGTCAAAGGAAAATTCGTTAGCCTCATTCATTGTAAATGGAATATGCATGCTAGACGTGAAGCATTAACATGGATTATACCATCGGAACAGCCGGGAGGCTTGCATCCACATTGGTGGTTGACCTGCGGCTCTTGATGCTAGCAACTTGGTGGATCATTGGGCGCCGTTTGACCCCAGTTGTGGGGGGTCTCGGCGGTAGGCGGCTGAGGTTCAGAAGAGGCCGCGTAGTCATGGGTGTGATTTCCACATGGTCAAGCCGGGGGAGCGTCTCCGGTTTTCGTGTCGGAGGTGTGGAGCTATACAAACCAGCTAACTGTGTGGTACGTTCAAATTGACTCCACATTGGAAAGCTCCACAGATCCTACATAGAGTTTGTTACGACATACTACGCAAATCATACGAGGCTATGGATTAAAGAGCAATATGAAATATTTTTACCTTCCATATTGGACTACCGGGTCGTTCCCCTGGGATGGCAGCTTCGTTGGGGAACGTCTTTGGAGTGCCAACAGCCCAGTGTGGGGAGGAGGACTGCCCTGAAGATACGATCTGACTCGCGGTGGACATTTTGCCCTATGTCGAAGGCAACCCTTCTATGACAATAACATCATCTTCTGCGGGGGAGTTAGGAACAAAAATGTCCAACAATGAGTTGTCTGGGGACTGTTCCTTACGGATCTCCCTCCCTTTATCTGCTGAGGATTTCACACATTTGGTTGTCCCATGTTCATGAAGCTTCTCACCATGCCCAGATGGGTGTGCTGTCATTTCTGGCACCTTTTTGTTACCACAACTCCCTATGAGATCCAACCCATCACTCCCTTTGTGATCCCTGTTAGGCCTTGGAACCATCACAATCTGATGGTAGTCCTCATAGTGAGTTTGAATCATTTGAAGGATCTGAAGGAGCATGCCCTCCAACAGGTCCGATTTGCTCTCCAACTTTGCTATGCGAGCGTCCACATTGGCCACCTTTAGCTCGATGCCCTGCAGAATGTAGCACACAACTATTCAGAGTTTAACACGTAAGTTAGAAGCCACAAGTAAAGACAAATGCCTTCATGGTCGGGTGTAAAGGGACCTTCCCGCATAAGAAACATGTGTCGCATTTGTATTTAGGTTTTTGCTTTTTAATAAGGTAGCGACACATGCTTGGTAAGCGGGGTCCACAAGAGACAGAAACCAAAACTCAGCGCAGCGGAACACTTCATGGGGTTTCACTCACTGCCACTGCTTGTTGTTAACTCGGCATGAGGATAGTAAACACATACACCTACACAACGTTCAACCCAGGTAGGGTCTCCACACATACCTCAGCCAAATCAACTAGGCGGCCAACTAAGCCTTTCTCCTCATTTGTGACAACATCACCACCACCATCGGCTGGCTCAAACAACTGCTCCAGGGAGACGGTTAAGGTATCAACATGAGGTTAGCATGTGAGACTCTTTCAATCTATCTTAACTCACAAAAATAGACACTACCAACCACGACAACACTCTAAGCATCCACTACAGTAACACCAACAACAAAACACAAATAACAAAAGTGAAGTCACCAAGACAAACCAGCTTAACACTATGCTCCAAGTTTATGCTGTTATCCTGAATGGTACCAAGGACATCATTGGTGTCAACGCGGAGCCCGTCATTGACCCTACAGGAAACAGAAATCAAAATTTTAACTCACAAAGATCCCATTTTACCAATGTGATCAAGATAACGGCAGAGAAACTGATCACCAGCCATGTACGTGGCTTACCTGACACCAGCGGAAGGATCATGAGAATCTATAAAAAACGGGTCGAACGTTTCCATTTCTCAACTCAAAGTGTTTGCGGGGATGATAGTGTTAGGACCGTCTCCAATTTAAAATAAACACAGCTTTGTGTCCATTAAACCTCTAGGGATTTGAGCATAAATGGGATATGATGTGACTGTCACCTATCGATGTCATCAAAAGGGTAAAAGGGATGATAATCACTCCGCTTTTTAATTCCTTTGTATTTTGATGCGTGAAACACCTGTGGGCCTTCGTCCTTCCTGTTTCTACTCAATTCCACAAGAAACGTTAATTCACCAATTAATTGGATCTGACGGCATTGGCTTTAGTTCACTTTGTCCATCTTGGCCTCTGATATCCTGATCAATGGAAGGTAAGACATCAATCAGAGCTATTGTACTACCAATTTTGTTGACACAAGTTTTTCGCCCATTAACACAAATATTCACTAACATCACTCGCCGAACCACCTAAGGGTTACACACACCATAACAGATTCCTCCATGCGTGGCACAAATTTGTAAACATTTAGGGTCATGGAAATTTAAAGGTTTCAACCAATACTCCAACCCATTTCGCTGCTCCTAAACCATTCTTACTAAAGCCAACATACTAACCCCTGTCACAAAGACTGGTAGGCGATTGAAGCCAAGACACATGCCTTTTCCTTAGAACTGTTAACCCTAAAGTCACACAACACATGCTCAGCTTATCCACCGTTATGGAGATGGGCCGTAACTTTGGGCCCATTGGGGATACGACTCAATCCAGAATTCTGGTTTAAAAAAAAAAGTTAAAACCCAAACGTCCTAGGTCCATATGCTACAATTATCGTCCACTAAATGTTCCTCATCTTCACATTTTTGTTCCTTTGGAGAATGAGAATGGATACATCTTTCGATGAACTTCTGCATCTCCTATGGTAGGCAAATCATTCTTATTTGTCATAGAGGGTAGCCTGTCTCTTCCTTGCTCTCTGTTTCAGACCCACGTGCTCGGTCTACATCTATGCTTTCGGGGTCCCTGGTGGATACACATATCGATTTTTAAAGGAGTGACCACAAATTCATTTTGAAATTTCAAAATGATGTTTAAAGGAGACCAGTAAAAAATAGCGCAAGTTTCCTTAACAAGGTTCATCGCAACTAATCCCCCGATGAATAAGACAACATGCAGAAAAAAATAAAAAATATCGTTACAATCGACTATAATCATTCACACGCCCACACGGGATTTCCTTCCTATCTAATTTATTTTTTTTCCCAAAGATCAATAACGTTTTTTATAACAAAACTATAAGCCACATTTCACTACCATCAAAATTAAAGTTTCAAAACATGGAACAACCGAACTAAAATTTTGTGTCAAACCTAAATTTTTTCGATCATAAGTGGCTGGTTTAAATACAAACGTTTTGATTGACAAAACTAGGCTCACAGATACCTACTATAAGAGACACGTCGATGCAAAAGTAACGGTTTACAAGGAGATGTTGCATCCAATTCATTTTGCAAAGTTATGATCCAACTGTGCGCTAAGTATGTCTTTAACACAAATTTATGTTTGGAAATGTTTACATAAAACTGTATAATGTCAAAAAATATAAAACAATAGCTTAGAGTATACAACTTATAATAGCTTTTCAACAAGAATGTACCCCAAGCAAGCAACAAGTTAAACAATATTGTTATATTATCCCATCATTGAAGGGAGCGTATTTAATTAGACGTTATTAATTAACTTAACAATAAATTTAATATTTCTTAACTAAAATAACAGTAACATTTAAAAGTTGTCATTTTTTTTAGCTTTCAAGAAGAAAAAATTTGTTTACTTTAAAAAAAGTTCTTCTTAGTGTTGTACTCTTTTTCTAGTACTCTGAATAATGTTATTCTTAATGGTAATTAAGAATTCAGCGTGTCTGATTTTATTCTTATATGGTATCATAATTTATATCTTAAAAAAAAGGTTAAAACATTATATGGCTAAATTTTAAAATACCAAACCAACTTTTTTAGGCATTTGCCTTAAAAATTAAAATACCATTTCAGAATAAAATCTGCTTAGTCGTATTAGAAATTGTTAATTTAACATTCGACACAGTTAAAATATTCATATAAGTAATTTTTAAAATAACAAAATAACATTTTAAGGTTGATCTAAAAAAATTTGAAATACCATTATAGATTAAATTTATGTTGTTTGATCGTATTAGAACCGAAAAATTCGAATTCAATTTTAACAAAACTAAAAAACTCATTTTAAATTACTAATGTACTCTTTTTAAAAGTAAAATAAAAATAAAATTTTTTAGTTAATTTTAAAAAATACGAAAATATCTTCTAGATATCAAGCTAGTTGACTGTATTAGAAATTAATATTCCAATTTCATTATTAAAAGATTGAAATATACCTAAAATTCATTTTAGGAGAATCAAAATTTTCCAAACTTCAATTTTTAATAGACATAATTTTTTTTTATAATTATAATACATTTTATTATTATTCATATTAATCACGTACATTAATTTCTATTATTATAATAATTACTATTACTTCTATTATTGTTACTTCTTATGACTAGCACATATTTAAACCAAAATGTTTTACACCTTTTAATAAAATTGTTTTAATCAACGAGCAAGTGATTTAAATTTGCATGTTACTCAACATCAATTTCTACTGCCAAAAACGTCAACCCTTTTTCCGCCAGAACCATGTCCAATCTTAGTCACATTGTCCATGCTTTGTCAGAAAGAGTAGAATAGATCTTCATTCTCTACCAATACCATCTACATCATACACCCATTTGAAAATTTAAAAATTTTATCCTTGCACCCTTGCATACGCTACACATTCTTCTTATTCATTCTAATTACTCCTATATAATTGCCATTTTGACGCCAGGGCTGTGGAGGCCACACACAAACCACAAACAAAAAAGAATTCACCCACACGGACCACATGGAACCAACACCAGACTATTATTGTGTCTTTGCCGGTTGGGTGCCTGGGATCTACACTTCCTTCGAAGAGGTTCAAGAACAGATCAATGACTTCCATGCTCCATCTTGGTGTAAGTTTGCATCTCTTGATAATGCCGACAAAGCATGGGGTCCTCTTCTTTGGCGACGGGGACTACGATCATGGTCTAAGCCGCATTAACAATGGCTTGGCGCCAGAGCCAGTTACCCTGGACCATTATCGTGAAAAACAACGTGTCACATTGCGAGCCCTGCATGAACGGTTTCGCCGCGAGGACCAGATCCCCCTTCCTCACTACTTGAGAGGTAAGTTCCAGTCAGACCTAAACTGCTTTACATTCATACTCTAAATCACATTTCCTTGCTGGTAGCGCCTAATACTCCTCCTTTGTTTTCATAGCCAACGACCTAGCCCCCAGTAAACCCTCCAACGCTCACCTTCTCACCTTCAGTATGAGAAAACTGCTTAGTGATGCATGTGACAGGCTTGAAATTCCGGAACCCCTGTACCGACTCATGACAAAAACTTTCCGCGATGGTCGCACATGTTATCGCCACCTTGCCTCACTTGTCCCTCCCCCTATCAACAACCTTTGGTCGAGTCTGGCCGGATAGCATTCGACGTCGATACCATCATAGAAGACGCGGCGAGAATGACACTACGCGCACTATGTCCCCGCCTAGAAGTCGTCGTCGATGACTACAACTACGATATTGTCCAGGCTTTGACGGACAAATATGCTAACCTAGCCAATCACTTTCGCAACAGCGGGCTAAAGGGAAAGATGAACGTCGCACACCCACACGACGACACTGAAGAACCCCCAGAAAAGGTATTAGACCTTGATGCCATCACCAATCGCAGTATGGGTGCATCCAGCTCCGCCATCCCACCCGAATCGGACTAATCTTTCTGGGCACATCCTGCTCCAACTGCATCTCCACCCCCATCTAAGTATAGGTTCCCGCACCTTAAGTCGTTTCTCTTCTATGTTACATGTCGTTCTTCCAGTCCAGTCGTCCCTTCCATATGTTTACCTTCACTACTTCCCTCATGCCAATTTCTGTCTTCAAACTTCTGCTTGTTTCTACCAATGCTTTTATTGTCATGCAATGCTAATCACGCTGTAACAATATTTTCTGATTGTCATGAGTTTTGGCATGGGTTTACGATTTTTATGATATCTCATTCTTAACCATCATCTCTTTTAAAATTTGGTATAACTGGACGAAATAACACCTTAAGTTGTACTAACTGTAACGATTCCTCCCTACTTAAGTGCTATTTACAATATATTAAAGTTTAATCATACCAAAATAACTACCTACTTTACTTCTTTATTTCTTTTAATTTTATTTTAATCATATTTCATGAAGACCACTTATTTGGAATTTTTTTATAGAAATATCCATTACCTATCAACTACAAATTTTAATAAACAAAAATAATTCCGAATTTACATGAATATTAAAAAAAATTTGCAACCACAAAACCATCTTTTTCCTCATCCTATTTTTGCAAATACCATATAATTCACTTTCAGGAAAAATCAATAATTTTTTTTAAAATGTTTTCATGCACAGGATAAATCAATCAAAAGTAAGACTTGCTTCGACTTAATTTACTCACATTTTCCCTTGAAATGTACCTGACAAAATTTAACTTACATTAAAAACACTCATCCATTGTGTGGTGTTATTATGATTTTTTTTCACATAAAATAAAAAATTATCCTTTGCGTACTCATATTAATCATTCTAATTAATTGATCAAGAACGTCACACAATTTTAAGAAAATAAATTTAAATTAAAAGATTATATCACAATAAATAACATATTTCAAACCAATTAATCTTTTTACAAATCAACTTAAACATTTCAAACAAAAAAAAAACATTTAAATTGGTAACAACATATATTAACTTAACTCTGATTTTTAGAAAGGTCAAAATTGTACTAAATAATACCTAACTTTTAACTTTCACGAATTTTTTTCTACAAAAATATTTTCATGAAATAAAACCGCTTTCACAATTTTCGTGAACCATACTTTATTTAAAACAAAACAAAAAAGGAAAACCACATTTTACCCACTCAATACAATTTTTTGAAACACACTCATTCGCAACGGTCCAAACCAGCATTTTTTTTTATAGAATTGAACTGGTCCAAACCATATAATATGGCCCAATCATAGAGGAGAAGCAACCAAAAACGTAACTCGCCCAAAACCTTATCAACTCCACTCAGCTTTGCCATATCACTCCCGCACAGCTTCCAAGCATCAACTTACTATGGGCAAACATGCCAACCGCTTTCTCCCTCAATCCATAACTTTCCAAACCCGTTGAGGACCCACCATGCGTACTACACACTCTCCTTCACGAAAGACCGCATGCCTCCAATCCAGCCCATCCAACTTTTTTAATTTATATCTGTATGGTTGAATAGCGCGAAATATCATGTTCCGCACCACCACAGTGGCATACCTAAACACTTTCCATAAGTATAACACAAGAATCCAATAACAATAGAGATATCTTAATAAAACATTTAATTATATTTATATATATCAGATAATAACAAAATATATTTAATTATATATATTAGATTATAACACAAAACTCAAATAACAAAAAAAATATCCAAGTAAGATTTTCAATTATATAATAAAAGACATCAACTGATTTAACCAAGATTTAATTATATTGACATTGGATTATAATAAAATAAAATATTTATATACTTAATTGTATATATTAGATTATAAGTAAAGATAAAAAATCTAAGATAATAAGTTAAAAAATAATTAAAACCATTTAAATATAAATCTAATGAACTACTTATCTGTTTTATTAATTGTTATAACTCAAATACTATTTTTATATATTTTAATCTACGTCTAATAAAATAAACCAAAAATAAAACAAATAAAAAAATTGTAATTTTCCATTTGTTATGTTTTTGGTGGTCCGTGGTTTGTAGTTGGATTTGGTGCTTGTTTAAAAAGAGAAAGGGAAGTAATGTAATAATGGGCATAGGCCCAAAAGGCCTTGAAAAACCCTAATTCTCTTTAGCAACATAGCTTATTAACTTCGGAAAATCAGCTGCCCCCTTCTCTATTAGAACTTAGGGTTTCAACGCTGCACTCTTTCCGCACGCTTAGGGTCGCCAAGCTTCAAACAAACATGGCTGACAAAGCGGTTACCATCAGAACAAGGAAGTTTATGACTAACAGGCTCCTCTCCAGAAAGCAATTCGTGAGTTCGTTCACCATTCTCACTTTCGCACTGTTTTTATGGCTTTATCATGGACTTTAAGTATATAGATTTTGGAATAATTGGGATCTGATAACGATCGATGAATTGTGCGTTAGATAGGGTTTTATTAATAATAATGTAGCTGAGCCTCGTTTTCTCTTTAATTGTGTGGTTGTAGGTCATTGATGTTCTTCATCCAGGAAGGGCAAATGTTTCTAAGGTACATTCTGCTTGTGAGCTCAAAACTTCAAATTTAATTGATTTTTGTCAGGTAGTTATTAGTTGGACAATTATGGTGTTTAGGGTTTTTAATTTGTTGTGTTTGGAATATGAAGGCTGAGCTTAAGGAGAAGCTTGCTAGGATCTATGATGTTAAGGACCCCAACACCGTGTTTGTGTTCAAGTTCCGCACCCATTTCGGAGGTGGCAAATCAACTGGTTTTGGTTTGATTTATGACACTGTTGAGAATGCTAAGAAGTATGAGCCTAAGTACAGACTTATTAGGGTAAGATAAGTCGATTTTTTGTTCTTCTAATGTGGTTTTTGTTTGTGAGTGTAATTGCTATGGAATGAGAAACACTTCCATCCAATTACGATGTGTCTTTCAGTCCTTGTAAATTGTAAGACTGGTAAGTTAGTGCTTACTAATATTAGTTGTGATTGGATGGCCTTTATGTATAATAATATAGTACTTCTTCAATTCATGTCAACACTGTTCTTTTATTTTTAGATTGGAGTGGCATGGGGTGAAAATATGTTGATCTTTATTGTTGCTCCATAATGTGACTTGAAATTGTATACTGTTATGATCAATGAGCAATAACATTAGAGATGTTCCAAGAAGATTAATTTGAATGCTTGTGCATATTAGAATTCATTAGTTTTCAGATGAAATCATTAGCTCTTTTTAATTACTTCCATAATTTGTTCTGCTGGATTACTTATCCCTTTTGTGTATTAGAATTACGTTAAGATATTTTGCACAAGAACGTACCCTGTATGCAAACAATATCCCACATACTATTTTTGCACTTAAGAATTATTGAACCTGTGAATTCTGTAGCTGAATCTTACCATGCTCATGTCTTGTTATGCATCCATTAGTTCATTTTTGTCTTAGGGAATCAGAACATTTCTTCTTCAAAATCTGTGCTTTGTTTTTGCATAATCCTTCACTATTCCTCTTTGTCATTTGCAGAATGGACTTGATACTAAGGTTGAAAAGTCAAGGAAGCAAATGAAGGAAAGAAAGAACAGGGCAAAGAAGATCCGTGGAGTAAAAAAGGTAAATAGTTGCCAAAAATAAATTCTTTTGTTATTGATAATCGTTCATCCTGTATTGCTCTTGTTTAGTAAAAGTAGTAACCTCAGTCATTTTTAATATTTTCAGACCAAGGCTTCTGATGCTGCCAAGGCTGGAAAGAAGAAATGAGTTTTCAAACATCCCGGTTCTGTTTTTAAGATTCTTGTGGTGTTGGAATTTTGTAATGGCTATTTTATTTTATAGATTCCTAGATTGAAATGTTTCGGTAAATGCCCTTATCTTTTTGGCTCTTAAATTATTAATGTTCAGTTACAACTTAAGATTTAGGAGAACTCAGTTGATAACTTACGGCTGTTTTCAAATGTTTGCTAGACTGTGATTATGAATTCCTATGGTGCTTGAAAATTTGACGGATCAATCACTTATTTTATAGGATTTTTATATGCGGTAAATAAATCATTTATGATCATAAAATGTTGTGATGTTTCAAAAAGAAAATAAACTATTTTTCTTTTGGATAAATATCGCGATGCATTTATTTTTGTGAAGAAGAATGTCAAATTGAAATTAGCTTTTGCGTATGCAAAGTGTGGTTCATATGTGTACGTTAGCAGGTTCTAAAACCTAGTTATTTTTTAAATATAAAAGTTTTACCTACAATGACATCTTTTTTTTTTCTTTTTTGGTCGACCTACTATGACATCTTAGTAGACATATTTTAGTCACTAGTACAGAAGTCTCAGGCACATAGGAGACAAATATTTTAGCCGCTAGTGATCGGGTGGGCTACCTTAATCTGGGCCTAAATTGAGTGAGCTCCATCAGATTATGTTTTTGTATTTCTTATTTTGGTGGCTCGAATATGTTTTTGTTTAGCATAATAGTAAATATTTATAGTTAGTAAAAATAAATTTTAAATAGTTTACTTTGATTTAATTTAATATTTTTAAAAGTAATAAATTAAATTAACAATTTACATTATTAAAGATATACTAAATCATAATTTAAAATTAAATACTATTATTTAAGATATACTAACACTAATATAGAATTAAATCATTATTCAAACTCTTCCCCTCTAAATCAATCATAGCGGCTTATTTGAGGAAATTGTTTTAATTCGATTTTCTTTCTATATACGATATATTAACATTATATGACCCCGTCCCCTAATACTAAGGGTGAAATAAGGTAAGTATAAATCAGGCTTGCAACTTACTATATGCACAATTCTTTTTAGGTGAATTTTATAGTGTTTTTGTTGTGGTGTTTAAATTGCCTAATTTATCTTGTAAAAAATAAAATATTTAAAATAAAAAGTAAATTATTTAAAATTTATTAAATATTATTTATTTTTTAATAATTTAAATACAATATAATAGGCACTATAACATTCATCTTTTTTCTAAGTCTGAATTGCTATTAGACCTGATTTGGCCTAGAGTTTGTTGGATAATTAGACATTTTTTTTAAAAAAAATTTGGAAAAAAGACAAACTAATTCCTAAGTTTTTATTTTGTGGACAATTACGTCCCTGAAAATCTAAAAATACAAAAATGCCCCCTTACTATTTAAAACGCATGACAGATCGGTCCTTCCGTGCAAAATGCTCCCTCAGACGTAACGGAGGCAGGTGATGTGGCGCTTAGTTGGCGTTGACGGGTGACCACCGTAACGGTGTATAGGTGTAAAGGTTGATTGATATTCGGGAAAAATTTGTCTCTGGATGAAAAGACGACGTCGTTTTGCTTATGTGCCCTATGTCTTCAAATGGAACTCAGTCACCATTGTCGTTGTCATTTCTGTTAGAGCTTGAGAGTGGTGGTCTTGTGCAGTGTTCAATGGCCAGCAACGGAGCTTCATCCAGCATACGACGCGTTCCACTGCCGTCAATCGTTAAATGCGTGAAAACTGGAGAGGAGAAAGACAAGATTGCTCCGACGTGTAAATGTGGAGTGTATGCCATATTGTACAAATCAAGGACGACGACGAACCCCAATAGATTGTTCTTTAGATGTCCATTCTTTAAGGTAAGTTGGTGATTTTGTATTTCTTATTTTGGTGGCTCGATTATGTTTTTGTTTAGCATAATAGTTGATATTTATAGTTAGTAAAAATAAATTTTAAATAGTTTACTTTGATTTAATTTAATATTTTTAAAAGTAATAAATTAAATTAATAATTTACATTATTAAAGATATACTAAATCATAATTTAAAATTAAATTAATAATTAAATACTATTATTTAAGATATACTAACACTAATATAGAATTAAATCATTATTCAAACTCTTCCCCTCTAAATCAATCATAGCGGCTTATTTGAGGAAATTGTTTTAATTCGATTTTCTTTCTATATACGATATATTAACATTATATGACCCCGTCCCCTAATACTAAGCGTGAAATAAGGTAAGTATAAATCAGGCTTGCAACTTACTATATGCACAATTTTTTTAGGTGAATTCTATAGTGTTTTTGTTGTGGTGTTTAAATTGCCTAATTTATTTTGTAAAAAATAAAATATTTAAAATAAAAAATAAATTATTTAAAATTTATTAAATATTATTTATTTTTTTAATAATTTAAATACAATGTAATAGGCACTATAATATTTATCTTTTTTTTTAAGTCTGAATTACTACTAGACCTGATTTGGCCTAGAGTTTGTTGGATAATTGGACATTTTTTCTTAAAAAAATTTGGAAAAAGGACAAACTAATTCCTAAGCTTTTATTTTGTGGACAATTACGTCCCTGAAGATCTAAAAATACAAAAAAGCCCCCTTACTATTCAAAACGCATGACAGATCGGTCTTTCCGTGCAAAATGCTCCCTCAGACGTAACGGAGGCAAGTGATGTGACACTTAGTTGGCGTTGACGGGTGACCACCGTAACGGTGTATAGGTGTAAAGGTTGATTGATGTTAGGGACAAATTTGTCCCTGGATGAAAAGACGACGTCGTTTTGCTTATGTGCCCTATGTCTTCAAATGGAACCCAGTCACCATTGTCGTTGTCATTTCTGTTAGAGCTTGAGAGTGGTGGTCTTGTGCAGTGTTCAATGGCCAGCGACGGAGCTTCATCTAGCACACAACGCGTTCCACTGCCGTCAATCGTTAAACGCGTGAAAGCTGGAGAGGAGAAAGACGAGATTGCTCCGACGTGTAAATGTGGAGTGTATGCCATATTGTACAAATCGAGGACGATGACGAACCCCAATAGATTGTTCTTTGGATGTCCATTCTTTAAGGTAAGTTGGTGATTTTGTTTTATTGAGTTTGATTATACAGACTTTGTTTATGGTGTTTTTGTTTTGGAATGATGAACATGCAGTTGAAAAATTTCATTCATTACAAGTTCTTCTTATGGCAATAGGAGCCATGTTTTGGATGATCATGTTTCAACAATAGGAGCCAAAGACAAGTTTATGACTGAGAATGAGGTTGATGATCTGAAAGTGTATCTTAGGAAGAAAGTAGTGGAACAGAGACTAACTGATTTGGAGAAGAACTTGTTGCATCTGGAGAGGAAGAAAAAAGTTAATGTATATTGGGTTATTGTTGTAGTGGTTGGTATAATTTTACTTCCGTTATTGCCAAATTGGCTGAAAAGTGGAAAAGTAGGTCAGAAAAAATGTTGTAATTAGGTATGGGATGAGTTCCCAAGAGGTGTATGTTTTTGAGACAAATGTATTGTATTAAACGATGCTATATCCAGCAAATTGATGAAAAATGTGTATGAAGCTATTGCCCTAAGCAAGTTCATGGCATAATCTGTAGAGATTAATCTCATGGAAGAGATGTTAATATCATCAAAGAAGTCTAAACATGCCTACTGCCAAAATAAGGCATAACTTAAGCCTGTGAGTTATACAATCACATTGTTTCCAAAAAGAGTTGGTTTGTAAATCACATTATTTCCAAAAAAGATATTGATGTCATAACTGATCTCTAAACATGTAGTGTTAACTACTAGGTTTGTTTAGTCCTGGAGTGGGGATGAACTTAAACAGCTGTTGAGTTGCTTTGGGGGCTGATGCCAAAGTTTGTGGAGAGGCTCCTGATGTAATTTGTTGTTGTGGAGAGGGCAGGTGCTATTTAGGCTATGGAGGTAGTACAGATTGAGAGAGTGTTTATTTGCCCCAGATTTTCTCCTTATGGTTTGCTTAGGTCTAAATGGCCTAGGAGCAGGCCGTGATGAAGACTGGGCGGGACTCCTAAATGGTGCTTGCGGAGGCCTTGATGGTGTCGCAGCCACTGCTACTGAGGGTCCAGATTCTTACTCAGACATCGGGGTAGAGTTTGTATTCGAATTACCTTGCAGCAAGGTTGAAAGAATTGTGAATGCATCGAAAATAACAAACAAAAGCCAACAAAGTCTATGAGAGGATACCTCATTAGCAACTGAATGTTCAGTAGAATTCTGTTCAAGATGAGGAGGGTTGGTTGCATCAGGGTTACTCTGCTCCGCAGTCTGAAATGCCATTTAGTGTTTGCAGGCTCGAAAAACACATACAACTTGTCAAACGTAGGGGGTGCTTGAGGTTGAGGAGTTAGATCTAGCAATGCAGAAGACCTAGGATTACTTCTATGTATCTCCAATAAGTAGTCCCTTAATTTTTCATACTGTTCCCTTTCATTGCCTATCATCGTCACTCTTGCCTCCTTGACAGCTCTATACACCATCTTTGGATGCGCAGTAAGGTCAAAGTCTTCTCTCAAAAAATCAAGCTTCATGAGTGGTCATATGCGGGTGTGTTAGCATCCTTCTTTCCACCATTTTGCTGATCCAGTGTTGAACAGCTACATTGCTTCCAAGGTCCCTAGCACAAGTGTGCTCATTTCCATAAGTCTTGACTTGGAAGCATTGTACTTGCCTATTGTAAGACAAGTGGGCAATTCAAGGACACTCTTCATCCTTACACCCAACCCTAATTCTTTCTCTGTCATTCCTGATCCAAACTAACACCCTGCCTTTAGCAATAAAGGTATCATTTACAACCTCTTTGAACCTCCCAATTGTAGCAAATCTTTTTCCAAGCTCAAATCTTCCTTCTCCGAACTATATTGGTCATTGAACTTAGGTCAATGATGTTTGTTTCCCTCATCATCAGAAGAAACGGGTGTATGCAGCTCTTCAGACTCATACTCCCAAACAATATCATTATCATTCGTGTCTAAATCATTGATATAGTCAACAAGTGCTAGCCTTGCTCCTCTAGCTCTATTGGCTCCCTTGTAGGACTAGATTTATTGGGCTGTCTTGCAGGCCCACCTATCTTGGGCTCATGCGTAGGCCCATTCTTTCTTACATTCGACCTTGTTCTCTGAGACACACCTCTTGCTTATTTTTTGGGTTGCTTCTTGAGCTGAGTGGTTCTCTTAGAGTAATTAGGCACTGTTTCCTCTTTTCTTTGCCAGATATAGTCCTACTGACACCATCTTCCCTACTCTCACAGTTACTTTCATAATCGGGAGGTGGAGGTGCATACAACTCATCATCTGCACTCTTGTAACTATCATGCTCAGTCAACAATTGATCCAATTCCTCCACTTCAACATGATCGACATCTTCCTCTACCTCATCATTTTTCTTACCAACACCATCTACAAGCTCCGGGTCATCAATAGGATGATCAAAAAATATATAGAACTCGTCAGTATCTTTGTTTTTCATCTTAGCTTGACGCATCTGGTTGATTCATGCATCTCCCCTCAGTACATCCAGCATTGACTCTATATTCTGGCTCTTTGGATCATACCAGTATGCCTCTTTGTATGCTTGACATCCCAATCCTTTGAACAATGTTATCAAATCACCGAAATTTACGAAATTCAAGTCCATCGGTGAGAATCTCTCCACTTTACCATGTAGGTAAACTAACTCACTAGTAGGGACCCTTGAAAGGTAGCCCGCGTGATAAAAAATAAGAACCACAAAAATATCATCCATCTGCAACATTGTTCGGCACAAAATACTCAAATAGTTCACACTTTACCAAACTTGTCTAGCATGATTAGCACTAAGCATTAGCAAATCAACACCTACCTAGGCCCTAAACCCCACATAACCCATCTTCCATGTCCCTCACTAACTACATTACACAGAAATCCCAACCCACGACATGCATAGTAAATAACGTTCGAAAGCATAAACCCAATGAGTTTCGCAATAAAGGTACTTACCAGTATAGACGACAATATTAATTCCACCAACGAAGCTTCACTGCTACAACCTTACACGAAAACAAAGATCGGGAGAAGATCAATTGTTGTTTTTTTTAGGGAAAAGATCATACATATGTATGCTAGGGAATCAAGTAATTGTGTGGGATTTATATGGGCTTCTTTGGAATTACGTTTAAATGCAAGCACTACAGTCAATGTTCTCAAACGTTGCCGTTTTAAGTTATAGGGAGCTATTTGTCCAACGCTTTTTCTGCAACGGACACACAAAGCTTCTTCAATGATACCGTCTCAACACATAGACACATAAACACATAACACACCAACTAAGCACCATATCACCTGTCTCCGTTACGTCTGGGGGAGCATTTTACATCGAAGGACCGATCCGTCATGCGTTTTGAATAGTAAGGGGCATTTTTGTATTTTTAGATCTTCAGGGACGTATTTTCTCATATATGATAATTGTTTGACATTTTTGTAGATCTGTATTAATCAATATTTATATGCTATCTCACTTTATGAGGATTCTGAGGCTAATGACAAAAAAAGATAGCAAAGCAAAGATAAAATAATATTAAGAGAAAAAGAAGGTATGAGTTCAATGGCTATTTTCATCACCATGGAGATTGATGTCTCAATTTTAACATTGATAAAAAAGGAGGTTAGTGTCCCAAAAATATCTGTAAGGTGTTTACTCATCCTTTTTTATTTAGAAATTGGAATTAATCAATCCCTAACTAATACAATAGTGTCTTGTGTAAATCTCTTGCCAATTTAGGAGTGACAATGAAGTATTTAATGTCTAACACACTAACATAATGTTCAACATGGGTAGAGGTGTTAAGGAGGGTACAAGATGGAAAGATTATGTTATCTCACGGTGTTTGCAGAGAAGGACTGATTTCACATTTTTTATAGTTAGGATGATTTTGTTATTCATCACAATAGATAGGGGTCAAATTCGTATTCACTCTTCTTTTATTTGTGCCATGTGATATGCTACATTTTTTATGCATATTAAGATGTAAGAAAAAATTAATAGAAAAGATTTTTTTCTAAAATTTGTTAGAAATTTATTTGTTATTTGTATCTTTTTGGGTTTTCTTTTTAGGATATGAATTTTTGGTACTGTTTTGATAGTTTATCCTTAAGAAAAAAACTAGAGAGGGAATAACTTTGATTGGAAAAAATTTGACTATTGTCTTTATCCAAACATCAACTAGTTTAGCAGAATTATAAAACATCATACTATAATATCTCAGTTTTGATGATTATTCGAGAAAGTGAGTGGCTTAATTATTGTAAAAGATCCAAATTACTCTTTGACAAGGTTGTTAGCATACAATATCTCAAATTGAGTTTTGGTGATTAACAAGCTCAAATATAATACAATAATTTCATTTATTGTTATCTAACGCCTGCTCAAATGTGTGATGTACTAAAGATTTTTTTTCTTAAGTAATATAAGTAAACTAGATTAAATCTGAACCCAAAAAGGTGTCAAACAACCTTAGAAATTGAATCTGAGAAAACAAATCACCTCAGAAGTACTAGTTCAAGTAATAACATACACCAAAATCAATGTCACTATTCCATGAAAGTGATTACTTCAAAAAGCGTCCGATGAAGCATAGGTTTTGACTCCAACAGTTTAATACAAGCATACTCAATAAACTAAGTCATTTCAAAAATAGCATTTCACTCATCTGTAATAAAGTATAGTACGAAGCTTCTAAAAAAGAAAAAGAAGAAACAACACAAATACAAGCATAAGAAACTTATCATTTATATCTTTTTTAAGGAACAAAGTGATAATGGCTAGAAAATGATTTCCAACGGCTTTAAATGTTTCTAAGACTATATATACAAAACTTTGAAACCTTGATCAGGTGATGAAGAGCAAAAGAAAAATAATGAAGAAAAATGCATTTCTTCTATAATATATTCATCATTCTCTTCATCCCATGAATTCTACTCATGGTAGAAAAAAAAGTATTATATAATCTAAGACATATCATATATCCATATGTTACATTACATTCTAGTAATACTGATAACAGTTCGTGTTTACTAGATAACATCCTTGAACTACAACTCAAAATGGGGATGATTTTTGCTTTAAAGTTATTAGGTTTTCGAGCTTCTCAACATTCCTATGTAAAAACTATAAGTATTGGTACTTTCCATATCTTTTCTTATAAGATGTACAGTAGTGATTTGTACTCTTGAGATGGCTTAACGAAAGAATATCAAAATTTTAAATTGGTGGGTTACTAATCCGAGCCTTTTTAAAAAAGGTTAAATAAATATTTAAAGTCGAATGGATGTTGACTTACTAGTGCTTTGTCACGTCATCTACATCTGCCTCAATAGTGCAATCAACTTGATCCTCATCCTTATCTAGATTAACCAGTTTATAGTTGTCTTCAAAATTTCTCTTTGCTTTCACTATTATAATCTTTCCAATCAATATTTGAGTCAAGTTCTTTAACCTATAAGTAAGGGTGTTCATGGATCGAATCCAATCTGCATAACTATGGTGTTTATCCGAATCCGATACAAAAATTGCGGATATAGTTCCAATCCGCACACTAATCGGATCAGATTGTGAATTTTGTGTTGTTATTCGCATATCCGCGTATCCGCAAAAATAAAGAAATAAATAAGTAAATATTCTTTTTATGTTTTATTTCAACTAATAATGATCATATATGTTGTATTATTTTAATTTATTATTTAAAAAATATGTTTAATACTATTTTAAGAGTAAACGAATTTAAAAGAATAGAAAAAATAAATTTTATTGATATTTTTTTAATAAAAATAAGCTTTTAAAAATAGTTTTGTGTTTTGCGGATATATCCGATATCCAATCCGATTTGCAAATAATCAGATCGAATCGAAACTTAAAAACTGTGGATATTGGATTTGATCCAATCCAATGATTTTAATGCGGATCGGATAAAAAATTTGGCCATATCCAATCCGCATTCACCCCTAGCTATAAGGGAACTATTCAAACTTACATACAACTCAATCACTACAAGAAAATGCTTAATACTGTCGGTTGTTAGCGATGGATTCATTGGCAGATTTAACAATAAATTTTTCGGGTAAAAAAAGTTATCGTCAGATTCGATTCTCCGACGATAAATGTGCTGGAAATATTTGGAAGGAAAAAAGAAAAATTGGTGTGATCTTTACCATTGGATACATCTGCTGGTACTGGTAAAGCTCACTTAATGGAACGCTGGATTTTGTCACGATGGTAAAATTTACTCTAAATTGGAATCACGCTTCCTTCCTCTCATTTCAGAAGACTACTATCTCTCTCTAGACCTCTAGTACTCTCTCTCTCTCTACATCTCTTTCCCCCAAATCACTTTTGGTAGACCCCTTCGCCAGTGCTGGCCACTACCAACAGCCTCCAAAAACTACGCAGATTGGTCGCTTTCACTACCAACTTGGGTCTCATAGTTCGCTTTCCTGTCGCCACCGATTTCATTGTTGTTGTCCTCACTGCTCGTCGGAGCTTCCTCCTATCTCCGTGCAGGTAGGTTGTCCTCTTCGTTCTTTATATTCTATCCTATTTTATATTTATATTTGTTTCAACTTAAACCCTAAGTACAGCCCTATAGGTTGGTCACCGCCACTGCCATTGTGTTGTACATGTTGCCACCACCATGTTGGAGAGAAGTCCTTCCTAGCATCGCTGTCTCTAGGTAACTTGCTCACTAATCAATTTAGAGTAGTTAAACCCTAAATTATAATTTATCTAATTTTAATTTATTATGTGTTAGAAAATATGCAATTAGGATATTTCTATTAAGTTATAACTTGTTAATTTTACTCGTATTTTTTTTTTATAAACGAGCAAGAAATTTTATAGTGTTAGAATTTTGGCATTTGTTAGTTGAATAACATAAACAGAAAAAAGAATAATATTGTTTGTTATACTTTATTATAAAGTAATAGAATATTTCTAATTAGTTTTAGTTTAAAGCATAAGATATATTACAAATTTTTCATGTTTAAATTTGATGAAAGTAAATTGTCTTTTAATGTTATTGATTTTTACATTTCACTTGATTTATTAATTTTCAGGTTTGAATTTTAAGTTTTGATTATTAGTTTTTATATTTTACTAACTTCACTTCTATTTTATGATTTTTTTTAAAGTCGTCTAGCTTTAATCGTGAGTTGTTCGTGTAGTACTCAGGTTGGTTTTCTATCTCTAAACGTGCTATGTTGTTTATATTTTATCTTAGACTTACTTTTTTTATAATAGAATTTAGGATGATAGTGGGAGAAGGTTGTGTAGTGGCACTTTTTTGAAACCTTTATTTGCTGAAAATTTGTAAAGTAATAAGGGGTTGCACACTAGAACAGCGAGAATTTTATGTTTCATTGAATGCAAGTTTGTTCTAATTTATGCCTGTACCTGTTTTCTTTCTGAGAAGTGATAAATTTATTTGGTGGATATTTCTAAATTAAGGAGAAGTTTTGCCAAATTTTTATTTAAATTTTTCAAAACATGTTTGGTTTGTAAGAAAATGATAATTGGATTTGGTGAAAAATTTTAACTATAGAAAAAACTCTATTGAAATTTTCTAAAATTTTAATAAGTTGTATTCTTGGTTGAATTCTAGGTTGTTTGTTGTAAAATGATTCCAAGTCATCATCTATGGATGTATGATAGGGATAACGGTAGATGGAGGGGGGTTGAAACCTAAGTTCTTTGAGGGAGTTGATGAGTTTGTTGTGTATGTCTTCAACATGGAACCGTTTAGGTCTCTACAGGTATCTAAGTGTCCATGTTATAAGTGTCGGCTGATGATGAACCCCAATTTTGTAGTTTATCTTGTGTTAAATTTAGGGAATTTTATCAACTTATCTCATATTTATTCAATGAAATAGCATGGTTTTTGTAATTCTCCCTAATTTGTGCTTAAGAGTGAAAACATGCTTTTTAGCCCTTTAATTTGCCAATTTTAATTGACTTCAATCCTATTCAATGCCTTGATATGTTTGTTGAGTGATTTCAGGCTTATAAGACAAGGATTGGATGGAAGAGGTGAAGAAAAAAGCATGCAAAGTGGAGAATTCATGAGGAAGTGAGGGGGAGCAATTAGATTTCTGAGGCTATTTCATGCAGAATTCAAGATTGGACAAAGGGGGAGCAATTAGATTAGCTTAGGGCCATGCTTTGGGTAACTCTAGAGAGAGAAGCTCCCTCTTCTCTCTAGAATTAGGTTAGAATTAGGTTAATCTCTCTTAGATCTAGGTTTAATTTCTTGTTTTTATCTTGTTTTCTTTAGAATTTCTTGTTCTATTGTCTTGATTTTCCTGTTTCCTCTTGTTAATTTCTCATTTTGGTTACTTTTATGTTCATGCACTCTTGTTAATTTTCATTCTCTTTAATGAAATTTTGAGGTATTTCATATTTAATGTGCTTTCCTTAGTTGTTATTGTTAATTTCTTACATTAGGTAGTAGTAGATTTTATTATTCTTACAATTTTACCATGCTTTATTTTATGCCATCCAAGTGTTTGACAAAATGCTTGGTTGGATGTTGGAGTAGTTTTTGAGCATTCTTGGCTTGGAAAGAGAAATTGGGCAATCTTGAGTCATTAATTCCCAATTTAGATTGGCGATCTAGAGTTGTTAGTTAATATTGTTTCCATTGACTCTAATCTCTTGCTAATTCAATTAGTACGTTGATTAGGACTTATGGATTGAGATTAACTAGTCTTATTTGACTTTCTCTCAATGTGAAGTTAACATTATACCTTCTTCCTATATTGGAGATGACTTAATAGGATTAGCTCTTGTTAATCGTTGTATGATAATTAGTGACTAGGATAGAAAGCCTATATTCTCAATCCTTGCCATGAATGTCTCTCTTTAGTATTTGCTTTCTTTAATTGTTTGATTTATATTCTTGTCATTTATTTTCTTGTCCCCTTATTTTCAAACCACCCCTTGGATACCATAACCAATAATATGCACACCTCACTGCAATTCCTTTGAGAGACAACCCAAGATCTAATACTCTCGGTATTTTTATTGGTTTGCATTTTTGACAAACAAAATTAAACTTTGATTGTGTGTTATTTGTTGGTTTGGAACTATACTTGCAACAAGGTTATTTCTCTTTTACCGAGAAGAAATTCCTAGTCGACGGTAACGCTCTTTCAGCTGACTATGTCGTTAGGACCTTCCGATATAGCATTTCACCTCTACTATAATATGTTCAAGGATGGGTATTGGATGTGGACGAAACACAGAGAAGTGGATGAGCAGGAAATCAACCGGTTTGGATTGAATTCAAATAGGTCTGAGGGTCAGTCAATGAGGGTTTAAGTGCTTAAAGAACTAAACATAGAAGAAATAAATTAGGAGGGTAACCAATAGAGATACATTGAGATGGTATTTGATGCAATTGGTGTTAATTATATGGAAGATGCTGAACAAGAGCCTAGCTCGGAACCTTTGCTCGAGGGGCGCATTCATTTGAAATTGTCTGCTTATGTTACAATGATGAGTTTTAAGTTTGAGTCAAATCATATCCAAGAGTCTTTTGATAAGTAGACCACCCTTTACAATAAATTAGTACTAGCCGGGTCTACTGACATCCCCTGGAGCCATTATGACGCAAAGAAGTTAGCTCCAAAATCAGGTCTGAATTTGATAAAAATTGATTATTATTTGAATGGTTGTATGTTGTATTCCTAGGGACGTAGACTTAACTGCATGTAGATTTTATGATACACCGAGGTTTCAAGTCGAGAGAAAATAGATTGGTAAATGAAGGGTAAAGCGAGTTTCAAACAAAAGGATGCACGACTTGTCCCTAAAACCTAGGCTAAAACAATTATATGGCTCGATAAGTATGGCCTGTCATATAACCTAGCATAATAACAATAAGAGAGAAGATGGTTTTATGACACGCCTGTCAATGGAGGCTTAGAAGCACTTTGATCGGGTCTCCCCATATTTGCGAGAGAGCCTAGAAATGTTAGATTAGCTTTGTGCTCTGACGAGTTTGCACCAAACTCTTGTTAGCTGGTGCGGTAATTTATACCCACAGATTAACCGGCAAATGCACCGGGTCGTACCAAATAATACCTCAAGTGAGTGAGGGTCGATCCCACGAGGATTGATGGACTAAGCAACAATGGTTAAGGGATTGGATTAGTTAGACAAGCAGAAAATAGTGTTTAGATGTTCAAAAAGCATTAAAGAGTAAACAAGAGTTTGAAGAGACAGGTGATTAGGTGAATAAATTGGGAATAAAATATGGAGAAGATAGTTAAGGTTTCAGAGTTATCTATTTTTCTGGATTAACTTTTCTTACTAACTAATTTAATTATGCAGGATTTAATTTATGGCAAACTGTATGTGACTAGACCTTAATTCCTTAGACCTTCCTAGTCTCCTCTAAAATTCATTAACTGCCAATTCCTTTGTCAATTAATTCCAATTAGAGGGTGATAATCAATTTCTAGTTTATATGCCACAAAAACTCTAATTACCCAAGAAATAAAAGGATTATATGTCACGTATCATGTTAAATTCAGATAATTAAAATTTAGGAGAATTTGTTTTCAAGCTGTTGTTCAAGTATAGAGCTTTTCCAAGTTATACAAGAACTCAAATAGAAAGAGGATCATACTTTCGTTCCACCCAAATTCATAAGATAAAGAGCGAAAATAATTCTTAAATTATAAATTCATACATGAATAAAATTAGAAAGAGCAAATGAATCAATCCATACAATAGACAGAGCTCCTAACCTTAACAGTGGATGATTAGTTGCTCATGGTTCAAAAAAAAATAGGATTCTCATAAAATGTACAGAGTTCCAATCTGATGGCATCAGATCCCTTTTTATAACTAATCATAATAAATTTAAAATCTAATATCTAAAATTAAGATAATATCTTTTCCTATTTTTAAATTCAAATTTGAATTTAAATCAAAATTAATTATAACAATCATCAAGTCTTCAATTGATGGATGGGGACCACTTATTTTGTCCATTCTACAGCTTCTAATCTGTGTTTTCTGGGCTAGAAACTGGGTCAAAACAGCCCAGAAATCGCCCCCAGCATTTTTCTGCATTTTCTTCACGTGGCACATGTCACGCGTACGCATCAGTCACGCATACGCGTCGATGGTCTTTTTCCCGAGTCACGCAGACGCGTCGATCATGCGCACGCGTCGCTGTGTAAATCTTCAAATCACGCGTATGTGTCAGTCACGTGCACGGGTCGCCAATGAAAGCTCCAAATCACGCATACGCGTCAGTCACGCGTACGCGTTGCTCCTCGCTGCCATCTCCTTTTGTTCTTGTGCTGCAGAAACTCTATCAAATCCAGCCGAATGCTACCTAAAATAAACAAAATTGCAAAAGACTCAAAGTAGCATCCATATTGGCTAAAAGATAATTAATTCTTTATTAAACTTAACAAATTAGATGCAAATTCACTAGGAAAAGATAGGAAAGATGCACACGCATCACAACACCAAACTTGAATTGTTGCTTTTCCTCAAGCAACCAAAACTAATATAAGCTTAGGATGTGAATTTGCATGAGAATGAGAATTCGATTAAGCTCATGTCTCTTCTTATAGTGGGGTTTACAACTACAATCCTAAATAGTTTTGGCATCTCACTCTCCTTTGAATCAGAAGAATGTTACTGTCATCTGGAATTAGAATCCGGATGATATTATGAATTCTCTGATCTTTTGTAGCTCAATTTAATCCTTGAACACAGCAATTTTTCTTTGGTGCTTTGCATCTTGAGCCTAGCCGTGACTTTAAATATTTTGTCTCAAGCTTTACTTGACACAGAAACACCACAAGCACTTAACTGGGGAACTCTCTTTAAGTTCTAAATATATATTTTTTTAATTTATTATCCCTAGACAGTGGTTCTCAAAGCCTTTGGCGTACTCTGCAATTGATCTCGACTCTAAATGTTTTGTCTCAAGGATTACTTGACACAAGAACACCACAAGCATGTGACTAGGGAAACAACTCTTTGAGCTTTTAATCATGTCTGACCACCCTAGTTATTGATGCTCAGAGCCTTGGACCTTGCTTTTATTTTTCTTTTGCTGTTTTTTTTGCTTCAAGCATTAAACTTTCATTAATTTCAGAGAAATCATAATAATTCTCTAAATTCCTATTCCTTGTACATCAACATTCTTTGATTTAAATTCAAATATGCACTGTTCATGTTATGCATTCAGAATTACAGATAATACCACCACCTTTAAGTAAATAAGACTATTATTAAAATTAAACTCAATTTCTCATGCAAACTTCTGTATTTTTTTATTTGAATTCAAGCTCAGTGGGTAATACATGAGACATCTTTTCAGAATTAAAGCATTTAAGGAAAAACTAAACTAGACCTAGGATTCTTACTAATGAAGGATCATGCAACAGACAAAGCAAAATAGCAAAAAATTGGAACATAACATAGAAAAAAGGGTAGGAATAAAAAATATGAAAGGAACTCAACCACCTTAGTTATCCTAGCGGTCGCTTTATTCTTCAGGTTGTGCTCCTCCGTGAAGATGATTTGCCTCCTGGTGCGCGGAATTGTGGTCATCAATGGCGCCATCAACATGGTACGCTCAATTGTAATCTCAACTCTTTATCACAACTTCGCACAACTAACCAGCAAGTGCACTGGGTCGTCCAAGTAATAAACCTTACGCGAGTAAGGGTCGATCCCACGGAGATTGTTGGTATGAAGCAAGCTATGGTCATCTTGTAAATCTCAGTCAGGCGGATTCAAATGGTTATGGAGGATTAATGATTAAAAGATAAATAAACATAAAATAAAGATAGAGATACTTATATAATTCATTGGTGAGAATTTCAGATAAGCGTATGGAGATGCTTTGTCCCTTCCGTCTCTCTGCTTTCCTACTGTCTTCATCCAATCCTTCTTACTCCTTTCCATGGCAAGCTGTATGTTGGGCATCACCGTTGTCAATGGCTACAGTCCCGTCCTCTCAGTGAAAATGTTAAACGCGCTCTGTCACAGCACGGCTAATCAGCTGTAGGTTCTCGATCATGTCGGAATAGAATCCAATGATTCTTTTGCGTCTGTCACAAACGCCCCACAATCGCGAGTTTGAAGCTTGTCACATTCATTCAATTTTTGAATCCTACTCAGAATACCACAGACAAGGTTTAGACCTTCCGGATTCTCTTGAATGCCGCCATCAATTCTAGCTTATACCACGAAGATTCCGATTAAGGGATCCAAGAGATATCCACTCAATCTAAGGTAGAACGGAGGTGGTTGTCAGGCACACGTTCATAGGTGAGAATGATGATGATTGTCATGGATCATCACATTCATCAAGTTGAGGAACAAGTGATATCTTAGAACAAGAATAAGCCGAATTGAATAGAAGAACAATAGTAATTGCATTGATACTCGAGGTACAGCAGAGCTCCACACCTTAATCTATGGTGTGTAGAAACTCCACCATTGAAAATACATAAGAACAAGGTCTAGGCATGGCCGAATGGCCAGCCTCCCAAAGAGGGTTCAATCATAAAAACATGATCAAAAGATTAAAATACAATAGCAAAAGGTCCTATTTATAGAGAACTAGTAGCTTAAGGTTTACAGAAATGAGTAAATGACATAAAAATCCACTTCCGGACCCACTTGGTGTGTGCTTGGGCTGAGAATTGAAGCTTTCATGTGTAGAGACTTTTCTTGGAGTTAAACGCCAGCTTTTGTGCCAGTTTGGGTGTTTAACTCCCATTCTTGTGCCAGTTCCGGCGTTTAATGCCAGAATTCTTGAGCTGACTTGAAACGCCTATTTGGGCCATCAAATCTCGGGCAAAGTATGGACTATTATAAATTGCTGGAAAGCCCAGGATGTCTACTTTCCAACGCAATTGAGAGCACACCAATTGGGCTTCTGTAGCTCCAGAAAATCTACTTCGAGTGCAGGGAGGTCAGAATCCAACAGCATCTACAGTCCTTTTCAGCCTCTGAATCAGATTTTTGCTCAGGTCCCTCAATTTCAGCCAGAAAATACCTGAAATCACAGAAAAACACACAAACTCATAGTAAAGTCCAGAAAAGTGAATTTTAACTAAAAACTAATAAAAATATAATAAAAACTAACTAAAACATACTAAAAACATACTAAAAACAATGCCAAAAAGCGTATAAATTATCCGCTCATCACCTCCCTTTTGGTGCCATAGGAATAAACAGAAAACCCTTAAGCGAAGCGTCAACACCAAACATAAAGGTTTGCTTGTCCTCAAGCAAAGAAGAACTGAAAATAGAAAGAGACAACTATTATAATGAAAGAAAAAGAAAAGGATAAAAGAACAAGAGAGAATTAGGATTGGGAGAGGGGGAAAGAAAATTAAAACCTAGGCGGTGAACTAGTGGAGTTGTGTGGCGCAGGTGACACGTACGCGTGGGGCGCAAAATTTCCTTAATGACGCGTAAGCGTCAGGCATGTGTCCGCGTGCCCTAGGTTTTGCGCGATTCGCGCGAAGCCAGCCGCGTGCACGCACAACTCTCTGCCCAAACACATATTTACGCCGTTTTTCCAGGTCACGCGTACGCGTCAGTGACGCATACGCGTGGTGTGCCAAAATCACCAATGACGCGCACGCGTCATGGACGCGTACGCGTGAGCTTTTTTGTGCGAAAGGCTTTATTCTGGCGCCACTCTCGCGTAACTCTCTGTGCATTTTTATTTTTTACACACACCCATCTGACGCGTACGCGTCAGCGATGCTTGCGCGTCATGTGCCCTTCTTTTTTTTATACGGTTCCTGTTCTAAAATAGCTGCATGATCAGAGAAACAGTAAAAACTCAATAAAAATCAAATAAAAAAGGAAAACTACTACTATGAAAAATAGCTAAGGATACGAATTTATCGGGTTGCCTCCCGACAAGCGCTTCTTTATCGTCATTAGCTTGACGGTCAACTCCTCTAAGGAGGAGGATCATAGGGGCTCAGCTCTTCACCCCTTACTTTGAACCTCTTTCCTGTGTCTCCATAACATAGCTCAATATGCTCCAGCGAGAGGATTCTGGTTACTGTATAAATCCACTTTGGATTGCTAGTCAACACCACCTTCATTCTTGGGGAGAAACCTTCAGTGGGGATCTTTTTGTTTCTCCATCCTCTGGGTACTTTCTTCTTTTTGGGAACCTCTTCCTTGGTAGATGATGAATTCCCAACACCAAACTTAGGTTTGATGTCAGGAAAAATTTTATTGATTGTTACCAAGGGAGGTTTGAGCTGCAGATTCTGTTGTGTATCATCAGGAGGTTTTTGAAAGGTTGGATCAATAAGCTCAGTTTGCATGCACCTCTCTTCTTCACCTGCTGAATGTACATCTTTGAAAACATGGAAGACTAGTTGCTCATCATGCACTCTAAGCACTAATTCGCCCACTTCTACATCAATCAGAGCTCTTCCAGTGGCTAGGAATGGTCTTCCTAGAATTATAGAGGCATTCTCATCCTCCCCCGTGTCAAGAATCACAAAGTCTGCTGAGAGGAAGAACTTACCCACTTTGACCAAGATATTCTCCACTAATCCGTATGCAGGCTTCATAGATTTGTCTGTCATCTGTAATGCTATCTTTGTGGGTTGTGCCTCTTGGATTTGCAACTTCTTCATCACAGACAAGGACATCAAATTGATGCTTGCTCCCAGATCACATAATACTTTCTCAAAGGTTGTGCTCCCAATGGTACATGGAATTTGAAAGCTCCCTGGATCTGGCATCTTCCCTGGCAAGTTATTCTGAATTACAACACTACATTCCTTAGTCAGGACTACTGTCTCATCTCCCTTTAAACGCTTCTTCTTTGACAACAGCTCCTTCATGAACTTGACATAGATAGGCATTTGCTCCAAAACCTCAGCAAAAGGAATATTGATTTGTAACTTTTTGAAGACTTCCAAGAACTTTGAGAACTGCTTGTCCTTGGTCTCCTTTTGAAGTCTCTGAGGATATGGCATCTTAGGCTTGTACTTAGGAGCCTTTGGCAATGTAGGATGAGTGTCAAGAGAGTCTGGGAATGGATTGTCCGCACGCTTTAGAGGGGCGTGCTCTTCTTCTTCCTTCTTCTCATCTGGAGCTTCTTTTTCAACTGACTCTTCATTGAGCTTGGCCTCAGAGCCAACTACTTTACCACTTCTCAGTTGAATAATCTTGTAATCTTTTTCAACTGGCTCCTCAGCAACTTGTGCTTCCATACTTGCCACTTGTCCACTTATCAAGGTGATAGCCTTGCATTCTTCTCTTGGATTCACCACTATATTACCAGGAAGGCTCTTAGTGGTCCTCTGATCAATTTCATTAACTCTGGTGGCTATTTGACCCATCTGAATCTCTAAATTCTTGATCGATGCTCTGGTTTCCTGCATAAAACTCTTCATCATTTCCCAATTAGAATCTTCTTAGGATTTAGAATTTGCTTGTGGAGGTGTTGTTGTTGATGAGATTGAAATTGGCGGTTATTGTAATTATTCTGTTGGAAGCCGCCCTGAGAATTATTGTTGAAGTTCTGAGGTCTCTGAGGTTGGTCTCTCCACCCAAAATTTGGGTGATTTCTCCACCCTTGGTTGTAGGTCTGAGAATAGGGATCATTATTGGGATTTTTAGGAACACTTCCCATGTAATTGACCTGTTCAGAAGAGGGTTGAGTATAATCATAATTATCATTTTACACAAAATTACCTGTCATGTCATAAGAGACCTCCTGAGGTGGATTTTGGGTGTTGATAGCTGAGACCTGCATGCCACCCATGTGTTGAGTAAGTAGACTTATTTGCTGAGACATAAGCTTGTTCTGAGCAAGAATAGCATTAAGAGCGTCTACTTCCATGACACCCTTTTTCTGAGGAGCCTCAGAGTTCACAGGATTCCTGTTAGATGAGTATAAATATTGGATGCTAGCAACCAATTCAATAAGCTCAATAGTCTTCTCTGGTGTCTTCTTCTTGTGCAATGAACCTCCTGCAAAATTATTTAAGCACATCTTGGACATTTCACCCAAGCCTTCATAAAAGATGTCTAGTTGAGTCCATTTGGAGAACATGTCCGGAGAACGTTGCCTAGTCAGTAGCTTGTATCTCTCCCAAGCTTGATACAGAGTTTCACTATCCTTCTGTCTGAAGGTCTGAACCTCCACCCTAAGCTTAGTTAGCTTCTTTGGTGGGAAAAATTTAGTGAGAAACTCAGTAACCACCTTGTTCCAAGTATCCAAACTCTCCTTGGATTGGGAATCTAGCCATAGCTTTGCTCCATCCCTCAGAGCAAACGGGAAGAGCATGAGTTTGTACACCTCTGGGTTTACACCATTTATCTTCACAGTATCACAGATTTACAGGAAACTAGAAATAACCAGATTTGGGTCTTCATGGGGAAGACCATGATACTGGCAGTTTTGTTGCACCAGGGTGACCAATTGTGGCTTCAACTCAAAGTTGTTCGCATCTATAAGAGGCACCCCAATTCTTTTTCCATACAAATCTGCAGTAGGAGCAGAGAAAGATCCAAGTACTCTCCTTTGTTGTTCATTCCAATTCGGGTTTGCCACATTGGCATTATCAGAATCATTAGGATCCATAGTGGATTCTGCAGCCTTGTAGTATCTTGCTTGTTGTAAACGCCGCCTGAAAGTCCTTTCAGGTTTAGGATCAAAGTCTAAGAGATGTTCTTTGTCTCTGTTCCTGCGCATAAACAAATAGAAGACAAGAAAAAATAGAAATCTCTACGTCAGAGTGCAGAGAAATCCTAGTGAGTTGACCTGTGTAAAGAGATAAAAATATTTTTATTTTTATTTTATTTTTTTATTTTATTTTATTTTAGTTGTTATTTATTTATTTTTTATTTAATTAATAAAAGTAAAATAAAAAAAGGGTACGGTATAAAGGGGAGGGGGAAAGTAAACGAAAAGGAAAAGAAAAGAAAAAAAAACGTAAAGGGAAAAAAAGAAAAAAAATTAATATAAAAAATGAAAAATAAAAATTAATAATAAAATAAAAAAATATAATAATAAAAAATTATCTAATCTAAGCAATCAAACAACGAATAGTTGTTAATCACAGTCAATCCCCGGCAACGGCGCCAAAAACTTGGTGCGGTAATTTATACCGACAGATTAACCGGCAAGTACACCGGGTCATACCAAGTAATACCTCAGGTGAGTGAGGGTCGATCCCACGAGGATTGATGGACTAAGAAACAATGGTTAAGGGATTGGCTTAGTAAAACAAGCAAAATAGTGTTTAGATGTTCAAAAAGCATTAAAGAGTAAAGAAGAGTTGGAAGAGACAGGTGAATAGGTGAATAAATTGGGAATAAAATATGGAGAAGATAGTTAAGGTTTTAGAGTTATCTATTTTTTCAGATTAACTTTTCTTACTAACTAATTTAATTATACAGGATTTAATTTATGGCAAACTGTATTTGACTAGACCCTAATTCCTTAAACCTTCGTAGTCTCCTCTAAAATTCATTAACTGCCAATTCCTTGGTCAATTAATTCCAATTAGAGGGTGATAATCAATTTCTAGTTTATATGCCACAAAAACTCTAATTACCCAAGAAATAAAAAGATTATATGTCACGTATCCTATTAAATTCAGATAATTAAAATTTAGGAGAATTTGTTTTCAAGCTGTTGTTCAAGTATTGAGCTTTTCTAAGTTATACAAGAACTCAAATAGAAAGAGGGTCATACTTTTGTTCCACCCAAATTCATAAGATAAAGAGCGAAAACAATTCTTAAATTATAAATCCATACATGAATAAAATTAGAAAGAGCAAATGAATCAATCCATACAATAGACAGAGCTCCTAACCTTAACAGTGGAGGATTAGTTGCTCATGGTTCAGAGAAAAATAGGATTCTCATAAAATGTACAAGAGTTCCAATATGATGGCATCAGATCCCTTTTTATAACTAATCCTAATAAATTTAAAATCTAATATCTAAAATTAAGATAATATCTTTTCCTATTTTTAAATTCAAATTTGAATTTAAATCAAAATTAATTATAACAATCATCATGTCTTTAATTGATAGATGGGGACCACTTGTTTTGTCCATTTTGCAGCTTCTAATCTGTGTTTTCTGGGCTAGAAACTGGGTCAAAACAGCCCAGAAATCGCCCCCAGCATTTTTCTGCATTTTCTGCACGTGGCACATGTCACGCATACGCGTCAGTCACGCATACGCGTCGATGGTCTTTTTCCCGAGTCACGCGGACGCGTCGATCACGCGCACGCGTCGCTATGCAAATCTTCAAATCACGCATACGCGTCAGTCACGCGTACGCGTCGCCATGGAAAGCTCCAAATCACGCGTACGCGTCAGTCACGCGTACGCGTCGTTCCTCGCTACCATCTCCTTTTGTTCTTGTGCTGCAGAAACTCCATCAAATCCAGCCGAATGCTACCTAAAATAAACAAAAATTGCAAAAGACTCAAAGTAGCATCCATATTGGCTAAAAGATAATTAATTCTTTATTAAACTCAACAAATTAGATGCAAATTCACTAGCAAAAGATAGGAAAGATGCACACGCATCATTAGCCTGTTGTGGTGACTCCTTATAACCTACCTCCCAAAATATGCATGAATGACCCATACATATTCTTAACTCTAATGATACCTGGTCCAAGCAACCCAAAGAGCAAAATAGATGTCCTCTTACAACTCTTTGTAGATGAGTTGATTGAGCTATGGATTCATGGTGTAGTAATGTATGATATTTTAACCAAGACAAATTTCTAATTGCATGTTGCGTTGATGTGGACCATCAATGACTTTCCTGCATATTAGATGTTATCAGGTTGGTCTACTCAGGATAGAATATTGTGTCCCATTTGTATGAAGAATACAAAGTCATTTTGGCTAACAAACGGGGTAAGAATTAGTGGTTTGATTTTCATCGAAGGTTTCTCGATATTAATCATCAATTTCGGCGTAATAAGGACTCGTTTAGGAAGAATAAAACTAAACAAGAAAAGGCACCCATGATGTTGAGTGATTTGCAAGTTTGGCATCGTGTTAGTAGCATCCCAATGACCGTCGATAACGGGGCTACATTGAGACTTCCATAATATGGAAGGGATCATACTTAAACGAAACAAAGTATATTTTAATAGTTGTCTTATTGTAAAGATAACTTGGTTCAGCATTATCTTGACGTGATTTATATTGAAAAAAATGTGTTTGATAATATCTTGCACTCAGTAATGGATGATGAGCGAACCAAGGATAACAATAATGCAAGGTTAGATTTGGTGGACATTTGCAGGCGACCAGATCTGAACTTAAAGAGACTTGAGAACGGCCGTTGGGCTAAACCAAAGGCGGTGTTTTCTCTAGCTGGAGACAAAATATTTGTAGGTGGATTTGGAGATTGAGGTTTCTCAATGAATATGCCTCTAATTTGAATAGGTGTGCAAACGTCTCACACAGTAGCCTTGCTAGATTGAAGAATAATCACTGTCATGTATTCATAGAGTTAGAGAACTTCCTACCAACATCTGAAATTCTCTCACAGAAATAAGTGAATTCTTTAGGGAGTTATGTGCTATGAATCTTAGCATTAATGATCTGTAAGTCATGGAAAAAAACATTCCCATCATACTTTGTAAGTTAGAGGGGATGTTTTCAATAGGAATTTTTGATGTTATGGAACAACTTAGCAATCTACCTACTATACGAAGCAAAAGTGTGTGGGCCGGTCCAACTCAGGTGGATGTATACCCTTTTAAGAGGTTGATTGGTTCATTCAAATGCACCGTGAAAAACAGAGCTCAGATAGAGGGTAGCATCTGCGAAGCATTCCTAGCTAAAGAAACATCTGCATTTTGCTCATTTTATTTTGAGCCACATGTTAAGTCATGGAGAACAAGAGTTAGAAGGAACAATGAGAGGAGAGAATCCTCGTCAAGTGGACCAACCTATCCAATATTTGTTCTGGAAGGAGTTATAATGGGCGCGGGTAGTGAATATTGGTTAGAAAAAAAGAAAATTGATGTCGCACATCTGCTTATGTTGCTTAGCTATGACCAGGTTTCATCATACCTAAGGTGAGTTTTTTAAGTCTTTGTAAATATTGCAATTATTGAGATAATAACTTCTTCATCTAATCAAAACTTCAGTACACTTAAATTTTTTATTTATCCTATTGTATCATAGGTTTTTCCTAGAAACAAATCTTGATACATCACTCAACAATTTTTCACATTAGTTCAGAGAATACGTCAGAGTGAATCTAATTGACACAACAAAGTGGAAACTAGTTGCACTTAGTTGGGGCCCAATGAATAAGGGCACAAGCTAGCCAATATACCATGTTTACAATATAATTCAATTAGAGTATTTTTGTCGCACTACGTACAAGGTGTGTGTGTGTTTAAATGTGAATGGTATGATCCAAGTTCACAACTAGGAACACGAAAGCATAAAGACTACAATATCACTGAAGTAAATGTGACAAGGAAAAATAGGCGTTACAATCTTTTTATTTTACCTCAAAATGCATGACAAGTATACTATGTGCCTTATTCGGGGTCATGCAAGTCTAGTTGGGTGGTTGGGGCTAAGACTAAGCCAAAAGGTCACATCAAATCTGATGGAATAGAGGGTTAGGAACCTTACCAGATTAATGACCCAACTCTTTTGAAAATGGTGGTTGATACTAGTGATCAGTGTAACACCCTATCACCCTAAACCTTACCTCTAGCCGCAAAGCAAAGGATAACAAAATTTCACGACATTTGTAGAGCTCATACAATAATATATATGGAAGGAAGTAATAATAGTAAAAGTCCAATGAAGGAAATAAAAACTCAAAGTTGTATAAAGTGAAATTACAAGTGCAAAACATTCATACACAATAACTAAAACACGTAGATACGACAAGAATAGAACATAATATATATCACCTTACATAAAGCTCCAAGATATACAAGGTAGTAGCTAGATAGATAACAAATAACAACATACATACATACATACATACATACATACAATATCACCTTACATAAAGCTCCAAGATATACAAGGTAGTAGCTAGATAGATAAACAAAGTAAACAACTATACATACATACATACATACATACATACATACATACATATATATATATATATATATATATATATATATATATATATATATATATAGTCAAGAGAAACTAGTCTCAGTCTGTGAAGTTTAGATCGACCAGTAAAAATGATACAATACAGTTTTTATAAAAGACTTACTTCCTATCTCTCAAAGTTTTCAAAATACAAGCCTCTAATACATGCCGTACCTACCTCAACACTTTGTATAAAGTGGATTTACAAGTGCAAAACATTCTTACACGATAACTAAAACGCGTAGACACGACAAAAACAGAACATAATCTATACCACCTTACATAAAGCTCCAAGATACAAGCTAGTAGCTAGATAGATAAACAAGGTAAACAAATACAATATAGTTTTTATAAAAGTCTTACTTTCTATCTCTCAAAATTTTCAAAATACAAGCCTCTAATACATGCCGTACCTACTTCAACAGTTTACAATTAACCATCTATCCAATGCTAAATCACCCGTAAACAACCAAAATCATAAAATCTACTCAAAAATCATACCTAAAAATGCAAAACTGTTAGGGCAAAAATTGGAGTATGAATTTCGAGTTCTTACGCAAATCGGAGCACCATAACTCAAGTTATGAGCGAAAAAAAGGTTATGATGAATAGTATTTCTTCATCTATTCTCTCAACTAAGCAGCACCCATTTCTTTGTCTTTGGGTGAAAATGAGCTAAATTGCTCATTAAAGTGGTATTTATATATTGGGCTTGGGCCCAACTTGGTCCAGTCCAACCCATTAGCATTATAGGTTCGTTTAACCTAATATCGGATCAAAACCTTTTAAAATTAGTATCTGATTTTCAGGTCTAAATTATTTTTAACCTTTCTAATTAATAAATTCAATTTTTTAAATATATTCACTCATAATTTAATTTGTTTTCTCACTCACAGTGCTGGCCCAATTAGAGCCGGTTTGCACTTTTACGTGATAAATAATATTCTAAAAACCAGACCGGACCGGCTAGTCAGACCGGTTTAACTGCAAACCAACAGCATTAACGTTCAGGTCAAGCATATAAAACTGCTAATAAAAAAACCGGCAAAAAACCGTTGAACCGGACGAGAACCGGTCGGTCAGACCGAACCGGAACCCGGCCGGTTTACACAAAAGAGGGTAGCTCCTTCGTTTCTTTCTCCCGTTCTCCCTTTCTTTCTTTCAGTCAGAGAAATCACACAAACGCAACCACAAAACCCTAGCACTGTAAGCCTATACCACCGCCACAAGGAGTGGCATACTGCCGCCGTCCGTCGCACTCAAAGTTCGCCATCCGTCATCTAGCTTCCCGCGTGCTCCAAGTCTTTAACCCCTATTCGTTGTCACCGATCATGGTTGCTTCCTCGAGCTTGGCATCCGTCATCTTTGTCTGCTCAACCGCACTTCCGTCGCCGTTTGTTTGCCGTTCACGTTCGCATCTTCGTTTGCGTTCACTTGGCGTTCACCGTTCGCGTTCACTCGCTGTTCACCGTTCGAGTTCGCGTTCGTCTGGAAGCCACGTTGCTCTGCTTCAAACTCTGCGACCAACCCGCGCCTCCACTCAACCGTCGAACTACTCTCTGTTGTCCCCGCCGTGAGTTTCCTAAACCCGCCACCAAACAATACACTCACACAACACCAATACTCTTCTTCAAACTCTGCAACTTCTGATTTCTATTACAATAAGTAATTATTTGATTTGGTAGTGGTTTGGATTTTTTCATAGACTAAATTAAAGTTACAATAGTTATGTTCTCTTCTCTATCACATTGAAATTAAGCATTGAATTCTCTTATTTCGTTTTAATTTTACCGCACTCAATATGTTTGATGAAATGCTTTAACCATATTTCTGGTTGGTTTTATAATTTCTAGCTTTTAAAAACTTACTAAGTTGATTGCATGTGAAATTAGAATAATTGGATCATAGTAATTAGGAAATTTTAGCTTTAGAAATAGCATCTTTGCAGAAAACATATTAGCATGATGATTCCACTTGCATTAGTGTTCTTCTGGTAAATTTTTTAACTGTTATTGTGAACTTGTTAATTTGCTAATTGTTCTTGTGTTCTTCTGTTACTTTTAATTTTTTTATTTTGTTGTGATTTTCTGTTCTTGAATTTGTTAAGTTGATAATTTGGTAAATTGTTGGGCTGCTGTTGTTTTAATTTGTCAAATTGTTAGGTTGCTGCGACTTAATCTGTTGGATTTTCTATTTTGGTCTTGTTCTTGTTTATTTACTAAATTGTTGTTGTGTATTTATTGTTTATTTGCTGGATATTGGTGATCATTGTCTTTGAGATTATTTACTATGCAGGTTTAGTGTCATCATTGTTTTGGAATGTTTTATAATGTACTCATGTTTGTTGCTATTTTGTAATTGTTGGTTGCAGGTTTAGTGTGATTATTGGTTAATGTTTTGTAATGTTTGGTGCTGAATGCTGATTGTTGAGTTCAGATATGGTTGTTTATATTGACTTAGGTAAAGGGACTTATGGTCATTTTTTCCTGCCTTATACCGATTCAGATGATTATTTTCAGAGGATGAGCACTCATTTATGTATCTTGAAAAACTGTCTTCCTGTGTGTTATGAGCATTTGTTGAAGCCTGTATTGTACCTATTCAAAGCTTAGTTTTACCAAATGGTCTTCAAAACAACTCATCCAAAATGCTACTGCACAAATCCAAGTCTATTGTCTCTAAAAGCCTGTATGCACCTTCATTTGGTGAAGCCTTTCTAGCACTAGTCCACTACCAACTTTGTTATTAATAATGTTATCAAATTTATTTATCCGAGTACTATGTTTATTTTTTAGTTGGATTTATGATAGTTCATTTGATATATTCTTCCTATTCTTGTCAGATATTTCTTTTAATATTTTGTGTACTGATGAGGAATTGTACTTGCTTGGTATCATGCTTTCATTTGGCAATTTTGCATTTAATATAAAAAAAGAAAAATTCTAAGAGAGTAATTCACCACTCTATTAGAAAAACTTCATACTACCTTATACCCTCAACTTAATACTTGCATATTTATAATTTATTTATTATTCTATTTTAAGACGATTTTTTCGGTTGAACCACTTGTTAGACCGGTTGGACCAATAAACCAGTAAACCAGTAACTAAAGCGGTTTAATGACCGATTCGATTCTCAGAACCTTAGTGATAAATGAGATTTTTATGCTAAATTCTATTTTCTTCATTAAATTTTTTATTTTAATCTTCCTTATCATTGTCAACCTATTCCAAACAACTAAATTATATTTTTATTCTATTTTAATTATTTTCGGTTCTCACAATCTAATCACTCTTAGGTTGGCTATTATGAATGATGGCAGTATTGACTTTAGGGTAGATGACGAGACATTATCACTAGAAGACGACAATATTTAAGAAGAAGGGGTAGATAGAGATGAAGAATAAGAGTTCAATGATCAGAAAATTACCTTGAAAGAGGAGGATGAACCAGAGGAGGAAGATGATGAATCTGAATAAGGTTAACCTAAATATAGTTTAAATAATTTGTTGTATGTTTAAATTTTATTTGGTAAACTCATATAATTACGACGCACACTACCTTTAGTTCTATCTTATATATTTCTTTATCAAACTTTGATTAGGTTATGATATAATTACATTGTTTCATGTAGGCATGACGACAGATTGACGTGTCACGAGCAGGCCTTGTTTTGATTACGATGACGATGACTATCAAGCTTCATAGTCATTAGGGCTTTGTTTTGATTTGTTTAGTAGCATTTTATTCTTTTGTGTTCTTATTCTGTATATTTGATATTTCACATCTACTTAATATACTAAAACTGTATTTTCCACCAGCTAATAGAAGTGAGGTGTTGATTACGATGACGATGACTATCAAGCTTCATAGTCATTAGGGCTTTGTTTTGATTTGTTTAGTAGCATTTTATTCTTTTGTGTTCTTATTCTGTATATTTGATATTTCACATCTACTTAATATACTAAAACTGTATTTTCCACCAGCTAATAGAAGTGAGGTGTCGATTCTTCGTGAATCCATTTTTCCGCCAAAATGAGTGCACTATTTTCTCTTCTAAATTTATTTTATAAAAATATCTTTATTATAATTATACTATAATTAGCATTTAAGTAATAATGCATAATTATACTAATTTAAGAAAATATCTTTATTATAGTTATATAAAATTAATATTTAATGTATTATTAAACTACTTATCAATTATCAATCAAAAATATTTTTAATCATTTTAATTATATTATTAATAATAATAATAATAATAATAATAATAATAATATTATTAATTATTATTATTATTATTATTATTATTATTATTATTATTATTATTATGATAATTATATGAAAATGGCACCAATTGTTAATAACTAATTTATATTTTTCTAAATAAATTTATTTTAGAAAAATATCTTTATTATAATTATATTACAATATTATAATTAATATTTAATAAATAATACATAATTATACTAATTTAAGAAAATATCTTTATTATATATCTATTCTATTTATTCTATTCTATTACAAAAAAATCATAATTTTACACTTAATGATGGAACTAATGTGGCATGCTCTTAAGGTGTTTCCTAATTTATTTCATTTAATTCGTTAAAGCAAATCAATTATAATTAATTAATTATATCAATTAATTAATTTGATTAGACATTCAAATCTCACCATTTATTATAATTTATATGAATTGATTAATTATATCAATTAATTAATTTGGTTAATTATATTAATTATTTGATTTGATTGGAGTAAATATCAAATTATTTAATAATTAATTTAATTTGTTTATTTTTCTCAATATCATCTAACATCTATTTATACAAGATCAAATATTTTTTACTCATTGGCTCTCTTTTCTCTCTCTCTCCCTCCCTCCCTCCCTCCCTTCCCCCCCTCTCTCTCTCTCTCTCTCTCGTGTTTAAGGTACAATTTTTATAATTTTTTTAATTTTTGTTTCTTTTATCTTTATTTATACATTTTATTTTTTATTTTTTTAAATTTTTGTTTGTTTTAATTGATTATTATTAGATGCATACTTTTTTTCTTTTAGCTTCTGATTAACAAAAAAGATGTGCCATCTTTACGTTGTTTTTAAATAATATTACTATAATTTTGTTTTGTAATATTCTATTTTATCATGTGTGCTTCAATTCATATATATTGTCTTTTTTGTGATTCTCAATTAATATATACATTGTTTGTGGTTTATATATATATATATATATATATATATATATATATATATATATATATATATATATTATCTTTTTTTTTTGTGATTCACAATTATATATACATTGTTCGTGTATGTAGTTTATATATTAATACTTTTATTGATTCTCTTTATTATTTTTTGTGTATCTCTTTGTTGTTCTCTTTATTTTAGTTATATTCATTGATTTCTCTGTATTGCAATGCTCTCTTTATTTGAAATATCGTGACAATTTAGAGTGTATGTTATGACCCATGTGATATTCGTTAATTTGGTGTATTTTTTTAGATAGTTTATGTTATAATGTGTTTAAGGAGTTGACTTAAAATTATAATATGATATAGAAATTTATAATATGATTTATAGTATACTAAAATATTAGGATATTATCATATAGATATTTTTTTTTATTTGTCCATTAGATTTAACTATATAGGATCTTGAAAATTATGCAATCATGTAATTAGTTATTTTTCATATAATTATTATATTGATCATTTATATTAGTAAGACTATTTTCATTATTAATATTTATAAATTATATTGAAAGAATATAGTTTATGATATCTAATTTTTTACTATTTATTAAAAAAAGCATAATTACTTAACGATGTTTAGTTTTTAAATTTACTATATATACAATTTTATTTTTTTTTCTGACAAAAATTTACTCATGATGATAATTCTTCTAATGGTGTAAATGCAAAAAATTATATTTTTATTTTTTGATATAATAGATATATTATTAATAATGAATAGTAATTAACCCTTCATATTTTTATTCAAAGCATTTTGACGATAGTTTCTATTTATAGATATTAATGGATGATTGTTTCTTTAAAAATAAAACGCATTATGATTTTAGGTTATTTCATAATTAATAATAATACTTTATTATTTCTTAAAAAATAAATTGCATTATGATTTTAGGTTATTTCACAATAATAATTAATGTTCATAATATTGAATTATTCTAAATTTTTTATTTTTTATCGTTAGTAGCTAATCCCAAATTTAAAAGAATATGTTGAATTGTTGAATAGTCCAAATATAACTGGAGTTAATTTAGTTTATTTGTTTATTAATATAATTGATTGAAAGCATAAATGATAAATAAGACAAGCAAATAATTAGAAAAATATAATGTTAGTAATTACTTAAAATAGATAACAAAATAAATTATAGGATATTACTTTATTTAAATTATTAATAATTAAAAGAATAAAAGGTCAGTAATTAATTTTTAAAATAAACATTAAATGTGTTTGGTCAGTAATTAATAATTTTTCAATTTAATGTGTTTGATTCATTCAATTGTATTAATTATAATTAATTAATTATGTAATTTGATTTGATTAGGATAAATATTTTATTATTTAATATTTTATTTAATTCATTAAATTACATTAATCATAACTTCAAATATTTAATTTAATTAGAGTAAATATCAAATTATTTTAAATTTTGTTTATTAAACTAAATTAATTATAACTAATTTATTATTTAATTTGATCGAGATAAATATTAAATTATTTAATAAATAATATATAAAGCAATGAAATAAATGAACTCAATTAATTAAATTTATTATCTTATTATTTTATATATCATTTTTTTTCTCTATTTTGTATTTCAGGTAAAATATTTATATTTTTTTATCTTAATTTTACTAATATTTTTCTATAATTTTGTTTTATATTAATTCTTTTTATATTTATTTTGATTAATAGTTCTTAAAGGTATTATTATTTTATTTAAAGATAATTTAAATTTTTCGTAATATTTTTATAAAAGTTGATTAGGTTATTCTTTAAAATATTTTTTGAATTTTTTTTAATAAAATCGTATTTTAATTTTTCTCTTTCATCCTTTGTATTAATTAATTATATTAATCTTCTATTGCAATACATTTTTTATCTACTCTACACATTATCTTTTCTATCTTCTTTTACTTTTTTTAATTGCTATTTTTACATTATTTTTAATTATTTATTTTACTTTTACTTCTCATATATAGATTTATTATAATTTATCACATGTTCTTTTTTAATTTAAGTGATTTTTAGGTTATATTTTACCATTGATGCATTTTATTTTGTTTAGTGTATTATTTTTTAGTCTGTGTTTAATATAATAATTTGTAAATATCTATTCTATTATATAAAAATTAAATTTCTGCACTTAATAATAATACTGTCGTGGTACATTTATGATGGTGTTTTTCGATTTATTTCTTTTCTCATTAAATTCAATTTATTATAATAAATTAATTATATCAACTAATTGATTTGGTTAATTATTTAAATATCATATAATTTATTATAATTTCTATCAATCAATTAATTTTAATTCAAATTGAATGATTATTTTGTTACGAAATTATTATTTCCTAATATATTTATGGGCAATACATATATTAATTATAATCACAAATTAAGTTATTTTACATTAAATGACTTATATAATGCTCATTTCATTTATTAACATAAATGCTGAATTAAATAAGTCATTATTACTTTTGATTTAGAATTAAATGAGAATAAAATCAGAGATACTATTTTATTTGTCCTTTAGGGTTTAATGGATGTCACACTCAAATATAAATAGTGGCTTTCGAATTTTGGTATCCAACACATCAAAGGCACATCCGTAACTCTTTTTCCATAAAAGGAATTGCGATTCAACTCTATCAGGGATACAGAAGATTTTTAAAGAACAAGGGAATAGTTTGAATTTGCACGAATTCTACATGTTCGAACTTACGATGTTGTTTCAGTTGGTTGTCGTTACGAGAATGACTCTAATCTATACGTGTCTAAGGATTAGAATAGATTAAATATTATTTAAGTAATTTATTTCTAATATTGGTATTTGATTAAATTAGTTTTAGAGAAATTTAAAGTGTTGACTCAATTTATATATTACGACTATTTTTTGAATATATTATTTTTACATTTTTTTAATATAAAATTTCTTTTTTCTGATTTTTAAGTTTATTTTCTTTCTTAGAAGATATATGTATCACCTTTTTTTCTCATTTTATATTTCAGATTAGTAATGTAATTATTAAGAAAAAGTATTTAAAAAAGAAAAAATATTAAAACATCACTATTTAAAAAAAAAGATACGTGAAAAAAGGAAAAAAAATTAAAACATCATTATTAGAAAAAAAACTATTAATATGCGTATAAATGGGATCGGGATTGAGGAATATATATGGATATAAAAAAAATTATTACACGATTGTAGAATAAAAAATAATTATATATATAAAACAAAATAATTATAACAAAAAATAATTAATATATGTGATTTAAATATTTTAAATAACCGGTAACATAGAGTTTAACAAAATATAATTCATATTTTTTTTATATATATGTATATATATTAAGAAAAATACCATAATATATATATATATATATATATATATATATATATATAGAATTATTTAACAAAATTAATATATAAGGTTATGGAAAGTTCCATCCAAATTTGATAAGAACAAGACAACTTATATAGAAACGGTTTTCATGGATAATAAGATAAGTTGATTATTTTTCATGTTCTTTCAAGTGATGCTAGGTTCATTTTATAAATATTTTTTGTTCATATTTTAAGTTTATTTGATAAGTAAACCCTTGCACGAATCAAAGACAGTGTGATTTTATAGATTTATAAGTGTTAATAGTCTTTATATTTAATTTGTTTTATAGTGTGATAATAGCTAATATATTTGTTAGTAGATTTAACTATTACTATATGATTTATGATCACATTCGGTATATATGTATGATTTATTGAAGAAAGTAGATTATTAAAACCGATTAATAACTATTTTAGAGTTAATCTAATTAACATGATTAAAAGAAACAAACAATGCATAACATATTACTTTTTTATTAATCAAATTATTATAATTTAAATTAATTTTTAAAAAATAATTTAAAATTATAATTTTAATCTTATCACGTGCATGGCACGGGTAATTATCCTTGTTATATATAAATTACTAGTTTATTCTTTACTAATTGGGAGTTGACTATTAATTATTAAATATCGGAGTCCATTATAGGTTCAAGAAAAAAAATTAAAACTACCGTCAGATTTACTGTCGGAATTACTTGACGGTAACGATAATCCAATTTAATATAAAATAAAAAAGACTACCATGAGATTTACCATTGAAAAATGTGGCGTAAAATCACAATGCGTGGAGCCAAATTTGTCGTTGGATAATTTTCGACGGTAACTCTCATCAGATTTTCGTAACCTTAATATCATAATTCGATGCTAATTTTGCCGTAAAATCTGTCGAAAAATTAAATTCGTCGGTAATTAGTTACTAGCGAGATTTATGTCAGATTTAATCCGGCTCAAAATCTAACAATAATCAATTTATTGGTAGATTATTTTCGTTATTTCACTCGTAAATTTGACGGTATTCAATGTTTTTTTTGTAATAAATAATAGACACATGCCATTGAATTTGATAATAGATTGAAAACATCTATTGCAAGCTTGCATCATCCATGACGTATATAGCATAAAATTTAATGAATCGAACAAATATTAATATGAGACACTTAAATAAAATACTCGCTACCTTCTTTAGTATTTGAGAATTTATATTATGACAAATAACACTTTTCAACTCCTTAAGTGAGATATTACAAGAAAAACAACAAATATACATAAATTATGATCCACAAATATTTCGTCTTCAAGTGTTTGTGATAAAATCTGATTATTATAATATATTCTTTAAACTAGCATCATATTCAATTTTTTCCTTCAAAAACTTTGCTAGCTCTCACTTAGCACATAAGAGTAAGAAAAAAAATTTGTAGCGAGAAAGGTTGAATATTTAGCATGACGAAAAAAGGGTGGAGAAGTGACAAATATAAAGACGAACGGATTTTCTTATACAGGTAAACTTTTAACAAATTATAAGCCGCAATCAAAATTTATAAAACTTATGAAATTAGGATTCACGATTTATGCTTTTTTTTGTTTTTTTAAATATTTTTTGTAAAATCGTTCATCACAATTTCAAGTTCATTTAATCATTCCTGTATTAATGTATTTAACCAAAATAGTCCCCTATTAAAGTGAATCACACCTCTGTTTCTCAATATAACAAAAAATAGCCAAGAATTGTATCTTTTAAAAAATGCTTAATTATTTTGTCAAAAAAAAAAAAATGAACTGACTGAACAAACAAATTAAAATAGGTATTGATTTTGTTTCCCGAAATCCACAGTGCCACTTGGCTCGCCATCGTTCAAGTTGGTGGGAAAGTGCCAACATCATCATCATCAACAATTTGCGACGTGTACAATGATATAATAATTATTAATTATTTTATATAAAATTTGATTTTAATGTACTTAGTTTATAAAATTTTTTATATAATTATATAATTAATTATATATTTAAATAAATTTTTAAATAATAAATTTTAAAAAATTATCGTTAGATAATGTAATAATGTATAAATATTTGTATAAATTTATTTTATACTATTAGTATACAAAATTAAATCTATTTTATATTTATTATGAAAAAATAAGATGTGATTAGTGTCTCAAATAGATATTAGACTGCATTTGTTTATAAGTACAAAATATTAAGATAGAGATATTGAGATATAAAATTGTATTTATTAGATAAGACAAAGATAGAAATATTGTATTTAGAGATATTAAATTAGTATATTTTGTATTTATCTTGACAAAAAAAATATAAAAATACGAAAAAAATACATTTTATTTTTTATTTTTTATTATTTTTATTAATTTTTTATAATTATATTGTTATTATTATATTTTTTTCAAAATTTTTTGAATAAAAAAATAAAAATAAATTACATTTTATGATTTGTTCTAATTTATCATCAAATAAAATACAAAAATACTAATTTTTATATCTCTATTATTTGTGTCTTATTTTCAATATCTTATCTTATTCTTTGTCCTATTCTCAGAACCAAATACGAAAAGTATTTTTAATTTTTTTATATCATAATAAATACAAAAAGAACTATAATTTAGTGGTTAAAAATCAATTAAATATAATTTAAAGGCTTTATATTAGTAAAAGGAGAGGGAATTTTTTTAATAAATAATTTAATTATTTTAATTATTGAAATATGTAATTTATAATGTATTTATTAATTTATATCACATTGATTTATGTCGTTTATACTGTAAACGAGATTATTATGGGTGTATTTTGTTTACACTATAATAGCATAAACGAGATACACTCATAATTATCTCGTTTACTGTGTAAACGAGATATGTGTATTTGTAAATATAAAAATATAACTTTTAAAAATAATAAAAATATTAATGATTTAAATTGAAACAAACTTTTAAAAATGAAACGTTTCAAATTGTTTTGTCGATTTTTAACAAATAGATGGTGGTTCGATTCTAATGATCTGAGAGCGAAACCAACTCCTCTTTTGCAAGTACCAGTTTTCTATAAGTGTATCAAAGGTTCTCGAATTAGACGAGTATTAAGACAGGAAATAAGTTCAAAAAGTACAAAAGGGTAAAAGAAGTGTAAAATAAAGGATTCGAAAAGTAAAATTGACTGAAATCGAAAAGATTTTCATTGAAATTTAAAGAAAGCGATAAAGATGCCTTCGATTGGATCAAAGGACTTTAGACATCGAAATTAAAGGTACTAAAGTGTAAATTGGACATAGAAATTAAACAATGCTTGAAAGATAAATTTGCTTGAAAGATAAAGTCTTGCAAGAATTATAAATAAAATATAAAGACAGTGGAAGGAACCCTACAGAAATCGAACTCGAATGCAAGCTCAGGAATTCGCTGGGATATGAGTGTGCTTGAGTGTATTTTTGAAAAGAAGTTCCAACTCTTATTTTCTAAAACTTACTAATATTTATAACCTACTTCCACAACCGACATTAATTACACAACGCTGCCTTGTATACGAATTCTTAGGTAACTGTTCCCGCTCTTTTGCCAAGAGCGTTACCAGTAAATTCCTAACTCAAAGAAAGCCTTCGACTTCCCTACTCGTGTAACTGCTCGATTTTCCATTCGAAAAACTATTTGATTCTTCATTCGAGTAATTGTTCAATTTTTCAAGGTTTCTAACTCGAGTCCGTGTCCAATAACTTCCAATTAATACTTGCACGTGCATCTTTTCGGCTTTTACTTCCTTCCAGACCCTTCACCAGCATTTTGAATCAGCTTAATCTTTCGAAAAGAATTATTTCGACTAACAAATTGCCCCCTAGGATTAATGTGCTTGCTTTCGACGTCATTCCTTGGAAGATGAAACACTTAATCCCAATCCAGTTGTCAGTCTCCTTAATCGATAAAAATTACCATTTACCTTCTCCATTAATTCTGACCCGTTGGACACGTCTCCCACGATTCACACCTTCTCTCTCCACCACGTCGCCTTCTTTGCAAAGTTACCTCCTTTCTCTTTGAATTTCCTCTTTAATAACGGCTAAACCAAAACTCTCTTTAAAATCAACACTCCCATCTTTGTTCTACTTTCTCGAATCCTTATTCTCTCAACTTCTCTTGCATTCTCCCTTCTCGTACAACCTCTATTTTTTGACATTTGTTTTCTTCTACTCATCAATGGCTACTTTTTCATCTCACATTGCTGCTCAGGACAAGGGCAAATGTCTTATGGTGCAACCACCGGCTCCTCCGGCTTTACACGTACTGAACCAGGTCAATGATGAAGTCTTTGATGACCCACAACTTCAGCTTGATGACTCCAGAATTCTTATTTCCTTTATTGTGGGTGAAGATACCCATTTTTTGTTGGTCCCATTGAGAGTTTGGAAAGGGTGAACAAAAAACTCCCTTACTTCTCCAGTGCTCAAGGGGAAGATTTATTGATTAATCAGGATCTCGACATCCTATTCTTCACCAATCAGAAACCCTTTAGAAATAACCATAAAATCATCCCTCGTGGTACTAATTTCACAGCCTGGCATGGGCGTCTTGCACCATTGAAGAATGCTGCTTGGGGGGCTCTTGGGATTCAAGACCTTCTGAGACTTTCCCATTTCTCTCCTTCGATGCTCCCTTGGATGATTGGTATGTCACTTCTCAATGTAGCTGTCATCACAGGACTTCTGATTAGTCCTACAGATTTTACCTTTGACATGCAGCCTAAACATCAATACAACATTGCTCCTAAGACCTCTTACAGTGGCTTTATTGCTCATCACATGGGTGTAGAAGGTACTCCCATTACAGATGATGAGCATGTGGCTTTTTTGTTCTATTGGTTAAACGCAATTGACTTCTGTTCTCGAAGCGTGCAAATGCAGAAGCTTTTCCTTCCTCTTGTCACCTTACTTCACGAAGAAAACAACCTCAATCTGGCCAAGCTACTTTTAGGACATCTTTTCGAAGAACTTGGCCAGTTCGTTAATTGTCTTCGAAACAACTATTTGATAAGTATGGGAGGCCCTCTCTGGCTTCTCGAACTCTGGCTTAACGCCATTTTTGAAAAGTACATGATAAAACCTGGAGGTGGTGCTTTAGACAAACAACACATTGAAGATTTTTGACTCATTAACTTCAAGCCAAATTTTCCAAAAGCTCAATTGAATGAAGACCGATTTTGGACTGTCTTTTCTCTTTTTCACTCTTGTAAAGACTTCCACAATCAGAACCTCAATTTTACCTCTTTTTTGCGTCAAAATTATGTTCCTGCCTGGCTCGAACACCCCCTCTTCCCCAACGATACCGAAGAGAGCGAACTTGCTAACAGGAGTTGGGAAAATTTGTTAGCTGTGCAGGTAATTTTAAAAAGGCTACCTCAGCATAAAAAAAATGTTTCAAAGAAACTCTGTATGCCCCTCATTATACAGCCAGACAGCTAGGCTTCTCACAAGCCATCTTAACTCCACTCCCTAGAAACAGCAAACCCTTTTGCCATATCACCTTGGCTTCAAAGAAAGAGCTTGACATTTGCCTCTCGAAGAATCAACAACAAAGAGAGGGATATAATCATCTTGTTTACAATCGAACCTCATACTTTACAAAATCTTACTTCGATTGGTGGACCACCTACTACTCTAAGTACAATAATACTTTAGAAGAGATCAAGCGCTTTGTTGTTCGAGTGGTCCCTGCTGCTGAAGGCTCTCCCAAGAAGCCTTCGAAAAGGAAAATCGAAGCTACAGCTTCTTCACGACAACCTCCAAAGAAAAGTCGAAGAACTCCTTCAAGAGCCTCCAGAAGGATAATTACTCTCTACTTATATATTTAAACCGAAATTTTTCGAAAACCACATCCACTTACAATCCTCTTGATTTCAATCTTTCATCAGTTACAGTTGCAGCCATCGAGCGAGAGCTCTTCTGATGACAGTGAGCCATCCATCCAGAATCTCCTTGCTGCATCCTCACATTCGGATGATACAATTGATTTAGATTCGGGCTCTCAATTGATTCGAAGAACAAGACTTGTTCCGGTAACATTATATTTTTTCAAATATATTTCGATTCAATCAACATAAATCTCGACTCATGTATGTTGTATTTCAGCCCGTTACTACTGCTCAATCAATCACTTCATCTGTTGCACCTAATCAACCACCTCAACAACATCAGTAATGTTTAGGACAACCAGCATCTCACTCATCAATCCAAGCCACTGTATCTGCTGAACCTCTCTAGGTAGCTTTTCCAATTTCAACTGGGATACAAGTGGTTGATTTAACAGACGAGCATACCCATCATTCTCCAACAAAAACTTTAAACATTGGACATGTTTCCCCAACAAACCAAGCTGAAACCTCTACTGGATTTTAGGTGGCCCCTGATTTGGACTCTCCCTCTCGAGTCGCTGAAACTGTTGTCCCTGATTCGGACTTACCATCCACCTATCGAATGGACCCATGATGCAGCCCTGAACAAGTTTTTATCTGATATTTTGAGTTCATCTCTTGAACTTAGGTTCTGTCCCCACACTCTGCCATAGTCAACCAATTCATACGAGTTGCCAACAGAAGCGTAACTATCCAAGAAAGGCTACAAGAGATTAAAGATGAAGTGGCTAAGATCAGAACTGAATCAGAAAGCTATACTACAGCTCTACAGCGAATTAAAGCTTTCCCGTGAAGAATTTGACTTAAGAATTTCTCAAGCCTTTTCTGTTCAAGCTCATTATGATAAGAAAGAAAGAAAAAGACTTGCCAAAATTCGGAAAAAGAAAGCTGATATAGCTACACCTCTAGCCACTGTCCAACACGAACAACAAAAGCTCATGCAATAAATCCGTTCTATTGAGGCCAAGCAAGAAGAATGTGAGAAGCAACTTGATAAGGCCCAATATGAAAAATACAAGCAAGTCAAAACACTTTCGTTTCTGGACAGTGAAAGGATTAAGTTACGCTCAGACTTAGCAGAGCTTATGGCACCTTATATTTCTTCACCTTAGAATTCAATACTTGTAATGATTTCCTTTATCTTCAGACTTATGCATCTTAATCCTAATTTAGCAAACAATGATATTGCTTTAAATACTTTTCGTTTATTGAATTGATTATATTTCCGGATTCGATATCCTTGACTCGATATGCATTTGTAGAATATAATCCAATCACTTGAAAAGGGCCTTCCCAAGTATGGGACCATTTGCCAAAAATTATCAATTTCTTTTCCATTGGCATAATAACTTTCAAAACCAACTCATCTATATTGAAGCATTTTTCTTTTATTTGACGATTGTAATTTCAAGCAACACTTTCTTTTTGCCGAATCATGTTTTCAAGCGAAAATATTCGCTCTGAGTCTAATTCATTCAACTCATCAAACATTGCATTCCAATAATCATCGACTGGCAAATCATTTTGTTTTGACACTCTCAGAGTATTAAGATTAATTTCTAATGGTAGCACTATATCATGACCATATACTAATTTATAAGGCGACGTACCTGTCGATCCCCTTGGTGAATTTCGATAAACCCACAATACTTGACTTAACATTTCATGCCAAGTTCGGGGCATACTTCCGATTTGTTTTTTGATCAAACTAATCAAAATTTTATTTGCTACCTAAATTTGGGCTTTGGCTTGTGCATAATAAGGGGTTGAAGTAACCATATTAATATTTCTCGAAGCTACAAAATTCTTGATTCGCTGACCAGTAAACATAGTCCCTTGATGAGTACTCAATGTTTGAGGAATTCCAAATCGATAGATTACATGTTCCTCAATAAAATCTATTATTTCATTTTTCCCAACTTCTATTAAAGGAACTGCTTTGACCCACTTCGTAAAATAATCAATTGCTACCAGAATAAATTTATGATGTTTCGATGAAAGGGGAATGAATCAATCCGATTAGATCCAAAGCCCAACCTCTAAACGGCCATGGCTTAATAATTGAATGCAATTCAGATGCTGGAATCTATTGTATCGGCCCATGTCTTTGACAGTCATCACACGCCTTTGCGTATTCGATACAATCTTTGATCATAGAGGGCCAATAGGCATTATTTTGATATAGTACCCATTTCATTTTTATTCCAGCCTGATGAGCACCACATATGCCTTTATGGACCTCACCCAGAGCAATGTCTTTATCCTCTTGACTTAGACATCTCGAAAGACTCCCGTCGATTCCCTTCCTATACAACTCATCAACCATCAAGACAAAATTCGTTGCTTGAAATTTTATCTTTCTATCGACTTGAATGCTAGGATTCTTTAAATACTCAGCAATGAGCTTCCTCCAATCATCATCTTCCCATTCACCTACACACAAAGCTTCTCTTTCATCCACATGCACCAATATTTGACGGATACTATCCAACTTTCTTAATGTTTCTAGGCTGATTTTGTATCTCAAAGCAATTTGGGCTTACTCATTGGCGATCTTATTCTGAATCCTTGGGATATGAACCAATGAAACTTTCCAAAAAGAAGTTAACAACTTCCAAGTTATTGCCAACTATTTTTGCAACTTCACATTATTACATTTAAACTCTTTCGATAATTGCTTCAAGATTAATTGAGAATCCCCTAGGATTTGGACTTCCAAAGCCCCTTTCCCGATCAAGATTTCAAGGCCCAAAATTAAAGCTTCATACTCTTCCATATTGTTCGAGCAAGGATATTTTAACTCAAACAGGAATTCTGATGGAATTCCTTCTGGCAAGATAATGAGAATTCCTACCCCTGCACCATTCTTATGCTTCGATCCATCAAAATATAACATCCAATAATCGATTTTAATGTCGAGTACATTTTCCCCTTGGTCATTCAGATTATTCAAATTATCAACTAAAAATCTGCAATGACCTGACCTTTCACAGCCTTTGCTCGGACATACTGTAAATCGAATTCTATCAAAGCTAGCAGCCATTTCCGCAAACGACCTCGTAATATTGGAAAACTCAACATATATTTGACAACATCGGTTTGCGCCACAACTTTCACCCATTTAGATACCATGTAACATTTTAATTTCATGCACGCATAGTATAGGGATAGACACAATCTCTTTATTGGGGAATACCTTATTTCAATATCAGTCAAAACGCGACTAAGGTAATAAATTGCACGTTCATGCCCGTTTTCATCATCTTGGGCTAGCATACACCCAATCGTGCTTGTAGATGTTGCAATGTACAGTTTCAAAGGCTCATATGGACGAACACTCGCCATTATTGGAGCCTTAGATAAATATGCCTTTATCAATTCAAATGCCTGTTGATGTTCATGTGTCCATTTGAATTCTGAATCATTCTTTAATTTTACTAAAGGTGCAAACACTTGAGTTCGATCAGAGAGATTCGAAATAAACCTTCGAAAATAATTCACTTTTTTCAGAAATGATTGCACTTATTTTTTTGACTTAGGCAAAGACAATGCTAATATTGCATCAGCCTTACTCTTATCGATTGCAATCCATTTTTTATGAACAATAAAACCTAGAAAGTTCTCGGCTGACACAACAAAGGCACATTTTAAAGGATTCATTTTTAATCATTTCTTCCGCATAGTGATAAATGCTTCCCTTAAGTGATCAATGTATTGATTCATTGAAATCGATTTAACCATAACGTAATCGATATACACTTTTATAAATCTCCCAATATACTCATGGAATATGGCGTTCATTGCTTGCTGGTAAGTTGCACCAGCATTTTTCAAACCGAAAGGCATAACCACCCACTCATAAGTGCCTAATGCCCTGGGACAATGGAAAGCCGTTTTGGACACGTCATCTTTTGCAATGAAGATTTGGTTATAACCTGAGTAACTGTCCATAAAACTTAAAATTTTATTTTCCGCTGCAGAATCGATCAACATATCTGCTATAGGCATGAAATACTCATCCTTCAGGGTGGCATTATTTAGATCCCTAAAATCAATGCACACTCTTAATTTTTCATTTTTCTTCATTACGGGAACAATATCGAAACCCATTCCACATAACGTGCGGTTCGAATAAATTTTGCTTTAATCAACCGTTCAATTTCTTCCTTAATCTTCAGATTGATTTCTGGAGCAAAACGTTAGGGAGTTTGCTTCACAGGTCGAGCATTTAGTTTCAATGCTAATCGATGCTCTACGAGAGAACGATCGAGACCAGGCATCTCATGATAATCGCAAGCAAAACAATCTTTAAATTCGTGTAAAAGATGGAAAAGTTCAGTTCAAAAAGGATCCGTAAGATGCTTGCATATATAAGTGATTCGAACATCATCAACAGATCCCAAATTAATTTCTTCTAAGGGATCTTGAGATTCAAACCCCGTTAAGTGATCCTCATCTTTTACTGAATATTTTTCAAAATCCAAAGTTTCTAAATCATAGATGCAATCGAAAGAGAAATCAACATATTCATTATGAACAAAATGAACTTGATCATTTGTTGGATAAACAACAACTTCATTTTCAATACAATGGACTTCTACTATTATATCAGTAGTTCGACCAATAATATCATTTGCATTACAAGAAAAACTTAAACCATGACTAAATTCAATTGAAGACATCGAATTGTTACTACTAAAAGAAGATGTTACACTCCTAAATGATTCAACTTCATCAGAAGAATCAACTTTATTCTCTTCTGAAGGAAAATTACTTATATAATTATTTAAAATTACTGGGTAATTCGAGACGTCTTGAGCATGTTCCATCGAATGCCATCTCGAATCGATTCTAAGACGCACAATCCCAACCAGTTAGGGGCATATCAAGGTGCGGATAATGCAGCTTCACCGTCAGGCCTTTCGAAGACAAATAGCAGCCTTCACAGTTGTAAGAATTCAACACCCTGACAACATTTAAAGGCTTCAATTTTGGACTATACTCCCTAAAATCGACATGTAACTGTTCGAAATACAAATTTGAATAAGCCTTGACAATTTCAGGTTTTCCATCTTTTGTCCAAAGGAGGAAAATCTGATGCACAGTAGATGGTACAGCTTCAACTCTGTAAATCCAGTCTCGACCCAATAAAGCATTATAACTTGCTCTTGACGGCACCACCACAAAAACAGTATTTCGCTCAGAAGATCTCACTTTCACCCCCAAAGTAACCAGACCTTTCGCGGGAATAGAAGTGCCACTAAAGTCTGTCACAGCAATGTTGGTGGGAACCAAATCATCAGGATGCTTACCAACTTTCATCAACATCCTCTCTGGCAAGAGACTTATTGCTGCTCCACCATCAATTAAAACTTTATTTATTTTAATTCCACTTAAAGTAGTAGTAATATGAAGTGGGTGAAGTTGAGATTTTTGTTTTTCAGAAGGCCTAAAAAAGTACGCTGGTTCATCCTCATATCGAATGAAAGAAAAAGCTTCTTCAGCATCCATGTCATAATCTTCTTCAGGATCACCTTCATACTCACCCAAATACTCAGTTGGAATAATTGAAATAATTCCAACCATCTCATCATCTCCTTCCTCGAAATACTCCTCTTCCAAATCGGCATCCTTGTCTTTGTCAGCTCCTGGAGTATGAGCTATCGCCTTGCCTTTCTCCAACTTCGCAGGGGAAGGAATACCCTTCAGGCATGTTTCCCCATCAGAAGGAAAAACTATTCTGGAGTGTACTGAAGCAGTTGCTCCCTTGCCTTTGTCAGACTGAGGCTTCCTATTCTGAGGTAGACTCTTTCTTCCTCTTCCCCACGGGTATCCTCTGGCCCGACCACGTTGATAGGGATATTGGTTTCGAGGAGGCCCTTGATGTCCCCACTGTGGGTTTTGCCGATATTGAGCATCTCGACTTTGGAATTCTCGACAATTCTGAATCCACTGAACTTCTATAGGCTGAGAACGGCTCATCAGTGCAACAGCATTCTGCTGAGGAGTCTTGGAATTTTGTCCCTCCACTCGTCTAATTGGTTGCTTTTGACGAGCCTGCTTCTCTTTATGAGCCAACTCCTTTTTCATCCTCTCTTTCTCATAGATCGTTGCAGCCTCAGTGTCGAATACAACATTACATTGAGGACATAGAGATACGTCCCGATCTTTGATCTTTTGCTGCACCAAGAAATCTAACAAACCATCCCCTGCTCGAGGATACACTAATCGGACTTGTGACTCGAAATCACCTAGAGCCACATCAAAATCATAAGACATCCCAACCGTATTTACTCAAAAATATAGTTCAACAAAACCATCTTCAGCATCGAAAGGATCAGCATCAACTTTCATCTCTTTCTTCCAATCATCAAACTTCAAACGTCCTTCCATAATGGCTTCCTGAATCAAGTTCCTGAAATGAACACAGCTGTTAGTCGAATAACTGGTTGCCTGGTGAGATTTACAATAAGGTTTTCCTTTTAAATCTTTCACCGAAAGTAAAGTTCTACCCTCAGGTAGAATTAATTGTTTATCTTTAAGCAACACATCGAAAATCTGATCAGATTTTGAAATATCAAAACTATATTTCTTTCCACTCTTTAGTTTTGAATCATTCGACTTTTCATTACTAGGGAGCTTTTTAAGTAGAGAATAGACATATGGAGGGCCTTTCTTAAGTTCAGCCAAACCAACCTCTACTTAGAAATCGAATTCCTCTTCCGAGGAATTCATGGCCGCATAAGGAACCTTCTCCTTTGAGTAAAAGGTTTACTCCTTAACTTCTATTCATTATTATATTTCTCCTTTTTCTTTTTCATAAGTTTGACCTGGCGAACCCTTTCAGCCAAATGGCTAAGTCAGGTATATGCACATTAAGCAATTTTCGACACATATAAAATCCTAACCTCATAACTGCTATTTTCACCACTTCACTCTTAGATAATGACACATAACATCTACTTCTAGCATTTTTGGAACGTATCATATAATCATCAATGGTTTTGTCATCTTCTCATTTCAAAGCAACTAGATTAGTAACTGCTACATTCAACTCCTCTCGGTAAAATTGAACGTGAAAAGCAGTTTCCAATTGATTCCATGTCGTTATCGAATTTGGTCTGAGATTCGAAAACCAAGTAAACACATTCTTTGTTAACGAAGAAGGAAAAAACTTCATTTTTAAATTCTCATTATTGGCTAAATTCCTAATCTCGACCAAATATTGAGCGACATGTTCAGGAGTTGACTCTCCGATTTCTCCTGCAAATTTTGTGATTATTTTTGAATCTTTCACCCCTCTTGGCACCTCAACCATTTGAATAACTTGAAGGAAAGCAGATACAAAATGGGGTCGATTTATAAAACCAACGTTTAAACCAACTCGATTGAGCACTTCTTCCACAATTCTTGTGACTTGATAACGTTCATTGCCATGATTAGCACGTAATCTGGGTAGAACATCATCTGCATTTTGACCACGGAGAATTATCTGATGATTCTCTCTATTTAAAACATTGTTTTCATTTTGAAATATATTTTCGAATCCTTCATTGTTCCCCCTGGCGTCATGCCTTTCACCTTAATCATAATCAATGATTTGAGCAATCCGTTCGACTTGCCTTGCAAGACGTTCAAATTTTGATTCGTGATCAGCCATCATGAGATTTAGAATTGTAGTCATTTGTTGAGTCAATAAGTTGACTAAATTATGATGACTTTTCTCTACATGTTGTCGAAAGACCGCCATGGAATTAGAGGCATTCGATGTAGAGCCCACATTATAATCACGAGAGAGCTCAGAATACTGTTGTGGGTTTTGAGAGTTATTTACTCCATTTACACTCCCGAAATGAACAAGAGGAACAAAATCACCCAATGGTGGAGTATAACTAGGAGGAAGGACATAAGGAGGCCAACCAGCAATTACTAGAGGCTGGACTGGTGGTAAGTTACCACGTGGACGAATATTACGTCCAATATTTCCAGTTTGTACGCTAGTAACCACCGTACTTTCACTTGCAACCAAACCTTCTGAACATGAAGTAACGTCCGAAGATTGCACAATTACTGGTATGTTGTCATTGGTTGACGAACCACCATTCACATTTGACACTTCATCAGCCATGTGAATAATCCTTCCACTTCTCAATTGCATACACCAAACGATACCAAAATATCTTTTGACACACTTCAGTTTAAAACTGTTCCACCGGGCGTGCCAATTTGTTTTGTCAATTTTTAACAAATTGATGGTGGTTCGATTCTAATGGTCTGGGAGCGAAACCAACTCCTCTTTTGCAGGTACCAATTTTCTATAAGTGCATCAAAGGTTCTCGAATTAGACGAGTATAAGACAGGAAATAAGTTCAAAAAGTGAAAAAGGGTGAAAGAAGTGTAAAATAAAGGATTCGAAAAGTAAAATTGACTGAAATCGAAAAGATTTTCATTGAAATTTAAAGAAAGCGATAAAGATACCTTTGATTGGATCAAAGGACTTTAGACACGGAAATTAAAGGTACTGAAGTGTAAATTGGACATGAAAATTAAACAATGCTTGAAAGATAAAGTTTTGCAAAAATTATAAATGAAATATAAAGACAGTGGAAGGAACCCTACAGAAATCGAACTCGAATGCAGACTCAGAAATTCGTTGGGATATGAGTGTGCTTGAGTGTATTTCTGAAAAGAAGTTCCAACCCTTATTTTCTAAAACTTACTAATATTTATAACCCACTTCCATAACCGATCATTAATTACACGCTACCTTGTATGCAAACTCTTAGGTTACTATTCCCACTCTTTTGGCCATGAGCGTTACCAATAAATTCCTAACTCAAAGAAAGTCTTCGACTTCCTACTCGTGCAACTGTTCGATTCTCTTTTCGAAAAACTATTCGATTCTTCATTCGAGTAATTGTTCGATTTGTCAAGGTGTCTAACTCGAGTTCATGTCCAATAACTTCCGATTAATGCTTGCACGTGCGTCTTTTGGGCTTCTACTTCTTTCCTGACCCTTTACCAGCATTTCGAATCAGCTTAATCTTTCGAAAAGAATTATTTCGACTAACACAAATAATAGGGAAGATTAGCGATTTCATATAATAGAAAAAATGGAACGATTTCAAAATAATAAGAGAGATAGGCGATTTTAACTCACTGATTAATAGATGACTAGACATATCACGTAATTTAAAACTGCCTATTTAAAATAAGCACATTATTTTATTAAAAATCAATCCATTATTTAACTATCCATAAAAAAATAGATGGAATTGGATTAATTTAAATTTTAAAATAAAAATTTAAGGTCGAATGACTCATTGAATTCCTAACCAATTCATTTCGGAAAGCATACATTCATGCTCCTTATTTGGGTGCTATTGATTTCTCAGCCACAAAATGATGCCATTGAGAGAGAGCTCTATAAGCTCATAACTATGCCAACTAGAGTATTTGTTGTTTACATGACATCCCGTCTTGTCTCTCTCTGGTCTCTTTGTCATTCGCAAAGACATTGAGATGATGGATGAAGATGATGTTGGTTTTTTAAAAAATAATGTGCTAATTTTAAATGAATAATTTTAAATTATGTAATATATTTAGTCATCTATTAATTAATTAATTAAAATTATTTATTTCTCCTATTATTTTAAAATCATTCATATTTGATCTTTTTATTATTTAAAATTATTTATTTTTTTATTATTTAAAACATTTTATTTTAAAAGTTTGATCTAATTTAAATTATTAATATTTTTTATTATTTTTAAAAATTATATATTTTTTATTTATAAATATACATATTTAATTTATCGTATAAACGAGATAATTGTAAATATATCTCATTTATATTACAAACGAAATAAGTATATTTTAAAATAAGACAATGTAAATTGATAAATATGCTGTACATTATATATTTGATCATTAAAATAATTAAATTATTTATTTAAAAAAATTGCCCTAAGAAGAAGGTAGTAACTATTACTAAGGACAAAATTAATTTATAAAAAATTGCTCTAAGAAGAAGGTAGTAACTATTACTTAGGACAAAATTAATTTATAAAATCTGATTCCGTCATTCCGAACCTCGCCTTATATTCGGAAGTGTACATTTCGTCATTTCCTAGTCTTTCTTTGTTTTTCTCTCTGTAATTTTTATCCAATTTAATGGTTAAAATTCAATTATAACATACGATCTTAAAATTCAATTATAACATACTATCTATTGTATAATTTTTCTCCTCTTAATATAGATAAATTGATGAATTTAATATACAAAATATAATTTATATTATTTAACATACGAAATAAGTAACTTAAACCATTATCTAAGACAACAAATATAATAATACAAATACCTACATATTTATTAGTATTAAAAAATATAGAAATAATATAAACATGATTTTTTTTGGTAGCAAAGTAATAGTAAAGGTTATTAATTAAATTAATTACATAATAAAAAATTATGAATAATTTTTTAAATAATAATAAAAAATAAGATCACTATTTTTACATACTATAAAATTTATAAAAAAATTTACACAATAAATCAATTCTCAATAAATTATATATTAGCTCTGTTAAAAAAATTAAATTTTACGTTAAATATTATTTTTTGTGTACTAATATATATATATATATATATATGTGTATTATCGATTATTAAGTTATAATTAATTTCTAACTCAATTTTTGGTAATTGAAATTTAAATGATTGAAATTATTAAATGTTGAATATTTTATATCTAATTAATTTTGTTTTTGTTATTAAAGTTTTAAAAAAGATGAGTATTAATCAATTATGAATTTAAATTTAAAATTAAATTTGTGTAAGAAAATATTTTAAATTTTTTTTCATTAATCGGAATTAATTTTAAAATAAAAAATTATTTTGTACATCATATTATAAGATAGTACAGTAATTTGTTTTTTTAATGGCAATTATTGCTAAATAAAATGATATAAAAATGGAGAAAAATATATTTACCAATCTAGGAATAATAATTTATTTTTCAGTAGAATAAATTATATATTGAATAACAAAAGTTATTATAGTTTCTTTTTACACAAACTAATACTCAACGACGGTATTTTGGCAATATTACCAAAAAATATTAATTAATCTAATAGCTTTTTTAATGACATAAGTTTATAAGTTTGAAAATCATGTCATAAAATATAAAATTTTAATGTCATATTGTATAAAATTTTAATGTCATATTATTTGACTTCCTAGATGAATATGGTACCAATAAATAAAACTGCCACAGTTTAATTTTAACAAAGGCAAATCTTCATAAGTATTGCTATCATCAATGAGAATTGTTCTACTTTCAAAACAAATACTATTTTCTTTCACTATATTTTTCAACTCGGCAGGTTGAGAACTAATCTTCCACAAATTGGAACTCCATTTATTAAGGGTGTGCTACTAGCTAATGAGTTGTTACATATAAAATGCAGAATTCGAAATTCTAATACTTTCTTAGGTAGACGAATGAAATGACCACTCAACTAATTCAAATCAGTTAAGACAAATACTAATTATTTTTAATATTTTTAACATTAAAAATAATTAAACTTTGATTTGAATTATAACTTTATAAAATATTTATAATAATAATTATTATTAATAAAAAAATTATATATTTTTATTAATTATCCGTACGGAACAAACACTAGTTAATTTATAAAATCCGATTCCGTCATTCCGAACCTCGCCTTATATTCGGAAGTGTACATTTCGTCATTTCCTAGTCTTTCTTTGTTTTTCTCTCTGTAATTTTTATCCAATTTAATGGTTAAAATTCAATAAAAAAACGTTATAAGTTGAAGGTGTTGTGTTAGTAAATACTAAGGACAAACTTCATTAATAAATTAAAATCCAATCTCGTGTTATTATATTCGGAAATATCAACACATTTCAATCTTTCTTTGTTTCTCCTTGTGATTTCGATCTAATTTGCTAAAGTTTTGATTTAAAAAAATAATTTTCTAAAATTAGTTTTTAAAAACAACTTTTTAAAAATAATTATAGTTATATATAATAAAATAGAAAAATGATTTTAATAAATATGAATGACAAATTTATATTTGATGAAGTTATTTTTAATATTTAAAATACCTTTAAAATAAAAAATTATATATATATATAATAAAAAACAAGAATAAATATAAATATTTAATAATATATAAAGTGATCTTAAAATTTTTAACTTAAAAAAATGTTTTTTTAATATATTTTAAGGTTAAAAACACACACACAAAAATTATTGTCCACTCTAAAAAAAAAACATAATCATAGGGTTAATAATCAAATTTATTCTTGAAAGATTATTCATGTTTTAAATTGATTTTTAAATAATTTTTTTAGTTATATTAGTCTGTGAAAGATAAAATATAAGTCAAATTGATCATTCCGTTAGTTGGATAATAACGTGATAGGTTAATGTTACGTGTCACAAAATAATTAGTTGACGTATCAGATTAGTGACATGCCACATGCCACATGTCATTTAACATGTTATAAATTTATCTATAATTAAATTAGTCCCTAAAACTATATATGTAATTTTATCCCTAAAATTTAAAAAATTAATCAAATTAATTCTTATATAAATTTTTATAATATTAAATTTTTAATATTTATTAATCCTACTCATTTTAATTTTATTTTTTTACACCTTAATAAAGAATTTTTTCATATAAAATAATTAAAATAATTAAATTATTACAAAATTAATTTCTCATATGTATTTTTAGATTTTTCATTTTCAAATTCTAATTTTTTGTAGTGAAATTTTTTATATAAATAATTGTATCAAACTATTGTTAATTTATTATCTATCTATTATATATTACTATTTTTATAACTAAAATATCATACATGTTATTCTCTTATTTTAATTGAAATTAATTTTTTTTTCCAAAACTAATGAGTTCTCTCCTCTTCTTTTTCCTTTTTTCCATCTCATTTTTTCACCTACTCTACATCTTTTATATATTATTGACAATAATTAATTATAAATTTAACAATTAAAATATGTAACATGATATTCTCTAATTATAATTAAAATTAAAAATAAAATATTAAAATTAAAATTGGAATATAACTATATTATATATTTATATTACTAATTTAACAACTAAAATATGTCATAAGGCACTCTCTCATTAAAATTAATATGAAATATTTTCTTTTAAAATTAATAATTTTTTTTCATCCTCTTATTATGGACAAAAACACTAGTTAGATACTAAAAGTTTTAATATTTTAGATTTCACTAAATAAATATAATAGATATTTTAAATATTTTAATTTTTTAGATTTCACTAAATAAATATAGTATTTATTTTAAAAAATTATATTAAAATATTAAGATTCAAAAAGTAATTCCATAAATTAATTTTTTAATTATTGAATTCTATCATATAATTAAAAAAATAAAAATTATTATTTTAAAAAATTAAAAAATTTAAATTTTAAAATAACTATTATATTATTTAATAATATTTAAAATATTAAATTTTTAAATATATAATCAATATTTGATAAATTTATTTAAATAAAAAATTATAATTTAAAAATATAAAAATTTAAAATACAAATGACAACATAATTTTATAATAATTTAATTATTTTTACTATTTTATGTAAAATTTTTTTATTAAAATTTAAAAAATAATATTAAAATTAATAGTATTAAAAAAATTTTAATTTTAATATTAAAAAAATAAAAAAATTTATATAAAATCTAATTTTTTTGATAATTCTATGAAAATTAATTTAAATTTTTAAAAATTATTTTAATAATAAATCACCTTTTTACATATTAAATAACACATAACCTATCACTAATTTAACACGTCAGCTAATATTTTATAACACATAACATTAACCCCCACCACTCCATAATCTTTTATAAACAAATTTAAGTATTAACTCCGTAACCATAGTATCTCCGAGAAAAACTTTACCAAGTCTTCGTCTTCATATTTTCGGATTTTCCTATTTCTCCTCTTTTCAATCTTATCTCCTCTTTCTGTAGAAAGACCCTTGAACCTAGGTAAGACCCGATTCATCAAAATTCATATCGCTCAATTTCATCATCACCATTTTCTGTTCCTATTAGAGGTTTATCACTTCTCTCTACGCTCTTACTAGCTATCTCATGTAGCCGCTTTTTTCTTTCCTTTTTCTTTTCATTTTCTTTTTCTTTTTCTGGTCATGTAATCAAGTCATGAAGCCCTAGTGAAAATGAAAATTTCATGTGCACTTTACTTGGATTAATTAATCGATGATGAGAAGTTTCAACGTTTTAGGCTTCTAAGCTTAGACTTTCCACATTTTTTCATTTTCATTGATCATTCCGTGGACTCAACAGTAATTTGAAAAGATCTAATTTGTTTTTAACTTAGCTGTTCGATCTCAGATTTTATTGGTTTTACTGTTTTCTTTACTGCAAGGATGGATGGATTGTAATCTCATTCACGCGAAAATTCAAAGGATTCTTAGATATAGAAATACAAGTAGTCAAGGCTGTCAATATGAGTAATATGAGTAATGATGGATTATGATTTTTTTTTTTTTTTTATAAATCTGTTTAGTGGTATTAAGTAAGATCTCTACATTACTTTATGATTCGTTTGCAGAGATTTTGTTGAAAAATGGCGGAAGAGAAGTCAACCATTGCAAAAGATGTCACTGAAGTAAGTCAAATGTTAAACCGCACCTTGTTATCTGTCTCAATAATCAAAACATTTTAGCTTGAAGTCTTATATGATTGGGAAATGTTGCTATTTATTTATTTGTTTATTATCACAGTTAATTGGGAAGACTCCGTTGGTGTATCTCAACCATGTTGTCGATGGGTGTGTCGCCCAAATCGCTGCTAAGCTGGAAATGATGGAGCCCTGCTCCAGTGTCAAAGATAGGTATATAGAAATCTTCTTTCTTATATCTGAAAGTGTTGGGCTGCAAATGTATGGTTTTTTAATCCTTTTATGTTGTTGAGGTGACTTAACTTTTAATTTTATAGTGATAGTGATTTTTGTGTTGTTGAGATTACCGAGCTGTTAATTTTGTAGTCTTTTGTGTTGTTGAGATTGCTTAGTTCAATTTTTGAGGTTCTAATAGGTGATATATTCTAATTGGCATTAAGGAACCTATTGTTGTCCATATATTGTTAATGTTTAAGTTTTTCCTTTGCAGGATAGGATATAGCATGATTGCAGATGCTGAGGAGAAGGGACTAATTCATCCGGGTGAAGTAAGTTTTGTTTTTGACCTTCTTTCCTGCTCTGATATTTCAATTCATTTATCACCGACACTTCATATCGCATAAAAACTTCGTTCTACCCTTTGTTTAGGCTTTATTATATGTAGATGGTAGATTTTATGTAATTCTTTCTGAAATTGATATTTTGTTGCTCTCCAGTTTTAAAATGTTGAAATTGGAGTTTTTCAGTAAATACTCAGTGAATTGATATCAATTTATCAATACACTGCTGCCGTTCAACCATCCTTAGCAATTCGTACTTGGGAAGTTTTTGTTTTGATGTTGGATGAATAAAAGAGGAATTAACAGGCTTGAAATTGTTTTTTGTATTGTAGAGTATCCTCATTGAGCCTACCAGCGGAAATACTGGCATTGGTTTGGCATTCATGGCTGCTGCCAAGGGTTATAAACTTATTATAACCATGCCAGCTTCAATGAGCCTTGAAAGAAGAACCATTCTTCGAGCTTTTGGAGCCGAGTTGGTTCTCACAGATCCGGCAAAAGGTATGAAAGGAGCTGTTTCAAAGGCCGAAGAGATATTAGCAAAGACCCCAAATGCTTATATTCTTCAGCAGTTTGAAAATCCTGCTAACCCAAAGGTATTAATTCTGTCCTTGTATTGTATTATGAGAATCAATTGGTTGAAAAGAATTAACTAACTAGCTCTCTTCATCCTCTTCAAAGATCCACTATGAAACCACTGGACCAGAGATCTGGAAGGGGTCTGGTGGTAAAGTTGATGCTCTTGTTTCTGGGATTGGGACTGGAGGTACAGTAACGGGTGCTGGGAAATATCTGAAAGAGCAGAACCCTAATATTAAGGTTAGGCTTTTAATTTTCATTCATATTAACAGTTTTATTTTTCTAGTCTATCCGTTGTTTGACTTACACCTATTCTCTTGTTTTTAGCTCTATGGTATCGAACCAGTTGAAAGTCCAGTATTGTCTGGAGGGAAACCTGGTAAGAGTCTTAATTCTTCTGAATTTCATTTATGCCATTGGTCTCTGTTTCCCAAATAAACATATAGGTGTTTTGACAGTTCTTTGGAGAGTATCGTTGGTCACAGTCTTTATAGAGGGATACATCTTATTGTTGAGTTCTTGTTCATATACTTTGCTTCTCTTATTTTACACTTTAGAAGCATTTTAAACACTTGTAAACTCATGAGCTCATGTATAGCTCAGCATGTGCGCTCCTCTCATATAAAATAAAAAGAAAATGTTGTACTACTTGCATTTTTTTCTTTGTTGATAAAAAAATATCATTAAGACCGAGAGAAGAGATGAAACAAGATAGAGGACAAGATTATTAACCTTTTAGTCTACATTCATCTGTATGGTTGTATTGAAACTTATCAAATGCCTTTTCTAGTTATCATTCCCCTGACAAATGCATTGTTTGTGTACAAGGTCCTCATAAGATCCAAGGAATTGGTGCTGGCTTCATCCCTGGTGTTTTGGATGTCAATTTACTTGATGAAGTTATCCAAGTAAGGCATCTATTTTTTAATTTAAATTTAAATAATGTGTGTTTAGTTTGTGTGTGTGTGTGTGTGTGTGTGTTTTTATGTGTAATAATCTGATGCAACTTTTCCTTGGGAAGACCAGAAGGACATTAAATCATTGCATAGACAGGGCCAGGAGTTCTGATAATTTGACCTAGCAATGTGATGTGACAGTCCTGTACACTTTTTTTTTTCACTCAGGGATTGATGGTGACACATAATATTATTTGTTTTTGTAGATTTCTAGTGAAGAAGCTATTGAAACTGCGAAACTTCTAGCGTTGAAAGAGGGTCTGTTGGTAAGTTCCCCTGAAAGATATTTCAAAGGGGATCCTCCTCCAAATTTGTTTAGATGCTTAGCCTTTTCTACTTGCATGATTAAAGGGAATATTTTTTAATGTTATTCTGTGTTTTTTATGAACATGAATTGCAGGTGGGGATATCATCTGGTGCTGCTGCAGCTGCTGCAATTAGGATTGCAAAGAGGCCTGAAAATGCTGGAAAACTCATTGTTGTAAGTTTGCACTCGTTCTGTTCATCTTGTATTAAAATGCAGTTATTATAGCTGTCTTCTTAATTGGTTTTCTTGAATCAACCTCCGGGTTTCCTCATTATATTGAATAAGGATTATTAAATATGCCATATTCGAGAACTAACACACTCATCGGGTGCCTGAATAGGTGGTCTTCCCAAGCTTTGGTGAGCGTTATCTTTCGTCTGTGCTATTTGAATCCGTGAAGCGAGAAACAGAGAACATGGTCTTCGAGCCCTGAACTTCTTAGAAAATTGTGCTTAAATCTGAAGTAGGAGGCTTTGTCAGAGCTTTTCAAGTTGAAGCTTTTGGTTGGCTTTGATATGCCTTTGCCATATTTATCTGGAACATGATTAGCTCTCCTATTCCTTGTAAATTGACTTCAATTGAATAATGCCGTCTCATGTGGTGCTTTTGAGATGTTTGAACTAATTCATAAAAGGCAGTGTTACCTCACGGAATTTATATCTGTTAACCATCCATATTTATGTTTTGTAGGGGGTTCTTCATAATCTTTAACAAAATGGTTTCAAAAACTAAAATCAGAAAATGCCATTGTTTCTTTTATGAATCTCTGTAAATGAGCCTCATCACCATAGACAACTGCGACGGTATCAAATAAGTGTATTTTAGGGATGGGAACGGCGTGGGGGTGGGGGTGGAGATGCCAGATGCCTCCTCATTCCCCGTCCTCGCCCCCAGATTTGTTATCTGTCTTTGACCTTTGTTATGGGAGAATATTGTCTTCCATCCCTATTTGTCGCGGGATCTATTTTCCATTTTTCTAATAGTTCTGGTTGATCATTAATTTTTATAAGAATAGGGCGGTAAGCATTCATCATATGCAAAAATCAAAAGATTTTATACAAAAATACTAAATGGCAGATAGTGACCTTTTTTGAGCTGACACGGTTTTCGGGGTGTTTTGGGGGGGGGGGGGGGAGCAACGGCGACATTGAGCATATAGCGGTGGACGAGGAAGTAACTGTAGAGAAGTTGGATGAAGTATAGATAGCGTTAGAGATCTTTAAATTAAAAAAGGGTTATGCAAATGAGGATTAGCAATTTAGAGTCTCTCTCTATATGGCATCTGAAATGTTAAAATACATACATGAAAAATAAACTATTAAAGACAATTAAGTAAATTTATAAATTTTGGGGATTAACAGGGAGCAGAGATCTCCGCACTTGCTCCGGTGAAATTTTACTTTCCATTTCTGTTTTCGCAGAAAAATTTATCTACGGTCGGATCCTCATTCGTAGCAGTTTCCGCAGGAATCCTCGTGTCTCATGAAATTTTGTCATCCCCATTTTATTTAAATAAAACGGAACATTGAACAATGAAAGCATTTCAATATAAAATTGACAAATTTATGTATTTACAGGGAACAAAATTTAAAAAATAAAGAGATTGATAAAATGATAATATGGTAGATTGATTATTATTGACTATAATTTTTATTGTGTATGAGTTTAGAATTTTAATTTAAATGTGATTAAATTTTTATTTTTTTATTTTATTAAAACTTTATTTTAGAAAAATTTGATCCGTATTTAGAATATGGTGATGGGTACAAAAATGTTGCCATGAGGATGGTGATGAAGACAAAATAGTCACCACCTGAAAAACTTTAAAATACACATGAGCATTATTTTAATATTTTTTCTTTTGTGGAAATTCTTATACTAGAGATTGTTATTATACATATATAAAAAATAATACATGTTCTGAGTGTTACAGAAAACAGTGATTTGGGTTTAAACGTGAGGTCCAGATTTTTTATAAGGCCGCGTCCGACTTGTGCTGGCATTAAGGTGCTGCCATTCAAATTTCTCGTGAGGAAGTGAGGGGTGATACCTGCAAGAGATTTTGATATTTAAGTTAGTAAGTACTTTAAGCAGATTTTATAGTAAATTGGGCTCTAAATATACTTGAATGGGTCAGTGTATTTATGATGGGTTGATAACCATCTTTTTAGAGTAGTTCCACCTTTGTGGGTGGATAACCGTTCCTTTTATCTTGGAAGTTTGTTGGGATCTACCTTCTAAATAAAGTAGAGATAGTAGGAAAAATTTCAGGAGGTGGTTACTTATTCAGATAAGTAGAGTTGAGCCGCCCTTGACGTGTCCGACCTCTATGAAGTCAGGTAAGTAGATAAGGCCACCGTTTTTGGGTAGGCCTTTATCCTTGTTGGGCCTGGCTTTATAACATTTTGAAGCTCTGGATGTTATCTTTCCAACGCAACTGAAACTTCCTCATTTAGACCTCTGTAGCTCAAGTTATGATCGATTTAGCACGAAGAGGTCAGGATTGACAGTTTAGCAGTTCCTTCATTTCTTCATGAGTTCTCCATTTTTACATGCTTTTTCTTCATTCCCTCAATCCAATCTTTGCCTTCTAAACCTGAAATCACTTAACAAACATATCAAGGCATCGAATGGGAGAAAGGTGAATTTAATTTAGCTATTTTAAGACCTAAAAAGCATGTTTTCACACTTAAGCACAATTTAAGGAGAATTTACAAAACCATGCTATTTTAGTGAATAAATGTGGGAAAAGTTGATAAAATCCCCTAAATTCAACACAAAATAAACCACCAAATTGGAGTTTATCAAATTTCTTCTGTAGTTGGAAACTTCATTCATAAGTGAGGTGTAGAGACAACTGCTGCTAGTTAGTTTAAAGTATCCCGACTTATTAAGGCATTGTAAGTAGACATGACGTCGACCACGATGTAGTCGACACTTAACGTTCTTGACCTTGTGCCTTTTCCAAAAGTGGTGTATAGCAAGATGAATCCAAGAGGTTGGATCGGCGTGTCCCCCATCCCAAAAAGGTTACCTGGATACACTTTCAGATCCTTTTTCTCTAGCCCGAGCTTGTCAAAAGTGGGCTTAAACAGTATGTCTACCGAACTCCCTTGGTCACCAAAGTTCTATGGAGATTTGCATTGGCAATAATCACTGTTATCACTACTGGGTCATCATAGCCAGGTGTCACGCCTTGTGTATCCTCTTTGGTGAAAGAAATTGTCGGTAAATTGGAAATTCTGTTGTTTTTCTCAACTTGATATACTTCTTTAAGATTCATTTTACGTTAGGATTTTGGGATTCTTCCTCCTGCAAACCCTCTATCTGTCATATGTGTGTGCCTCTCAGGAGTTTGCGGGGGACGATCTCGCTGTCATCCGTCTTGATAAACTCTTTTCCTCTTTCTTTGATCGTCCGATCTTTTGGCCAAGAACCTTTCTAGCAGATCTTCCATGGACAACTTTTCTATGACATTCTTTAAGTTATAACAATCTTAGTAGAATGTCTATGCAGCTTATGGTATTCGCAATATTTTGTCTGACTTCAAGCCTTTTTATGCTTAATGGGCCAATGAGGCGAAAGCTTTTTGGTGTGGCATATCTCCCTATAAACATCTACGAGGAAAACTTGGAGTGGGGTGTAGTTATAGTATCTTCGAGACTTTTTCGAGTTATACTCATCTTTTTTCTTAGCTTCCTTCTCCTTGTCCTGAGCTTGGTAGGGCAGGTTGGTCCCCGGGCTAGCTCTCTGAGTTTGAAATTTTCCTCTACATTGATGTATTTTTCTACCCGCTCTTGTGCTTCATACAAAGAAGTTGGGTATCGTTTGGATATGGATTGGGAGAATGACCCTTCTTTAATTAAGGCCATTAACCAACCCTATTATTACCACTTCAGAAGGTAGGTTTTGTATTTCTAAGCAGGCTTTATTGAATCTCTCCATATAATCTCAAAGTATTTCTCCGACTTCTTGCTTGACCCCCAGCAGGCTTGGATCATGCTTAACTTTGTCTTTCTGAATTGAAAATTGGGTACGGAACTTCCTTGCTAGGTCATTAAAACAAGTTACCGACCTGGGTGGTAAGCTATCAAACCATTTCATTGCTGCTTTAGTCAGAGTTGTCGGAAAAGCCTTGCAACGAGTTGCATCAGAGGCATCAGCTAAGTACATCCGACTTTCAAAATTGTTGACATGATGCCTCGGATCGGTCATTCCGTCATAGAGATCCATGTCGGGGTTTTAAAATTTTAGGGAACCCTGGGTTGCATGATCTCTTTAACAAACGGATCTTCACCCCCAAAAGGGCTTTCCGCCCGATCTGTCCGATTGCTCCGTCTTTGGAGGTCGGCTTTTAACTTCAAGAGCTTTTCCTCCATCTCTTTCTGTCATCGCACTTCTTTTTGCAATGCTCGTTCTACGTTTCACTATCGTTCAGCTTCCAGTTTGAGTTGTTCTAATCGGCCATGATAGTTGTGAACTAACCCTAGTATCTCCGTCGGATGTAGAGATTCTTCATATTTAGGTGGGTGCATATCCGACTGAATCCGCCGCAGATGAGGGTTTTCAACGTTCCTTCCCCTAGGGGTGCTTGTTCTCTTTTAGGGTGGAGGTAATGCCAGCACCAGGTCATCAGATGCTGTATGACCATCTTTATACTGGCTGTCCGCCATACGTGGATATAGACTTCTAGGTCCGCAGCAACGGTGCCAATGTTCCGAGTGTTATTTGAAATAGTGATTTGAGCCTGAACGTGAGGTCCAGATTTCTTATGAGACAACGTCCGACTTGTGCTGGTGCCGAGGTACCGCGGTTGAATTCCTCGTGAGGTGGTGGGGGTGGTACCTGCAAGAGACTCCGATGTTTAAGTTAGCAAAGATTTTAAGCAGGTTTTTTAGTAGATTGGACTTTAAATATACCTTAGCAGGTCATTGTATTTATAATGGAGAGATAACCACCTTTTCAGAGTAGTTCCACCTTTGCGGGTGGATAATCGTTCCCTTTATCTTGGGAGTTTGTTGGAATCTACTTTCTAGATAAAGTAGAGATAGTAAGAGATATTTCATGAGGTTGTTACTTATTCAGATAAGTAGGATTAAGTCACCCTTGTCATTCCCGGCCTCTATGAAGTCGGGTAAGTAGATGAGACCACCTTTTTTGAGTGGGCCTTTATCTTTGTTGGACCTGACTTTATATTTTTAGGCCAAGATATGAACAATGCCCTAAATCAGTATTCAAAGATTTTGTAGTTTAGAGTTTACAAAAAAATTTAATTACCAAAATAATTTTTATTATCTTTGTTAGATAATACAATTTTTATGTTAGTTTCATCTGAGTGAAAGGACGTTTAGTCGAGTTAATCTCCACTTTGGTCTTTGAGGTTGGCGAGTTGTATTGATTTAGTTTATGACTTTTCAATTGCTACAATTTGATTTCCAGATTAAAAAAAATGCACCAATGTAGTTCTTCGTGTATTTTTTGTCACTAGAGCAGAACGCCGTTAGTGACGTGGCTCAACCCTTGCCACGCTGGACATATTAAAACAATGTAGCAGTATTTTGGCGCTAACAAAGACACTAAACGACGTCGTTTTAGGGTTTCAACAAAACTAAAATATTAAACCCTTCCCTTTTGATCACTTCGTCATATCTTTTTCGACTGAACTTCAAACAAAAAAAAATTTTTAAGTCTTCCACAAGTGAAAAAAAAAATTAGAGGTTGCTGGAGGAGAAAATGTTTGTGGTCACCTTTTGATTTTTACAAAGTGTATATCGACACTATACAGGTTGAAAAGGGATTTAAGGTGACCACAAACACTTTTTTCTCTGGTAACCTTCAATTCTTTTCACCCATGAAAGAGTTAAATTTTTTTTTGAAGTTCAATATATAAAGAAGGAGGCGACGAAATAATCAAAAGAGAGGAGTTTAATGTTTTAATTTTGTTGAAATCCTAAAACGTCATTGTTTAGTATTTTCTTTAGTGTCAAAATGCGTATAACGCTATTTTAATATGTCTATCTTAGTAAGGGTTGAGCCATGTTACTAATGATATTGAACTCTGTTGACAGAAAATACATAAAAAATTATATTGATATACCTTTTTAAATATGGAACCAAATTGTAAAAATTAAAAAATTATACACTAAATTAGTATAACTAGTCAATCTCAAAAATTAAAATAGGATTTAACCCGTTTCAGCCACTTGAAACGTCAATTTACCAGGTGTATAATAATAAACCAATTAGTCCTATACACAACAAGCAAAAGTACGTCATTTAAGGATTAAGTTGAGAATTTTATAATTTTTTAGAAACTTAGTTCTCTTTTTAATTATCAAATAGAGATTAAAATATCTATCTTTGTAATTCTATCAATATTCAAGCAATCAAGAAGGAAGTGAAGTCTAAATACAATATAAAATAGAATTTGATCAAAATAAAATAAAAGTATTTTTTTTAGATTATATCTATGATCGTTAAAATATAAAAATCACAAAGAAATTGGTTATAGGTAATAGGTTCATTTTTTCCTTGCTTGAATACTGAGAAGATTAATAATTTAGACATTTTAGTCCCGTTAGCTTATTAAAAAGACAACTATGTCTCTAAAAAATTTTTAAAACTTAGTCCCTAAGAAATTTGAAAAAAAATATATTAATTCTTGTGAATATCAACACTTCTAATAATTGCAAATGGACACAGTTTTGTATTATGTATAGAAACTAATTTGTCTATTAATTTATCATACACATCTGAGCATGTGAAGAGTTAACGCTCTACATAAACAAATGTTACCCACTGGCACTTTGGACACAACTAATATGACAATTGTATTATCTGACAAAGATGATCTTTGAAAGTTAATTTTATAATTAAATTTTAATTAAAATATTGAGACCAAAAACTAAAAAATCTTTGAAAATTGATTTTATTTTTTTATTTTTGATATTAGATTGACATAGTATTTGTTTGGATTATAAATTATTAGGGTATTAATCTTAAACGTAATACTATTTAATTTGAGGTAAAGAAATCAGACTCTTTAATTTTTAGGAGGTACAAAAATCAAACCATTTGATTTATAGAGTATAAAAATTAGACTTTTTAATTTCTGAAATCAGACTATCCGATTTCGATTTAAAAGAATTAAACATTTTGAGATACGAAAATTGAACTCTCTAATTTATGTACCTTCTATAATTTTAAAAATATAAAAAATTACAATATTTAAGTACATCACTCATCTCACTTTCATGGACAAAAAAATTAGCCAATTAATTTAGACATTATTTAAAAAAAATATAGTATTTAAATAAATCAAGCAGAGTTGTCTCACACTTAAACAACTACACTCCCTCTCTAGTCCCCACTTCTCACTTTATCCACTCTTTGATACTCAAGCTTAGTACCCAATCTTTCTTCCTTTCATTTTATCTTCTATGAGCTAATAGTGTATGTTCTGCTTATCAAGCACAAACATTAATACGGACACGACACTACATGAGACACACAAACACATAAATTTTAGTTTGTTCTAAGATACAAAAATATAATATATATATATATATATATATATATATATATAAAATATAAAATATTTTTTAATATTTTATCAATATTTAAATATAAATTAATATTTTTAATTTTGTTAACTATATAAAATATGTAAAATAATATTTAGTTTTAATAAATAATAATATATAATATTTTAAAACCATATCAAGAATACAGGTTAACAATAAAGTTGAACATATTGATACGTGTCAAACGAATATTAAACGAGTGTTGTATTTGTAATATGTTCAATATGCAGACATAACAACTTAGTGTTTTATACTTTATAGGCCCCTCACTATGCAAAGAGAGAGCAAGTTTGCCTCATTAATTTATAAGTTTAATTTATATATAAATTTGTTCAACTAAATAGGATTATAAATTAATTAAAAAGTTTAAATTCATGTATTTGGTTGATGCGTCAGAGGAAACTCGCTGTAAGGCTTTTTCGACTACGTTAACCAAGGCGGTAATAAAGTGGTTTGACAACCTACCACCAAGGTCGGTGGTGGACGAAATTGTGATCATCAATAATGGCTCCAAAGGCTTGGTGCTCTCAAACGTGAATCACACTTTGTCACAACTCCGCACAACTAACCAGCAAGTGTACTGGGTTGTCCAAGTAATACCTTAAGTGAGTAAGGGTCGATCCCACAGAGATTGTTGGTATGAACCAAGCTATGGTCATCTTGTAAATCCCAGTCAGGCGGATTTAACTGGATTAAGAGATTATTGGTTTAAATAAAGATAATAAAATAAACAGAAAATAAAGATAAAGTTACTCATGTAATTCAATGGTGGGAATTTCAGATAGGTGTGTGGAGGTACTGTGTTTCTTCTGAATCTCTGCTTTCCTACTTCTTCCTTCTAGTTTTTCATCACTCCTTTCTATGGCAAGCTGTATGTAGGGCATTACCGTTGTCAATGGCTACATCCCACTCTCAGTGAAAATGGTCCAAATGCTCTGTCACAGCACGGCTCATCTGTCAGTTCTCAATCAGGTTGGAATAGAATCCAGTGATTCTTTTGCGTCTGTCACTAACGCCCAGCCTTCAGGAGTTTGAAGCTCGTCACAGTCATTCAATCCCAGAATCCTACTCGGAATACCACAGACAAGGTTAGACTTTCCGGATTCCCATGAATGAGATATGCGCCCGGCCTAAGGTAGAACGGAAGTAGTTGTCAGTCACGCACGTTCATAGGTGAGAATGATGATGAGTGTCATGGATCATCACATTCATCAAGTTGAAGTGCAACGAATATCTTAGAACAGGAATAAATCAAATTGGATAGAAGATAGTAGTAATTGCATTAAAACTTGAGGTACAGCAGAGCTCCACACCCTTAATCTTTGGTGTGTAGAAACTCCACCATTGAAAATACATAAGTGAAAGGTCCAGGCATGGCCGAATGGCCAGCCCCCAGATCTAAGAACTAAACGTCCAAAGATTGAATAATACAATCCAAGATATTTAATAAACTAGTAAAAAGTTCTATTTATACTAAACTAGCTACTAGGGTTTACAGAGGTAAGTAATTGATGCATAAATTCACTTTCGGGGCCCACTTGGTGTGTGCTTGGGCTGAGCTTGATCTATCCACGAGCTGAGGCTTCTCTTGGAGTTGAACGCCAAGTTGTAACTTGTTTTGGGCGTTCAACTCTGGTTCGTGACGTGTTTCTGGCGTTTGACTCCAGAATGCAGCATGGAACTGGCGTTGAGCGCCAGTTTACGTCGACAAATCTCGAATAAAATATGAACTATTATATATTGCTGGAAAGCTCTGGATGTCTACTTTCCAATGTCGTTGAGAGCGCACCATTTGGAGTTCTGTAGCTCCAGAAAATCCATTTCGAGTGCAGGGAGGTCAGATTCCAACAGCATCAGCAGTCCTTTGTCAGCCTCCTATCAGAGTTTTGCTCAGGTCCCTCAATTTCAGCCAGAAAAATACCTGAAATCACAGAAAAATATACAAACTCATAGTAAAGTCTAGAAATGTGAATTTAGCATAAAAACTAATGAAAACATCCCTAAAAGTAACTAGATCATACTAAAAACTACCTAAAAATAATGCCAAAAAGCGTATAAATTATCCGCTCATCAGTCGGTCACCTACTTTGACGACTTGACAAGGAGTTTTATTACCCTATTCTCTATCTAGAAAGATAAGAATAAGCATGCTCCGAGTCTCTTGAGGGTAAAACAAGAGGTTGAAAAATCTCTGCTAGTCGATATAAAAAGGTTCAACAAAGCGTGTTTGGGGATTCAAAACCTACCTACTGAAGCAGTCATTATGGAGCTAGTTAATGGCCTAAGAGAAGGCCCGTTCCCTCAATGCATATCAAAGAGACATCCAATCTCTTTATATGAAGTGCAACAGCGGATGGAGAAGTATATCAACATGGAAGAAATGACAAGATTGAGGGAGCTGATCTCTGGACATAGGAGTCAACATCAAGCCCGGGGCAAAGAAAAAGAGACAAAAAAATAAGAGTAAAACTCAGACAAATCTCAAAGATACCACTCTTATAGTAACTATGAGTCTCTCTCATCAATATATACAAAGAAATTTGTCACACTGAGAAGATACCACTCATAGACACATTAAAAGCAAGATATGGGGAAATGAACCAGAATATTGTGAATACCACAATGGTGCACAAAATTGTGTGGCCAATATTAATGGACTATTTAACACAGCTTCGCACAACAAACCAGCAAGTGCACTGGGTCGTCCAAGTAATACCTTACGTGAGTAAGGGTCGATCCCACAGAGATTATTGGTTTGAAGCAAGCTATGTTTTATTTTATTATTCTAAGTCAGGATATTAATTAAATTATCAGTTGGATTATTAGATTGGAAAAATAAAGAGAATAAATCGTTACTTGTTGTGCAGTAATGAGAATATGTTGGAGTTTTTGGAGATGCTTTGGCCTCTGAATTTCTGCAATGTATATTCAACTCAATTGTTGTAAAGCACTCTACGGCAAGCTGTATGTAGGGTGTCACCATTGTCATGGCTACCTCCCATCCTCTCAGTGAAAACGTCCTGATGCTCTTCACAGCACGGCCAATCAGCTGTTGGTTCTCGATCATGTTGGAATAGATCCATTGATCCTTTTGCGTTTGTCATCACGCCCAGCAATCGCGAGTTTGAAGCGCGTCACAGCCATTAAATCCTTGAATCCTACTCGGAATACCACAGACAAGGTTTAGACCTTTCGGATTCTCAAGAGTGGCCGCCATCAATTCTAGCTTATACCGCGGAGATTCCGATTAAGGAATCTAAGAGAAGCTCATTCATCTGATGTAGAACGGAGGTGTTTGTCAGGCACACGTTCATGGATTGAGGGGGTGATGAGTGTCACGGATCATCACCTCCTTCATAATTAAGTGCGAATAAACATCTTAGATCGGACCATACACACGTTTGAGTGAAATAGAAACAATTGCATTAATTCATCGAGATGCTGCAGAGCTCCTCACCCCAACAATGGAGTTTAGAGACTCTGCCGTCAAAGTGTATAAAATTCAGATCTGAAAATGTCATGAGGTACAAAATAGTCTCTAAAGTTGTTTAATAGTAAACTAGTAACCTAGGTTTACAGAAAATGAGTAACTAAGATAATTTGTGCAGAAATCCACTCCTGGGCCCACTTGGTGTGTGCTGGGGCTGAGACTAAAGCTATCCACGAGCTGAGGCTTTTCTTGGATTGAACTCCAAGTTATAACGTGTTTTTGGGCGTTCAACTCCGGATCATGACGTGTTTCTGGCGTTTAACTCCAGACCAGCATGTACTTGGCGTTCAACGCCAAGTTACGTCATCTATCTTCGCGCAAAGTATGGACTATTATATTGCTGGAAGCCCTGGATGTCTACTTTCCAACGCCATTGAGACGCGCCAATTGGACTCTTGTAGCTCCAGAAAATCCATTTCGAGTGTAGGGAGGTCAGAATCCAACAGCATCAGCAGTCCTTTTTTAGTCTAACTCAGATTTTTGCTCAGCTCCCTCAATTTCAGTCAGAAAATACCTGAAATCACAGAAAATACACGAACTCATAGTAAAGTCTAGAATATGATTTTTGCCTAAAAACTAATAATATTCTACTAAAACTAATTAAACATGCTAAAATCTACATGAAATTACCCCAAAAAGCGTATAAATATCCGCTCATCACAACACCAACTTAAACTGTTGCTTGTCCCCAAGCAACTAGATGATAAAAGAGGATAAAAGAATCAAGCAATATCTCAGAGTTTCAAGTGAAGCTCAATTCTAATTAGATGAGCGGGGCTAGTAGCTTTTTGCTTCCAAACAGTTTTTGGCATCTCACTTTATCCTTTGAAATTCAGAATAATTGGCATCCATAGGAACTCAGAATTCAGATAATATTATTGATTTTCCTAGTTAAGTATGTTGATTCTTGACACAGCTACTTTTATGAGTCTTGGCCGTGGCCCTAAGCCTTTGTTTTCCAGTATTACCACCGGATACATAAATGCCACAGACACATGACTGGTGAACCTTTTCAGATTGTGACTCAGCTTGCTAGAGTCCCCAGTTAGAGGTGTCCAGCTCTTAAGCACACTCCTTTGCTTTGGATCACGACTTTTAACCACTCAGTCTCAAGCTTTTCACTTGGACCTGCATGCCACAAGCACATAGTTAGGGACAGCTTGATTTAGCCGCTTAGGCCTGGTACTACTTCCTTGGGCCCTCCTATCCACTGATGCTCAAAGCCTTGGATCCTCTTATTAATCCTGATTCTTGTAAAAATAATTTTTTTTTCACTGCTTTTTCTTGCTTCAAGAATCAAATTCATAATTTTTCAGATCATTAATAGTATTTTTCGTGTTCCTTATTCTTTCAGGAGCCAATATTCATAAAATTCAAGATAAAATTTATGCACTGTTCAAGCATTCATTCAGAGAACAAAAAGTATTGCCACCACATATAGTTAATTATAATTTTTATTATTGAGAACTCGAAAATAAATTGCTTCTTTATTCTAATTATCTACTATTTTATTCATGCCTGATGATGATGAGAAAAATAAATTGTAACTTAATTGGAAATAAAATCAGAATAGATATACTAATTACTACTACTACTATATATATCTCCTAAGGTAAATTTCTATAATCACACTATCACAGAGTCAAAGCTAAAATTAGAACTCAGCAACCTGTGTTTTGAGAAGTAGATGTTCCTTTAGTCTGTGGGGTGCTTTTCAAGGATTAATTTTTGGCGCTTCAGTTCCCTTAGATCACGCCCTTGCTCTTCTTGTTCCTTAAGCAGTTTGCAAAGCATGCTACTTTGATGGTTCTGTTCTTCCTTTATTTGGTCCATAGCTTCTTGCAATTTGGAGATAGATGCTTCAAATATATTCCCAATATTCGAATTGAGGAAGTTCTGGGAGGACTTCCTGTGCTCTCCTCTTGATTGGATCATCCTGCAGCTGTTGTCTGTCCATTGATATTCTAGTGATTGGCCTTTCAACTGAGATATACTCTGTTATTTCCATCTTCACTTCGGCATCTCTGCAGAGCATAGAAATTAGGCTTGGATAGGCCAATCTGGCATCCTTGGAATTCCTGTTTGCTATTTTGTATAGTTCACACGAGATCAGTTGATGGACTTTTACTTCTTTTCCCAACATGATGCAGTGAATCATCACTACTCTTTTAATGGTGACTTCAGAACGGTTGCTGGTGGGCAATATGGAACGCCCAATGAAATCCAGCCAGCCTCTGGCTACTGGTTTGAGATCTTCTTTTTTGAGTTGATTTGGAATGCCAGTCGTGCTGGTGGTCCACCTGACTTCAGGGATACATATATCCTCTAGAATCTTGTCCAAGCCTTTATTTACCCTCATCATTCTCCTATTAAAGGAGTCTGGGTCATCTTTCAGTTGAGGAAGTTTAAAGATTTCCCTGATTTTTTCAGGATGGGTATGAACAATCTTTCCTCTGACTAAGGTCCGATGGTCATAGAGAGCAGCTCCAATTATTCTTTGCCTGTCTGTCTGCCATAGATTAGCATAGAACTCCTGAACCATGTTCCTTCCCACTTTCGTTTCAGGATTGGCTAGGATTTCCCAGTTCCTGTTTCGAATTTGCTCTTGGATCTCCGGATATTCATCTTCTTTCATATCAAATTTGACTTCCGGGATCACTGATCTGTGACTCATTATTTTGTAGTAATGGTCTGAATGTTCTTTAGTTAAGAACTTCCCTTGATTCCAAAGTGGCTTTGGAGTATTCTCTTTCTTGCCTCTTGGGGTGGGTTGTTTTCCTTTTAGGAGCCATGATCTTAATGAGTATGTTTTTGTGATCACGGATAAACACACCAAACTTAGAGCTTTGCTTGTCCTCAAGCAAAAGAGAAGAAAGGAGAGGGATAGGAGGAGAGCAAGTGTGGAATGGTGATGATGAGAGGGGCGCCGAATTCAATATATAGGGAGGGGGGTGGGAAATTTCGAAAATAAGAAAAAAAATAAGATAGAAGATATGATTTATAAAAGATAAATATGATAAGAAAAATATATATTTTAAAAAGAGAAAGACATGAATGATATTTAAAAAGTAAATCTGAATTTTTTAATTTTGAAAAAGATTTTAAAAAAGATAATTGAGTTTTGAAAACAAACTTAAAAGAGTTGGATTGGATTGGAAAACAATTTGTCTTTATAGATTAAGATATATTTGATATTTTTGAAAAAGGGATTTTAGAAATTAGGGTTCTTAGAAAACTAATTTGATTTGAAGGATGACATTTTGAAACATGTTGATGCAAGAAATCATGAATTGAAACATAAAAAATTAGAAAATTTGTAAAGAAAAATGAATTTTACCTCCTCCCCACCATCCTGGCGTTAAACGCCCAAACGCTGCATGTTTTGGGCGTTTAACGCCCAAATGTTGCTTCTCCTGGGCGTTCAATGCCCAGCTGATGCTTCTTTCTGGCGTTGAACGCCAGGAAGTCCTTTGTCACTGGGCGTTTTTCTGAACGCCCAGGACGCTGTCAATCTGGCGTTAAACGCCCAGAAGGTGCTTCTTTCTGGCGTTTAACGCCCAGAAGATGCTCCTTTCTGGCGTTTAACGCCCAGATGGCTACCCTTACTGCGTGACACCCAGGTGCTTCTTTTGGGCGTTCAACGCCCAAAACATTTCTTATTGGCTTTTTCATGCCAGTGAGCTTCCAAATTTCCCTGTAACTCTGTGAATTCAATCAATTGCTATTTTACCCTTTGAAGATACTTGGACACATACCTGTAAAGAAAAGGAAATTTATTTAATTAGTAAATAAACTTTGTAAATGGCTGGGTTGCCTCCCAGCAAGCGCTTCTTTATTGTCTTTAGCTGGACTTCCACTGAGCTCTAATCAAGTCTCAGTTTTGAGCATTCTTGCTCGAAGTTACTTCAAGATAATGTTTAATTCTGTCCATTAACAATGAACTTTTTGTTGGATTCATTATCCTGAAGCTCTACGTATCCATATGGTGATACGCTTGTAATCACATATGGACCTCTCCACCGGGATTTTAATTTCCGGGAATAATTTGAGCCTGGAATTAAATAGCAGAACTTTCTGCCCCGGCTCAAAGACTCTGGATGACAATTTCTTATCATGCCATCTTTTTGCTTTCTCTTTGTAAATTTTGCATTCTCGTTTTTCTCCAGCTCAACTTGGCATCAAGGTTTAGGAATCTGGTTGCCCAGTAGGCCTTATGTTCTAGTTCCACTGCAAGTGACATGCCTTTCCATACACAAGCTGGTATGGAGAGTCCCTATAGGGGTCTTGAATGCTGTTCTGTATGCCCACAGAGCATCATTCAAGATTCTTGCCCAATCCCTTCTACGGTTAATTACATTCTGTTCCAGGATTCTTTGAGTTCTCTATTTGAGACTTCAGCTTGCCCATTGTCTGTGGATGATATGGAGGGCCACCCTGTGGCTAACTCCATAACGAACCAAAGCAGAGTAAAGCTGTTTATTGCAGAATGAGTGCCCCATCACTGATTAATACTCTAGGGGTACCAAATCTGCTGAAGATGTGTTCTGGAGGAATTTTAACACTATTTAGTGTCATTAGTGGGGGTTGCAATAGCTTCCACCCATTTGGATACATAATCCACTGCACCAGAATATAAGTGTTTGAGTATGATGGTGGGAAAGGTCCCATGAAGTCAATTCCCCATACATCAAACAACTCAATCTCCAGGATCCCTTGTTGAGGCATGGCATAACTGTGAGGCAGATTGCCAGATCTTTGGCAACTGTCACAATTAAGTACAAACACTCGGGGATCTTTATAGAGAGTAGGCCAGTAGAAGCCACTTTGGAGGACTCTTGTGGCTGTTCGCTCATTTCCAAAATGTCCTCCATACTGTGATCCATGGCAGTGCCATAGGATCTTCTGCGCTTCTTCCTTAGGCACACATCTACTGATTACTCCGTCTGCACATCTCTTGAAGAGATATGGTTCATCCCAAAGATAGTACTTTGCATCTGTGATCAATTTCTTTGATTGCTGCCTAGTGTACTCTTTAGGTATGAACCTCACTACCTTGTAATTTGCAATGTCTGCAAACCATGGCACTTCCTGGATGGCAAATAGTTGCTCATCCAGAAAGTTTTCAGAGATCTCAGTAAGAGAGAGGGACGCTCCTTCTACTGGTTCTATTCGGGATAGGTGATCTGCTACCTGATTCTCTGTCCCTTTTCTGTCTCTTATTTCTATATCAAACTCTTGCAGAAGCAACACCCATCTTATAAGTCTGGGTTTTGAATCCTGCTTTGTGAGTAGATATTTAAGAGCAGCATGATCAGTGTACACGATCACTTTTGATCCTACTAAATAGGATCTGAATTTGTCAATGGCGTAAACCACTGCAAGTAGCTCTTTTTCTGTGGTTGTGTAGTTCTTCTGGGCGTCATTTAGAACAACGACTGGCATAGTAGTGACGTGCAGAAGCTTGTCATGCCTTTGTCCCAACACTGCACCAATGGCATGGTCACTAGCATCACACATTAGTTCAAATGGCAATGCCCAGTTTGGTGCAGATAATTGGTGCTGAGACCAATTTAGCTTTCAGGGTCTCAAATGCCTGCAGACACTCTTATCAAAGATAAATGGCGTGTCAGCAGCTAGCAGGTTGCTTAGAGGTTTGGCGATTTTTGAAAAATCCTTTATAAATCTCCTATAGAATCCTGCATGCCCCCGAAAGCTTCTGATTGCCTTAACATTGCGGGTGGTGGTAATTTTTCAATTACTTCAACTTTAGCTTGATCCACCTCTATTCCCTTGTTCGAGATTTTGTGCCCAAGGACAATTCCTTCAGTCACCATAAAGTGACACTTCTCCCAGTTTAAAACCAGGTTAGTCTCTTGGCATCTCTTTAGAACAAGTGCTAAATGGTTAAGGCAGGAGCTGAATGAGTCTCCAAACACTGAAAAGTCATCCATGAAGACTTCCAGAAATTTTTCCACCATATCAGAGAAAATTGAGAGCATGCACCTCTGAAAGGTTGCAGGTGCATTGCACAGGCCAAATGGCATCCTTCTGTATGCAAATACTCCAGATGGGCATGCGAATGCCGTTTTCTCCTGATCCTGGGGATCTACTGCAATTTGATTATAACCTGAATATCCATCCAGGAAGCAATAGTATTCATGACCTGCTAGTCTCTCTAACATCTGGTCTATGAATGGTAAAGGAAATTGATCCTTTCTGGTGGCTGTATTGAGCCTTCTGTAATCAATACACATACGCCACCCTGTAACTGTTCTTGTAGGAACCAGTTCGTTTTTTTCATTGTGAACCACTGTCATGCCGCCTTTCTTAGGGACAACCTGGACAGGGCTTACCCAGGGGCTATCAGAAATAGGATAAATAATCCCAGCCTCTAGTAACATAGTGACCTGCTTCTGCACCACCTCCTTCATGGCTGGGTTCAACCGCCTTTGTGGTTGAACCACTGGCTTGGCGTCACCCTCTAGTAGGATCTTGTGCATGCATCTGGCTGGGCTAATGCCCTTGAGATCACTGATGGACCACCCAAGAGCTGTCTTGTGTGTCCTTAGCACTTGAATTAGTGCTTCCTCTTCCTGTGGCTCTAAGGTAGAGCTTATGATTGCAGGAAATGTATCACCTTCTCCCAGAAATGCATATTTCAGGGATGGTGGTAATGGTTTGAGCTCGGGTTTAGGAGGTTTCTCCGCCTCCTGAGGGATTTTCAGAGGTTCTACTATTCTCTCTGATTCCTCCAGATCAGGCTGAACATCTTTAAAGATGTCCTCTAGCTCTGATTCGAGACTCTCAGCCATATTGACCTCTCTCACTAGGGAGTCAATAATATCAACACTCATGCAGTCATTTGGGGTGTCAGGATGTTGCATGGCTTTAACAACATTCAACTTGAACTCCTCCTCGTTGACTCTCAGGGTTACTTCCCCTTTTTGGACGTCAATGAGGGTTCGACCAGTTGCTAGGAAAGGTCTTCCTAGAATGAGAGTTGCACTCTTGTGCTCCTCCATTTCCAGCACCACAAAGTCAGTAGGAAAGGCGAATGGCCCAAGCTTGACAATCATGTCTTCAATCACGCCTGATGGGTATTTAATGGAGCCATCAGCAAGTTGAAGACATATCCTGGTTGGTTTGATTTCTTCAGTTAAACCAAGCTTTCTGATAGTAGATGCAGGTATTAGGTTGATACTTGCCCCAAGATCACATAAAGCTTGCTTGGTACAAGTACCCTCTAATGTGCATGGTATCATAAAGCTTCTAGGATCTTTAAGCTTCTCAGGTAAGCTTTTCAGAATGACTGCACTGCATTCTTCAGTGAGGTAAACTTTTTCAGTTTCCCTCCAATCCTTCTTATGACTTAAGATCTCTTTCATGAACTTAGCATAAGAGGGTATTTTCTCAAGTGCTTCTGCAAACGGAATCTTTATTTCAAGAGTCCTGAGATAGTCTGCAAAGCGAGCAAATTGCTTATCCTGTTCCGCTTGGCGGAGTTTTTGAGGATAAGGCATTTTGGCTTTGTATTCCTCAACCTTAGTTGCTGCAGGTTTATTACTTACAGAAGTGGGTTGGGAAGCCTTTTTAGAAGGGTTGTTATCAGCACTTGTATGTGACTGATCCCCCACTGGCATTTGAATGCCAGGGGTGGAAGCTGGAGTGGCGTTAGACGCCACCTCCTTATTTGTTACTGGCGTCTGAACGCCAGAACTATGCTCCCTTTGGGCGTTCAATGCCGGATTCATGCTTGTTTTTGGCGTTGAACGCCATGAATGAGCATGGTCTGGGCGTTCAGCGCCAGCCTTATTCCTCTCTGGGCTCTGATTGTCCTCAGAGGGATTTTGAGTAGCAATTTGTTCATTTCTTGGCTTTCTGCTGCTTTGAAGTGAGGTATTTAATGTTTTTCCACTTCTTAATTGAACTGCTTGGCATTCTTCTGCTATTTGTTTTGACAGTTGCTTTTCTGTTTGCTTTAACTGTACTTCCATATTCCTGTTAGCATTTCTTGTTTCCTGTAGTATTTCCTTGAATTCGGCTAGCTGCTGACTTAGAAAGTCTAATTGCTGATTGAATTCATTAGCCTGATCTACAGGACTGAGTTCAGCAGTTACTGTTTTAGCTTCTTCTTTCATGGAAGATTCACTGCTTAGGTACAGATGCTGATTTCTGGAAACTGTATCAATAAGCTCTTGAGCTTCTTCAATTGTTTTTCTCATATGTATAGATCCACCAGCTGAGTGGTCTAGAGAAATTTGAGCTTTTTCTGTAAGCCCATAGTAGAAGATGTCTAATTGCACCCACTCTAAAAATATTTCAGAGGTGCATTTTCTTAGCATCTCCCTGTATCTCTCCCAGGCATTGGTGCACGAAATTGTGATCATCAATGGCGCCATCAACATGGTACGCTCATTGCAATCTCAACTCTCTATCACAACTCTGCACAACTAACCAGCAAGTGCACTGGGTCGTCCAAGTAATAAACCTTACGCGAGTAAGGGTCGATCCCACGGAGATTGTTGGTATGAAGCAAGCTATGGTCACCTTGTAAATCTTAGTCAGGCAGACTCAAATGGGTATGGGTGATATATGAATAAAACATAAAGATAAAGATAGAGATACTTATGCAATTCATTGGTGAGAACTTCAGATAAGCGAATGGAGATGCTTGGTCCCTTCCGTCTCTCTGCTTTCCTACTGTCTTCATCCAATCCTTCTTACTCCTTTCCATGGCAAGCTTATGCAAGGGTTTCACCATTGTCAGTGGCTACCTCCCATCCTCTCAGTGGAAATGTTCAACGCACCCTGTCACGGCACGGCTATCCATCTGTCGGTTCTCAATCAGGCCGGAATAGAATCCAGTGATTTTTTTGCGTCTGTCACTAACGCCCCGCCCTCAGGAGTTTGAAGCACGTCACAGTCATTCAATCATTGAATCCTACTCAGAATACCACAGACAAGGTTAGACCTTCCGGATCTCTTGAATGCCGCCATCAGTTCTTGCCTATACCACGAAGACTCTGATCTCACGGAATGGCTGGCTCGGTTGTCAGGCGATCGCTCGGTTGTCAGGCGATCAACCATGCATCGTGTATCAGGAATCCAAGAGATATTCACCCAATCTAAGGTAGAACGGAGGTGGTTGTCAGTCACACGTTCATAGGTGAGAATGATGATGAGTGTCACGGATCATCACATTCATCAAGTTGAAGAACAAGTGATATCTTGGAACAAGAACAAGCGAATTGAATAGAAGAACAATAGTAATTGCATTAATACTCGAGGTACAGCAGAGCTCCACACCTTAATCTATGGTGTGTAGAAACTCCACCGTTGAAAATACATAAGAATAAGATCTAGGCATGGCCGTGAGGCCAGCCTCCCAAAGAGGGTTCAATCATCAAAACATGATCAAAAGATTCTAAGATTGAAGATGAAAATACAATAGTAAAAGGTCCTATTTATGAGAACTAGTAGCTTAAGAATGAGTAAATGACATAAAAATCCACTTCCGGGCCCACTTGGTGTGTGCTTGGGCTGAACAATGAAGCATTTTCGTGTAGAGACTCTTCTTGGAGTTAAACGCCAGCTTTTGTGCCAGTTTGGGCGTTTAACTCCCACTTTGGTGCCAGTTCCGGCGTTTAACGCTGGGAAATCTGAAGGTGACTTTGAACGCCGGTTTGGGCCATCAAATCTTGGGCAAAGTATGGACTATCATATATTGCTGGAAAGCCCAGAATGTCTACTTTCTAACGCCATTAAGAGCGCGCCAATTGGGCTTCTGTAGCTCCAGAAAATCCACTTCGAGTGCAGGGAGGTCAGAATCCAACAGCATCTGCAGTTCTTTTCAGTCTCTGAATAAGATTTTTGCTCAGGTCCCTCAATTTCAGCCAGAAAATACCTGAAATCACAGAAAAACACACAAACTCATAGTAAAGTCCAGAAAAGTGAATTTTAACTAAAAACTAATAAAAATATACCAAAAACTAACTAAATCCTACTAGAAACATACTAAAAACAATGCCAAAAAGCGTATAAATTATCCGCTCATCACAACACCAAACTTAAATTATTGCTTGTCCTCAAGCAACTAAAAATCAAATAAGATAAAAAGAAGAGAATATGCAATGAATTCCAAAAACATCTATGAAGATCAGTATTAATTAGATGAGCGGGGCTTTTAGCTTTTTGCCTCTGAATAGTTTTGGCATCTCACTCTATCCTTTGAAATTCAGAATGATTGGCTTCTTTAGGAACTCAGAATCCGGATAGTGTTATTGATTCTTCTAGTTAAGTATGATGATTCTTGAACACAGCTACTTATTGAGTCTTGGCTGTGGCCCAAAGCACTCTGTCTTCCAGTATTACCACCGGATACATACATGCCACAGACACATAATTGGGTGAACCTTTTCAGATTGTGACTCAGCTTTGCTAGAGTCCCCAACTTGAGGTGTCCAGGGTTCTTAAGCACACTATTTTTTTGCCTTGGATCACAACTTTATTTCTTTCTTTTTCTTTCTTTTTCTCTTTCTTTTTGCTTTTTTTTTTCGTTTTTCGTTTTTTTTGAATCACTACATTTTCTTGCTTCAAGAATCATTTTAATGATTTTTCAGATCCTCAGTAACATGTCTCCTTTTTCATCATTCTTTCAAGAGCCAACATTCATGAACCACAAATTCAAAAGACATATGCACTGTTTAAGCATACATTCAGAAAACAAAAGTATTTCCACCACATCAAAATAATTAAACTGTTATAAAATTCAAAATTCATGCAATTCTTATCTTTTTCAATTAAGAACATTTTTCATTTAAGAGAGGTGATGGATTCATAGGACATTCATAACTTTTAGTCATAGACACTAATGATCACAAGACACAAACATAGATAAACATAAGCACTAAAATTCGAAAAACAGGAAAATAAAGAACAAGGAGATTAAAGAACGGGTCCACCTTAGTGATGGCGGCTTGTTCTTCCTCTTGAAGGTCTTATGGAGTGCCTGAGCTCCTCAATGTCTCTTCCTTGTCTTTGTTGCTCCTCTCTCATGATTCTTTGATCTTCTCTAATTTCATGGAGGAGAATGGAATGTTCTTGGTGCTCCACCCTTAGTTGTCCCATGTTGGAACTCAATTCTCCTAGGGAGGTGTTAATTTGCTCCCAATAGTCTTGTGGAGGAAAGTGCATCCCTTGAGGCATCTCAGGGATCTCATGATGAGAGGGGTCTCTTGTTTGCTCCATCCTTTTCTTAGTGATGGGCTTGTCCTCATCAATGAGGATGTCTCCTTCTGTGTCAACTCCTACTGAATAACAGAGGTGACAAATGAGATGAGGAAAGGCTAACCTTGCCAAGGTAGAGGACTTGTCCGCCACCTTATAGAGTTCTTGGGCTATAACCTCATGAACTTCTATTTCTTCTCCAATCATGATGCTATGAATCATGATAGCCCGGTCTATAGTAACTTCGGACCGGTTGCTAGTGGGAATGATTGAGCGTTGGATAAACTCCAACCATCCTCTAGCCACGGGTTTGAGGTCATGCCTTCTCAATTGAACCGGCTTTCCTCTTGAATCTCTCTTCCATTGGGCGCCCTCTTCACAAATGTCTGTGAGGACTTGGTCCAACCTTTGATCAAAGTTGACCCTTCTAGTGTAAGGATGTTCATCTCCTTGCATCATGGGCAAGTTGAATGCCAACCTTACATTTTCCGGACTAAAATCTAAGTATTTCCCCCGAACCATTGTAAGCCAATTCTTTGGATCCGGGTTCACACTTTGATCATGGTTCTTGGTGATCCATACATTGGCATAGAACTCTTGAACCATTAAGATTCCGACTTGTTGAATGGGGTTGGTAAGAACTTCCCAACCTCTTCTTCGGATCTCATGTCGGATCTCCGGATATTCACCCTTTTTGAGTGAAAAGGGGACCTCGGGGATCACCTTCTTCAAGGCCACAACTTCATAGAAGTGGTCTTGATGCACCCTTGAGATGAATCTCTCCATCTCCCATGACTCGGAGGTGGAAGCTTTTGCCTTCCCTTTCCTCTTTCTAGAGGTTTCTCCGGCCTTGGATGCCATAAATGGTTATGGAAAAACGAAAAGCGACGCTTTTACCACATCAAACTTAAAAGGTTTGCTCGTCCTCGAGCAAAAGAAGAAAGAATAGAGGAGAAGAAGAATAAAATGGAGGAGATGGAGGAGGTTGTGTGGTTCGGCCAAAAGGGGGAAGAAGTAGTGTTTAGGGTGTGTGAAAATGAAGGAGTGAAGATGGGTTTATATAGGGGTGAGGGGAGGGGTAGGGTTCGGCTATTATGGGTGGGTTTGGGAGGGAAAGTGGTTTAAATTTTGAATGGTGAGGTAGGTGGGGTTTTATGAAGGATGGATGTGAGTGGTGAAGAGAAAGATGGGATTTGATAGGTGAAGGGTTTTTGGGGAAGAGGTGTTGAGGTGATTGGTGAATGGGTGAAGAAGAGAGAGGGTGGTGGGGTAGGTGGGGATTCTGTGGGGTCCACAGATCCTGAGGTGTCAAGGAAAAGTCATCCCTGCACCAAATGGCATGCAAAAATGCGTTTTGAGCCAATTCTGGCGTTAAACGCCGGGCTGGTGCCCATTTCTGGCGTTTAACGCTAGGTTCTTGCCCTTTCCTGGCGTTTAACGCCAGTCTGGTGCCCCTTTCTGGCGTTAAACGCCCAGAATGGTGCCAGACTGGGCGTTAAACGCCCACCTGCTAGCCTTACTGGCGTTTAAACGCCAGTAGGTTCTTCCTCCAGGGTGTGCTTTTTTTCTTCCTATTTTTCATTCTGTTTTTGCTTTTTCAATTGATTTTGTGACTTCTCATGATCATTAACCTACAGAAAACATAAAATAACAAAAGAAAATAGATAAAATATGACATTGGGTTGCCTCCCAACAAGCACTTCTTTAATGTCAGTAGCTTGACAGAGGGCTCTCATGGAGCCTCACATTTTCTCAGAGCAATGTTGGAACCTCCCAACACCAAACTTAGAGTTTGAATGTGGGGGTTCAACACCAAACTTAGAGTTTGGTTGTGGCCTCCCAACACCAAACTTAGAGTTTGACTGTGGGGGCTCTGTTTGACTTTGATTTGAGAGAAGCTCTTCATGCTTCCTCTCCATGGTGACAGAGGGATATCCTTGAGCCTTAAACACAAAGAATTCTTCATTCACTTGAATGATCAGTTCACCTCCATCAACATCAATCACAGCCTTAGCTGTGGCTAGGAAGGGTCTGCCAAGGATGATGGATTCATCCATGCACTTCCCAGTCTCTAGGACTATGAAATCAGCAGGGATGTAATGGTCTTCAACTTTTACCAGAACATTCTCTACAAGTCCATAGGCTTGTTTCTTTGAATTGTCTGCCATCTCTAGTGAGATTCTTGCAGCTTGTACCTCAGAGATCCCGAGCTTCTCCATTACAGAGAGAGGCATGAGGTTTATACTTGACCCTAAGTCACACAGAGCCTTCTTGAAGGTCATGGTGCCTATGGTACAAGGTATTGAAAACTTCCCAAGATCTTGTTTCTTTTGAGGTAATTTCTGCCTAGACAAGTCATCCAGTTCTTTGGTGAGCAAAGGAGGTTTGTTCTCCCAAGTCTCATTTCCAAATAACTTGTCATTTAGCTTCATGATTGCTCCAAGGTATTTAGCAACTTGCTCTTCAGCGACATACTCATCCTCTTCAGAGGAAGAATACTCATCAGAGCTCATGAATGGCAGAAGTAAATCCAATGGAATCTCTATGGTCTCATTTTGAGCCTCATATTCCCATGGTTCCTCATTAGGGAACTTATTGGAGGTCAGTGCACGCCCATTGAGGTCTTCCTCAGTGGCGTTCACTTCCTCTTCCTCCTCTCCAAATTCGGCCATATTGATGGCCTTGCACTCTCCTTTTGGATTTTCTTCTGTATTGCTTGGAAGAGTACTAGGAGGGAGTTTAGTAATTTTCTTGCTCAGCTGTCCCACTTGTGCCTCCAAGTTTCTAGTGGAGGACCTTGTTTCAGTCATGAAACTTTGAGTGGTTTTGATTAGATCAGAGACCATGGTTGCCAAGTCAGAGTGGCTCTGCTTAGAACTCTCTGTCTGTTGCTGAGAAGATGATGGAAAAGGCTTGCCATTGCTAAACCTGTTTCTTCCACCATTATTGTTGTTGAAACCTTGTTGAGGTCTCTGTTGATCCTTCCATGAGAAATTTGGATGATTTCTCCATGAAGAATTATAGGTGTTTCCATAGGGTTCTCCTAGGTAATTCACCTCTTCCAATGAAGGGTTCTCAGGATCATAAGCTTCTTCTTCAGATGAAGCATCCTTAGTACTGCTTGGTGCATTTTGCATTCCAGACAGACTTTGAGAAATCAAATTGACTTGCTGAGTCAATATTTTGTTCTGAGCCAATATGGCATTCAAAGTATCAATCTCAAGAACTCATTTCTTCTGATTTGTCCCATTGTTCACAGGATTCCTTTCAGAAGTGTACATGAATTGGTTATTTGCAACCATTTCAATTAGTTCTTGAGCTTCTGTAGGCGTCTTCTTCAGATGAAGAGATCCTCCAGCAGAGCTATCCAAGGACATCTTAGACAGTTCAGATAGACCATCATAGAAAATACCTATGATGCTCCATTCAGAAAGCATGTCAGAGGGACACTTTCTGATCAGTTGTTTGTATCTTTCCCAGGCTTCATAGAGGGATTCTCCTTCCTTCTGTCTGAAGGTTTGGACTTCCACTCTAAGCTTACTCAATTTTTGAGGTGGAAAGAACTTTGCCAAGAAGGCATTGACTAGCTTTTCCCATGAGTCCAGGCTTTCTTTAGGTTGTGAGTCCAACCATGTCCTAGCTCTGTCTCTTACAGCAAAAGGGAATAGCATAAGTCTGTAGACCTCAGGGTCAACCCCATTAGTCTTGACAGTGTCACAAATTTGCAAGAATTCAGCTAAGAACTGATGAGGATCTTCCAATGGCAGTCCATGGAACTTGCAATTCTGTTACATTAGATAAACTAATTGAGGCTTAAGCTCAAAGTTGTTTGCTCCAATGGCAGGGATAGAGATGCTTCTCCCATAGAAGTCGGGAGTAGGTGCAGTAAAGTCACCCAGCAACTTCCTTGCATTGTTTGCATTGTTGTTGTTTTCGGCTGCCATGTCTTCTTCTTTGAAGATTTCTGTTAGGTCCTCTACAGAGAGTTGTGCCTTAGCTTCTCTTAGCTTTCGCTTCAAGGTCCTTTCAGGTTCAGGGTCAGCTTCAACAAGAATGCTTTTGTCCTTGTTCCTGCTCATATGAAAGAGAAGAGAACAAGAAAATGTGGAATCCTCTATGTCACAGTATAGAGATTCCTTGAGGTGTCAGAGAAGAAGAAAATTAGAAGGAAGAGGTAGAAGAATTCAAACTTAGTGAGACATAGTTCGAATTGTGCATTGAGGAGGAGTGATACTCCATAAATAGAAGGATGTGAGAAGAGGGGAAGAGATTTTTCGAAAATTAATTAAAAAGATTTAAAAAAAACATTTTGAAAAACTTTAATTTGATTTTCGAAAACCAAGAGTGGGAAAGAAATCAAGTGATTTTTGAAAAATATTTTGAAATTAGAAATCAAAAAGATATGATTAAAAACTGTTTTGAAAAAGATGTGATTAAAAAGATATGATTGAAAAGTTATGGTTTTAAAAAGATATGATTGAAAAGATATGATTTGAAAACAATTTAAAAAAAAAAGATTTGATTTTTAAAAAATTAATGACTTTCCTAACAAGAAAAGATATGATTCAAACATTAAACCTCTCTCAACAGAAAAGGCAACATACTTGAAATGTTCAATCAAATCATTAATTGTTAGCAAGTATCTTTGAAAAAGGAAAGAAATTGATTTTGAAAAAGATTTGATTGAAAAGATATGATTTGAAAAAGATTTGATTTTGAAAAACTTTGAAAACTAAAAAAAAATCTGAATTAAAAACAGAATCTTCCCTCTTGTGCCATCCTGGCGTTAAACGCCCAGAATGGTGCACATTCTGGCGTTTAACGCCCAATGCACTACCTTTTTGGGCGTTAAACGCCCAACCAGGCACCCTGGCTGGCGTTTAAACGCCAGTCTGTCCTTCTTCACTGGGCGTTTTGAACGCCCAGTTTTTTTTTTGGGTAATTCCTCTGCTGCATGTTCTGAATCTTCAGTTCCCTGTACTATTGACTTGAAAATAGAACCAAGATCAAATAAACAATGCATGCAAGACACCAAACTTAAAATTAGACACTAGACTCAAACAAGAAACATAAAATATTTTTGGTTTTTTATGATTTTGAAATTTTTTTTTTGGATTTTTCAAAAATTATATGGAAATAGAAAATAAAGGTTTCAGAATTCTTAATTTGGATTCCAGGAATCATTGCAATGCTAGTCTAAGACTCCGGTCCAGGAATTAGACATGGCTTCACAGCCAGCCAAGCCTTCAAAGAAAGCTTCGGTCCAAAACACTAGACATGGCCAATGGCCAGCCAAGCCTTAGCAGATCATTGCTCCAATAGCAAGATTGATAGAGATCAACAAGCTCTTGTGATGATCAGTTGAAACCTCGGTCCAATAAGATTAGACACGGCTTCACAGCCAGCCAGACTTCAACAGATCATCATGAAACTCTAGAACTCATTCTTAAGAATTCTGAAAAATACCTAATCTAAGCAACAAGATGAACCGTCATTTGTCCATACACGAAACAATCCCCGGTAACGGCGCAAAAAACTTGGTGCACGAAATTGTGATCATCAATGGCGCCATCAACATGGTACGCTCATTGCAATCTCAACTCTCTATCACAACTCCGCACAACTAACCAGCAAGTGCACTGGGTCGTCCAAGTAATAAACCTTACGCGAGTAAGGGTCGATCCCACGGAGATTGTTGGTATGAAGCAAGCTATGGTCACCTTGTAAATCTTAGTCAGTGATGAGCGGATATTTTATACGCTTTTTGGGGGTAAATTCATGTAGATTTTAGTATGTTTTAATTAGTTTTTAATAGAATTTTATTAGTTTTTAAGCAAAAAATCATATTTCTGGACTTTACTATGAGTGTGTGTATTTTTCTGTAATTTCAGGTATTTTCTGTCTGAAATTGAGGAAGCTGAGCAGAAATCTGACTTAGGCTGAAAAAGGACTGCAGATGCTGTTGGATCCTGACCTCCTTGCACTCGAAATGGCTTTCCCGGAGCTACAGGAGTCCAATTGGCGCGATCTCAACGGCGTTGGAAAGTAGACATCCAGGGCTTTCCAGCAATATATAATAGTCCATACTTTGCGCAAAGATAGACGACGTAACTTGGCGTTGAACGCCAAGTACATGCTGCTGTCTGGAGTTAAACGCCAGAAAAACGTCATGATCTGGAGTTGAACGCCCAAAACACGTCATGACTTGGAGTTCAACTCCAAGAAAAGCCTCTACTCGTGGATAGCTTTAGTCTCAGCCCCAGCACACACCAAGTGGGCCCCAGAAGTGGATTTCTGCACCAATTATCTTAGTTTACTCATATTCTGTAAACCTAGGTTACTAGTTTACTATTTAAACAACTTTTAGAGAATTATTCTGTACCTCATGACATTTTCAGATCTGAATTACATACTTTTTGACGGCATGAGTCTCTAAACTCCATTGTTGGGGGTGAGGAGCTCTGCAGCGTCTCGATGAATTAATACAATTCCTTTGCTTTCCATTCAAACACGTTTGTTCTTATCTAAGATGTTCATTCGCGCTTAATTATGGAGAAGGTGATGATCCGTGACACTCATCACCTTCCCCAAACCATGAACGTGTGCCTGACAACCACCTCCGTTCTACATCAGACTGAATGAGTATCTCTTAGATTCATTATGCAGAATCTTCGTGGTATAAGCCGGATTGATGGCGGCATTCATGAGAATCCGGAAAGTCTAAACCTTGTCTGTGGTATTCCGAGTAGGATTCTAGGACTGAATGACTGTGACGAGCTTCAAACTCCTGAAGGCTGGGCGTTAGTGACAGACGCAAAAGAATCAATGGATTCTATTCCAACCTGATTGAGAACCGACAGATGATTAGCCGTGCTGTGACAGAGCATAGGAACGTTTTCACTGAGAGGATGGGAGGTAGCCATTGACAACGGTGATACCCTACATAGAGCTTGCCATGGAAGGGACTTTTCGTGTGTTGAAGGATTTCAAGGAAGAGTTGAAGTTCAGAGGACAAGGCATCTCCAAAACTCCAACATATTTCTCATTACTGCACAACAAGTAACGCTGTTATTCTCTTTCATTTTTCCAATCAAATCTAATAATTCCAACTTATAATTTTAATTAATATCCTGACTAAGAATAATAAAATAAACATAGCTTGCTTCAAACCAATAATCTCCGTGGGATCGACCCTTACTCACGTAAGGTATTACTTGGACGACCCAGTGCACTTGCTGGTTAGTTGTGCGGATTACAAATTCGTGCACCAGTCAGGCAGACTCAAATGGGTATGGGTGATATATGAATAAAACATAAAGATAAAGATAGAGATACTTATGCAATTCATTGGTGAGAACTTCAGATAAGCGAATGGAGATGCTTGGTCCCTTCCGTTTCTCTGCTTTCCTACTGTCTTCATCCAATCCTTCTTACTCCTTTCCATGGCAAGCTTATGCAAGGGTTTCACCGTTGTCAGTGGCTACCTCCCATCCTCTCAGTGGAAATGTTCAACGCACCCTGTCACGGCACGGCTATCCATCTGTCGGTTCTCAATCAGGCCGAAATAGAATCCAGTGATTTTTTTGCGTCTGTCACTAACGCCCCGCCCTCAGGAGTTTGAAGCACGTCACAGTCATTCAATCATTGAATCCTACTCAGAATACCACAGACAAGGTTAGACCTTTCGGATTCTCTTGAATGCCGCCATCAGTTCTTGCCTATACCACGAAGACTCTGATCTCACGGAATGGCTGGCTCGGTTGTCAGGCGATCAACCATGCATCGTGTATCAGGAATCCAAGAGATATTCACCCAATCTAAGGTAGAACGGAGGTGGTTGTCAGTCACACGTTCATAGGTGAGAATGATGATGAGTGTCACGGATCATCACATTCATCAAGTTGAAGAACAAGTGATATCTTGGAACAAGAACAAGCGAATTGAATAGAAGAACAATAGTAATTGCATTAATACTCGAGGTACAGCAGAGCTCCACACCTTAATCTATGGTGTGTAGAAACTCCACCGTTGAAAATACATAAGAATAAGATCTAGGCATGGCCGTGAGGCCAGCCTCCCAAAGAGGGTTCAATCATCAAAACATGATCAAAAGATTCTAAGATTGAAAGATGAAAATACAATAGTAAAAGGTCCTATTTATAGAGAACTAGTAGCTTAAGAATGAGTAAATGACATAAAAATCCACTTCCGGGCCCACTTGGTGTGTGCTTGGGCTGAGCAATGAAGCATTTTCGTGTAGAGACTCTTCTTGGAGTTAAACGCCAGCTTTTGTGCCAGTTTGGGCATTTAACTCCCACTTTGGTGCCAGTTCCGGCGTTTAACGCTGGGAAATCTGAAAGTGACTTTGAACGCCGGTTTGGGCCATCAAATCTTGGGCAAAGTATGGACTATCATATATTGCTGGAAAGCCCAGGATGTCTACTTTCCAACGCCGTTAAGAGCGCTCCAATTGGGCTTCTGTAGCTCCAGAAAATCCACTTCGAGTGCAGGGAGGTCAGAATCCAACAGCATCTGCAGTTCTTTTCAGTCTCTGAATCAGATTTTTGCTCAGGTCCCTCAATTTCAGCCAGAAAATACCTGAAATCACAGAAAAATACACAAACTCATAGTAAAGTCCAGAAAAGTGAATTTTAACTAAAAACTAATAAAAATATACTAAAAACTAACTAAATCCTACTAGAAACATACTAAAAACAATGCCAAAAAGCGTATAAATTATCCGCTCATCAGGCATCATAAAGGGATTCATTATCTCCTTGTTTGAAGCCTTGGATGCTTAGCCTTAGCTGTGTCATCCGTTTTGGAGGAAAATAGTGATTCAGGAATTTTTCTGACAGCTGCTTCCATGTTTTTATGCTGTTCTTAGGTTGGTTATTTAACAACCTCTTAGCTTGATCTTTTACAGCAAATGGAAACAGTAATAATCTATAGACATCCTGATCTACTTCCTTATCATGTACTGTGTCAGCAATTTGTAAAAATTGTGCCAGAAACTCTGTAGGTTCTTCCTGTGGAAGACCGAAATACTGACAGTTTTGCTGCACCATGATAATGAGCTGAGGATTCAACTCAAAGCTACTAACTCCAATGGAGGGTATACAGATACTACTCCCATATGAAGCAGTAGTGGGGTTAGCATATGACCCCAGAGTCCTCCTGGACTGTTCATTTCCACTTAATTCCATGATGGAACAAGGGAGATGATATGTATGTTGATATTATTTATTTTATAGAAGTGGAATAAATAAAAATGAAATATATAAAGAATTTGAAAATATTTTGTGAAAATTTTTCGAAAAATTTTGAAATTGAAATCTGAATTTTATATAAAAATTTCGAAAATGTAGTTTTAAAATTAGTTAGAAAAGATATTTTTTTTGAATTTTGAATTTTATGATGAAAGAGAAAAACACATAAAAGACACAAGACTTAAAATTTTTAGATCTAATGCTCCTTATTTTCGAAAATTTTGGAGGGAAAACACCAAGGAACACCAAACTTAAAAATTTTAAGATCAAGACACAAGAAAAACTCAAGAACACCTTGAAGATTCACAAGAACACCAAGAACAAAAGGAAGAACACCAAACTTAAAATTTTTAGAAAACTTTAATAAATTTTCGAAAATTATGAAAAGATTAACAAGAAAACACCAAACTTAAAGTTTGGCACAAGATTAAATCAAGAAAAATTATTTTTGAAAAAGGATTTTAAAAAGAAGGTGCCCAATTGCCAAGAACATAAACCCACGCTATAACTAACTGAGCTAAAAATGTAACGTATTTTAAAGATGTATTATTTTTATGGATAAAAGTATAATTTTTGAAAGTTAATGTTTTGAAAAAGCACAAGAAAAACAAAAAAAGACACAAAACAAGAAAAACTCAAGATCAAACAAGAAAAATAAACAAGAACAACTTGAAGATCAATGAAGAACAAAGAGCACAAGTTCGAAAATTTAAAGAAAAATATAAAAGATGCAATTGACACCAAACTTAAAACAAGACACTAAACTCACGAAAAGAAATTAAAAATTGATAAAGAAAAATAATATTTTTGAAAATTTTTTTTTCTTTAAAAGGGAATAAAGGACTCAGATTTAATGACTCTATAGCATCAATACTATATTCCTAATCTAAGCAACAAAATAAACCTTTAGTTTGTTCAAACTCGAACAATCCCCGGCAACGGCGCCAAAAACTTGGTGCACGAAATTGTGTGGCCAATATTAATGGACTATTTAACACAGCTTCGCACAACTAACCAGCAAGTGCACTGGGTCGTCCAAGTAATACCTTACGTGAGTAAGGGTCGATCCCACGGAGATTATTGGTTTGAAGCAAGCTATGTTTATTTTATTATTCTTAGTCAGTATATTAATTAAAATTATCAGTTGGAATTATTAGATTGGAAAAATAAAAGAGAATAAAATCGTTACTTGTTGTACAGTAATGAGAAATATGTTGGTGTTTTGGAGATGCTTTGGCCTCTGAATTTCTGCAATGTAATATTCAACTCAATTGTTTGTAAAGCACGTCTACGGCAAGCTGTATGTAGGGTGTCACCATTGTCAGTGGCTACCTCCCATCCTCTCAGTGAAAACGGTCCAGATGCTCTGTCACAGCACGGCTAATCAGCTGTTGGTTCTCGATCATGTTGGAATAGGATCCATTGATCCTTTTGCGTTTGTCATCACGCCCAGCAATCGCGAGTTTGAAGCGCATCACAGCCATTCAATCCTTGAATCCTACTCGGAATACCACAGACAAGGTTTAAACCTTCCAGATTCTCAAGAGTGGCCGCCATCAATTCTAGCTTATACCGCGGAGATTCCGATTAAGGAATCTAAGAGAAGCTCATTCAGTCTGATGTAGAACGGAGGTGTTTGTCAGGCACACGTTCATGGATTGAGGGAGGTGATGAGTGTCACGGATCATCACCTCCTTCATAATTAAGCGCGAATAAACATCTTAGATCGGACCATACACACGTTTGAGTGAAATAGAAACAATTGCATTAATTCATCGAGACGCTGCAGAGCTCCTCACCCCCAACAATGGAGTTTAGAGACTCATGTCGTCAAAGTGTATAAAATTCAGATCTGAAAATGTAATGAGGTACAAAATAAGTCTCTAAAAGTTGTTTAAATAGTAAACTAGTAACCTAGGTTTACAGAAAATGAGTAAACTAAGATAATTGGTGCAGAAATCCACTCCTGGGGCCCACTTGGTGTGTACTGGGGCTGAGACTAAAGCTATCCACGAGCTGAGGCTTTTCTTGGAGTTGAACTCCAAGTTATAACGTGTTTTGGGCGTTCAACTCCGGATCATGACGTGTTTCTGGCGTTTAACTCCAGACAGCAGCATGTACTTGGAGTTAAACGCCAAGTTACGTCGTCTATCTTCGCGCAAAGTATGGACTATTATATATTGCTAGAAAGCCCTGGATGTCTACTTTCCAACGCCGTTGAGAACGTGCCAATTGAACTCCTGTAGCTCCAGAAAATCCATTTCGAGTGCAGGGAGGTCAGAATCGAACAGCATCAGCAGTCCTTTTTCAGCCTAACTCAGATTTTTGCTCAGCTCCCTCAATTTCAGTCAGAAAATACCTGAAATCACAGAAAAACACACGAACTCATAGTAAAGTCCAAAAATATGATTTTTGCCTAAAAACTAATAATATTCTACTAAAAACTAATTAAAACATGCTAAAATCTACATGAAATTACCCCCAAAAAGCGTATAAAATTTCCGCTCATCACACAAGATATATGGCTATTCCACCAACAATTGCTATGATTTAAAGAATGTCATTTAACAACTGGCTAGATAAGATCAATTGGATAGGTATCTAACTGAGAGGTTGGACGATCATAACAAAAGAAAGAGGGATGAAGATAGAGACAAGTGGACCGACCTCAACGAACCCTTGAAAGGCATGTAGATATGATTGTTGGAGGGTTTGCAGGAGGGGGGATAATCAAATACTCCCACAAAAGACACTTAAAAGAGGTCTATCAGGTCAGCAAGGCCATCGAAACACCCGACCTGCCTACAATCACGTTCACCAAAAAATATGCACGAGGAGTGATGCCCAAACACGACGATCCTGTGGTAATCACAATGATCCTGTCCAATATAAACTTTAACAGAACCTTGATAGATCAAGGGAGTTTGGCTAACATTCTATTTAAACCAATTTTTGACAAGCTGTGCCTAGAGGAAAACGATATAAAAGCATATCAGACACCTCTTTGGTCTGGGAGACACTCCTATTTGACCTCAGGATTCATCTCTCTCTCTCTCTCTCTCTCTCTCTACCACTTTTGGTAAGGGCACAAAAGCAAGAACCCTAAGCATAGACTATATTGTGGTGGATGTGGCATCTCCTTACAATGCCTTGATAGGTCATGTAATATTAAATTGACTTGCGGTAGTAGTCTTAACTTCCCATCGCTGCATGAAGTTCTCTACTCCTAAGGGAATAGCCACTGTAAGGGAAGATCAGAAATTGGCAAGAAGGTGTTATAACAAAAGCCTGAACCTACAAGGGTGTGCGAAAAGGAAAGAAGTCAACATCATAGAGTTCGGAGGTGTCCGAGTTCGGGAGGAATTGAGACCCCAACCTGAAGTAAAATTTTGAAGAGGTTTAAATCGGGGACGAGGTCGAAAAGACAACAAATGTGGGGGCCAACCTAGAAGGACAGTTGAAACAAGAGCTCGTTAAGCTCTTACGAAAAAATTCTGACCTCTTTGCCTGGAAAGCCTCTGACATACTTGAAACTCATCCCAGACTTATGAGCCATAAGCTTACTATTTATTTGGGCTCATGACCTAACAATAGAAACAATAAAAACTCTGTGATAAGAGAAATTTATTGTTGATCTAGATTTTCACAAAATAGAATCTCTTCGTTGCAAGTATAGTCAAAATCAACAATTAATTCCCAATCAAATTTTCATCTAAAGAAATGTCACAATCAATACAAAATAACAAGGAATTTTTAAGTCCCGGGTCGTCTTCCATAGAAGTTGCAATGAAATGATCAATTATTTGCTATGGAGGATTTGGGGTTTTAATTATAAGAGGCAAGAAATTAAAATAGCAAGTAATTAAATGGAAAGCAAGTAAAAGAAATGAAAATAGAAATTAAATGGTAAAAAGAGCTCTTGGCAAGAATTGGGGAAATAAAGATTCCTATCCTAGTTATGGACCACAAACATGGTAATTGTGTAGAATTAATCCCAATTAGTCAATCCTAACATTGAGAATTAGTCAAAAGGGCACAATTGATCTCAATTCACAAGTCCTAGCCAACTCTATTAATGGAAGGCTTAGTGTTAGTAGAAACCAAATCAATTAACAATTCTCACACAATGTGGAATGGACATCCACCACTCAAGTTCACCCAATTACCCAATTTTCCAACCAAGAGTGTGAAAAACTAGACAAAAATCCAACCAAGCATTTTATCAAACACTTGGAAGGCATAAAAGAAAAGCATGGTAAAATAATAAGGAATAATAAATGCTACAACTACCAAGCAAGAAAAGTAAGAATAACAACTCAATTAAACAATAAAGGAACATAAAACATAAATTGCATTAAATGGAAATCAAAATAACAAGAGTGCTGATAAACATAAGAAGTAACTAATCCAACAATGAAAGAAAAACTCCTTATTCATCATGACACATAATGCAATAGTCACATGGTAAAGGTACTTGTTACAAAAAGTGATAAGCTTGATAAGATTCAAGTTAAGTCACTCAAACAAATGGAAAGCATTAAAAATAAACAAGTGCCTTGTAATGTGCCTGTATTGATTTTAAAACTATGATGAACAAGTAATTCATTTCAATTCACTAAAGTAAAAGTGCACAAGTCATGATTAAGTTGCCAACCAAGGATATAGTCTACTGCATATGGTAGCTACAACATATGAATTAAACTCACAATTCATTTAGGCAATCAAGCAATGACTTAATGCTTAGTGCACATATTCATCAAAATAATGAAGCCAAGATTCATGCAAAAAGCCACCCAATCAACATCAATCAAACACTTGCAATTTATTTAATTAACAAACAACTAAACCAAACCATATATAATTACCAAAATGAAAATGAAATGCAAACAAAACTAACAAGAATAAGTAGAAAATAGGGCAAAAGTAAGAGAAGAGAAGGATGGAGTGGGTGGAAGTGCGTTAGGGATTAATTTAAAGTGCAATAAAAATTTTGCCCAAAACAGCACTTGTGCGTACGCACAGGTATGTGTGTGTACGCACACTAGGTGAAAAATGGAAAGATGCGAGCGCACACTCTATGCGAGCGCTCCTGGTAGAAAAGGAATTAAGGAGTGCATGTATGCACAGACAGGTGCGTATGCACAAGACAAATTTTTTTAAGGATCATGTGTGCATGCGCACACGGGTCCGTGCACACGCAGAGAAACAAAATGGGCAGGGGTTCATATGCATAGGCTGTGCCAACGCTCCTAGTAGAAGGAGTGTAGGTGAGTGTGCGTACGCATACAGTGCGCAAAAAGAAGGTTGTGTGCGTACGCACAAGGGCGTGCACACGTACAAAGCGCAAAACAAAGGGAGATGTGCGCGCACAAGGCGTGCGAGTGCTCCCAATAGAGGGCATACAGGCTGGTGTGCGTACGCACAGTGTGGTGCGTATGCACATGACTCAAAACTTTGTTGTTGTGTGCGTGCGCACAAGGGCGTGCACACGCACATGCCCTGTTTTTCTAAAAATTTTTCTTTCAAAATCTAAGGCACTAAGACATACCTCAACAAAAGCTCAACCCCAAAACATCCAAAAACCCATAAATTCATGATCCATTCAGAAATTAACCTAATAAATCTCAAAATTAAACTAATTCTAAGCTAACTAAAATAAGCAAAATACAATAAAGTCAAATTATAAATAAAAAGAGAAGGTAAGAACAATGTTACCATGGTGGGGTGTCTCACACCTAGCACTTTGGTTTATTGTCCTTAAGTTTGATTTATAAAAAGCTCTGATCAAGGAGTTTCCAAGCTTTGATTGTACCAAATTTTGATGGGGTTTCTAACAAATTATGAGCTCCCAAAATCAACCTTTTACACAAACAAAACCAAGAAAACAAACAAAAAGCAAGATTTCATATATTAACATATTCACAATAGCAAAAAATATGCAAGCAACATATGCACAATCAACCAAAAATAAGCTACTCAGAATATTCACATATGCACAATAGACAACAATAAGCACACATTGTTGATCTAGATTTTCACGAAATAGAATCTCTTCGTTGCAAGTATAGTCTAAATTAACAATTAATTCCCAATCAAATTTTCATCTAAAGAGATGTCACAATCAATACAAAATAACTGGGAGTTTTTAAATCTCGGGTCATCTTCCCTAGGAGTTGCAATGAAATGATCAATTATTGGCTATGGGGGATTCGATGTTTTGATTATAAGAGACAAGAAATTACAATGACAAGTAATTAAATGGAAAGCAAGTAAAAGCAATGAAAATGAAAATTAAATGGTAAAAAGAGCTCTTGGCAAGAATTGGGGAATTAAGGATTACTATCCTAGTTATGGACCACAGTGGTAATTATGTAGAATTAATCCCAATTAGTTAATCCTGACATCGAGAATTAGTCAAAAGGGTAGAGTTGATCTCAATCACAAGTCCTAGCCAACTTTATTAATGGAAGGCTTAGTGTTAGTGGAAACCAAATCAATTAACAATCCTCACACAATGTTGAATGGACATCCACCACTCATGTTCATCTAATTACCCAATTTTCTAACTAAGAGTGTGAAAAACTAGGCAAAAACCCAATTAAACATTTTATCAAACACTTAGAAGGCATAAAAGGAAAATATGGTAAAATAATAAGGAATAATAAATGCTATAACTACCAAGTAAGCAAAGTAAGAATAACAACTCAATTAAACAATAAAGGAACATAAAACGTAAATTGCATTAAATGGAAATCAAAATAACAAAAGTGCTCAAAAACATAAAAAGTAACCAAAATGAGAAATTAACAAGATAACCTAAGAAAATTAAGGCAATAGAACAAAGAAAGGTAGGAGAAACTAGATGAAAACAAGAATTACAAATAGAAATTACAAAGGAATTAAGCTAAAAATTCTAATTTCTAGAGAGAAAGGGGAACTTCTCTCTTTAGAAAATGACCTACATGATGCTAAACTATACCGTAATTGCTCTCCCCTTTCACATAGAGTGAGGCTCCTTGGATATAACACTCAATCAGCTTCAGAAAGTCCCATAACTAGACTCTAGAGACCCAGAAATTGCCCCCAACGTTTTCCTTTAAGTGAGTCACGTGCACTGACTTGAGCGTTCGCACACGTGCTATTTTTCTTCTTGTGCGTACACACAGGATGTTGTGCATACGCACACATGGCTGTGTGGTTCTTGTGCGTACGTATAGTAGGTTGTGCGTATGCACACTCCAGTGTGTGCTTCTCCTTTGTTTTCTTCATGTTTTCTCCCTCTTGCATGCTCTTCTTCTATCTTTACCAAGCCATTCCTACCTTATACATCTGAAATCACTCACAAACAACATCAAGGTATCGAATAGAATGTAAATGGAATAAAATTGACTAAATTAAGCACAAAAGAGCATATTTTCACAATTAGGCTCAATTTAGGGAGATAACAGAAAAATATGCTATTTGGATAAATATATGTGGGTTTATATGATGAAATCAACTCAAATCAAACCAAAATATATCATAAAATATGGATTCATCACTCAGCCTTGAAAGAGTCGAAGTCATAGAAGAGCAGGTGATGTGCGGATATTTTCTACACTTTTTGGCATCATTTTCATATAGTTTTTAGCATGTTTTGTTTAGTTTTTATTAAGTTTTTATAGGTTTTAGTGTTAAATTCACATTTTTAGATTTTACAATTAGTTTTTGTGCAATTTCAGGTATTTTCTTGCTGAAATTGAGGAGCTGGAGAAAAAGTCTGATTCAGAGACAGAGAAAGCACTGCAGATGCTGGCCAGATCTGAACGCCCAAAACTGACTTCTAGAGCTTTTCTTCAATGTATAATAGCCCATAACAGGCGTCCAACGCCAGGTTCCTGCCCCTTCCAGGCGTCCAGCGCCCAAAGAGCAGAGACCAGTGTCCAAACCCGCAGAGTGGACACCCTAGCCAGTGTTAATCGCCCTACAAACCTCATAGCACATGGATCTCATCAAAGCTCAGCTCAAAAACTCACCAAGTGGGCCCCAGAAGTAGATTTTAGCACTAAAAAGACTGTTTTAACCTTACTAGTCACTAGTTTAGTATTTAAGAGATCTGATTTATGTATTCTGACATCTTTGATTGTAAACCCCGGTTAAATTAGTTAATAAATTAGTTTTTAATAGGGAGGATTAGAAATGTGAATATTATATTAAATTAGGATAGAGCTCATCGAAACGAGAATTTTGACACTAATTTCGAAGAAAACGGTCCAAAATTGGACCGAACGGGCCGAACCGGTTGAACCGGGCCCGAACCGGGCTATCGGTCCAACCGGACCCACACTTTTAATGAGCCCGAAAGCCCTTCTTCTCCATTTCACCAGCTGCAGCATGAAAAGCCTCAGGGAGAAGAAAAACACTCCTGAACCCTTACGGTAACCTTCCAACCCCCGTAACTTCTCCGTCCGAGCTCCGATTGCCGCACCGTTTGTGGCCACGTGTCCACCGCATCGAGCTCTACATTTCTTCCGGAACAATTTCATTGGTAACTTGTTTAATCACTCTCAGCCCTCTTTTCCCCCAATTTTCGGATTTTTGAATGTGAATGTTGAGTTTCTTTGATTTTTGATGTTTTAGGATCCAATTAGCTTGAGAAAAATGTTCACTCTTGCTTATGTGAAGCTTGGGTAAGGTGAGGATATGATAATTATATTTTAATTTCATTAAATTTGAGCTTTGAGTATTAAATTGGGTATATATTTGTTATGAATGTGTATTAGGTTGAAAATAAATAATTGGAGCTTGAAATTGTGAATATTGGAACTTGGAGGAAGCGGATTAGTTGAGTTTTGAGGGGCTGTCTTGGTTTTGAATAAATAGCTTTGGTCGTTACGTGAAAATCGGCCAAGGTATGGTTTAGGTTTCTTGCATTTAATATATAATGTTCTGTGAAAACTTAGGCTAGATGACCATAGGATAAGTTGGAATGCAGGTGTATGTTTAATGTTTAGTAATTTGTCGATGAATATATATTTGGTTGAAGTTTATTGGATAATTAGTTATTAATTTTGGATGGTTAATGTTGTTATGTAATTTGGAGAGAATTATGGTTAAATGTTACTGTTAATGAACATGGTTGGTTTAGTGCTTGTTGATTAATTAATGATTTTGTGAATTATTGATTTGAGGTATAACTATTGTTGAGGTTGTTGTGATAATGAAGTATTTTGTGTTAAAAGCCTAGGATTTGTGAACTATGATTCTTAGTTGAATTTTGGTTGTTGGATTTGAATATTGTATGAGTTTAATTGTTGATCTGAGGTAGATTTATTGTGGTGATTGTTATGATGATAAGGAAGGGTATGTTGAATTGAAAAGAATGCAGGTTTGGACCCGAAAAGGGTGGCAAAGTCCGAGTTTTAGAGGAGATGCTGCCGAAATTTCATAAAAATTAGAGATTTTGTTTATATGATTATCTAAAAAGATTTAGATTCAAAGGGTATATGGTTTGATTTAGAGTTATTAAGAAAATGAGCATGTTTTAAGTTTGATTCATTTAGAAAAGAATGAATTATGTTTTGAATTGGAACTATTGATGGACAGAATGGGAGGTGTGATAATGAAGGATAAGGATTGAATATGATTGACGTATAATGATGAATGAGATGCGATTGAGAATGATGTGGATGTTGATGAATTATAATTGAATTATTTATATGGCTTATGAATTTGAATAATCTGAGATACGAGATTCCCTAGATTAAGTGCCGTGGCTTGCCACCACGTGTACCAGGTTGAAAACTCGATACTATGTTGACCCTACGACGTAAGTGTGTGACCGGGCACTATATAAATTCCCGGGAATGTTACCCCCATTGAGTATTATTGATTATTTGAGAAAAACTATGCATAGACTCTTGGGGATGCACGTCGGGGGACAGTCTAAGTACAATTCAGACTTGTCGGGTTGGCTGGATAACCGACAGATGAGCCTCATCAGCCATAGGACAGGCATGCATCATATGCATATTACTTGAATTACTTGCTTGTGTATTAAATGGGTGTGCCTAAATGTACTTGCCATGTTAAATGTATATTTGTTATCTGCACTTGTAACCTTCTTGTGCTTGCCTTTGTTTGTTTACTTGTCTGTGAAAATGCATGATGGAGTTGGAGGTAAGGAGGAATGGCAGAATGGGATTTAGATTTAAGGTTAAGTTAATTTAGGTTTAAATATCCTTAGTAAACCACCTTTTATGGCTTCTATTTAATACTTTAAGCTCTATAATCTGAGTGTCGGCGTTCTAGGATTGCCTTTGGCATTCCCAGGACCTTATATATTATGTGTGTGGCACCTTTACCATACTGAGAACCTCCGGTTCTCATTCCATACTATGTTGTTATTTTTCAGATACAGGTCGAAAGGCATCTCGTTAGGCGTCTGGACTCTTGAGGCGGAGTTGTTACTGGGATATTTTGTTATGCTATGATGTATACATATGTACTTAGCTTTCTCTCCGCATGACTTATTCTTTTTGATCCTCTTAGAGGTTTATGGAGAGGCAGGATTGTGTATATGTACTTTTGGGTTTTGGATATGTATGTATATACGTGTAAATATTCTCCGGCCAGTCTTGACTTCGCAGGCTGAGTTAGGAGCTTGGTATTTTGTATCTTTGGCACTCTATTCCCACTTCTGTTATCTTGTGTTTAATAGTTATGGTTTTCTTAGCACGCAGGTTAACTCGTTCCTTGAGCGTTGCGCTTTTATTTCGCGATTTTTGTTTCCTCTATTCTTCAAGGCTCCTAGCATATTATAATTCTTCTGCTATTATATGTACTTATTTTATTCAGAGGTCGTAATACCACACCACCTCTGTTTTACGACTTAAGCGTAAAACTTAGTGTGGTAGGGTGTTACATTATGGTATCAGAGCAGTTCGTTCCAATAGAGCCTGAAAGACGGACTAATTGTGCTTCCGTGCATTCTCTGAATATGTGTTTATTCTCTATTAGGATATCTGACTGATACATATGGCATAAACATTTGTGAGCATGCATTTGGAACTTAAAGCATTAGACCTGCGATATTGAGACTGATCAACTTAATATCACTTGTTTGGTGTATATAGGGACCAGATGTCAACTCGCGGACGCGGTCGCGGGCGAGGTAGAGGTAGGACAGGCACCGTTACTCCTGCCCCCATAGGGACTGATCCAGTAGACTTTATGGCTGCCCTAGGAAATATGGCCGCAGCTATGCAGGCAACAGCTGAGGCACTGGGTAATCAAATAAATCAGGGTAATCATGGGAACAATAATGATGAGAACGGTCCTATGACACTTGCAACGTTTCTGAAAGTTCACCCTCCGACTTTTAGGGGATCCTCAAATCCCACTGATGCAGATAATTGGATCCAGGCTATGGAACGGGCATTACAGGCCCAACAGGTTCCTGAGGAGCAATGGGTTGAATTTGGAACTTATCAGCTGCAAGGTGAGGCTCAGTATTGGTGGCAGGGAACCCGACGTATCTTACAGCCTGATGGTGCTGCAATTCCTTGGGAGGTTTTCCGGACAGAGTTCTATAAGAAATACTTTCCTAATTCAACCAGAAATGCCAAGGAACTTGAATTAATGCAGTTAAAGCAGGGACAGATGACTGTTGCTGAGTATACTAGTAAATTTGAGGAGTTATGTCGCTTTTCTCGTATCTGTCAAGGTGCGCCTGAAGATTTTACTGAATGGAAGTGTATTAAATATGAGGGAGGTCTTCGGAGCGATATTCTGAGCTTCGTTGCCCCAATGGAGATCAGGGTATTTTCTGAATTGGTAAATAAGAGTAGAGTGGCTGAGGATTGTGTGAGGAAGGCGGCAGCAGAGAAAGGAAGTTTGAGGATGCCTTTTCAGAGGCCTTCTGGGAGGAACTTTGCTCCGAGAGGTAGAAATTTCAAGCGTGGAGGTTTTGTTCCGCAGCAGACTCAGGATCAAGGTAATTACAGAAGGCCGAATACCAATGCTAGTCAAGGAAAAAGGTTTGGGAAGCAGCCACAGCAAGATCTGAACTGTCAGAAGTGCGGAAGGTATCACCCTGGAGTTCCGTGCAGATTCGGACTTGGAGTATGCTATTCTTGTGGACAGCCCGGGCATATGGCCACCAATTGCCCGAAGAAGAAGAAGTATGAGACTGGTAGGGTGCAGCAGCCAGGGAGAGTATACACCACTTCTACTATAGGTGCTGAGGGATCTGAGACACTGATTAGAGCTAATTGTGAAATGGCTGGTAAAATCTTAAATGCTTTATTTGATTCAGGAGCAAGTCATTTATTTATTGCATTTGAAAAGGCCCATGAGTTAGGATTGAGAATGGTGGTCTTAGCTTATGATTTAAAAGTATATAATGCTACTCATGAAGCTATGATGACTAGGATAGGATGTCCACAAGTTCCCTTTCGAGTACAACAACATGAATTTGTGCATGATTTGATTTGTTTGCCTATGACTGGTCTTGATCTCATTTTGGGATTGGATTGGTTATCCAAGAATCATGTTTTACTTGATTGTTCTGAAAAGTCAGTACAGTTTATGCCGAAAGGGTCAGAAGCACCGGTTATAGTGTATAGTTACTATTTGAATTCTATGATAGTAAACTATTCTGGAACTGAATGTCAGGGTATTATGTTATTAACTGCGGGAGTATCAGGTGATGATCAGAGTTTAGAGCAGATTCCGGTTGTATGTGAATTTCCAGATGTGTTTTCGGATGATATTAATGAATTCCCACCTAACCGAGAGGTTGAATTTGCAATCGAGTTGGTACCTGGAGCCGGTCCGATTTCAATTACTCCTTACAGGATGTCACCTTTAAAAATGGTTGAACTGAAAGCTCAGCTGGAGGATCTGTTGGGTAAGCATTTTATCCGACCAAGTGTTTCTCCGTGGGGAGTGCCAGTGTTACTGGTAAAGAAGAAGGATGGGAGTATGCGGTTGTGTGTCGATTATCGGCAATTGAATAAAATCACAGTGAAGAATAAATATCCGTTGCCTAGAATCGATGATCTAATGGATCAGTTACAGGGTGCCGGTGTGTTTTCTAAGATTGATCTGCGATCCGGATATCATCAGATAAGGGTTAGAAATGAGGATATTCCGAAAACTGCTTTCAGAACCCGTTATGGTCATTATGAGTATACAGTAATGTCTTTCGGGTTAACTAATGTCCCCGCAGTATTTATGGATTATATGAACAGGATTTTCCGACCATATTTGGACAAGTTTGTTATTGTCTTCATTGATGATATTCTTGTTTATTCTAAGACTGAAGAGGAGCATGCTGATCACTTGCGAACTGTGCTGCAAATACTGAGAGACAGAAAGTTGTATGCTAAGTTATCTAAATGTGAGTTCTGGAAGAGTGAAGTGAAGTTTCTCGGCCACGTGGTGAGTAAGCAGGGAATAGCTGTGGATCCTGCTAAGGTGGAAGCAGTGATGAATTAGCAACGACCAACTTCAGTGACAGAGATCAGAAGTTTCCTAGGTTTGGCGGGATATTATCGCAGATTCATTAAGGGATTTTCACAGCTCGCCTTACCTTTAACTAAATTGACTAGGAAGGTGGTGTGCGAAATTGTGATCACTACTTTTCACAACTCAAATAATCCCTAGTAATGGCCCCAAGAACTTGGTGCTCAATACCATGGCATAAACACAACTTTGCACAACTAACCAGCAAGTGCACTGGGTCGTCCAAGTAATAAACCTTACGCGAGTAAGGGTCGATCCCACGGAGATTGTTGGTATGAAGCAAGCTATGGTCACCTTGTAAATCTTAGTCAGGCAGACTCAAATGGGTATAGTGATATACGAATAAAGCATAAAGATAAAGATAGAGGTACTTATGTAATTCATTGGTAGGAACTTCAGATAAGCGTATGAAGATGCCTTCCCTTCCGTCTCTCTGCTTTCCTACTATCTTCATCCAATCCTTCTTACTCCTTTCCATGGCAAGCTTATGCAAGGGTTTCACCATTGTCAGTGGCTACCTCCCATCCTCTCAGTGAAAATGTTCCTATGCTCTGTCACAGCATAGGCTAATCATCTGTCGGTTCTCGGTCAGGCCGGAATAGAATCCAGTGATTCTTTTGCGTCTGTCACTAACGCCCTGCCTGCTAGGAGTTTGAAGCACGTCACAGTCATTCAATCATTGAATCCTACTCAGAATACCACAGACAAGGTTAGACCTTCCGGATTCTCTTGAATGCCGCCATCAGTTCTAGCCTATACCACGAAGACTCTGATCTCACGGAATGGCTGGCTCGTTTGTCAGGCGAACACTCGGTTGTCAGGCGATCAACCATGCATCGTGTATCAGGAATCCAAGAGATATTCACCCAATCTAAGGTAGAACGGAGGTGGTTGTCAGTCACACGTTCATAGGTGAGAATGATGATGAGTGTCACGGATCATCACATTCATCAAGTTGAAGAACAAGTGATATCTTGGACAAAGAACAAGCGGAATTGAATAGAAGAACAATAGTAATTGCATTAATACTCGAGGTACAGCAGAGCTCCACACCTTAATCTATGGTGTGTAGAAACTCCACCGTTGAAAATACATAAGAACAAGGTTTAGGCATGGCCGAATGGCCAGCCTCCCAAAGAGGGTTCAATCATCAAAACATGATCAAAAGATTTAAAATACAATAGTAAAAGGTCCTACTTATAGAGAACTAGTAGCCTAAGGTTTACAGAGATGAGTAAATGACATAAAAATCCACTTCCGGGCCCACTTGGTGTGTGCTTGGGCTGAGCAATGAAGCATTTTCGTGTAGAGACTCTTCCTGGAGTTAAACGCCAGCTTTTATGCCAGTTTGGGCGTTTAACTCCCATTTTGGTGCCAGTTCCGGCGTTTAACGCTGGGATTTCTGAGGGTGACTTTGAACGCCGGTTTGGGCCATCAAATCTTGGGCAAAGTATGAACTATCATATATTTCTGGAAAGCCCAGGATGTCTACTTTCCAACGCCGTTAAGAGCGCGCCAATTGGGCTTTTGTAGCTCCAGAAAATCCACTTCGAGTGCAGGGAGGTCAGAATCCAACAACATCTGCAGTCCTTTTCAGTCTCTGAATCAGATTTTTGCTCAGGTCCCTCAATTTCAGCCAGAAAATACATGAAATCACAGAAAAACACACAAACTCATAGTAAAGTCCAGAAAAGTGAATTTTAACTAAAAACTAATAAAAATATACTAAAAACTAACTAGATCATACTAAAAACATACTAAAAATAATGCCAAAAAGCGTACAAATTATCCGCTCATCACAACACCAAACTTAAATTGTTTCTTGTCCCCAAGCAACTAAAAATCAAATAAGATAAAAAAAGAGAATATGCAATGAATTCCAAAAACATCTATGAAGATCAGTATTAATTAGATGAGCGGGGCTTTTAGCTTTTTGCCTCTGAACAGTTTTGGCATCTCACTCTATCCTTTGCAACTCAGAATGATTGGCTTCTTTAGGAACTCAGAATCCAGATAGTGTTATTGATTCTCCTAGTTAAGTATGATGATTCTTGAACACAGCTACTTTATGAGTCTTGGCCGTGGCCCAAAGCACTCTGTCTTCCAGTATTACCACCGGATACATACATGCCACAGACACATAATTGGGTGAACCTTTTCAGATTGTGACTCAGCTTTGCTAGAGTCCCCAATTAGAGGTGTCCAGGGTTCTTAAGCACACTCTTTTTGCCTTGGATCACAACTTTATTCTTTCTTTTTCTTTCTTTTTTTCTTTTATTTTCGATATATTTTTTTTTGCCTCTTCTTCTCTTTTTTTTTTTGTATTCACTGCTTTTTCTTGCTTCAAGAATCATTTTTAATGATTTTTCAGATCCTCAGTAACATGTCTCCTTTTTCATCATTCTTTCAAGAGCCAACATTCATGAACCACAAATTCAAAAGACATATGCACTGTTTAAGCATACATTCAGAAGATAAAAGTAATGCCACCACATCAAAATAATTAAACTGCTATAAAATTCAAAATTCATGCAATTCTTTTTCTTTTTCAATTTAAGAACATTTGTTTATTTAAGAAAGGTGATGGATTCATAGGAAATTCATAACTTTAAGGCATAGACACTAAGACACTAATGATCACAAGACACAAACATGGACAAACATAAGCATTAATTTTCGAAAAACAGGAAATAAAGAACAAGGAGATTAAAGAACGGGTCCACCTTAGTGATGGCGGCTCTTTCTTCCTCTTGAAGATCCTATGGAGTGCTTGAGCTCCTCAATGTCTCTTCCTTGTCTTTGTTGCTCCTCTCTCATGATCCTTTGATCTTCTCTAATTTTATGGAGGATGATGGAGTGTTCTTGATGCTCCACCCTTAGTTGTCCCATGTTGGAACTCAGTTCTCCTAGGGAGGTGTTCAGTTGCTCCCAATAGTTTTGTGGAGGAAAGTGCATCCCTTGAGGCATCTCAGGGATCTCATGATGAGTGGGGTCTCTTGTGTGCTCCATCCTTTTCTTAGTGATGGGCTTATCCTCATCAATGGGGATGTCTCCCTCTATGTCAACTCCAACTAAATAACAGAGGCGACAAATGAGGTGAGGAAAGGCTAACCTCGCCAAGGTGGAGGACTTGTCCGCCACCTTATAGAGTTCTTGGGCTATAACCTCATGAACTTCCACTTCTTCTCCAATCATGATGCTATGAATCATGATGGCCCGGTCTAGAGTAACTTCGGACCGGTTGCTAGTGGGAATGATTGAGCGTTGGATAAACTCCAACCATCCTCTAGCCACGGGTTTGAGGTCATGCATTCTCAATTGAACCGGCTTCCCTCTTGAATCTCTCTTCCATTGGGCGCCCTCTTCACATATGACTGTGAGGACTTGGTCCAACCTTTGATCAAAGTTGACCCTTCTAGTGTAAGGATGTTCATCTCCTTGCATCATGGGCAAATTGAATGCCAACCTTACACTTTCCGGACTAAAATCCAAGTATTTCCCCCGAACCATAGTAAGATAATTCTTTGGATCCGGGTTCACACTTTGATCATGGTTCTTGGTGATCCATGCATTGGCATAGAACTCTTGAACCATTAAGATTCCGACTTGTTGAATGGGGTTGGTAAGAATTTCCCAACCTCTTCTTCGGATCTCATGTCGGATCTCCGGATATTCACCCTTTTTGAGTGAAAAAGGGACCTCGGGGATCACCTTCTTCAAGGCCACAACTTCATAGAAGTGGTCTTGATGCACCCTTGAGATGAATCTTTCCATCTCCCATGACTCGGAGGTGGAAGCTTTTGCCTTCCCTTTCCTCTTTCTAGAGGTTTCTCCGGCCTTGGATGCCATAAATGGTTATGGAAAAACGAAAAAGCAACGCTTTTACCACACCAAACTTAAAAGGTTTGCTCGTCCTCGAGCAAAAGAAGAAAGAAGAGAGTAGAAGAAGAAGAAATGAGGAAGAAGGCAATGGCTTTTGTGTTCGGCCAAAGAGGGGGAGAAGTGGTGTTTAGGTTGTGTGAAAATGAAGGGGTGAAGAAGGGTTTATATAGGGGAGGGGGGAGGGTAAGGTTCGGTCAAGTGAGGGTGGGTTTGGGTGGGAAAGTGGTTTGAATTTGAATGGTGAGGTAGGTGGGGTTTTATGAAGGATGGATGTGAGTGGTGAAGAGAAAGAGTGGTGGGGTTGGTGGGGATCCTGTGGGGTCCACAGATCCTGTGGTGTCAAGGAAAAGTCATCCCTGCACCAAATGGCAAGCAAAATCACGTTTTGAGCCAATTCTGGCGTTAAACACCGGGCTGGTGCCCATTTCTGGCGTTTAACGCCAGGTTCTTGCCCTTTTCTGGCGTTTAACGCCAGTCTGGTGCCCCTTTCTGGCGTTAAACGCCCATCTGCTAGCCTTACTGGCGTTTAAACGCCAGTAAGTTCTTCCTCCAGGGTGTGCTATTTTTTTTCCTGTTTTTCATTCTGTTTTTGCTTTTTCAATTGATTTTCTGACTTCTCATGATCATCAACCTACAAAATAAAATAACAAAAGAAAATAGATAACATATAACATTGGGTTGCCTCCCAACAAGTGCTTCTTTAATGTCAGTAGCTTGACAGATGGCTCTCATGGAGCCTCACATTTTCTCAGAGCAATGTTGGAACCTCCCAACACCAAACTTAGAGTTTGAATGTGGGGGTTCAACACCAAACTTAGAGTTTGGTTGTGGCCTCTCAACACCAAACTTAAAGTTTGACTGTGGGGGCTCTGTTTGACTCTGATTTGAGAGAAGCTCTTCATGCTTCCTCTCCATGGTGACAGAGGGATATCCTTGAGCCTTAAACACAAAGGATTCTTCATTCACTTGAATGATCAGTTCGCCTCTATCAACATCAATCACAGCCTTTGCTGTGGCTAGGAAGGGTCTGCCAAGGATGATGGTTTCATCCATGCACTTCCCAGTCTCTAGGACTATGAAATCAGCAGGGATGTAATGGTCTTCAATCTTCACCAAAACATCCTCTACAAGTCCATGAGCTTGTTTTCTTGAGTTGTCTGCCATCTCTAATGAGATTCTTGCAGCTTGCACCTCAAAGATCCCTAGCTTCTCCATTACAGAGAGAGGCATAAGGTTTACACTTGACCCTAAGTCACACAGAGCCTTCTTGACGGTCATGGTGCCTATGGTACAAGGTATTGAAAACTTCCCAGGATCTTGTCTCTTTTGAGGTAATTTCTGCCTAGACAAGTCATCCAGTTCTTTGGTGAGCAAAGGAGGTTCATTCTCCCAAGTCTCATTTCCAAATAACTTGTCATTTAGCTTCATGATTGCTCCAAGGTATTTAGCAACTTGCTCTTCAGTGACATACTCATCCTCTTCAGAGGAAGAATACTCATCAGAGCTCATGAATGGCAGAAGTAAGTCCAGTGGAATCTCTATGGTCTCATTTTGAGCCTCAGATTCCCATGGTTCCTCATTGGGGAACTCGGTGGAGGTCAGTGCACGCCCACTGAGGTCTTCCTCAGTGGCGTTCACTTCCTCTCCTTCCTCTCCAAATTCGGCCATGTTGATGGCCTTGCACTCTCCTTTTGGATTTTCTTCTGTGTTGCTTGGGAGAGTACTAGGAGGGAGTTCAGTAACTTTCTTGCTCAGCTGTCCCACTTGTGCCTCCAAATTCCTAATGGAGGACCTTGTTTCAGTCATGAAACTTTGAGTGGTTTTGATTAGATCAGAGACCATAGTTGCTAAGTCAGAGGGGTTCTGCTTAGAATTCTCTGTCTGTTGTTGAGAAGGTGATGGAAAAGGCTTGCCATTGCTAAACCTGTTTCTTCCACCATTATTGTTGTTGAAACCTTGTTGAGGTTTCTCTTGATTCTTCCATGAGAAATTTGGGTGATTTCTCCATGAAGAATTATAGGTGGTTCCATAGGGTTCTCCTAGGTAATTCACCTCTTCCATTGAAGGGTTCTCAGGATCATAGGCTTGTTCTTCAGATGAAGCATCCTTAGTACTGCTTGGTGCATTTTGCATTCCAGACAGACTTTGAGAGATCAAATTGACTTGCTGAGTCAATATTTTATTCTGAGCCAATATGGCATTCAGGGTATCAATCTCAAGAACTCCTTTCTTCTGACTAGTCCCATTGTTCATAGGATTTCTTTCAGAAGTGTACATGAATTAGTTATTTACAACCATTTCAATTAGCTCTTGAGCTTCTGTAGGCGTCTTCTTCAAATGAAGAGATCCTCCAGCAGAGCTATCCAAAGACATCTTGGACAGTTCAGAGAGACCATCATAGAAAATACCTATGATGCTCCATTCAGAAAGCATGTCAGAAGGACATTTTCTGATCAATTGTTTGTATCTTTCCCAAGCTTCATAGAGGGATTCTCCATCCTTCTGTCTGAAGGTTTGGACTTCCACCTTAAGCTTACTCAATTTTTTGAGGTGGAAAGAACTTTGCCAAGAAGGCATTGACTAGCTTTTCCCATGAGTCCAGGCTTTCTTTAGGTTGTGAGTCCAACCATGTCCTAGCTCTGTCTCTTAAAGCAAAAGGGAATAGCATAAGTCTGTAGACTTCAGGGTCAACCCCATTAGTCTTGACAGTGTCACAGATTTGCAAGAATTTAGCTAAGAACTGATGAGGATCTTCCAATGGAAGTCCATGGAACTTGCAATTCTGTTGCATTAGAGAAACTAATTGAGGCTTAAGCTCAAAGTTGTTTGCTCCAATGGCAGGGATAGAGATGCTTCTCCCATAGAAGTCGGGAGTAGGTGCAGTAAAGTCACCCAGCACCTTCCTTGCATTGTTTGCATTGTTGTTGTTTTCGGCTGCCATGTGTTCTTCTTCTTTGAAGATTTCTGTTAGGTCCTCTGTAGAGAATTGTGCCTTAGCTTCTCTTAGCTTTCGCTTCAAGGCCCTTTCAGGTTCAGGGTCAGCTTCAACAAGAATGCCTTTGTCTCTGCTCCTGCTCATATGAAAGAGAAGAGAACAAGAAAATGTGGAATCCTCTATGTCACAGTATAGAGATTCCTTGAGGTGTCAGAAGAACAGAAAATAGAAGAAAGAGGTAGAAGAATTTGAACTTAATCAGATAGAGTTCGAATTGTGCATTGAGAAGGAGTGGTACTCCATAAATAAAAGGATGTGGGAAGAGGGGAAGAGAATTTTTGAAAATTAATTAAAAAGTTTTTAAAGTCCTTTTGAAAAGTTGATTGATAATTTTCGAAAACTCAAAGTGGAAAAGGAATCAAGTGATTTTTGAAAAAGATTTTGAAATTAGAAAAAAAAAGGATTTGATTGAAAACTATTTTGAAAAAGATGTGATTAAAAAGATATGATTGGTTTTAAAAAAAATGTGATTGAGAAGATATGAGTTGAAAAACATTTTTTAAAAGATTTGATTTTAAAAATTAATAACTTGGCTATCAAGAAAAGATATGATTCAAACATTAAACCTTTCTCAACAGAAAAGGTAACATACTTGAAATGTTGAATCAAATCATTAATTGATAGCAAGTATCTTTGAAAAAGGAAAGAAATTGATTTTGAAAACATTTGATTGAAAAGATATGATTTGAAAAAGATTTGATTTAGAAAAACTTTGAAAACTTGAAAAAAAATTGATTTGAAAACAAAATCCTCCCCCTTGTGCCATCCTGGCGTTAAACGCCCAGAATGGTGCACATTCTGGCGTTTAACGCCCAATGCACTACCTTTTTGGGCGTAACGCCCAACCAGGCACCCTGGCTGGCGTTTAAATGCCAGTCTATCCTTCTTCACTGGGCGTTTTGAACGCCCAGCTTTTTCTGTGTAATTCCTCTGCTGCATGTTCTGAATCTTCAGTTCCCTGTACTATTGACTTGAAAATAGAACCAAGATCAAATAAACAATACATGCAAGACACCAAACTTAAAATTAGACACTAGACTCAAACAAGAAACATAAAATCTTTTTTGGTTTTTTATGATTTTGAAATTTTTTTGTGTTTTTGTGCTTTTTTCGAAAATTATATGAAAATAGAAAATAAAAGTTTCAGAATTCTTAGTTTGGATTCCAGGAATCATTGCAATGCTAGTATAAGACTCCGGTCCAGGAATTAGACATGGCTTCACAGCCAGCCAAGCTTTCAAAGAAAGCTTCGGTCCAAAACACTAGACATGGCCAATGGCCAGCCAAGCCTTAGCAGATCATTGCTCCAATAGCAAGATTGATAGAGATCAACAAGCTCTTGTGATGATCAGTTGAAACCTCGGTCCAATAAGATTAGACATGGCTTCTCAGCCAGCCAGATTTCAACAGATTATCATGAAACACTAGAATTCATCTTTAAGAACTCTGAAAAAAAATACCTAATCTAAGCAACAAGATGAACCGTCAGTTGTCCATACACAAAACAATCCCCGGCAACGGCGCCAAAAACTTGGTGTGCGAAATTGTGATCACTACTTTTCACAACTCAAATAATCCCTAGTAATGGCCCCAAGAACTTGGTGCTCAATACCATGGCATAAACACAACTTTGCACAACTAACCAGCAAGTGCACTGGGTCGTCCAAGTAATAAACCTTACGCGAGTAAGGGTCGATCCCACGGAGATTGTTGGTATGAAGCAAGCTATGGTCACCTTGTAAATCTTAGCCAGGCAGACTCAAATGGGTATAGTGATATACGAATAAAGCATAAAGATAAAGATAGAGGTACTTATGTAATTCATTGGTAGGAACTTCAGATAAGCGTATGAAGATGCCTTCCCTTCCGTCTCTCTGCTTTCCTACTGTCTTCATCCAATCCTTCTTACTCCTTTCCATGGCAAGCTTATGCAAGGGTTTCACCGTTATCAGTGGCTACCTCCCATCCTCTCAGTGAAAACGTTCCTATGCTCTGTCACAGCATAGGCTAATCATCTGTCGGTTCTCGGTCAGGCCGGAATAGAATCCAGTGATTCTTTTGCGTCTGTCACTAACGCCCCGCCTGCTAGGAGTTTGAAGCACGTCACAGTCATTCAATCATTGAATCCTACTCAGAATACCACAGACAAGGTTAGACCTTCCGGATTCTCTTGAATGCCGCCATCAGTTCTAGCCTATACCACGAAGACTCTGATCTCACGGAATGGCTGGCTCGTTTGTCAGGCGAGCACTCGGTTGTCAGGCGATCAACCATGCATCGTGTATCAGGAATCCAAGAGATATTCACCCAATCTAAGGTAGAACGGAGGTGGTTGTCAGTCACACGTTCATAGGTGAGAATGATGATGAGTGTCACGGATCATCACATTCATCAAGTTGAAGAACAAGTGATATCTTGGACAAAGAACAAGCGGAATTGAATAGAAGAACAATAGTAATTGCATTAATACTCGAGGTACAGCAGAGCTCCACACCTTAATCTATGGTGTGTAGAAACTCCACCGTTGAAAATACATAAGAACAAGGTCTAGTCATGGCCGAATGGCCAGCCTCCCAAAGAGGGTTCAATCATCAAAACATGATCAAAAGATTTAAAATACAATAGTAAAAGGTCCTACTTATAGAGAACTAGTAGCCTAAGGTTTACAGAGATGAGTAAATGACATAAAAATCCACTTCCGGGCCCACTTGGTGTGTGCTTGGGCTGAGCAATGAAGCATTTTCGTGTAGAGACTCTTCCTGGAGTTAAACGCCAGCTTTTATGCCAGTTTGGGCGTTTAACTCCCATTTTGGTGCCAGTTCCGGCGTTTAACGCTGGGATTTCTGAGGGTGACTTTGAACGCCGGTTTGGGCCATCAAATCTTGGGCAAAGTATGAACTATCATATATTGCTGGAAAGCCCAGGATGTATACTTTCCAACTCCGTTGAGAGTGCGCCAATTGGGCTTCTGTGGCTCCAGAAAATCCACTTCGAGTGCAGGGAGGTCAGAATCCAACAGCATCTGCAGTCCTTTTCAGTCTCTGAATCAGATTTTTGCTCAGGTCCCTCAATTTCAGCCAGAAAATACCTGAAATCACAGAAAAACACACAAACTCATAGTAATGTCCAGAAAAGTGAATTTTAACTAAAAACTAATAAAAATATACTAAAAACTAACTAGATCATACTAAAAACATACTAAAAACAATGCCAAAAAGCGTACAAATTATCCGCTCATCAGAAGGATACACCTTTTATCTGGACTCCGGAATGTGAAGAGAGTTTTCAGGCATTGAAGCACAGGTTGACTACTGCACCTGTATTGGTATTACCTGAACCAAGTGAACCATTTGAAGTGTATTATGATGCATCTCTGAAAGGTTTGGGGTGTGTTCTGATGCAGCACCAGAATGTTGTAGCATACGCCTCACGGCAGTTAAGGCCGCATGAGATGAACTACCCGACACATGATTTAGAACTTGCTGCTGTTGTGTTTGCTTTAAAGATTTGGAGGCATTACCTCTATGGCGTTAAGTTTCTTGTTTTCTCAGACCATAAGAGTTTGAAGTATCTTTTTGAGCAGAAAGAGTTGAATATGCGTCAGAGGAGGTGGATGGAGCTTCTGAAAGATTATGATTTTGAATTAAATTATCATCCAGGAAAAGCGAACGTTGTGGCGGACGCTTTTAGTCGGAAGTCTTTATATGTAGCTTGGATGATGCTATGGGAGGAAGAGTTACTGAAGGCATTCCAAGGTTTGAATTTGGGAGTTAGAGAAGAATCTAGAATCCTGTGTTTGAGTCAGTTGCAAATTTCTAGTGATTTTAAATCAGAACTTCTGAAGGCTCATCGAGATAGTGAAGCGTTACGTAAGGTATTACCAGCAGTTGAACAGGGGAAACAGTGGAGAGTGTCAGAAGGACAGGATAGTTTGTGGAAGTTTAAGAACCGGATTGTTGTGCCAGATATTGGAGACCTGCGACAGAGAATCTTGAAGGAAGCTCATAAGAGCGGGTTTTCAATTCACCCAGAGAGCACTAAAATGTATCAAGATCTGAAAGCGATTTTCTGGTGGCCAGGGATGAAGAATGATGTGGCATTATATATATCTAAATGTTTAATGTGTCAGAAGGTTAAGATTGAGCATCAGAGACCATCAGGAACCCTTCAGCCTTTGGAGATTCCACAATGGAAATGGGAGAGTATTGCAATGGATTTTGTGATAGGTTTGCCTAGAACTCAGTCTGGTTGTGACGCTATTTGGGTGGTTGTGGATCGACTGACAAAATCAGCTCACTTTCTTCCTATCCGAATAAGTTGTACAATGGAAGAATTAGCTCGAATGTATATTAAAGAGATTGTCAGGTTGCATGGCGTGCCTTCTACCATTATATCTGATAGGGATCCTCGCTTTACATCAAGATTTTGGGGAGCTTTTCAGCGTGCATTTGGGGCTCAGTTAAGTTTAAGTACTGCATATCACCCTCAGACAAATGGTCAGTCAGAGAGAACTATTCAGACCTTGGAGGATATGCTAAGGGCTTGTGTTTTGGACCAGCCTGCGAGCTGGGATCGGTATATGCCATTAATTGAATTTGCTTATAATAATAGCTATCATGCGAGCATCGGAATGGCTCCATATGAGGCTCTGTATGGCAGAAAATGTCAGTCTCCACTATGTTGGTATGAAACTGGAGAAAGGAGTTTATTAGGGCCTGAAATGATAGCTGAAACGACTGAGCAGATAAAGAAGATTCGTAGTCGAATGCTTATAACCCAAAGCCGCCAGAAGAGCTATGCTGATCAGAGGCGAAAGCCTTTGGAATTCGAAGAAGGAGAACATGTCTTTCTGAAAGTTACACCAACCACTGGCATGGGAAGAGCTATTAAGACCAAGAAACTGAATCCCCGTTATATTGGACCGTTTGAGATTCTGAAGAGAATTGGACCAGTGGCTTATAGAATTGCCTTACCGCCGTACCTTTCGAATTTGCACGATGTATTTCATGTATCACAGCTTCGGAAGTATACTCCTGATGCAAGTCATGTTCTAAAACCAGAACCAATCCAAGTGAGAGAAGATCTAACACTCCCAGTAATTCTGGTGAGGATTGATGACACCAGTGTTAAACGATTACGAGGAAGGGAAGTATCATTGGTAAAAGTAGCTTGGAGTCGAGCTGGTATCGAGGAACATACCTGGGAACTCGAATCAGATATGCGAAAGGACTATCCAAATCTCTTTTCAGGTAACTAGATTTGAATTTTGAGGGCAAAATTCTTTATCAGGTGGGTAGAATGTAAACCCCGGTTAAATTAGTTAATAAATTAGTTTTTAATAAGGAGGATTAGAAATGTGAATATTATATTAAATTAGGATAGAGCTCATCGAAACGAGAATTTTGACACCAATTTCGAAGAAAACGGTCCAAAATTGGACCGAACGGGCCGAACCGGTTGAACCGGGCCTGAACCGGGCTGTCGGTCCAACCGGACCCACACTTTTAATGAGCCCGAAAGCCCTTCTTCTCCATTTCACCAGCTGCAGCGTGAAAAGCCCCAGGGAGAAGAAAAACACTCCCGAACCCTTACGGTAACCTTCCAACCCCCGTAACTTCTCCGTCCGAGCTCCGATTGCCGCACCGTTTGCGGCCACGCATCCACCGCGTCAAGCTCTACATTTCTATCGGAACAATTTCACTGGTAACTTGTTTAATCACTCTCAGCCCTCTTTTCCCCCAATTTTTGGATTTTTGAATGTGAAGGTTGAGTTTCTTTGATTTTTGATGTTTTAGGATCCAATTAGCTTGAGAAAATTGTTCACTCTTGCTTATGTGAAGCTTGGGTAAGGTGAGGATACGATAATTATATTTTAATTTCATTAAATTTGAGCTTTGAGTATTAAATTGGGTATATATGTGTTATGAATGTGTATTAGGTTGAAAATAAATAATTGGAGCTTGAAATTGTGAATACTGGAACTTAGAGGAAGCGGATTAGTTGAGTTTTGAGGGGCTGTCTTGGTTTTGAATAAATAGCTTTGGTCGTTACGTGAAAATCGGCCAAGGTATGGTTTAGGTTTCTTGCATTTAATATATAATGTTCTGTGAAAACTTAGGCTTGATGACCATAGGATAAGTTGGAATGCAGGTGTATGTTTAATGTTTAGTAATTTGTCGATGAATATATATTTGGTTGAAGTTTATTGGATAATTAGTTATTAATTTTGGATGGTTAATGTTGTTATGTAATTTGGAGAGAATTATGGTTAAATGTTACTGTTAATGAACATGGTTGGTTTAGTGCTTGTTGATTAATTAATGATTTGGTGAATTATTGATTTGAGGTATAACTATTGTTGAGGTTGTTGTGATAATGAAGTATTTTGTGTTAAAAGCCTAGGATTTGTGAACTATGATTCTTAGTTGAATTTTGGTTGTTGGATTTGAATATTGTATGAGTTTAATTGTTGATTTGAGGTAGATTTATTGTGGTGATTGTTATGATGATAAGGAAGGGTATGTTGAATTGAAAAGAATGCAGGTTTGGACCCGAAAAGGGTGGCAAAGTCCGAGTTTTAGAGGAGATGCTGCCGAAATTTCATAAAAATTAGAGATTTTGTTTATATGATTATCTAAAAAGATTTAGATTCAAAGGGTATATGGTTTGATTTAGAGTTATTAAGAAAATGAGCATGTTTTAAGTTTGATTCATTTAGAAAAGAATGAATTATGTTTTGAATTAGAACTATTGATGGACAGAATGTGAGGTGTGATAATGAAGGATAAGGATTGAATATGATTGATGATGACTGGTCATCATATACCCATTTTTCAAGCTAATTTCACTTGTTTTATTAGCATTTATGCACTTTCTTGCATCCTAAGTTAGTGATTTGGAGTGAAAATGCATAACTTCTTTAAATCAAACAACCACCATGAAATTAATGTTAACTCATAAGGTTTAAGCTGAATTTAATTGATTTTTAATTGATTTATAAGCCTTGTGAATTTAGTGATACTTTGAGTGGTTGTTTTGGTTTATTGTAGGTGAAGAAAAGAAGAAAAAAGGAAAGCGTGGCTTAAGAAAGCGTGGCCCAAGGAGAAAAAGGCGTGGCGCATAAATGGAGGAAGCAAGCATTGCCCTCCACAAGGGCACACTGCCCTCTAGGAGGGCAACATAAGGGAACAAGGCTTGAAAGGCAACTCTGCCCTGCCCACGACAAGGGCAGAGCACAAATCTGTGCCTTGGAATCAAGAAGATCAAAAACATTGCCCTGCCCTCTTCAAGGGCAGTATCGAGCTCACCAAGGGAAGAAATTCAAAGAAAAAGTTCACCTATGCTTGCCACAAGAATCGAACACGGCACCATGAGGAAGCAAGGAATTAAGCCTCACTTTGGTACCAAGAGAACCAAGGAAAATAGGTAGCGTGTGTGTCACCCGAGTTTCGAACACGGGGCTTCAATTTGGAAAGATTGCCCTGCCCTCCGCGAGGGCAGGGCAGTATTTTGTTGTGGCACGGCCAGCGCACCAAACTGGCGCACCAAGGCATCACTCGGCAGCACCAGCAGCACGCACAGGCACCATTCTGGCGCGCCAAGAAGTTCTGCCCTGCCCTCCGCAAGGGCAGGGCAGCATGCTGCAGCACCCAAGCGCGCACGCAAGCACCAACGCGCACCATTTTCTGCCCTACCCTCCACAATGGCAGGGCAGCCTCCTGGAAGCAATCCTTCATGGGCCAAAAATTGAATTAAAAATCCAATTTAATTCATTTCTTCACCAAGTCAAAAGCCCACCAAAATCCCAAGATCCAAGAATAGAAAGAGTATAAATAGGAGTTAGTTTGATGTAATTAGGACTTTTGACTTTTAGCTTTTCACTTTATTTTTGAATTGGGAACCCTCTTTGGAATTTTGGAGATTTTATTGAGAGCTAGGAACTGATTTTTCAGAGAATTGGGGAGGAGAATTGATCTCTCTTCTTCCTGGTTCTTGCTTGACCATTTTTATTTTTCTTGTTTGAGTCTTGGGTGTTAAGAATTGAGGAAATTCTGTCTCAATCTCCACTCAAGAACTCTTTAATTTCTCTTCTGCATAATTGAGTTCATTTACATTCCCTTTACTGCTTCTTCTTTAATTCCTTGTTAATTGCTTTGAGAATTTAGATCTGGGAAGGCAATTGAGATCTAGGCTTTGCTACCTAGTTTCTGGAGTCCTGAGATCACATTTTCCTTTTGGTTCTTCTGTGAACCTCTTCTGCAATTAATTTCCTTACTGTTTGAGTTCTAATTACTTCTAATTCAATTTCTGCTCTATCAATTGTTGCAATTCAATTTCTCCTTGCTTAGATTCTGATATCCCATTCCTCAAATCCCTTTTACATTCAAACAATTTATATTTCTTGCACTTTAAGTTACTGCAATTTACATTTCTTGCCCTTTAAGTTTCAGTTATTTAATTTCTTGTTCTTTAAGATTTAGTCCTTCTACTTTCAGTCCCTTTTAATTTCTGCAATTCTTCCCTTCCCCCTTTACATTTCCTGTTGTTTATTTACTGTTGGATAGAAAACACTCAACCAATACTTGATTCGCTTGACTAAATCAACCACTAAACTAAAATTGCTCAATCCTTCAATCCCTGTGGGATCGACCTCACTTATGTGAGTTATTATTACTTGATGCGACCCGGTACACTTGCCGGTGAGTTTTGTGTCGGATCATTTTCCGCACATCAATTGACGTATAATGATGAATGAGATGCGATTGAGAATGATGTGGATGTTGATGAATTATAATTGAATTATTTATATGGCTTATGAATTTGAATAATCTGAGATACGAGATTCCTTGGATTAAGTGCCGTGGCTTGCCACCACGTGTACCAGGTTGAAAACTCGATACTATGTTGACCCTACGACGTAAGTGTGTGACCGGGCACTATATAAATTCCCGGGAATGTTACCCCCATTGAGTATTATTGATTATTTGAGAAAAACTATGCATAGACTCTTGGGGATACACGTCGGGGGACAGTCTAAGTACAATTCAGACTTGTCGGGTTGGCTGGATAACCGACAGATGAGCCTCATCAGCCATAGGACAGGTATGCATCATATGCATATTACTTGAATTACTTGCTTGTGTATTAACTGGGTGTGCCTAAATGTACATGCCATGTTAAATGTATATTTGTTATCTGCACTTGTAACCTTCTTGTGCTTGCCTTTGTTTGTTTACTTGTCTGTGAAAATGCATGATGGAGTTGGAGGTAAGGAGGAATGGCAGAATGGGATTTAGATTTAAGGTTAAGTTAAGTTAGGTTTAAATATCCTTAGTAAACCACCTTTTATGGCTTCTATTTAATACTTTAAGCTCTATAATCTGAGTGTCGGCGTTCTAGGATTGCCTCTGGCATTCCCAGGACCTTATATATTATGTGTGTGGCACCTTTACCATACTGAGAACCTCCGGTTCTCATTCCATACTATGTTGTTATTTTTCAGATGCAGGTCGAAAGGCATCTCGTTAGGCGTCTGGACTCTTGAGGCAGAGTGGTTACTGGGATATTTTGTTATGTTATGATGTATACATATGTACTTAGCTTTCTCTCCGCATGACTTATTCTTTTTGATCCTCTTAGAGGTTTATGGAGAGGCAGGATTGTGTATATGTACTTTTGGGTTTTGGATATGTATGTATATACGTGTAAATATTCTCCGGCCAGTTTTGACTTCGCAGGCTGAGTTAGGAGCTTGGTATTTTGTATCTTTGGCACTATATTCCCACTTCTGTTATCTTGTGTTTAATAGTTATGGTTTTCTTAGCACACAGGTTAACTCGTTCCTTGAGCGTTGCGCTTTTATTTCGCGATTTTTGTTTCCTCTTTTCTTCAAGGCTCCTAGCATATTATAATTCTTCTGCTATTATATGTACTTGTTTTATTCAGAGGTCGTAATACCACACCACCTCTGTTTTACGACTTAAGCGTAAAACTTAGTGTGGTAGGGTGTTACATTATGGTATCAGAGCAGTTCGTTCCAATAGAGCCTGAAAGACGGACTAATTGTGCTTCCGTGCATTCTCTGAATATGTGTTTATCTGCTATTAGGATATCTGACTAATGTATATGGCATAAATGTTTGTGAACATGCATTTGGAACTTAAAGCATTAGACCTGCGATATTGAGACTGATCAACTTAATATCACTTGTTTGGTGTATATAGGGACCAGATGTCAACTCGTGGACGCGGTCGCGGGCGAGGTAGAGGTAGGACAGGCACGGTTACTCCTGCCCCCATAGGGACTGATCCAGTAGACTTTATGGCTGCCCTAGGAAATATGGCCGCAGCTATGCAGGCAACAGCTGAGGCACTGGGTAATCAGATAAATCAGGGTAATCATGGGAACAATAATGATGAGAACGGTCCTATGACACTTGCAACATTTCTGAAAGTTCACCCTTCGACTTTTAGGGGATCCTCAAATCCCACTGATGCAGATAATTGGATCCAGGCTATGGAACGGGCATTGCAGGCCCAACAGGTTCCTGAGGAGCAATGGGTTGAATTTGGAACTTATCAGCTGCAAGGTGAGGCTCAGTATTGGTGGCAGGGAACCCGACGTATCTTACAGCCTGATGGTGCTGCGATTCCTTGGGATGTTTTTCGGACAGAGTTCTATAAGAAATACTTTCCTAATTCAGCCAAAAATGCCAAGGAACTTGAATTAATGCAGTTAAAGCAGGGACAGATGACTGTTGCTGAGTATACTAGTAAATTTGAGGAGTTATGTCGCTTTTCTCGTATCTGTCAGGGTGCGCCTGAAGATTTTGCTGAATGGAAGTGTATTAAATATGAGGGAGTTCTTCGGAGCGATATTTTGAGCTTCGTTGCCCCAATGGAGATCAGGGTATTTTCTGAATTGGTAAATAAGAGTAGAGTAGCTGAGGATTGTGTGAGGAAGGCAGCAGCAGAGAAAGGAAGTTTGAGGGTGCCTTTTCAGAGGCCTTCTGGGAGGAACTTTGCTCCGAGAGGTAGAAATTTCAAGCGTGGAGGTTTTGTTCCGCAGCAGACTCAGGATCAAGGTAATTACAGAAGGCCGAATACCAATGCTAGTCAAGGAAAAAGGTTTGGGAAGCAGCCACAGCAAGATCTGAACTGTCAGAAGTGCGGAAGGTATCACCCTGGAGTTCCGTGCAGATTCAGACTTGGAGTATGCTATTCTTGTGGACAGCCCGGGCATATGGCCACCAATTGCCCAGAGAAGAAGAAGTATGAGACTGGTAGGGTGCAGCAGCCAGGGAGAGTATACACCACTTCTACTATAGGTGCTGAGGGATCTGAGACACTGATTAGAGCTAATTGTGAAATGGCTGGTAAAATCTTAAAAGCTTTATTTGATTCAGGAGCAAGTCATTTATTTATTGCATTTGAAAAGGCCCATGAGTTAGGATTAAGAATGGTGGTCTTAGCTTATGATTTAAAAGTATATAATGCTACTCATGAAGCTATGGTGACTAGGATAGGATGTCCACAAGTTCCCTTTCGAGTACAACAACATGAATTTGTGCATGATTTGATTTGTTTGCCTATGATTGGTCTTGATCTCATTTTGGGATTGGATTGGTTATCCAAGAATCATGTTTTACTTGATTGTTCTGAAAAGTCAGTACAGTTTATGCCGAAAGGGTCAGAAGCACCGGTTGTGGTGAATAGTTACTATTTGAATTCTATGATAGTAAACTATTCTGGAACTGAATGTCAGGGTATTATGTTATTAACTGCGGGAGTATCAGGTGATGATCAGAGTTTAGAGCAGATTCCGGTTGTATGTGAATTTCTAGATGTGTTTTCGGATGATATTAATGAATTCCCACCTAACCGAGAGGTTGAATTTGCAATCGAGTTGGTACCTGGAGCTGGTCCGATTTCAATTACTCCTTACAGGATGTCACCTTTAAAAATGGTTGAACTGAAAGCTCAGCTGGAGGATCTGTTGGGTAAGCATTTTATCCGACCAAGTGTTTCTCCGTGGGGAGCGCCAGTGTTACTGGTAAAGAAGAAGGATGGGAGTATGCGGTTGTGTGTCGATTATCGGCAATTGAATAAAATCACAGTGAAGAATAAATATCCGTTGCCTAGAATCGATGATCTAATGGATCAGTTACAGGGTGCCGGTGTGTTTTCTAAGATTGATCTGCGATCCGGATATCATCAGATAAGGGTTAGAAATGAGGATATTCCGAAAACTGCTTTCAGAACCCGTTATGGTCATTATGAGTATACAGTAATGTCTTTCGGGTTAACTAATGTCCCCGCAGTATTTATGGATTATATGAACAGGATTTTCCGACCATATTTGGACAAGTTTGTTATTGTCTTCATTGATGATATTCTTGTTTATTCTACGACTGAAGAGGAGCATGCTGATAACTTGCGAACTGTGCTGCAAATTCTGAGAGACAGAAAGTTGTATGCTAAGTTATCTAAATGTGAGTTCTGGAAGAGTGAAGTGAAGTTTCTCGGCCACGTGGTGAGTAAGCAGGGAATAGCTGTGGATCCTACTAAGGTGGAAGCAGTGATGAATTAGCAGCGACCAACTTCAGTGACAGAGATCAGAAGTTTCCTAGGTTTGGCGGGATATTATCGCAGATTCATTAAGGGATTTTCACAGCTCGCCTTACCTTTAACTAAATTGACTAGGAAGGATACACCTTTTATCTGGACTCCGGAATGTGAAGAGAGTTTTTAGGCATTGAAGCACAGGTTGACTACTGCACCTGTATTAGTATTACCTGAACCAAGTGAACCGTTTGAAGTGTATTGTGATGCATCTCTGAAAGGTTTGGGGTGTGTTCTGATGCAGCACCAGAATGTTGTAGCATATGCCTCACGGCAGTTAAGGCCGCATGAGATGAATTACCCGACACATGATTTAGAACTTGTTGCTGTTGTGTTTGCTTTAAAGATTTGGAGGCATTACCTCTATGGCGTTAAGTTTCTTGTTTTCTCAGACCATAAGAGTTTGAAGTATCTTTTTTAGCAGAAAGAGTTGAATATGCGTCAGAGGAGGTGGATGGAGCTTCTGAAAGATTATGATTTTGAATTGAATTATCATCCAGGAAAAGCGAACGTTGTGGCAGACGCTTTTAGTCGGAAGTCTTTATATGCAGCTTAGATGATGCTACGGGAGGAAGAGTTACTGAAGGCATTCCAAGGTTTGAATTTGGGAGTTAGAGAAGAATCTGGAATCCTGTGTTTGAGTCAGTTGCAAATTTCTAGTGATTTTAAATCAGAACTTCTGAAGGCTCATCGAGATAGTGAAGTGTTACGTAAGGTATTACCAGCAGTCGAACAGGGGAAACAGTGGAGAGTGTCAGAAGGACAGGATAGTTTGTGGAAGTTTAAGAACCGGATTGTTCTGCCAGATATTGGAGACCTGCGACAGAGAATCTTGAAGGAAGTTCATAAGAGCGGGTTTTCAATTCACCCAGAGAGCACTAAAATGTATCAAGATCTGAAAGCGATTTTCTGGTGGCCAGGGATGAAGAATGATGTGGCATTATATGTATCTAAATGTTTAATGTGTCAGAAAGTTAAGATTGAGCATCAGAGACCATCAGGAACCCTTCAGCCTTTGGAGATTCCACAATGGAAATGGGAGAGTATCGCAATGGATTTTGTGATAGGTTTGCCTAGAACTCGGTCTGGTTGTGACGCTATTTGGGTGGTTGTGGATCGACTGACAAAATCAGCTCACTTTCTTCCTATCCGAATAAGTTGTTCAATGGAAGAATTAGCTCGAATGTATATTAAAGAGATTGTCAGGTTGCATGGCGTGCCTTCTACCATTATATCTGATAGGGATCCTCGCTTTACATCAAGATTTTGGGGAGCTTTTCAGCGTGCATTTGGGGCTCAGTTAAGTTTAAGTACTGCATATCACCCTCAGACAAATGGTCAGTCAGAGAGAACTATTCAGACCTTGGAGGATATGCTAAGGGCTTGTGTTTTGGACCAGCCTGCGAGCTGGGATCGGTATATGCCATTAATTGAATTTGCTTATAATAATAGCTATCATGCGAGCATCGGAATGGCTCCATATGAGGCTCTGTATGGCAGAAAATGTCAGTCTTCACTATGTTGGTATGAAACTGGAGAAAGGAGTTTATTAGGGCCTGAAATGATAGCTGAAACGACTGAGCAGATAAAGAAGATTCGTAGTCGAATGCTTATAACCCAAAGCCGCCAGAAGAGCTATGCTGATCAGAGGCGAAAGCCTTTGGAATTCGAAGAAGGAGAACATGTCTTTCTGAAAGTTACACCAACCACTGGCATGGGAAGAGCTATTAAGACCAAGAAACTGAATCCCCGTTATATTGGACCGTTTGAGGTTTTGAAGAGAATTGGACCAGTGGCTTATAGAATTGCCTTACCGCCGTACCTTTCGAATTTGCACGATGTATTTCATGTATCACAGCTTCGGAAGTATACTCCTGATGCAAGTCATGTTCTAAAACCAGAACCAATCCAAGTGAGAGAAGATCTAACACTCCAGTAATTCCAGTGAGGATTGATGACACCAGTGTTAAACGATTACGAGGAAGGGAAGTATCATTGGTAAAAGTAGCTTGGAGGCGAGCTGGTATCGAGGAACATACCTGGGAACTCGAATCAGATATGCGAAAGGACTATCCAAATCTCTTTTCAGGTAACTAGATTTGAATTTTGAGGGCAAAATTCTTTATCAGGTGGGTAGGATGTAAACCCCGGTTAAATTAGTTAATAAATTAGTTTTTAATAAGGAGGATTAGAAATGTGAATATTATATTAAATTAGGATAGAGCTCATCGAAACGAGAATTTTGACACCAATTTCGAAGAAAACGGTCCAAAATTGGACCGAACGGGCCGAACCGGTTAAACCGGGCCTGAACCAGGCTGTCGGTCCAACCGGACCCACACTTTTAATGAGCCCGAAAGCCCGTCTTCTCCATTTCACCAGCTGTAGCGTGAAAAGCCCCAGGGAGAAGAAAAACACTCCCGAACCCTTACGGTAACCTTCCAACCCCCGCAACTTCTCCGTCCGAGCTCCGATTGCCGCACCTTTTGCGGCCACGCGTCCACCGCGTCGAGCTCTACATTTCTACCGGAACAATTTCACTGGTAACTTGTTTAATCACTCTCAGCCCTCTTTTCCCCCAATTTTCGGATTTTTGAATGTGAAGGTTGAGTTTCTTTGATTTTTGATGTTTTAGGATCCAATTAGCTTGAGAAAATTGTTCACTCTTGCTTATGTGAAGCTTGGGTAAGGTGAGGATACGATAATTATATTTTAATTTCATTAAATTTGAGCTTTGAGTATTAAATTGGGTATATATGTGTTATGAATGTGTATTAGATTGAAAATAAATAATTGGAGCTTGAAATTGTGAATACTGGAACTTGGAGGAAGCGGATTAGTTGAGTTTTGAGGGGCTGTCTTGGTTTTGAATAAATAGCTTTGGTCGTTACGTGAAAATCGGCCAAGGTATGGTTTAGGTTTCTTGCATTTAATATATAATGCTCTGTGAAAACTTAGGCTAGATGACCATAGGATAAGTTGGAATGCAGGTGTATGTTTAATGTTTAGTAATTTGTCGATGAATATATATTTGGTTGAAGTTTATTGGATAATTAGTTATTAATTTTGGATGGTTAATGTTGTTATGTAATTTGGAGAGAATTATGGTTAAATGTTACTGTTAATGAACATGGTTGGTTTAGTGCTTGTTGATTAATTAATGATTTGAGGTATAACTATTGTTGAGGTTGTTGTGATAATGAAGTATTTTGTGTTAAAAGCCTAGGATTTGTGAACTATGATTCTTAGTTGAATTTTGGTTGTTGGATTTGAATATTGTATGAGTTTAATTGTTGATTTGAGGCAGATTTATTGTGGTGATTGTTATGATGATAAGGAAGGGTATGTTGAATTGAAAAGAATGCAGGTTTGGACCCGAAAAGGGTGGCAAAGTCCGAGTTTTAGAGGAGATGCTGCTGAAATTTCATAAAAATTAGAGATTTTGTTTATATGATTATCTAAAAAGATTTAGATTCAAAGGGTATATGGTTTGATTTAGAGTTATTAAGAAAATGAGCATGTTTTAAGTTTGATTCATTTAGAAAAGAATGAATTATGTTTTGAATTGGAACTATTGATGGACAGAATGGGAGGTGTGATAATGAAGGATAAGGATTGAATATGATTGACGTATAATGATGAATGAGATGTGATTGAGAATGATGTGGATGTTGATGAATTATAATTGAATTATTTATATGGCTTATGAATTTGAATAATCTGAGATACGAGATTCCCTGGATTAAGTGCCGTTGCTTGCCACCACGTGTACCAGGTTGAAAACTCGATACTATGTTGACCCTACGACGTAAGTGTGTGACCGGGCACTATATAAATTCCCGGGAATGTTACCCCCATTGAGTATTATTGATTATTTGGGAAAAACTATGCATAGACTCTTGGGGATGCACGTCGGGGGACAGTCTAAGTACAATTCAGACTTGTCGGGTTGGCTGGATAACCGACAGATGAGCCTCATCAGCCATAGGACAGGTATGCATCATATGCATATTACTTGAATTACTTGCTTGTGTATTAACTGGGTGTGCCTAAATGTACTTGCCATGTTAAATGTATATTTGTTATCTGCACTTGTAACCTTCTTGTGCTTGCCTTTGTTTGTTTACTTGTCTGTGAAAATGCATGATGGAGTTGGAGGTAAGGAGGAATGGCAGAATGGGATTTAGATTTAAGGTTAAGTTAAGTTAGGTTTAAATATCCTTAGTAAACCACCTTTTATGGCTTCTATTTAATACTTTAAGCTCTATAATCTGAGTGTCGGCGTTCTAGGATTGCCTCTGGCATTCCCAGGACCTTATATATTATGTGTGTGGCACCTTTACCATACTGAGAACCTCCGATTCTCATTCCATACTATGTTGTTATTTTTCAGATGCAGGTCGAAAGGCATCTCGTTAGGCGTCTGGACTCTTGAGACAGAGTGGTTACTGGGATATTTTGTTATGCTATGATGTATACATATGTACTTAGCTTTCTCTCCGCATGACTTATTCTTTTTGATCCTCTTAGAGGTTTATGGAGAGGCAGGATTGTGTATATGTACTTTTGGGTTTTGGATATGTATGTATATACGTGTAAATATTCTCCGGCCAGTTTTGACTTCGCAGGCTGAGTTAGGAGCTTGGTATTTTGTATCTTTGGCACTCTTTTCCCACTTCTGTTATCTTGTGTTTAATAGTTATGGTTTTCTTAGTACGCAAGTTAACTCGTTCCTTGAGCGTTGCGCTTTTATTTCGCGATTTTTGTTTCCTCTATTCTTCAAGGCTCCTAGCATATTATAATTCTTCTGCTATTATATGTACTTATTTTATTCAGAGGTTGTAATACCACACCACCTCTGTTTTATGACTTAATCGTAAAACTTAGTGTGGTAGGGTGTTACATTGATCATCTTTAAGCTACTTTACACGTTTTACCATTGTATTTTCTATTAGTATGAGTTTCTAAACCTCCTAGGTTGAGGGGAGGAGCCTTGCTGAGTCCTATAAATTAATAAAAGTATTACTGTTTTTCTTCGATCCGTGTTTGATTTAATTCTAAGATGTATACTCGTTCTTCAACATGGTGAATAGGATGATCAGTGATAATCAGCTTGATGCCAAGGCATCTTTGCCAGTTTCACTGACCTTTTCTTTACTATTTTTAAGGTAGTTTCATGCATTTCCTTAGGAAATAAGCTAGTTTTGGGTGGATATTCACTTATACCTTGATTCAAGCATACATTGTGCATTTTACATGATTTCATGAGGATTTTGCATGAGTTTAGTAACAAATTGTATGTTGCATTACCCATGACTTGGACTAGAACTTTGATGCACTCTATTGCTTGATTTCAAGATCAAAGGAAGCAAGGAAGAACCACTTAGCAGTCACGTTAATCTAATTAACGTTACCACTAACGTGGAATGGGAGGTAACTTGCAAAGTTAATGAGAAAAGTGATTGCCAATAACGCTCTCGAAGCTATCATTGCCCACGTTAAGAGTCACGTTAACTAAGTTAACGTGAACTCTAACGTGAAAAAGGGGGACTTTGAGCCAACGTTAGTGCACTTAACATTATCACTAACGTTGGCCAATGATCATAAGTGGCCACGTTAGAGTCCACGTTAACTTAGTTAACGTGGCCTCTAACGCTAAAAGGGGGAAGGAAGCCAACGTTAGTGACATTCAACATTGTCACTAACGTTGGCCTAAGGTGCAATGTACCACGTTAACTCCCACGTTAACTTGGTTAACGTGGGAGCTAACGTAAGAGGCAAGGGAGGTCGACAACCTTAGTGACACCCAACATTGTCACTAACGTTGGAAGCACCCACAAAACCCCCAAGGAGCCACGTTAACTTTCACGTTAACTTAGTTAACGTGGAAGCTAATGTTGATGAGTGAAAGATGAGCCAACGTTAGTGACACTCAACATTGTCACTAACGTTGGGGATGGCTAAGAATGGCCACGTTAGAAGCCACGTTAACCTAGTTAACGTGGGACTCTAACGTGAGACATAGGGGCACACTGGAACGTTAGTGACAATGTTAAGTGTCACTAATGTTCTCGAAGGTTGGCAAGGCCACGTTAGAAGCCACGTTAACCTAGTTAACATGGGCTCTAACGTGAGGCAAAGGGGTACATTGGAACGTTAGTGACAATGTTGAGTGTCACTAACGTTCTCGAACTCATACTTTCACTAAACGTTAACACCCCTAACGTCCTGAGCTAAAGTCTCTGCCCACTTCACACTATCTCTCTGCAAGTAAAACCAAGCCCAAATGAAGAAGAGAACTGCTTCAAACTCAAGATCCAAATGCCCAAGACTTGAAGAGCCAACTAGAAGCTGAGAAGAGTAGTATATATAGGAGTAGCTTTGAATTATTTAAAGAGTTCTGCAAGTTGGAAAACTACTCTCTGTATTTTACTTTCTCTGCTCTTCTAGTTCCATGATGTATTCTCCATCTTTGTTTTCATTTTCTAGAGCTATGAACAACTAAACCCCTTTCATTGGGTTAGGGAGCTCTGTTGTAATTTGATGGATCAATACTAGTTTTCATTATTCTTCTTCTATCTTTTCTCTTGATTTTACTTGAAAGCTTTCGATCTTCATTCCATTGGGTAGTTATCTTGGAAAAGAAGCTATTCAAACTTGGATCTCTTCTGAGCCTTGAAAGAGGAATGAAGAGATCAAGCTAGAAATGCTTTCTCATGCTGGACCAAATTGGGTTTGGATGGATATGTGACTATAATCCTCTCAATACTTGATTTGGGAAATGGATGTGGTATAATCAGTGACCACATTTCATCTCTTCTCATGAGCAATTGACCAAGGAATTGGCTATTGATCAAGATTTGAGAGATTGAATTGCAAGAAATTGTAATTCAATCAATTAAGATTGCCAAGGAGATCAATGAGTGCATTGATTGAGGAAGAGATGAAAATGAACTTGATCCGGAGAATTGCAACATCTCCTGCGCCCAATGAACTCCCCAATTCTGATCTCACCCATTCTCTTTAATTTCTGCGTTTACTTTTATGAGCAAACACCCAATTCCCATTTACAATTCTGCAATTTACTTTCAGTCATTTACTTCCAGCTCTTTAATTCTAGCATTTACTTTTTCTGTCATTTACATTATCGCCATTTTATTTTCTGCAAATCTCAACCCAAATTCTGAATTCGCTCAACTAGAACATTCTTCTAATTAAAGTTGCTTGATCAATCAATCCCTATGGGATTCGACCTCACTCTATTGTGAGTTTTTACTTGACGACAAATTCGGTACACTTGCCGAAGGAAATTTGTTGAGAGACAGTTTTCACCTGCATCAAGTTTATGGCGCCATTGTCGGGGATTGATTGTGCATCAACAATGATTAAATTAGGAGATCACTAGATTGAGCATTTTTGTTTTGTTGATTTAATTTTCTGTTTGAGTAATTTACTTTCTATCTTAATTAACTTTTTCCCTTCCCCCTCTACTCTTTCGTTTTCTTTGTTATTTACCATTCATTTTGCTAACCCACTAACTGTTTGATATATTGCATCACTCACAACTAACAGTAATTCTGACAGCAATACTATCTGCACATATTGTTACTTGCTTGTACTTGTTGGTTGTATGACAGGGAGAAGAAGCGGGGCTTCAACTTCCTTTGATTCTGAACCAGAGAGGACCCTCCTTAGATTAAGGAGGGAAGCAAGAGGAAAACGTGCAATCGGTGCTGAAGAGGAGGAGGAACACTTTGAACTAAACATGGAAGGCAACATGGAAAACCAACATGAAGAAGAGGCTCATAACCATGGGGGAGGAGGTAGAGCAAATCATGCTGGGGAGGATAGAAGAGTGTTAGGCTCTTACATCAATCCAAACCCAGGCAACTGTGGAAGTAGCATCCAAAAGCCAACAATCCAGGCCAACAACTTTGAACTAAAACCACAGCTCATCACCCTTCTTCAGAACAACTGTTCGTTTGAAGGAGGTGTCCAAGAAGATCCCAATCAACATCTAACCACCTTCCTGCGAATTTGTGACACAGTGAAGTCTAATGGTGTTCATCCTGACTCCTATAGACTACTCCTATTCCCATTCTCACTTAAGGATAAGGCAGCCAAGTGGCTGGAGGCTTTCCCTAAGGAGAGTTTGACAACTTGGGAGGATGTAGTGAACAAATTTCTAGCAAGATTCTACCACCCTCAACGAATCAACCGGCTGAGAGCTAAGGTCCAAACTTTTAGGCAACAAGATGGTGAGACTCTATATGAAGCATGGGAGAGGTTCAAAGACTTAACAAGGAGGTGTCCACCAGATATGTTCAATGAATGGGTGCAGTTGCACATCTTCTATGAAGGCGTGTCATATGAATCAAAGAAGGCAGTAGACCATTCCTCTGGAGGATCATTGAACAAGAAGAAGACCATTGAAGAAGCCATAGATGTAATTGAGACTGTAGCTGAGAATGACTACTTCTATGCTTCCGAAAGAGGGAACACTAGAGGAGTGAATGAGCTAAACAATGTAGATGCTCTGCTGGCTCAGAACAAGCTCATTACCAAGCAGCTGGCTGACCTCACCAAGAAGATGGAGAGGAACCAAGTAGCAGCAATCTCCACTTCATCAACAACCCAAGAAGGAGTGAATGAAGAGGCAGAGGGTAGTCTTGAGCAAGCCAACTACATTGGGAATTCACCTAGGAAAAACCATGATCCATACTCCAAGACCTACAACCCTGGATGGAGGAACCACCCAAACTTTGGGTGGGAGAATCAGCAAGATCAAAGCCAAGACCAGAGACGTTACAACTCCAACAACAATGCAGCTCATCAACAATTCACACAGAGGACATATCAACACCCCCACAACAACACTTCTCCACACGCATATCAAAACCAAAACAACACCTCTACTCCTAATCCACCATCAATTGATGACAAGCTCTCTAAGATTGAAACCTTACTTGAAGGAATATGCCAAGAGATTCAAGAAAATAAGGTGTTCAAAGAGGAGGGGCGAGCCAATATTAAGAACCAGGGAGAGACCATCAAGAAGCTGGAATTCCAAGTGGGATGCTTAGTTGAGAAGATTCCCAAACCTACTGATGGCTTCCCAAGTGACACGGAGAAAAACCCAAGAGGAGAAGCAAAGAAAGTAAGATGGGAAGATTGCAAAATGGTCACTACAAGTGATCAAGAGGCTGAAGACAAGCAAAGCAAACTTTCCGAATAACCTAAAGACAATTCAATAGAGGAGGAGGATAGAGATCACCAAGAACCAAAAATCTCACAACAAGAGCTGCTGAAGCTTTATGCACCATTTCCCCAACTGCTCAATGGTGCTGTGGGGAAGAGAATATACTCAAGGTTCCTAGATTTGTTTGCATCTCTACATGTGAACATACCATTCATCAAGGCCATCCAACAAATGCCTGCATTCATGATGAGCGGATAATTTGTACGCTTTTTGGCATTATTTTTAGTATGTTTTTAGTATGATTTAGTTAGTTTTTAGTATATTTTTATTAGTTTTTAGTTAAAATTCACTTTTCTGGACTTTACTATGAGTTTGTGTGTTTTTCTGTGATTTCAGGTATTTTCTGGCTGATATTGAGGGACCTGAGCAAAAATCAGATTCAGAGACTGAAAAGGACTGCAGATGCTGTTGGATTCTGACCTCCCTGCACCAAAGTGGGAGTTAAACGCCCAAACTGGCACAAAAGCTGGCGTTTAACTCCAAGAAGAGTCTCTACACGAAAATGCTTCAATGCTCAGCCCAAGCACACACCAAGTGGGCCCGGAAGTGGATTTTTATGTCATTTACTCATCTTTGTAATTCTTAAGCTACTAGTTCTCTATAAATAGGACCTTTTTCTATTGTATTTTCATCTTGGTTTTTCTGGTTCCCTCTCTGGGGCCGAAGCCAATGATCACTTTTGTTCTTATGTATTTTCAACGGTGGAGTTTCTACACACCATAGATTAAGGTGTGGAGCTCTGCTGTACCTCGAGTATTAATGCAATTACTATTGTTCTTCTATTCAATTCAGCTTATTCTTATTCCAAGATATCACTTGTTCTTCAACTTATGAATGTGATGATCCGTGACACTCATCATCATTCTCACCTACGAACGTGTGACTGACAACCACCTCCGTTCTACCCTAGATTGGGTGAATATCTCTTGGATTCCTGATACACGATGCATGGTTGATCGCCTGACAACCGAGCGCTCGCCTGACAAACGAGCCAGCCATTCCGTGAGATCAGAGTCTTCGTGGTATAAGCTAGAATTGATGGCGGCATTCAAGAGAATCCGGAAGGTCTAAACCTTGTCTGTGGTATTCTGAGTAGGATTCAATGATTGAATGACTGTGACGAGCTTCAAACTCACGATTGTGGGGCGTTAGTGACAGACGCAAAAGAATCACTGGATTCTATTCCGACATGATCGAGAACCGACAGCTGGATAGCCGTGCCGTGACAGGGTGCGTTGAACATTTCCACTGAGAGGATGGGAGGTAGCCACTGACAACGGTGAAACCCTTGCATACAGCTTGCCATGGAAAGGAGTAAGAAGGATTGGATGAAGACAGTAGGAAAGCAGAGAGACGGAAGGGACAAAGCATCTCCATTCGCTTATCTGAAGTTCTTACCAATGAATTGCATAAGTATCTCTATCTTTATCTTTTATTCATATATCATCCATAACCATTTGAGTTTGCCTGACTGAGATTTACAAGGTGACCATAGCTTGCTTCATACCAACAATCTCCGTGGGATCGACCCTTACTCGCGTAAGGTTTATTACTTGGACGACCCAGTGCACTTGCTGGTTAGTTGTGCGAAGTTGTGTTTATGCCATGGTATTGAACGCCAAGTCTTTGGATTCATTACCGGGGATTATTTGAGTTGTGAAAAGTAGTGATCACAATTTCGCATGTCAAGTTTTTGGCGCCGTTGCCGGGGATTGTTTCGTGTATGGACAACTGACGGTTCATCTTGTTGCTTAGATTAGGTATTTTTCAGAATTCTTAAGAATGAGTTCTAGAGTTTCATGATGATCTGTTGATGTCTGGCTGGCTGTGAAGCCATGTCTAATCTTATTGGACCGAGGTTTCAACTTATCATCACAAGAGCTTGTTGATTTCTATCAATCTTGCTATTGGAGCAATGATCTGCTAAGGCTTGGCTGGCCATTGGCCATGTCTAGTGTGTTGGACCGAAGCTTTCTTTGAAAGCTTGGCTGGCTGTGAAGCCATGTCTAATTCCTGGACCGAAGTCTTAGACTAACATTGCAATGATTCCTGGGATTCTCATTAAGAATTTTGATACCTTTATTTTCTTTTCCACTTAATTTTCGAAAAAACCAAAAAAAATTACAAAATCATAAAAAACCAAAAATATTTTATGTTTCTTGTTGAGTCCAGTGTCTCATTTTAAGTTTGGTGTCTTGCATGCTTTGTTTATTTGATCTTGGTTCTATTTTCAAGTCAATAATACAAGGAACTGAAGATTCAGTACATGCAACAGAGGAATTATACAGAAAATGCTGGGCGTTCAAAACGCCTAGTGAAGAAGGAAAAACTGGCGTTTAAACGCCAGCCAGGGTACCTGGCTGGGCGTTTAACGCCCAAAAGGGTAGAGCTTTGGGCGTTAAACGCCAGAATGTGCACCATTCTGGGCGTTTAACGCCAAGATGGCACAAGAGGGAAGATTTTGTTTTTAATGCAAATTTTTTTTCAAGTTTTCAAAGTTTTTCAAAATCAAATCTTTTTCAAATCATATCTTTTCAATCAAATCTTTTTCAAAATCAATTTCTTTCCTTTTTCAAAGATACTTGCTATCAATTAATGATTTGATTCAACATTTCAAGTATGTTGCCTTTTCTGTTGAGAAAGGTTTAATGCTTGAATCATATCTTTTCTTGTTAGCCAAGTCATCAATTTTTAAAATCAAATCTTTTTAAATTGTTTTTCAAATCATATCTTCTCAATCACATCTTTTTAAAACCATAACTTTTAAATCACATCTTTTTCAAAAAAAAAGTTTTCAATCATATCTTCTTCAAAATCTTTTTCAAAATGATTTTAAAATCTTTTTAATTAATTTTCGAAAAATCTCTTCCCCTCTTCTCACATCCTTCTATTTATGGAGTACCACTCCTCCTCAATGCACAATTCAAACTCTATCTCACTAAGTTCGAATTCTTCTACCTCTTCCTTCTATTTTTCTGTTCCTCTGACACCTCAAGGAATCTCTATACTATGACTTAGAGGATTCCATACTTTCTTGTTCTCTTCTCTTTCATATGAGCAGGAGCAAAGACAAAAGCATTCTTGTTGAGGCTGATCCTGAACCTGAAAGGACCTTGAAGCGGAAGCTAAGAGAAGCTAAGGCACAACTCTCTGTAGAGGACCTAACAGAAATCTTCAAACAAGAAGAATCCATGGCAGCCGAAAACAACAACAATGCCAACAATGCAAGGAAGGTGCTGGGTGACTTTACTGCACCTACTCCCGACTTCTATGGGAGAAGCATCTCTATCCCTGCCATTGGAGCAAACAACTTTGAGCTTAAGCCTCAATTAGTTTCTCTAATGCAACAGAATTGCAAGTTCCATGGACTTCCACTGGAAGATCCTCATCAGTTTTTAGCTGAATTCTTGTAAATCTGTGACACTGTCAAGACTAATGGAGTTGACACTGAGGTCTACAGACTTATGCTATTCCCTTTTGCTGTAAGAGACAGAGCTAGAATATGGTTGGACTCACAACCTAAAGAAAGCCTGAACTCTTGGGAAAAGCTAGTCAATGCCTTATTGGAAAAGTTCTTTCCACCTCAAAAATTGAACTTTCCACCTCAAAAATTGAGTAAGCTTAGAGTGGAAGTCCAAACCTTCAGACAGAAGGAAGGAGAATCCCTCTATGAAGCTTGGGAAAGATACAAACAATTGATCAGAAAGTGTCCCTCTGACATGCTTTCTGAATGGAGCATCATAGTTATTTTCTATGATGGTCTGTCTGAACTGTCCAAGATGTCTTTGGATAGCTCTGCTGGAGGATCTCTTCATCTGAAGAAGACGCCTACAGAAGCTCAAGAACTAATTGAAATGGTTGCAAATAACCAATTCATGTACACTTCTGAAAGGAATCCTGTGAACAATGGGACAAATCAGAAGAAAGGAGTTCTTGAGATTGATGCTCTGAATGCCATATTGGCTTAGAACAAGATATTGACTCAGCAAGTCAATTTGATTTCTCAAAGTTTGTCTGGAATGCAAAATGCACCAAGCAGTACTAAGGATGCTTCATCTGAAGAAGAAGCTTATGATCCTGAGAACCCTTCAATGGAAGAGGTGAATTGCATGGGAGAACCCTATGGAAACACCTATAATTCTTCATGGAAAAATCATCCAAATTTTTCATGGAAGGATCAACAGAGACCTCAACAAGGTTTCAACAACAACAATGGTGGAAGAAACAGGTTTAGCAATAGCAAGCCTTTTCCATCATCTTCTCAGCAACAGACAGAGAATTCTAAGCAGAACCACTCTGACTTAGCAACCATGGTCTCTGATCTAATCAAAACCAGTCAAAGTTTCATGACTGAAACAAGGTCCTCCGTTAGGAATTTGGAGGCACAAGTGGGATAGCTGAGCAAGAAAATTACTGAACTTCCTCCTAGTACTCTTCCAAGCAATACAGAAGAAAATCCAAAAGGGGAGTGCAAGGTCATCAACATGGCCGAATTTGGAGAGGAGGAAGAGGCAGTGAACGCCACTGAGGAAGACCTCAATGGACGTCCACTAGCCTCCAATGAGTTCCCTAATGACGAACCATGGGAATCTGAGACTCAAAATGAGACCATAGAGATTCCAATGAATCTACTTCTGCCATTCATGAGCTCTGATGAGTATTCTTCCTCTGAAGAGGATGAGTATATCCCTAAAGAGCAAGTTGCTAAATACCTTGGAGCAATCATGAAGCTAAATGACAAGTTGTTTGGTAATGAGGCTTGGGAGGATGAACCCCCTTTGCTCACCAAAGAACTGGATGACTTGTCTAGGCAGAAATTACCTCCAAAGAGACAGGATCCTGGGAAGTTTTCAATACCTTGTACCATAGGCACCATGACCTTCAAGAAGGCTCTGTGTGACTTAGGGTCAAGTGTAAACCTCATGCCTCTCTCTGTAATGGAGAAGCTAGGGATCTTTGAGGTGCAAGCTGCAAGAATCTCACTGCAGATGGCAGACAATTCAAGAAAACAAGCTTATGGACTTGTAGAGGATGTTCTGGTGAAGATTGAAGACCATTACATCCCTGCTAATTTCATAGTCCTAGAGACTGGGAAGTGCATGGATGAATCTATCATCCTTGGCAGACCCTTCCTAGCCTCAGCAAAGGCTGTGATTGATGTTGATAGAGGTGAACTGATCATTCAAGTGAATGAAGAATCCTTTGTGTTTAAGGCTCAAGGATATCCCTCTATCACCATGGAGAGGAAGCATGAAGAGCTTCTCTCAAATCAGAGTCAAACAGAGCCCCCACAGTCAAACTCTAAGTTTGGTGTTGGGAGGTTCCAACATTGCTCTGAGCATCTGTGAGGCTCCATGAGAGCCCTTTGTCAAGCTACTGACATTAAAGAAGCGCTTGTTGGGAGGCAACCCAATGTTATATTTTATCTATTTTCCTTTGTTATTTTATGTTTTCTTTAGGTTGATGATCATGAGAAGTCACAAAATCATTTGAAAAAGCAAAAACAGAATGAAAAAAGGAAGAAAAACAGCACACCCTGGAGGAAGATCCTGCTGGCGTTTAAATGCCAGTAAGGGTAGCAGTTGGGCGTTTAACGCCCAGTCTGGCACCATTCTGGGCGTTTAACGCCAGAAAGGGGCACCAGACTGGCGTTAAACGCCAGGAAAGTGCAAGAAGCTGGCGTTAAACGCCAGAAATGGGCACCAGCCCGGCGTTTAATGCCAGAATTGGCAAAGGGTGCATTTTTGCACGCCACTTGGTGCAGGGTTGAATTTTCCTTGACACCTCAGGATCTGTGGACCCCACAGGATCCCCACCTACCCCACCACCCTCTCTCTTCTTTACCCATTCACCAATCACCTCAACCACTCTTCCCCAAAAACCCCTCACCTATCAAATCCCATCTTTCTCTTCACCACTCACATCCATCCTTCATAAAACCCCACCTACCTCACCATTCAAATTCAAACCACTTTCCCACCCAAACCCACCCATAATGGCCGAACCTTACCCCTCTCTTCACCCCTATATATACCCATCTTCACTCCTTCATTTTCACACAACCTAAACACTACTTCCCCCCCTTTAGCCGAACCACAGAGCCTTCTCCATCTCCTCTATTTCTTCTTCTACTCTATTCTTTCTTCTTTTGCTCGAGGATGAGCAAACCTTTTAAGTTTGGTGTGGTAAAAGCATTGCTTTTTGTTTTTCCATAACCATTTATGGCATCCAAGGCCGGAGAAACCTCTAGAAAGAGAAAAGGGAAGGCAAAAGCTTTCACCTCCGAGTCATGGGAGATGGAGAGATTCATCTCAAGGGTGCATCAAGACCACTTCTATGAAGTTGTGGCCTTGAAGAAGGTGATCCCCGAGGTCCCTTTCAAACTCAAAAAGAGTGAATATCCGGAGATCCGACATGAGATCCGAAGAAGAGGTTGGGAAGTTCTTACCAACCCCATTCAACAAGTCAAAATCTTAATGGTTCAAGAGTTCTATGCCAATGCATGGATCACCAAGAACCATGATCAAAGTGTGAACCCGGACCCAAAGAATTGGCTTACAATGGTTCGGGGGAAATACTTAGATTTTAGTCCGAAAAATGTAAGGTTGGCATTCAACTTGCCCATGATGTAAGGAGATGAGCATCCTTACACTAGAAGGGTCAACTTTGATCAAAGGTTGGACCAAGTCCTCACCGACATTTGTGAAGAGGGTGCCCAATGGAAGAGAGATTCAAGAGGGAAGCCGGTTCAATTGAGAAGGCATGACCCCAAGCCCGTGGCTAGAGGATGGTTGGAGTTTATCCAACGCTCAATCATTCCCACTAGCAACCGGTCCGAAGTTACTATAGACCGGGCCATCATGATTCATAGCATCATGATTGGAGAAGAAATAGAAGTTCATGAGGTTATAGCCCAAGAACTCTATAAGGTGGCGGACAAGTCCTCTACCTTGGCAAGGTTAGCCTTTCCTCATCTCATTTGTCACCTCTGTTATTCAGTTGGAGTTGACATAGAAGGAGACATCCTCATTGATGAGGACAAGCCCATCACTAAGAAAAGGATGGAGCAAACAAGAGACCCCACTCATCATGAAATCCCTGAGATACCTCAAGGGATGCACTTTCCTCCACAAAACTATTGGGAGCAACTGAACACCTCCCTAGGAGAACTGAGTTCCAACATGGGACAACTAAGGGTGGAGCACCAAGAGCATTCCATTCTCCTCCATGAAATTAGAGAAGATCAGAGAATCATGAGAGAGGAGCAACAAAGACAAGGAAGAGACATTGAGGAGCTCAAGCACTCCATAAGACCTTCAAGAGGAAGAACAAGCCGCCATCACTGAGGTGGACCCGTTCTTTAATCTCCTTGTTCTTTATTTTCTTGTTTTTCGAATTTTCATGCTTATGTTTATCCATGTTTGTGTCTTATGATCATTAGTGTCTATGCCTTAAAGTTATGAATGTCCTATGAATCCATCACCTTTCTTAAAAAGAAAAAAGTTCTTAATTGAAAAAGAGAAGAATTGCATGAATTTTGAATTTTATAACAGATTAATTATTTTGATGTGGTGGCAACACTTTTGTTTTCTGAATGTATGCTTGAACAGTGCATATGTCTTTTGAATTTGTGGTTCATGAATGTTAAAATTGTTGGCTCTTGAAAGAATGATGAAAAAGGAGACATGTTACTGAGGATCTGAAAAATCATAAAAATGATTCTTGAAGCAAGAAAAAGCAGTGAATACAAAAAAAAAAAGAAGAACGAAAAAAGAAAAAAAAAGAAGGCGAAAGAGAAAAAGAAAAAAAAAAGAAAGAAATAAAGTTGTGATCCAAGGCAAAAAGAGTGTGCTTAAGAACCCTGGACACCTCTAATTGGGGACTCTAGCAAAGCTGAGTCACAATCTGAAAAGGTTCACCCAATTATGTGTCTGTGGCATGTATGTATCCGGTGGTAATACTGGAAGACAGAGTGCTTTGGGCCACGGCCAAGACTCATAAAGTAGCTGTGTTCAAGAATCATCATACTTAATTAGGAGAATCAATAACACTATCTGGATTCTGAGTTCCTAAAGAAGCCAATCATTCTGAATTTCAAAGGATAGAGTGAGATGCCAAAACTGTTCAGAGGCAAAAAGCTAAAAGCCCCGCTCATCTAATTAATACTGATCTTCATAGATGTTTTTGGAATTCATTGCATATTCTCTTCTTTTTATCTTATTTGATTTTCAGTTGCTTGGGGACAAGCAACAATTTAAGTTTGGTGTTGTGACAAGCGGATAATTTGTACGCTTTTTGGCATTGTTTTTAGTATGTTTTTAGTATGATTTAGTTAGTTTTTAGTATATTTTTATTAGTTTTTAGTTAAAATTCACTTTTCTAGACTTTACTATGAGTTTGTGTGTTTTTCTGTGATTTCAGGTATTTTCTGGCTGAAATTGAGGGACCTGAGCAAAAATCTGATTCAGAGACTGAAAAGGACTGTAGATGCTGTTGGATTCTAACCTCCCTGCACTCGAAGTGGATTTTCTGTAACTACAGAAGCCTAATTGGCGCGCTCTCAACGGGGTTGGAAAGTAGACATCCTGGGCTTTCCAGCAATATATGATAGTCCATACTTTGCCCAAGATTTGATGGCCCAAACTGGCGTTCAAAGTCACCTTCAGAATTCCCAGCGTTAAACGCCAGAACTGGCACCAAAGTGGGAGTTAAACGCCCAAACTGGCACAAAAGCTGGCGTTTAACTCCAAGAAGAGTCTCTACACGAAAATGCTTCAATGCTCAGCCCAAGCACACACCAAGTGGGCCCGGAAGTGGATTTTTATGTCATTTACTCATCTTTGTAATTCTTAAGCTACTAGTTCTCTATAAATAGGACCTTTTACTATTGTATTTTCATCTTGGTTTTTCTGGTTCCCTCTCTGGGGCCGAAGCCAATGATCACTTTTGTTCTTATGTATTTTCCAACGGTGGAGTTTCTACACGCCATAGATTAAGGTGTGGAGCTCTGCTGTACCTCGAGTATTAATGCAATTACTATTGTTCTTCTTTTCAATTCAGCTTGTTCTTATTCCAAGATATCACTTGTTCTTCAACTTGATGAATGTGATGATCCGTGACACTCATCATCATTCTCACCTATGAACGTGTGACTGACAACCACCTCCATTCTACCCTAGATTGGGTGAATATCTCTTGGATTCCTGATACACGATGCATGGTTGATCGCCTGACAACCGAGTGCTCGCCTGACAAACGAGCCAGCCATTCCGTGAGATCAGAGTCTTCGTGGTATAAGCTAGAATTGATGGTGGCATTCAAGAGAATCCGGAAGGTCTAAACCTTGTCTGTGGTATTCTGAGTAGGATTCAATGATTGAATGACTGTGACGAGCTTCAAACTCGCGATTGTGGGGCGTTAGTGATAGACGCAAAAGAATCACTGGATTCTATTCCGACATGATCGAGAACCGACAGCTGGATAGCCGTGCCGTGACAGGGTGCGTTGAACATTTCCACTGAGAGGATAGGAGGTAGCCACTGACAATGGTGAAACCCTTGCATACAGCTTGCCATGGAAAGGAGTAAGAAGGATTGGATGAAGACAGTAGGAAAGCAGAGAGACGGAAGGGACAAAGCATCTCCATTCGCTTATCTGAAGTTCTTACCAATGAATTGCATAAGTATCTCTATCTTTATCTTTTATTCATATATCATCCGTAACCATTTGAGTTTGCCTGACTGAGATTTACAAGGTGACCATAGCTTTCTTCATACCAACAATCTCCGTGGGATCGACCCTTACTCGCGTAAGGTTTATTACTTGGACGACCCAGTGCACTTGCTGGTTAGTTGTGCGAAGTTGTGTTTATGCCATGGTATTGAACGCCAAGTCTTTGGATTCATTACCAGGGATTATTTGAGTTGTGAAAAGTAGTGATCACAATTTCGCATGTCAATTCATCAAGTATATGAAGGAACTTTTTCCCAGGAAAAGCTCACTCAAAGGAGGCCAGACTATAGTGTTGAACAAGGAATGTAGTGCCCTTATTCAACCTGAGTTGCCTACAAAAAGAAAAGACCCAGGGAGTTTTCACATCCCCTGTGCCATAGGAGAAACAATGTTCAATAGAGCACTCTGTGATTTGGGGGCAAGCATCAACTTACTGCCATTATCCTATGTAAAGAGGCTGCAGATCAATGAGATAATGCCCACAGATGTGGTCATCAGACTGGCTGACAAGACTCAAAAGCAAGCAATAGGAGTGGTGGAAAATGTGTTGCTAAAGGTTAGGAAATACTTTCTCCCAACAGACTTTGTCATCCTGGACATGGAAGAGAGTCACACTCACCCAATCATATTGGGAAGACCCTTCCTAGCTACAGCCAGAGCACTCATAGATGTGGAGCAAGGGGAGCTAATATTGAGGATCCATGATGAACGACTCAGCTTCCATGTCTTCAAACTCTCACAAGAAGCAGACCAAGAACACAAGGAACCAAGCAAAGATAATAATGAGATATTGAAGGAGGAAGCAAGCACTGAAGCACACCCAACCCATCTAGGGAAAATCATGCATGAGGAAGAAGGAAACAGGCAGTTGTCACAGCTCAAGGAAAAGTTGGAGGAACCTAAACCTCTAGAGGGATGTGAAGACAACATCAAAACCCCCTTAGAGGAAGAAGTCATCAAGAGCAAGGCAATATCAAAAGACACAAGGAAGAAGGTACCAAGGAGGTGGAGGAACAAAAAGATCCCTACGGAAGACTTTTCTCCAGGGGATAGAGTGATCTCAGCTTACTTCCCAGATATTCCCCCTAATCTCCCTACTGTACCATCTCAGTTACCTAAAGTCTTCACAATCAACAGAGTTCTTTCTCTGGAACATGTAGAGATCATTGATACAACCAATGGATACAAGTCTACAGCAAGAGGGGAGGACTTCAAGCATTACCAACCACCCTAATGAGGGAGAAACGTCAAGCTAGTGACGCTAAAGAAGCGCTTCATGGGAGGCAACCCATTTTTTATATGCTTTCAGAAGATAGTGAATAAGTCAATATTTATGAATTCCAACCCAAACTTGGCAAACACTTGGTGAAAACCTTATTGTGTAGTATATAGTGAAGAACAAGTTTGGTGTTCAAAGCAAACCAAGATGCATGCTAGACTTGGGAGCTTTGAACAAAACTTTTCATCACAGTGCTCCAAACTAAGTTTGGTGTCACCCCATGGTGCCACCAATATGCATATAAAGACCCACAAATAGTTAGTTAGTTAGTTGGAATTCATGAATAAACAATTTAATCTTTTCTTACTTTTTTTTAATTCTAGCCGTAAAGTTCATATTGTCGTTTTGATATCTTTTCTTACTTTTCTTATTTCATCTTTATAGGGAAAAAAAGGAGCATTGATGGGGATTGATTGGACAATTAAATGGGGGAGGTTCGGCCACTTCATGAAGAGAATTACACACTTGTCTCAAGAAGGAACGCATGGGGAAACGCTGCCATGCAACATTGAAGAAAGGAGACCCTTGAAGACCGAACCATTTACTCTTATTAAGTGATGATCCTTGTCCTTCCTTCATGCACAACCCCAACCGTCCATCAAGTAACCAGTCGTGCAATCCACACCTTCCGTTCTCCCATGATCTCTCTATATAAGGGAACCTTAGTGCAGCCTCACTCCTCACATTCAAATCCCCACTCTCCACACTTCATACTTTTGGCGTGCTAAACCCCTTCATCACAATTTGTCCTAGCCAACCCATTCTTCACCTATCTGTATCCTCAAATCACCTCAAAACAGCAACTCAAATTCATGGCATCATCAAGCTTAAAGAGACAAAAGAGGAAGGAACCCATGGAGAGTGTTCCATTCGATGAGAGGAGATTCAAAACGCCTGTCATGAACGTGAATTTGAGCGGATAAGGGTCAGAAAGATATTGCCAGAATTGATCTTCCAAATCAATGCAAATGAGTCACCACAGATTCGGGAGAAAATTGAACACAGAGGGTGGCAATTGCTCACAAGTCCAGAGGGGAAGATTAATGGAAACCTCATCAAAGAATTCTATGCAAATGTAGTGAGAGAAGACAAGACCAAGGCCCCAACCTTCAAAAGCTACGTGAGAGGAAAGGAGGTGGACTTCAGCCCAAATACCATAACAAGAGCTCTTCACCTGAAATCACCTCATTTTGATGAGGCCAACTATCAGGAAAGGATAAGTAAAAGTCCTGACAATGATGAGCTCACAGAGATAGTGACGGACATCTGTGTTATAGCAGCTGATTGGGAGAGGTACGCAGATGGGAGACCCAAGTTCATCAAGAGGGGAGACCTTAGCCCTGAAACCAAGGGGTGGTTTGAACTCGTAAGGAGGTCCATTCTACCAGCTGCAAATAATTCGGAGGTAAACATCAATCGAGCTACTATGGTGCATTGCTTAGTACAGGGTGGGGAGATCAATGTGCATGAACTCATCGCTGAGGGGATTCAAGATTCAGCTGAGAAGGCTGATTCCAGTGCCAGGCTCTGGTACCCTAGCACCATTCTCAGGTTGTGCAACAAAGCCAAGGTAGTATTTGAGGACAACAATCCAGACTGGGTGAACCCAGGGAGGCCAGTTACACTGGAGCGATTGGTCTATACCACACTTGCTCAGCAATAAAGAAGGCCACATATAGGAAAGCAAAAAGCTAAGGAAGGAACTCATCAAGAGGAATATCATCAAGAAGAATATCAACAAGAAGAGCATTATGACCCAGCCAACTTAAATATGACTCACCTTCTAAGAGCCATTGAGGATTTGGGAATGAGACATATGGAGGGACAAGAGCAAATACTTAACCTTCAGTCCAACTGGATGAGACAACAAGAAGAATGGCAGAAACAACACATGGAGCAGCAACAGGAGCAATACTCTCAACTCACTCAAGCCATCCACCAAGTTACAGAGAGGCAGGAGCGTCAAGATAAACGCCTTCAAGAGCTCAACCAGCGGCAACTAGCTCAGATTAAATCATTCAATGAGTTCAATGTGCTGAATGAAGGAAGGCAGCTACATAGAGAGGAGTTCAACGTAAACACTCAGGCTAGGTTGAACTACATGTCCGGACATATGCATCATCTACATTATGCCATTCCCACATATGATGAGGTCCAAAAGAGTTTGTTGAACAAGAAGAAGGGAAGGTGAAACAGCAGAAGGACACACTAAAGAAGAAGATGGAAGATGCTGGCTTCTGGAAGAAATTGCTTGGGAAAGGCAAAGGAAGTGGGAGCACAAGCACTCAAGAAAAGCACCAAGAGGACAAGCAAGGAAAAGAGCATGGACGGCCACAAGAGTAAAAGGTGGTGGAGTTCCTTCTTTACTCCATCTTTTTCTATGCTTTAAATAAGGAAGATCTTGTATGGAATGGAACATGCTTCCATGTTAGTTTGAACCTTTTCAATTCTGCATTTTAAGTTTTATTGCTTAGGTCTATGATTTCTGGTTTAAGTGTCACTGCATCTTTCCCTTATTTACTTGTATGCTTGTCCTTTTAAATCAAATGAAAAAGAGAATGATTGTATTTTAAAAAGACCAGAGTGGAGTTCATAATATGGAAGTGCATTCATGAGTCTTTGGTGTGATCATAAGTTAGCTAAGTTGGTTCAACCATAAGGTGGGGATGACAACTATCTGGCCTGAATACTATACTTTGAATATACCCATGAGACTAAGTTAATAACAAGATCCTAATAAAGGGAAAGAACACTTAAAGTAAAAAACAAAAGAAAAAGAGTAAGCAATAAAGCTAGGCACCAATGGTTTTAATCTTGAGGCATGTGTTTGTGGTGTTCCTGTGTGAGGGATTTACTTGGATGAATAAGCTCTTAGGGGTGCCTTATCACTTGGTAACTTGGGTTAACTAACTCGGGATTATCAGCTGAAAGTCCACTATCAAGAGTAACCCTCACTACAGAGCATTTAGTAACCCAAAGAGGTGCTGGACACCAAGGTCTCAAGAAGGAAAATAAATGAACTAGATGCCTGTGGTGTGTATGTATGGGAGAGAGACTTGAGGGAGTAAGTCCTTAGGGGTGTCTCAACACCTAGCACCTTGAACCAACTGGTTCGGGAGTGTTGGCTGAAAGCTTATCTTAAAGAGTTGCCCCCTTATAGAGAACTTAGCTTGAAGAACACAAATAAGCCCTGGAATGACAATAAAAGGATCAATAAAAGTCTCATGGGATGTAAGCAAAGTCAGTGTTTTAGGACATGATAAAGGTCTGAAAGCCAGTAATGGAATGAACCTAAGTTGCTATGCATGAAACCACCATAAAATCAGTGACATGACTTCCACAAGAATGACTCATTTCTCTTGGCATTCCATTCATCATTCTCTTGTTCCAGTACTTGCTTAGGGACAAGCAAGCTTTAAGTTTGGTGTTGTGATGCTAGGGCATCTTGGCCAGTTTCATTGACCTTTTCTTTACTATTTTTAAGGTAGTTTCATGCATTTCCTTAGGAAATAAGCTAGTTTTGGGTGGATATTCACTTATACCTTGATTCAAGCATACATTGTGCATTTTACATGATTTCATGCAGATTTTGCATGAGTTTAGTAACAAATTGTATGTTGCATTACCCATGACTTGGACTAGAACTTTGATGCACTCTATTGCTTGATTTCAAGACCAAAGGAAGCAAGGAAGAACCACTTAGCAGTCACGTTAATCTAATTAACGTTACCACTAACGTGGAATGGGAGGTAACTTGCAAAGTTAATGAGAAAAGTGATTACCAATAACGCTCTCGAAGCTATCATTGCCCACGTTAAGAGTCACGTTAACTAAGTTAACGTGAACTCTAACGTGAAGAAGGGGACTTTGAGCCAATGTTAGTGACACTTAACATTATCACTAACATTGGCCAATGATCATAAGTGGCCACGTTAGAAGCCACGTTAACCTAGTTAACGTGGGACTCTAACGTGAGACATAGGGGCACACTGGAACGTTAGTGACAATGTTAAGTGTCACTAATGTTCTCGAAGGTTGGCAAGGCCACGTTAGAAGCCACGTTAACCTAGTTAACATGGGCTCTAACGTGAGGCAAAGGGGTACATTGGAACGTTAGTGACAATGTTGAGTGTCACTAACGTTCTCGAACTCATACTTTCACTAAACGTTAACACCCCTAACGTCCTGAGCTAAAGTCTCTGCCCACTTCACACTATCTCTCTGCAAGTAAAACCAAGCCCAAATGAAGAAGAGAACTGCTTCAAACTCAAGATCCAAATGCCCAAGACTTGAAGAGCCAACTAGAAGCTGAGAAGAGTAGTATATATAGGAGTAGCTTTGAATTATTTAAAGAGTTCTGCAAGTTGGAAAACTACTCTCTGTATTTTACTTTCTCTGCTCTTCTAGTTCCATGATGTATTCTCCATCTTTGTTTTCATTTTCTAGAGTTATGAACAACTAAACCCCTTTCATTGGGTTAGGGAGCTCTGTTGTAATTTGATGGATCAATACTAGTTTTCATTATTCTTCTTCTATCTTTTCTCTTGATTTTACTTGAAAGCTTTCGATCTTCATTCCATTGGGTAGTTATCTTGGAAAAGAAGCTATTCAAACTTGGATCTCTTCTGAGCCTTGAAAGAGGAATGAAGGGATCAAGCTAGAAATGCTTTCTCATGCTGGACCAAATTGGGTTTGGATGGATATGTGACTATAATCCTCTCAATACTTGATTTGGGAAATGCATGTGGTATAATCAGTGACCACACTTCATCTCTTCTCATGAGCAATTGACCAAGGAATTGGCTATTGATCAAGATTTGAGAGATTGAATTGCAAGAAATTGTAATTCAATCAATTAAGATTGCCAAGGAGATCAATGAGTGCATTGATTGAGGAAGAGATGAAAATGAACTTGATCCGGAGAATTGCAACATCTCCTGCGCCCAATGAACTCCCCAATTCTGATCTTACCCATTCTCTTTAATTTCTGCGTTTACTTTTATGAGCAAACACCCCATTCCCATTTACAATTCTGCAATTTACTTTCAGTCATTTACTTCCAGCTCTTTAATTCTAGCATTTACTTTTTCTGTCATTTACATTACCGCCATTTTATTTTCTGCAAATCTCAACCCAAATTCTGAATTCGCTCAACTAGAACATTCTTCTAATTAAAGTTGCTTGATCAATCAATCCCTGTGGGATTCGACCTCACTCTATTGTGAGTTTTTACTTGACGACAAATTCGGTACACTTGCCGAAGGAAATTTGTTGAGAGACAGTTTCCACCTGCATCACAGCTCTGTTCATTATACTAGCACCACGTGCTTGACAAACACTCATGTCTATTTGGGTTCGTGTGAGTACGTGGCTGGAAAGCGTGAACCACCCAGCTTGATTATACATCTCTCAGACGGCTAATCCACGACTTTGTTGGGGACTTCTCGAGTCATCAGTTCAGCCAATTTTTGGAGAGATTAGGGTCTCTGTGGTATAGGCTAGAATCCCAAGAAGCAGCACTCTCTGATTTGGAAGATTCGACCTTGTATGTGGCATTTTGAGTAGGATCGCCAAGAGAATGAACTGCTAGAGCTTCACCCTCGTTCAGATTGGATGACCACGGGCAATGGCGTTTGATCTGAAATAGGGGAGATCAATGACCACGGGCAATGGCGTTGATCACATACAACCTACCATGGAAGAGATCATTCACAGGCAAAGAAGACAGTAATACCAGAGTTAATTCAGAAAGACAAAGCAACTCCAATCCTCAACTATATTTCCATTACTGGTTTCATTTAATATAAAAAGTAATTTATATTTCTGTTACTAATTGCCCTTGCATCAATCCAACAACCTTCTAATTCGCATGACTAAGACCTGCAAGATAACCATAGCTTGCTTCAAACCACAATCCTCGTGGGATCGATCCTGACTTGCTCAGGTATTACTTGGACGACCCAGTGCACTTGCTGGTACAACTGTACAAAGTGTGGGAATTTGTGCACCAGCAGGTCTAAGTGCTATTAGAAGATAGATTTATAAGGGAAGTAAAATACCCATTAAGCTCACTAATGTGGCACTCGTGAAGAAATAGAATGGGAAATGGAGAATGTTCATCAATTATATCGATCTCAACAAAGCCTGTCGTATAATGATCCAACTTCTAGCACCTCATGAGAGTACTAAAAGTAAGGTGTTAATACCTATACTCCTAAAACACTAACTTTTATTAAGTAATATATATGAGCCTGATTCGTTGTTAAAATATAGTTGTTTTGCACAGTAATTTTTTCAAAACATTGATCAATTTATCATCATAAGCATATGGAGATAATTAATATCATAAACATAAATATAATCAAAGATATACACATATCATTATACATCAATACAGTGTTTACGGACCTTGTCAGTACACATCTTTTAAGATATATATATATATATATATATATATATATATATATATATGACATTCTCAGGCCCTGACTTGTTCAAGAAGTCTTTTAGCTGGCACCAGGCTAGCGTAGACTCTATACTCACTTAATTCCTCTAAACTACAAAAATGAGAAAAGACACTCTATGTCTTCGAAACCCGAGCCAAGTTAAATGTCATTAGATGGCAAAATATCATCCACCACTCCTCCACATGATCACACAGCATCACTAGGTTGTTGGTGCCCTATCTTTGGGAAGGAATTAGGGTAAGAACTTAGGAGTCCTTAGTAAGGTTGGGAGTTGTTAGTTAAGTTCATTGTTTTTTATTATTACTAGATGATAATGCTTGACCATATAATACATAAAACAACATCTTTTTTATTGAATTTTGATTGTGAGATTTTATTGTTGATTTGGACTATACTACCAACGAAGGAATTCCATTTTGAGAAACTCTAGATCAACGATAAAACACTCATTATCAGGTCCCTACACCAATTTTTTTTCAATTAGGTCCCTCTTGGCAATAATTGGCTTAATTTTATAGGGACCCAACTAAAAAAAATTGGTGCAGAGACCCAAATAAAAGGAAAAAAGTGTAGAGACCCAATTAAAAAAAAATTTGGTGCAAGGACTCAATTAAAAGGAAAAAAAAGTACAGGGACCTAATTAAAAATTTTGCAAAACTATAGGGACTGTTCCGAGGGTTACCTGAAACTATAGGTCGATCTCGGATGAGATCTTCTGTGCTGGTCGGGGCTGTTGTGTCCGACTTGATGATGGTGCTGATCCTTCGTCCCCGAAGTGTGGGGTTACCTGCAAGGGACTCCGATGCTTAAGTTAGCAAGGGTATTAAGCAGGTATTGATTAGAATTAGAGTATGAGTTATACCTGGGTGCTCCAGTGTATTTATAATGGTGTGGAGTGACCTTTCTGAAGATAAGATAATTATCTTATCTTATCTTATCTTTGAGCGAGGTCATCTTATCTTCAAGGGAACCGCCTTTATCTCTACGAGCTTTGGGCTGCCCTTGGATTCGGGATGTGTTCCTCTATTTGGGCCCTTTATTAGGCTTTCCTATGACTTGGCCGAGCCCTTTGAGAAGAGGCCGGGTCATCCTAACTTGAAGAGGTCGGTTGCTTTGTCTGTAGAACATCCTAGGTCGGACAGCTTTGACCCAGGGTATGAACAGTGCCCCTGCTCGAGCTTGGTCTTTATTTGGAGGTCGAGTCTTAGTTTTAGGACTTCGAACCTTCTCAGGTGAAGCCAAACTCGAGCATTTTGTCGATTTTGCCTTTATAGGGTTCCTTTTTTGAATGCAGAACGTTTCGCTTCCTTTTGAAAACGCGCGCTTTTGGATTAGCGTCCTGGCCTTGGGAACGTGCGAGGGTTTTTAATGCCCCATTAATTGGTTTTTGATGCTCCGTTTCTCTTGGCTTTTATTTTGAATTTTACTCTTAAGAAACGTCTTTTCTCCTCACTTGCTTTTGTTGTGACTTCCCTTTTTCTCCTCTCCTTCAGTTTTCTTTTGAAAACTTATGTTTCTTGGTGTTTCTTTTTGCAACGCTTGTTTGGCGATCGTAAGTGCTTTCGACGGTGATTTCTAGCCTCCTCGTCTTCAACCCTCTTGCGTATTCTTCTCCTTTCTCAGGTTGGTTTTGCTTTCCCTTCACCGTTTATTTCTGTTGTGTTGTGTTTGATTTTGAAGCTTTGATTTTGACTGAGTGCATGTTGGAAAGCTTGAATTTTTATCGCGCCTGGTTTGTTACTGTGATGCATGCTTTTTCCCTTTTGGCCTTATATATGCTTCTGAGTGTATTTTCCTGGTTTGGCTCTTTAGGGCTTTGTATGCTATTGCTGATTTCTGAACTGTTGTAGCCTTTTCTTTTGGCGACTCGTTTGATCTTCTTCGCATTTTTTTTCTTGGAAAGGGTTTCTGTTGAGACATTAGTCTTGTAGATTTTCCTGAATCTTTATTCCCTGATTGCCTCCAAAGGATGCTCCTGGACTTTGGGTTGTGTCCTGTGGTTTTCCTTTTTATCTGCTGTACTGCGCTGCATTGTGCTGTCCGAGTTGTTTTGATTTTGCCTGGGATGTTTTTACTTTTTTAGTAACCGGTTCTTTTTTCTTGCTTTGTAGGATTAATTGGCCATGTCTTCCCGAAAAAATATTGTCGAGGTGTCTTCTGAGGTTCCCGAAGGGATGTCCGATTGGCTGGACTCTCCTATCTTGCTGTGTGTTTCTTTAGTCGATTCAGAATTTTGTGCGACGCTTAAAAAGCATTATCGTGTCTGTAGCAGTGCAGGTCAGGAGGGGAATTATGAGCTGGTAGCACCTGATTTTGGTGATAGAGTTTGCTTCCCAATCCTGGTCCAGGGGGAGCGTCCCTTCTTCTATGCTTATGACTTCTTTTTTAGCCAAATGAACATCACCTTTCCTTTTACTTCTTTTGAAACTAACCTGTTATGGTCTTGTAACGTAGCCCCGTCGCAGCTCCATCCGAATTCATGGGGTTTCATCAAGATTTTTCAGCTTGTTTGTCAAGAATTTGGTGTTACGCCTTCTCAAACTCTTTTTCTGTATCTTTTTGTGTTGACCAAACCTGGGACTACCAAAAAGAAAGCTTCTTGGGTTTCTTTTAGGTCTGCTCAGGGGCACAAGGTTTTATCCATGTATGGCGAATCTTTCTGGGATTTTAAGAACTACTTCTTTAAGGTCCGGGCTATTGAAAGAGCCCGGCCTTTCTTTCTGGACGAAAATAACGAGCCTTGCTTTCCCTTAGAGTGGCAGAGAAATATAGTGGTATCCCGATATACTTGGGAGATGCTGGATGAGGTCGAGCAGGACTTTGTGAATGTCTTGGAGGATATTTGGGGGGAACCTCCTCACTTGGATACCAAAAAATCTTTGGGAGAGCCGTCCCTTATTCGAACTGCATTGGGTATTTAATATATCTTGTTATCTTGTTCTTCTTCTGCTTTCTTTCCTGGCGTGATAAATTGTTGTTTTTCATTTTGCAGAGATGGCCAAAAATAATGATGCAATGAAGGCCTTCAAGAAGGCAAAGAAAGTTACTGCGGCTCAAAACATCTCGGCCCGGGCTGATGGGGGAGGAACTTCCCAGGCTCCTTTGAAACCATCCGTGCCGAGCTCTCCTGGCCTGAGGAGAATGATCCCTACACCCCGTGTCCATTTAGTAGATCCCCCTCGATCTTCTACTGCTGCTGTGGTTTCTTCTTCGGCCGCCCCTCCTCCAAAAAGACCTCGAACTGTTGAACCTTTCAATCTAGATGCCCCAGATTTTGATCCTATTGGTTTTGTGGACCAGCAGATCGTACCTTATGGTGCTCTTTCAATGGATAATGTATCTCTCCTCCATCACTTGGATTTTATAACTCGAAGTAGTATCAAGATGGCCCATATGGGGGCTGCTTTGTATCGCATTGCCCAAAATCTACCTTTGCATGCTACCAAAGCTTTTACGGAGGAGGCTAAGCGAGAATTTGATCGGATGAAGGGTCTCAAGGAGGTGTTTGAAGCGGAGGTGACTAAACTGAAGAAAGAGCTGGAAGGGGAGAAGGCCAGCTCTCTTGCCCTGGCGGCCTCTGTGTGATTGGCTGAGGATGTGGCTTTGAAGCACAAAGAAAGCTATGTCACGTCCTACCGAGAAGTGATGCGTCTTTGATGAGCGGATAATTTGTACGCTTTTTGGCATTATTTTTAGTATGTTTTTAGTATGATCTAGTTAGTTTTTAGTATATTTTTATTAGTTTTTAGTTAAAATTCACTTTTCTGGACTTTACTATGAGTTTGTGTGTTTTTCTGTGATTTCAGGTATTTTCTGGCTGAAATTGAGGGACCTGAGCAAAAATCTGATTCAGAGACTGAAAAGGACTGCAGATGCTGTTGGATTCTGACCTCCCTGCACTCGAAGTGGATTTTCTGGAGCTACAGAAGCCCAATTGGCGCGCTCTCAACGGCGTTGGAAATTAGACATCCTGGGCTTTCCAGCAATATATGATAGTCCATACTTTGTCCAAGATTTGATGGCCCAAACCGGCGTTCAAAGTCACCTTCAGATTTCCCAACGTTAAACGCCGGAACTGGCACCAAAATGGGAGTTAAACGCCCAAACTGGCATAAAAGCTGGCGTTTAACTCCAAGAAGAGTCTCTACACGAAATTGCTTCATTGCTCAGCCCAAGCACACACCAAGTGGGCCCGGAAGTGGATTTTTATGTCATTTACTCATCTTTGTAACCCTGAGGCTACTAGTTTTCTATAAGTAGGACATTTTACTATTGTATTTGAATCTTCTGATCTTTGGAATCTTTTGTTCTTTAGATCTTTTGATCACTTTGGGAGGCTGGCCTCACGGCCATGCCTAGACCTTGTTCTTATGTATTTTCAACGGTGGAGTTTCTACACACCATAGATTAAGGTGTGGAGCTCTGCTGTACCTCGAGTATTAATGCAATTACTATTGTTCTTCTATTCAATTCCGCTTGTTCTTTGTCCAAGATATCACTTGTTCTTCAACTTGATGAATGTGATGATCTGTGACACTCATCATCATTCTCACCTATGAATGTGTGACTGACAACCACCTCCGTTCTACCTTAGATTGGGTGAATATCTCTTGAATTCTTGATACACGATGCATGGTTGATCGCCTGACAACCGAGTGCTCGCCTGACAAACGAGCCAGCCATTCCGTGAGTTCAGAGTCTTCGTGGTATAGGCAAGAACTGATGGCGGCATTCAAGAGAATCCGGAAGGTCTAACCTTGTCTGTGGTATTCTGAGTAGGATTCAATGATTGAATGACTGTGACGTGCTTCAAACTCCTGAGGGCGGGGTGTTAGTGACAGACGCAAAAGAATCACTGGATTCTATTCCGGCCTGATCGAGAACCGACAGATGGATAGCCGTGCCGTGACAGGGTGCGTTGAACATTTCCACTGAGAGGATGGGAGGTAGCCACTGACAACGGTAAAACCCTTGCATAAGCTTGCCATGGAAAGGAGTAAGAAGGATTGGATGAAGACAGTAGGAAAGCAGAGAGACGGAAGGGACCAAGCATCTTCATACGCTTATCTGAAATTTCTACCAATGAATTACATAAGTATCTCTATCTTTATCTTTATGTTTTATTCATATATCATCTATACCCATTTGAGTCTGCCTGACTAAGATTTACAAGGTGACCATAGCTTGCTTCATACCAACAATCTCCGTGGGATCGACCCTTACTCGCGTAAGGTTTATTACTTGGACGACCCAGTGCACTTGCTGGTTAGTTGTGCGAAGTTGTGTTTATGCCATGGTATTGAACACCAAGTTTTTGGATTCATTACCGGGGATTATTTGAGTTGTGAAAAGTATTGATCACAATTTCGTGCACCAAGTTTTTGGCGCCGTTGCCGGGGATTGTTTTGTGTATTGACATCTGACGGTTCATCTTGTTGCTTAGATTAGGTATTTTTCTTCAGAGTTCTTAAGAATGAATTTTAGTGTTTCATGATGATCTGTTGAAGTCTGGCTGGCTGAGAAGCCATGTCTAATCTTATTGGACCGAGGTTTCAACTGATCATCACAAGAGCTTGTTGATCTCTATCAATCTGGCTATTGGAGCAATGATCTGCTAAGGCTTGGCTGGCCATTGGCCATGTCTAGTGTTTTGGACCGAAGCTTTCTTTGAAAGCTTGGCTGGCTGAGAAGCCATGTCTAATTCCAGGACCGGAGTCTTAGACTAGCATTGCAATGATTCCTGGAATCCAAATTAAGAATTCTGAAACTTTTATTTTCTATTTCCATATAATTTTCGAAAAAACACAAAAAAATTTCAAAATCATAAAAAACCAAAAATATTTTATGTTTCTTGTTTGAGTCTAGTGTCTAATTTTAAGTTTGGTGTCTTGCATGCATTGTTTATTTGATCTTGGTTCTATTTTCAAGTCAATAGTACAGGGAACTGAAGATTCAGAACATGCAGCAGAGGAATTACATAGAAAAAGCTGGGCGTTCAAAACGCCTAGTGAAGAAGGACAGACTGGCGTTTAAACGCCAGCCAGGGTGCCTGGTTGGGCGTTTAACGCCCAAAAAGGTAGTGCATTGGGCGTTAAACGCCAGAATGTGCACCATTCTGGGCGTTTAACGCCAGGATGACACAAGGGGGAGGATTTTGTTTTCAAATCAATTTTTTTTCAAGTTTTCAAAGTTTTTCAAAATCAAATCTTTTTCAAATCATATCTTTTCAATCAAATGTTTTCAAAATCAATTTCTTTCCTTTTTCAAAGAAACTTGATAACAATTAATGATTTGATTGAACATTTTAAGTATATTGCCTTTTCTGTTGAGAAAGGTTTAATGTTTGAATCATATCTTTTCTTGTTAGGCAAGTCATTAATTTTTAAAATCAAATCTTTTTAAAATTGTTTTCAAATCATATCATTTCAATCATATCTTTTTTTTTAAAACCAGAAGTTTTCAATCATATCTTTTTAAACTCTAATTTCAAAATCTTTTTCAAAAATTACTTGATTTCTTTCCCACTCTTGGTTTTCGAAAATCAAATTAAAGTTTTTCAAAATGTTTTTAAATCTTTTTAATTAATTTTCGAAAATTTCTTCCTCTCTTCTCACATCCTTCTATTTATGGAGTACCACTCCTTCTCAATGCACAATTCAAACTCTACCTCACTAAGTTCGAATTCTTCTACCTCTTTCTTCTATTATTCTGTTCCTCTGACACCTCAAGAAATCTCTATACTGTGACATAGAGGATTCCACATTTTCTTGTTCTCTTCTCTTTCATATGAGCAGGAACAAAGACAAAGGCATTCTTGTTGAAGCTGACCCTGAACCTGAAAGGACCTTGAAGCGAAAGCTAAGAGAAGCTAAGGCACAACTCTATGTAGAGGACCTAACAGAAATCTTCAAAGAAGAAGACATGGCAGCCGAAAACAACAACAATGCAAACAATGCAAGGAAGGTGCTGGGTGACTTTACTTCACCTACTCCCGATTTCTATGGGAGAAGCATCTCTATCCCTGCCATTGGAGCAAACAACTTTGAGCTTAAGCCTCAATTAGTTTCTCTAATGCAACAGAATTGCAAGTTCCATGGACTTCCATTGGAAGATCCTCATCAGTTCTTAGCTGAGTTCTTGCAAATCTGTGACACTGTCAAGACTAATGGGGTTGACCCTGAGGTCTACAGACTTATGCTATTCCCTTTTGCTGTAAGAGACAGAGCTAGGACATGGTTGGACTCACAACCTAAAGAAAGCCTGGACTCATGGGAAAGGCTAGTCAATGCCTTCTTGGCAAAGTTCTTTCCACCTCAAAAATTGAGTAAGCTTAGAGTGGAGGTCCAAACCTTCAGACAGAAGGATGGAGAATCCCTCTATGAAGCTTGGGAAAGATACAAACAATTGATCAGAAAATGTCCTTCTGACATGCTTTCTGATTGGAGCATCATAGGTATCTTCTATGATGGTCTCTCTGAACTATCCAAGATGTCTTTGGATAGCTCTGCTGGAGGATCTCTTCATCTGAAGAAGACGCCTACAGAAGCTCAAGAGCTGATTAAAATGGTTGTAAATAACCAATTCATGTACACTTCTGAAAGGAATCCTGTGAACAATGGGACAAATCAGAAGAAAGGAGTTCTTGAGATTGATACTCTGAATGCCATTCTGGCTCAGAACAAGATATTGACTCAACAAGTCAATTTGATTTCTCAAAGTCTGTCTGGAATGCAAAATGCACCAAGCAGTACTAAGGATGCTTCATCTGAAGAAGAAGCCTATGATCCTGAGAACCCTTCAATGGAAGAGGTGAATTACCTAGGAGAACCCTATGGAAACACCTATAATTCTTCATGGAGAAATCATCCAAATTTCTCATGGAAGGATCAACAGAGACCTCAACAAGGTTTCAACAACAATAATGGTGGAAGAAACAGGTTTAGCAATGGCAAGCCTTTTCCATCATCTTCTCAGCAACAGACAGAGAATTCTAAGCAGAACCCCTCTGACTTAGCAACTATGGTCTCTGATCTAATCAAAACCACTCAAAGTTTCATGACTGAAACAAGGTCCTCCATTAGGAATTTGGAGGCACAAGTGGGACAGCTGAGCAAGAAAGTTACTGAACTCCCTCCTAGTACTCTCCCAAGCAATACAGAAGAAAATCCAAAAGGAGAGTGCAAGGCCATCAATATGGCCGAATTTGGAGAGGAGGAAGAGGAAGTGAACGCCACTGAGGGAGACCTCAATGGGCGTGCACTAGCCTCCACTGAGTTCCCCAATGAGGAACCATGGGAATCTGAGGCTCAAAATGAGACCATAGAGATTCCATTGGACTTAATTCTGCCTTTCATGAGCTCTGATGAGTATTCTTCCTCTGAAGAGGATGAGTATGTCACTGAAGAGCAAGTTGCTAAATACCTTGGAGCAATCATGAAGCTAAATGACAAGTTATTTGGAAATGAGACTTGGGAGGATGAACCCCCTTTGCTCACCAAAGAATTGGATGACTTGTCTAGGCAGAAATTACCTCAAAAGAGGCAGGACCCTGGGAAGTTTTCCATACCTTGTACCATAGGCACCATGACCTTGAACAAGGCTCTGTGTGACTTAGGGTCAAGTGTAAACCTCATGCCTCTCTCTGTAATGGAGAAACTAGGGATCTTTGAGGTGCAAGCTGCAAGAATCTCATTAGAGATGGCAGACAACTCAAGAAAACAAGCTAATGGACTTGTAGAGGATGTTTTGGTGAAGATTGAAGACCACTACATCCCTGCTGATTTCATAGTCCTAGAGACTGGGAAGTGCATGGATGAATCCATCATCCTTGGCAGATCCTTCCTAGCCACAGCAAAGGCTGTGATTGATGTTGATAGAGGTGAACTGATCATTCAAGTGAATGAAGAATCCTTTGTGTTTAAGGCTCAAGGATATCCCTCTGTCACCATGGAGAGGAAGCATGAAGAGCTTCTCTCAAATCAGAGTCAAGCAGAGCCCCCACAGTCAAACTTTAAGTTTGGTGTTGGGAGGCCACAACCAAACTCTAAGTTTGGTGTTGAACCCCCACATTCAAACTCTAAGTTTGGTGTTGGGAGGTTCCAACATTGCTCTGAGAAAATGTGAGGCTCCATGAGAGCCATCTGTCAAGCTAATGACATTAAAAGAAGCGCTTGTTGGGAGGCAACCCAATGTTATATTTTATATATTTATCTTTGTTATTCTATTTTATTTTGTAGGTTGATGATCATGAGAAGTCACAAAATCAATTGAAGAAGCAAAAACAGAATGAAAAAAGGAAGAAAAACAGCACACCTTGGAGGAAGAACCTACTGGCGTTTAAACGCCAGTAAGGTTAGCAGATGGGCGTTTAACGCCCAGTCTGGCACCATTCTGGGCGTTTAACGCCAGAAAGGGGCACCAGACTGGCGTTAAACGCCAGGAAAGGGCAAGAACCTGGCGTTAAACGCCAGAAATGGGCACCAGCCCGGCGTTTAACGCCAGAATTGGCTCAAAACGTGATTTTGCATGGCATTTGGTGCAGGGATGACTTTTCCTTGACACCTCAGGATCTGTGGACCCCACAGGATCCCCACCAACCCCACCACTCTCTCTCTTCTTCCCCATTCACCAATCACCTCAATACCTCTTCCCCAAAAACCCTTCACCTATCAAATCCCATCTTCTCTTCACCACTCACATCCATCCTTCACAAAACCCCACCTACCTCACCCTTCAAATTCAAACCACTTTCCCTCCCAAACCCACCCATACATAACCGAACCATGAGCCCCCCTCTCCTATATAAACCCTTCTTCACCCCTTCATTTTCACACAACCTAAACACCACTTCTCACCCTCTTTGGCCGAACACAAAAGCCATTCCCTTCTTCCTCATTTCTTCTTCTTCTACTCTTTTCTTTCTTCTTTTGCTCGAGGACGAGCAAACCTTTTAAGTTTGGTGTGGTAAAAGCGTTGCTTTTTCGTTTTTCCATAACCATTTATGGCATCCAAGGCCGGAGAAACCTCTAGAAAGAGGAAAGGGAAGGCAAAAGCCTTCACCTCCGAGTCATGGGAGATGGAGAGATTCATCTCAAGGGTGCATCAAGACCACTTCTATGAAGTTGTGGCCTTGAAGAAGGTGATCCCCGAGGTCCCTTTTTCACTCAAAAAGGGTGAATATCCGGAGATCCGACATGAGATCCGAAGAAGAGGTTGGGAAGTTCTTACCAACCCCATTCAACAAGTCGGAATCTTAATGGTTCAAGAGTTCTATGCCAATGCATGGATCACCAAGAACCATGATCAAAGTGTGAACCCGGATCCAAAGAATTGGCTTACTATGGTTCGGGGAAAATACTTGGATTTTAGTCCGGAAAATGTAAGGTTGGCATTTAACTTGCCTATGATGCAAGGAGATGAACATCCTTACACTAGAAGGGTCAACTTTGATCAAAGGTTGGACCAAGTCCTCACTGACATTTGTGAAGAGAGCGCCCAATGGAAGAGATATTCAAGAGGGAAGCCGGTTCAACTAAGAAGGCATGACCTCAAGCCCGTGGCTAGAGGATGGTTGGAGTTTATCCAACGCTCAATCATTCCCACTAGCAACCGGTCCAAAGTTACTCTAGACCGGGCCATCATGATTCATAGCATCATGATTGGAGAAGAAGTGGAAGTTCATGAGGTTATAGCCCAAGAACTCTATAAGGTGGCAGACAAGTCTTCTACCTTGGCAAGGTTAGCCTTTCCTTATCTCATTTGTCACCTCTGTTATTCAGTTGGAGTTGACATAGAGGGAGACACCCCCATTGATGAGGATAAGCCCATCACTAAGAAAAGGATGGAGCAAACAAGAGACCCCTCTCATCATGAGATCCCTGAGATGCCTCAAGGGATGCACTTTCCTCCACAAGACTATTGGGAGCAAATTAACACCTCCCTAGGAGAATTGAGTTCCAACATGGGACAACTAAGGGTGGAGCACCAAGAACATTCCATCCTCCTCCATGAAATTAGAGAAGATCAAAGAATCATGAGAGAGGAGCAACAAAGACAAGGAAGAGACATTGAGGAGCTCAAGCACTCCATAAGACCTTCTAGAGGAAGAATAAGCCGCCATCACTAAGGTGGACCCGTTCTTTAATCCCCTTGTTCTTTATTTTCTTGTTTTTTTCTAAAATTTATGCTTTATGTTTTTCCATGTTTGTGTCTTATGATCATTAGTGTCTTAAGTGTCTATGCCTTAAAGTTATGAATGTCCTATGAATCCATCAACTTTCTTGAATAAAAAAAAATTGTTCTTAATTGAAAAAGAAAAAGAATTGCATGAATTTTGAATTTTATAACAGTTTAATTATTTTGATGTGTTGGCAACACTTTTGTTTTCTGAATGCATGCTTAAACAGTGCATATGTTTTTTGAATTTGTGGTTCATGAATGTTGGCTCTTGAAAGAATGATGAAAAAGGAGACATGTTACTGAGGATCTGAAAAATCATTAAAAATGATTCTTGAAGCAAGAAAAAGCAGTGAATACAAAAAAAAAAAACAAAAAAAAAGAGAAATAAAGTTGTGATCCAAGGCAAAAAGAGTGTGCTTAAGAACCCTGGACACCTCTAGTTGGGGACTCTAGCAAAGCTGAGTCACAATCTGAAAAGGTTCACCCAATTATGTGTCTGTGGCATGTATGTATCCGGTGGTAATACTGGAAGACAGAGTGCTTTGGGCCACAGCCAAGACTCAATAAGTAGCTGTGTTCAAGAATCATCATACTTAGCTAGGAGAATCAATAACACTATCTGGATTCTGAGTTCCTAAAGAAGCCAATTATTCTGAATTTCAAAGGATAAAGTGAGATGCCAAAACTGTTCAGAGGCAAAAAGCTAAAAACCCCGCTCATCTAATTAATACTGATCTTCATAGATGTTTTTGGAGTTCATTGCATATTCTCTTCTTTTTATCTTGTTTGATTTTCAGTTGCTTGGGGACAAGCAACAATTTAAGTTTGGTGTTGTGATGAGCGGATAATTTGTACGCTTTTTGGCATTGTTTTTAGTATGTTTTTAGTATGATCTAGTTAGTTTTTAGTATATTTTTATTAGTTTTTAGTTAAAATTCACTTTTCTGGACTTTACTATGAGTTTGTGTGTTTTTCTGTGATTTCAGGTATTTTCTGGCTGAAATTGAGGGACCTGAGCAAAAATCTGATTCAGAGACTGAAAAGGACTGCAGATGTTGTTGGATTCTGACCTCCCTGCACTCGAAGTGGATTTTCTAGAGCTACAGAAGCCCAATTGTCGCGCTCTCAACGGCTTTGAAAAGTAGACATCCTGGGCTTTCCAGCAATATATGATAGTCCATACTTTGCTTAAGATTTGATAGCCCAAACCGGCCTTTAAAGTCACCTTCAGATTTCCCAGCGTTAAACGCCGGAACTGGCACCAAAATGGGAGTTAAACGCCCAAACTGGCATAAAAGCTGGCGTTTAACTCCAAGAAGAGTCTCTACACGAAATTGCTTCATTGCTCAGCCCAAGCACACACCAAGTGGGCCCGGAAGTGGATTTTTATGTCATTTACTCATCTTTGTAACCCTGAGGCTACTAGTTTTCTATAAGTAGGACCTTTTACTATTGTATTTGAATCTTCTGATCTTTGGAATCTTTTGTTCTTTAGATCTTTTGATCACTTTGGGAGGCTGGCCTCACGGCCATGCCTAGACCTTGTTCTTATGTATTTTCAACGGTGGAGTTTCTACACACCATAGATTAAGGTGTGGAGCTCTGCTGTACCTCGAGTATTAATGCAATTACTATTGTTCTTCTATTCAATTCCGCTTGTTCTTTGTCCAAGATATCACTTGTTCTTCAACTTGATGAATGTGATGATCCGTGACACTCATCATCATTCTCACCTATGAACGTGTGACTGACAACCACCTCCGTTTTACCTTAGATTGGGTGAATATCTCTTGGATTCCTGATACACGATGCATGGTTGATCGCCTGACAACCGAGTGCTCGCCTGACAAACGAGCCAGCCATTCCGTGAGATCAGAGTCTTCGTGGTATAGGCAAGAACTGATGGCGGCATTCAAGAGAATCCGGAAGGTCTAACCTTGTCTGTGGTATTCTGAGTAGGATTCAATGATTGAATGACTGTGACGTGCTTCAAACTCCTGAGGGCGGGGCGTTAGTGACAGACGCAAAAGAATCACTGGATTCTATTCCGGCCTGATCGAGAACCGACAGATGGATAGCCGTGCCGTGACAGGGTGCGTTGAACATTTCCACTGAGAGGATGGGAGGTAGCCACTGACAACGGTGAAACCCTTGCATAAGCTTGCCATGGAAAGGAGTAAGAAGGATTGGATGAAGACAGTAGGAAAGCAGAGAGACGGAAGGGACCAAGCATCTTCATACGCTTATCTGAAATTCCTACCAATGAATTACATAAGTATCTCTATCTTTATCTTTATGTTTTATTCATATATCATCTATACCCATTTGAGTCTGCCTGACTAAGATTTACAAGGTGACCATAGCTTGCTTCATACCAACAATCTCCGTGGGATCGACCCTTACTCGCGTAAGGTTTATTACTTGGACGACCCAGTGCACTTGCTGGTTAGTTGTGCGAAGTTGTGTTTATGCCATGGTATTGAACACCAAGTTTTTGGATTCATTACCGGGGATTATTTGAGTTGTGAAAAGTATTGATCACAATTTCGTGCACCAGTCTTCGGGATGAACTAGAGTCGGTCCGGGTTGATTATTCCGAGCTCCAAGGTCATCTTGTGGGCAGCATAACTGCTGCTTATGAGAACCTGAAGGAACAGGTTCGGGTTATTGCCCCGGAGGCTGACCTTGCCTTGTTTAGCTTGGATAATGTTGTGAAGGATGGCAAAATCGTTCCCGAGGACCCTGATGATGATGATGTTGAGCCTCCTCCTGTTCCTTCTACCAAAGTCTCCGTTCTCCCACCCTCTTCTTCTCAGGTTGCTGAAGTCGTTCAGCCTGAGTCTGATCCTGATGTCCAGATCCTGAACCGGGATGATGGGACGGTAGATGCAGTGCCTCTTCAGGCTCGTCCTCCTTCACCCCGGGATGCTGCTACTGGGAAACCTTTGGACTCTCTTTGATTATTTCTGATGAATTTGTGTATAGCCCGGCCGTGGGCTTTGAACTCTTTTATTTTATAAATGGTGTTTTGTTGACTGTTGATACTTTCTGTTGCTTGTTTAGCAACTTTGTTTTGAAAAACAAAGTGACTTTCGAGCTTTCTAGGCAGATTTGGGTGGCCTCTGAAGCTCGCAATTATCATAATTTAGTAGTTTTTATATCCTGTCTGCTTTGCACTCGTCTTGGCACCTTCGTAGGTTTTTATCTGACATGATTAACTTGATCCTTTGGCCTGACGCTGCTCTCATCAATCTTAAACTATTGTTTATCATAATGCTGATATTGCCGAACTTGGTTTTTGTTTGTTTATAGCCCTCCTTTTTGGACTTTACTTAAGGTCTCTTCCAAGGGTAGCTTTATCGTGTCGATTCCGGTCAAATTACTCGGTAATCCTCTTTCTCGAACTTTGTTTAGGTCTCTTTCAGGGATTACATTCGTAGCTTTGTGTCTTGGACCGACTTCGTCATGTCGGGCTTTTGTCGAGTTACTTGATAATCCTCTTTCTTGGACCTTGTTCAGGTCTCTTTCAGGGATTTATCTTTTGTAACTTTATCTTTCCGGGCCGACTTTGTCACGTCGGGCCTTGTCGAGTTACTTGATAATCCTCTTTCTTGGACCTTGTTCAAGTCTCTTTTAGGGATTTATCTTTTGTAACTTTATCTTTCCGGGCCGACTTTGTCATGTCGGGCCCTGTCGAGTTACTTGATAATCCTCTTTCTTGTACCTTGTTCAGGTCTCTTTTAGGGATTTATCTTTTGTAACTTTATCTTTTCGGGCCGACGTTGTCACGTCGGGCCCTGTCGAGTTACTTGATATTCCTCTTTCTTGGACCTTGTTCAGGTCTCTTTCAGGGATTATTTTTTGTAACTTTTTGTAGGAGTCCAACTTCCTCATGTCGGGCTCTTCGAAGTTATAGTAATTCTCTTTTATAGGGTTGGCCAGACCTCTTTCCAGGGCTTTATTTATAACTTGGGTTGTTGTGGCTGGTCCGACTTTTTGTGCCGGCCAGTCTTTAAGTTATTTTATAGCAATCCATTTTATTATGTCCTCGTCAAGTCCTTTCTATGGATCACTTTCTATAACTTCTTGCATTATTCTGTTTTCATCTTTGCCGATTTTGTAGAATTTGGGTTTTTAGCCCTCGTTTTTATCGTGATCGTGTAGTGAATTTGATTTTCACTTTTTGTCGATTTGTAGCTTTATAATCGGGCGATGAATATTTTCAGAATAATACGACTTGAGCGTTTGTAGAGAATCTGAACAAATTTTATTAAAGGAAAATGCAAATATACATGAGGAGTTAATTTCTTAAGTCGGGTGATTTGTAGGTCTTGGCGGGGCGCCTCGTTAAAAAACCTTTTTCAGGAAAAAGAGTGCGCCTTGTCCAAGATCTTTTATCATCCCTAGCTATAGTACCTTCTTAGGTTGCAGGCGTGCCATGATCTAGGAAGCTCTCGCCCGTCGAGTTTGGAAAGTTTGTAGTGATGACAAGTCATCTTAGCCTAGTTTCACTAGTCTTTTTCTTTTGTTTTCAATAGATTTTATGCACTTTCTTGAGCCATAAGTAAACCAATTGGGTAGAATTTCATGTTCCCTTTGATTCAATCAATGATGGATAAATTGAGGCATTTTCATGATATTTTGTGCTATAATTGTCATATATTATGAAAGAGAAACAATCTCATGATTTTGAGCATAGCTTTGATGCTTTTGATTGATTGATGATACGTGAAAAAGCTTTGAAGAAGGTTGAAGAAAGAAGATGGCAAGGGCAAAAAGGAGGACTCACGTTTGAGCTAAAGTTTGCCTCAAACTTTAGCTCAAACGTGAGGAAGAGCTTGACTTCACCTTGGAGGCATCAAAAGTTTGCGCCAACGTTTGCCTCAAACTTTGAGTCAAACGTTGGCGCCACTCTAGCAAGGAAGGGTACTCTGTTTGAAGTCTTGAACAAGCCAACGTTTGCGCCAACGTTTGCCTCAAACGTTGGGCCAAACGGTGGCCAAAAGAGAAACATGGGAGGAGCCACGTTTGAGCTCACGTTTAACCTCAAACGTTGAGCCAAACATGGAAATCAGCAAAATGGGCAAATCTGTAAAAAAAAGTTTGAGTCAAAGTTTGCCTCAAACTTTGACTCAAGCTTAAATTGTTCATGGCCCGGTTCACAAGTGGGTTTCTTCCCAATACCAAGAGCAATCAACAGAGGCTTTTGTCAACCCAATTCCATCAAGAGCAAGGGCCCAATTCAAGGCTTGAAGATCATTTGAAGAGAGTGTATAAATAGCTTAGAATTTAAGTTTTCCGAGATCTTTTTCGTAAAAAGCTTTCTTTGGAGAATTTTTAGAGAGCTTTCCTTTTAGTTTTGTTGAGGAGTTTTGGAGAGCTTTTGGTTTTGAGTTATTTTGAGATTCTGAGTCTTGGGGAAGGAGAATTAAATTCTCTTCCTCTTAGTTTTCTTGTTGTCAATTTCATTTACACTTGTCTTAAATCTTGGGTGGAGATTTGAAGAAATTATGTTTCAATCTCACCTCACTGTTTGATTTACCGAACCATTTTGAGAAATTGAACTTTGGATTTACTTTTCTACATTGATCTCTTCTTTAATTTTGCAATTGCTCTTTGAATTTGGATCTAGGAAGGCATTGAGATCTAGACTTAGTTATCTAGTCTCTTGGGTCCTGAGATCTACCGGTTTTCATTTTAATTTCTTTGATTGAATGTTTCTCCAAGTTCATTTTCATTTCCATTTGAGATCCGGTTCATTTGAATTCATCTTCTCCTCATCCGTTTGTTTAATTTTACGTTCCTTTGTTTAATTTCTGCAATCCCACATCACTGACCCATTTACAGTTCAAGCCATTTACATTTCTTGCACTCTAAGATTCTGCAATTTACATTTCTTGCATTCTAAGTTTCTGGCATTTAATTTCTTGTTCTTTAAGATTCAGCACTTTTATTTTCTGTTCTCTTTAATTTACTGCAATTTACCCTTTCCCTTTTACATTTCATGCAATTTAGCTTCTGTCAATCACAAATCACACAACTCAACTCTTGTTTGCTTGACGAAATCAACCACTAAGCTAAAATTGCTTAATCCTTCAATCCCTGTGGGATCGACCTCACTCCCGTGAGTTTTATTACTTGATGCGACCCGGTGCACTTGCCGGTGAGTTTTGTGTCGGACCGTTTTCCGCACATGAAGTTTTTGGCGCCATTGCCAGGGATTGAAATAGATTGACAATGATTAAGTGAGGTGGTAGTTTAGATCAAGCACTTTTTCTTTAATTTTGATTAACCCACTAACTGTTTGAGATTTTGTTTCAATTAACTGCACTCAAATTTCAAGAGTGCTGTTGTTTGTTCTTTGTGGATTGTATGTATGACACAGGTAAGAGGAGAGATTCCTCACATCATGTAGTAGCCCTTTCCCAATACTTCTATGACTCAGAAGGGTTCTTTCCAGTTTGCTGCCAGCTTTCCTTCTCCAGGTCGAGTTGTTCCTATATTGTTTCGGATTAGGACAAGGTCGTTTTCCATGAAGGCCCGCTGTATTACTTTTCGGTTGTATCTGGAGGCCATTCTTCTTTTCAGCGCCTCTTTCCTTATCCGAGCTTTTTCTGGAAGTAAGTCGAGCTCTTCCCTTTGAAGTTGGAAATTGACTTTTTCGCTAAAATGGATTACTCTGGGTGAACCTTCTTCGACCTCCACTAGAATCATTGCCTCCATTCCGTAAGCTAATCGGAAGGGTGACTCATTTGTCGTGGAATGTGGAGTCGTTCAGTACGCCCATAGAACTTGTGGGAGCTCCTCAGCCCAGGCTCCCTTTGCATCCTGTAATATCCGTTTTATCCCTGCTAGTATAACTTTGTTAGCAGCTTCGGCTTGCCCATTGGCTTGAGGGTGCTCAACAGAGGTGAATTGTTATTTTATATTCAGGTCAGCCGCTAGTTTTCTGAACCCTGCATCTGTGAACTGGGTACCATTGTCTGTAATGATGGAGTATGGAACTCCGAACCTTCTGGCGATGTTTCTATACAGGAATTTCTGACTTCTTTGAGCTGTGGAATTAGCTAGGGGTTCTGCCTCGATCCATTTTGTGAAGTAGTCTATTCCTACTATGAGGAATTTGACTTGTCCTGATCCTTGAGGAAAAGATCCGAGGAGATCAAGTCCCCATTTTGCGAATGACCAAAGTGAGGTTACACTGATGAGTTCCTCTGGCGGAGCGGTGTGGAAGTTGGCATGCTTTTGACATGGTGAACATGTCCTTACGAATTCTGTGGCTTCTTTTTGTAGGGTTGGCCAATAGAATCCTGCCCGTAGTACATTTTTGGCGAGTGCTTGCGCTCCGAGGTGATTGCCACAAATGCCACTGTGTACTTCTTCTAGGATATCCTTAGTGTTAGAAGTTGGCACGCATTTTAGCAATGGTGTTGAAATCCCTCTTTTGTATAAAGTATTATTTATGATGGTATAGTATTGTGCTTCCCGTTTTAACCTCTTTGCCTCTTTCTCATCTGTAGGGAGGGCCTCTGTTGTGAGGTAATTAATTATGGGAGTCATCCATCCCTGATCGCGACCTGTTATGGCTAGGACCTTTTCTTCTTCTGAGATTGATGGCTTCTGTAGAATTTCTTGGATAAGGCTTCTATTGTTGCCACCTGGTTTGGTACTGGCTAGTTTTGAGAGTGCATCGGCCCGGACATTCTGTTCTCGGGGTATGTGTCGAATCTCACACTCTCCGAGTTGTCCAAGCTATTCTCTGGTTTTGTCCAGGTACTTTTTCATAGTGGGATCTTTGGCTTGGTAGTTGCCTGTTATTTGTGAAGTGACTACCTGTGAGTCGCTGAAGATGATAAGTTTTTGAGCTCCAACCTCCTGAGCCAGCTTCAAACCAGCTAGTAGTGCCTCATATTCCGCTTGATTGGTTGAGGCAGGGAACCCAAATTTGAGGGAGAGTTCGATCTGGGTCCCCTGGTCGCTTTCAATTATTACGCCTGTGCCACTTCCCATTTTATTTGAGGAGCCGTCCACGTATAGATTCCATTCTGTGGGGATTTCCGGTGTGTCCGTAAATTTCGCAATGAAGTCGGCCAGATATTGAGATTTGATGGTCGTCCGAGCTTCGTATTGAAGGTCGAATTCAGACAACTCGACTGCCAATTACAAGATTCTGCCTGCCAAGTCTGTTTTCTGTAAGATTCCTTTTATGGGCTGGTTGGTCCGAATTTTATTGGTGTGAGACTGGAAATATGGGCGAAGTCGTCGAGATGTTATTGTGAGAGCATAAGCGAACTTTTCTATTTTCTGGTAGTTCTGCTCGGACCCTTGTAACGCTTTGCTGATAAAGTATATGGGTTGTTGCCCACTGTTGTCTTCTCAGACTAGTGCTGAGGCTATTCCCCGATTTCTCACTGCGAGGTACAAGATGAATAGTTCTCCTTCCCATGGCCGACTTAATATAGGTGGTTGTCCCAGAAATTTTTTGAAGTCTTGGAAGGCTTGCTCGCATTCAACTGTCCATTCAAACTCCTTTCCATTCTTTAGAGTGGCGTAGAAGGGGAGAGATCTTATTGCGGATCCCGCCAGGAATCTGGATAAGGCTGCCAACCGTCCGTTGAGTTGTTGTACCTCTTTGATACAAGTCGGGCTTTTCATGTCGAGTACGGCCCTACACTTGTCCGGGTTTGCCTCGATTCCTCTCTGTGTGATCATAAAACCCAAGAATTTACCAGCTTCTACTGCGAAGGTACATTTTGTGGGATTGAGTTGCATGCCGTGTCGTCTTATGGTGTTGAATACTTGTGTCAGGTCAGATAATAACATCTCTTCGTTTTGCGTCTTCACTAGCATGTCGTCTACGTAGACCTCCATGATCTTTCCGATGTGATCCGAAAAAACTTTGTTCATTAATCTTTGGTAAGTGGCTCCCACATTTTTGAGACCGAAGGGCATAACAATGTAGCGGTAATTTTCCTTTGGGGTTAAGAAAGAGGTTTTTTCTTGGTCGGGTGGGTACATTGGGATTTGGTTATATCCCGAGTATGCGTCCATAAAGGAGAGGTATTTGTATCCGGAGGAGGCATCTACTAGTGCGTCGATGTTTGGGAGCGGATAAGGATCTTTCGGGCAAGCTTTGTTGAGATCGGTATAGTCGGTGCACATTCTCCACTTCCCATTTGACTTTTTTACCAAAACGACATTAGCAAGCCATAGCGGGTATTTGATTTCTCTTATGAAGCCTGCCTTCAGTAGAGCTCGTACCTGTTCTTCCACTGCTTGAGAGCGTTCTGGTCCTAGCTTTCTGCGCCTTTATTGTACTGGCCGAGATCCTGGGTAGACTGCTAGCTTGTGGCACATTAGTTTGGGATCTATGCCTGCCATGTCTGCGGCCTTCCATGCAAAGAGGTCGGTGTTATTGCGTAGAAACTATATGAGTGATTCTTTTATGTCCCCTTTTAGGAGTGTGCCGATGTTGGTTGTTTGGTTCGGGGTGTTCCCGATCTGGATTTTCTCTATTTCTCCTTCAGGTTGTGGGCGGAGCTCCTCCCGCCTTCGAACTCCACCGAGCTCGATTGTGTGAAATTCTTCTCCTCTGCCTCTGAGGTTTAGACTTTCGTTGTAACAGCAGCGCGCCATCTTCTGATCTGCCTTTACTGTGGCTATTCCTTCTACGGTTGGGAACTTCATACATAGATGCGGAGTCGAGACTATTGCGCCGAGTTGATTTAACGTTGCCCGACCTATTAGGGCATTGTAGGCTGAGCTTACGTCAACGACGATATAATCTATTTTGAGTATTCTTGACTGACTTCCCTTTCCAAAAGTTGTGTGGAGCGGGATGTATCCCATTGGTTGAACCGGGGTATCTCCTAACCCGAACAGGCTGTCCGAATATGCTCTGAGTTCTTTTTCTTCCAAGCCGAGTTTGTCGAAGGCGGTTTTAAATAAGATATCGGCAGAGCTCCCCTGGTCTATCAATATGTGATGAAGATTTGCGTTTGCCAGTATAATAGTGATGACCATGGGATCGCCATACCCTGACGTGACGCCGGATGCGTCTTCCTTGGTAAAAGTGATCGCCAGGATATCAGGTGTTTCCTTCTTTTCTGCGATGTGGTATACGTCTTTGAGATGTCTTTTGCGGGATAATTTGGAGATTCCTCCCCCGGCGAATCCGCCGTGTATCATGTGGACATGTCTTTCTGGCGTCCGGGATGATGACGCGGTTGGTCTGACGTCTTCTGCTGTTCTTCTTTTCCTTTGTTCATCATCACGGGTGGCCAGGTACCGATCTAGCTTTCCTTCTCGTACAAGGTTTTCAATGACGTTTTTTAAGTCAAAACACTCATTGGTGGAGTGCCCGCGGATCCGATGGTATTCACAATATTCAGCCCGGTTTCCTCCTCCTTTTTTGCCTTTGAGTGGTAGAGCTGGTGGTATTTTTTTTGTGTTGCAAACCTCTCTGTAGACATCCACAAGAGACACCCGAAGAGGGGTGTAATTGTGGTATTTTTTTATTTTCTCTCCATGACGATCTTCTTTCTTTCTGGAATCTTTGTCTTTATCCCGAAAGGTGAACCCGACCTTTGAGGTCTCTCCTAATCGGGAGTTTTCTTCCATGTTGATGTACTTTTCCGTTCGTTCTTACACCTCGTTCAGAGACGCGGGGTACTTCTTTGATATAGATTGACTAAAAGGCCCTTCTCGCAGGCCATTAATGAGGCCCATGATAGCGGCTTCTATTGGCAGGTTTTGTATATCCAGGCATGTCTTGTTGAATCTCTCCATGTAGTTACGTAGGGTTTCCCTTTCTCCTTGTCTGATTCCAGTAAGCTCGGCGCATGTTTAGCTTTGTCCTTTTGGATGGAGAATCTGGCCAGGAACTTCTTGGCGATGTCGTCAAAACTCGAGATGGATCTTGGAGGGAGGTTGTCGAACCATCTAATTGCTGTTTTTGTTAAAGTAGTTCGAAAGGCTTTGCAACGAACTACATTTGAGGCGTCCGTGAGATACATTCTGCTCCTGAAGTTGCTGAGATGATGGCTAGGATCCGTAGTGCCATCGTACAAGGTCATGTCTGTGAGTTTAAAGTCTTTTGGGATTCTAGTCTTCATGATCTCCTTGGTGAATTGATCTTGCTCCTTGCGGGTGCTATCTTCAGGAGTGGATCAGCCAGCTTTAGTCTTGACATCGGCTTCAAGTTTTAGGAGTTTGTTCTCCAATTCTCGACGTCGCCTTATTTCTCTTTGCGGGTCCTTCTCAGCCTCTTGTTGGCGTAGAGCTTCTTCCTCAAGTTGTTTTAACCGATCTTGAAACGCATCCAGGGCTCCCTCGTTTGGGGAGTTCTTTTTGTTGATTTGGGGAGTATCTTTTGGTGTAGTGTTCGCGTTTTTGTGCGGCGTTCTATCCTCTAGATCCGAGTCTTGGTTGTTGTCATGGTCGTCCGCCATGGTGCTGGGATGACTTCCAGGTTCCCCAAGAACGGCGCCAATGTTCCGAGGGTTACCTGAAACTATAGGTCGATCTCGGATGAGATCTTCTGTGCTGGTCGGGGCTGTTGTGTCCGACTTGATGATGGTGCTGATCCTTCGTCCCCGAACGGTGGGGGGTACCTGTAAGGGACTCTGAAGCTTAAGTTAGCAAGGGTATTAAGCAGGTATTGAGTAGAATCAGAGTATGAGTTATACCTGGGTGCTCCAGTGTATTTATAATGGTGTAGAGTGACCTTTCTGAAGATAAGATAGTTATCTTATCTTATCTTATCTTTGAGCGAGGTCATCTTATCTTCAAGGGAACCGCCTTTATCTCTACGAGCTTTGGGCTGCCCTTGGATTCGGGACATGTTCCTCTATTTGGGCCCTTTATTGGGCTTTCCTGTGACTTGACCGAGCCCTTTGAGAAGTGGTCGAGTCATCCTGACTTGAAGAGGTCGGTCGCTTTGTTTATAGAACATCCCGGGTTGGACAGCTTTGACCCAGGGTATGAATAGGGACCAACAGAGTAATTAAAACCAATAATAGATAAATAGAGAATACAAAAAACTGAATAAAATAAAGAAAGCACACACATACAAAATGCACATTAGGAAAATATGCAACAAACAAGTATAATGCATGTCTGGTCCTAGTGCAAGTCATGATGTAATATGTCGGTTTCTACCCGCTCCCGACGTAACCCAACAATCGATCCGAACAAGGCTTTTCAAGAGCAGAATTGAATTAATCATGTTGGCAGTACCTCTGTAAGTAACTATTTTACAAGAACAAATCTCTAGCTGAATATGCATGTTATACCTCTGGAAATGCAACTCAATCCCACGAGCGTCCCCGTCCTTGTACTCAATTCGAAGGCCTAAACAACAATCACCAGTTTCTATAAGCAAACTCCGATTTATAGATTCCACATTCCTTAGCCTTTTAGGGTTTAATGATCAACTTTAAAACTCTTAATTCTCTTGTCTCTTGTGTTTATATTTTTTACTTAGTATTCATAGTCCTCCCTTAGCACTATAGTCAATTATAAACCTCCTCTCGAGCCTTATCCTAAGTGTTTTATGAAGAAATCCTTAGAGTTTAGGCTACTAAATTATCTTTTTTTTGTCTTTTACTATAATTACCGTTATATTCTTAAACGTTACGTTATTTACCTTAACCTTTACTTAATTTCCTTTTATATTTTTTAACATCTTAATATTACACCTACATATTATGATTATTCTCAAAATTTTAGTTTCTGATATTTTAATTCATAAGCATTGATTAATCATATTTTATCCTACCGACATTTTAGTTAATTAGCTTAGCTCCTTAATAGTTTAACTAGATTTTTACCTCTATAACTTTAATAAATTATATTTTTCCTATTATTATTGTTATTATTCTGATAATCTTGTTTCACTTTTTTATTATTCATAAAGTCTGGTGCTTAGCACCCACAACTGGCACCCAACGCCTTCATGAAAAGTTAATTACATGTCGCAAGCACCTAATGCCAACTTTTGGCATCCATCTCCTTCGGGGGTTTAATTAATGGGCGCTGAGCACCAAAATGCATGCATGGTTGGCATCCAACACTATAGTGAGGGCGCCCAGTGCCCAAAATCTCTAACCATGGGGCACTCAACGACCAAATTATTTTATGCTTCCAGGAAACACCAAAATATCACGTAAACATAATTTCAAATATCAAACATTTAATCATAAAAAATGCAAGTCATTCATGTTTAATTTACCAAACGTTACCTCTCGGTGTTAGCTCACAAAAATTGATTATCTCTCGATGATATCTAGCTCGCTTTCCTTCCTAATTTTAAATCAAAATAGCTTTCAAACATGTAACTCATGATGACGAGCCTTTGTCATAAATTTGAGAAGAGATTCCTCACCATAAAACTTGAGAAGCCCGTTACTGGAAATCTAGGTTGTTACATGTGCCAAGAACCTTTACCCTCTACCCAGTATTAATACTCTGGTAGACTCAACCTTGGGATACAAATAACTGTCCTTTATGGATGCGTACTTAGGATATAATCAAATTCCAATGTACAGGCCGAATTAGGAGAAAACATGTTTTATCACTCCTATGGCAAACTATTCTCTTTCTGGTGTATTTTGTTATTTTTCTAAGACCTCGCTTGATCGTAATCCAAGATATCCTCCAAACGTCTCATGACTACCATTCATGTTGTTCGTTCTTCTTTTGAGCTTAGTATCCTTTCAAAATCAACTCAAGCTTATTTTGGCATCGCGTGCAATTCCTAGATGTAACCCTCAAGACGTTGGCTCCTTAGAACACGACATGTGGACGCAAAAAATGAAACGTGTAAGTATAGAACATCAAGAGAACTTGTGCTGCTTTGATTCTTGCAGATTGCATTGCCTATAATTAAGTTGACTCATAAGGATGCACTGTTTATAAGGATGTCCTACTATGAGGAGAATGTTCAAACTCTGAAGGAGAGATTAACTAGAGAGACAGTACTCGTGTTGTCTGAAGCTATTAAACCATTCGAAGATTATTGCGATGCATTATTGAAGGGTTTAGGATGTATGCTGATGCAACACCAGAATGTTGTCACTTGTGCCTCGCAACAATTAATGCGCATGAAGTGAAATATTCAACTCGTGACTTGGAGACTTGCTGCGGTTGTGATTGCTTGATTATGCATTAGTGGAGATGGACGAAATTGTTAAAGGATTATGATTTTGAACTGAACTATCACCTAGGAAAAAATGAATGTGGTGGTAAATACCTTGAGCAGAAAGTCTTTGTGTGTGGCTTGGATGATACTCAAGAAAGAAGAGCTGTTAAGTAAGTTTGCGGGTCTTAAGTTGGGTGTTAAGGAAGAGGCTGGGCGTGTCAGACTGAACCAATTATGAATTATAAGTGACTTTAAGGCCGACATTAAGGGAAAGCTACAAGATGATAAGGAGCTGCAAATGTTTTTGAAGTCTATTGAATAAGGAAAGCAAAAAGAGATTAAGAGAGATATAAAGAAGGAATATCTAGAGTTATCCACAGGTAACTAAATTTTGAGAAAAAAAATTTCTAGTTAGATAGGAAGGATTTAAAAGTCGTTATAAGATAAATTAATAATTAGTTAATAAATTACATGTGAGTAATAAGGAATAAGAAATAAAAAATTTATAAATTTGAGACTTGCCTATGGGAATTTAAATTAGGAAATAAAATTTGAGTGCAAAACATAACTAATTGCGACAAAGCGCGCGTGATGATTAGATTTTTGATGGTATAGAATTTCACAAATGAATTCTCGTTGCAAGTATAGTTTCTAAACCAATTAATAATCCTTTCATACAAAAAGTTGTTTGTCACAAGTACAAACCCCTAAAATTTATAAACCGAAGTATTGAACCTCAGGTCATTCTCCCTAGGAATTACAATAAAGTGTCTTATTATTGGTTGAGTTATTTTTGGAGTTTTGACAAGAAACATGGAAGATAAATGGAAAAAAAGTAAACTAATGGCTAAAAAGATCTTGGCAAGGGTTGGTGGTCAAGGATCTCTATCCTAATCACTAACCACAATATGATAATTGGCAAGGATTAATCTCACTAAATCATCCTCTAACTAATAGTAAAGGAAAGTCAAATAAGCTATATCAATCCTAGTCCATAAGTCCTAACTCTCCACTAATTCAATTAGTGAGAACTAGAGTCAATGGATCCCAATCATCAAGTACTTGGACATTAGCAACTCAAGGAGTCCTAAGTTACCTTTCCAAGACAAGAGCATAAAATTCTACTCTAAAATTCAACCAAGCATTTTATCAAAGACTTGGAAGGCACAAAAGGAAAGCATAGTAAATCTACAACAAGAATGAAATCTAACAACAATTATTGCAATGAATTAACAACAACAATCAAAAGGAACACAATTATATGAATTACCTCTAATTGAATTAAAAGAGAATAGAAGGAACAAAAGTAGATCTACAACAAAATATAGAAGCAACATAAAAGAAATTACAACAAAAGAATAGAAGAATTGATGATTGCAACAACAAAGAATTGAGAGATAGAAGTAGAAGAAGATGAATTAAAATCTAGATCTAAGAACTAAACCTAATCATAATCCTAATCCTAGAGAGAAGTGAGAGCTTCTCTCTCTAGAACTAACTCTAAACTAATCCTAATGAGTGTGAATGATCGAATGTGAGTGAATCCCCCTTTGCTCTTCAATCCTTGGCTTTAAATAGCAGTTTGGGCGCCAAAGTTGGTTGGGATTGGGCCGCACAACTCCTCAGAATTCGTTGAGTGCGAATTCACTTAAAAATCATGTATCAGCATCGACGCGTACGCACACAGCACGCTGATGAGAGGATAATTTATACGCTTTTTGGCATTGTTTTTAGTTTATTTTTAGTATGTTTTAGTTAGTTTTTATTATATTTTTATTAGTTTTTATTTAAATTCACTTTTCTGGACTTTACTATGAGTTTGTGTGTTTTTCTGTGATTTCAGGTATTTTCTGGCTGAAATTGAGGGCCCTGAGCAAAAATCTGATTCAGAGGCTGAAAAGGGCTGCAGATGCTGTTGGATTCTGACCTCCCTGTACTCTAAGTAGATTTTCTGGAGCTATGGAAGCCCAATTGGCACATTCTTAATTGCGTTGGAAAGTAGACATCCAGGACTTTCCAGCAATATATAATAGTTCATACTTTTCCCGAGATTTGATGGCCCAAACCGGCGTTCCAAATCAGCTCGAGAATTCCCGGCGTTTAACGCCGGAACTGGCACAAAAGCTGGAGTTAAACGCCCAAACTGGCACAAAAGCTAGCGTTTAACTCCAAGAAAAGTATCTACACATAAAAGCTTCAATGCTCAGCCCAAGCACACATCAAGTGGGCCCGGAAGTGGATTTTTTTCGTCATTTACTCATTTTTGTTAACTCTAAGCTACTAGTTCTCTATAAATAGGACCTTTTGCTATTGTATTTTCATCTTTGGATCACTTTAGATCTTCGGATCATCTTTGAACATCTAGTTCTTAGATCATGGGAGTTGGCCTCTCGACCATGCCTAGACCTTGTTCTTATGTATTTTCAACGGTGGAGTTTCTACACACCATAGATTAAGGTGTGGAGCTCTGCTGTACCGCGAGTATCAATGGAATTACTACTATTTTTCATTCAATTCAGTTTATTCTTATTCTAAGATATTCATTCGCACCCAAGAACTTGATGAATGTGATGATTATGTGACACTCATCATCATTCTCACTTATGAACGCGTGCCTGACAACCACTTCCGTTCTACATGCAAACAAGGCTTGAGTGGATATCTCTTGGATTCCTTAATCAGAATCTTCGTGGTATAAGCTAGAATCCATTGGCGGTCATTCTTGAGAATCCGGAAGGTCTAAACTTTGTCTGTGGTATTCTGAGTAGGATTCAGGGATTGAATGACTGTGACGAGCTTCAAACTCGCGATTGTGGGGTGTTAGTGACAGATGCAAAAGAATCACTGGATTCTATTCCGACATGATCGAGAACCGACAGATGAATAGCCGTGCTGTGACAGAGCGCGTTGAACATTTTCACTGAGAGGATGGGACTGTAGCCATTGACAACGGTGATGCCCAACATACAGCTTGCCATGGAAAGGAGTAAGAAGGATTGGATGAAGACAGTAGGAAAGCAGAGAGACGGAAGGGACAAAGCATCTCCATACGCTTATCTGAAATTCTCACCAATGAATTACATAAGTATCTCTATCTTTATTTTATGTTTTATTTATCTTTTAATCATTAATCCTCCATAACCATTTGATTCCGTCTGACTGAGATTTACAAGATGACTATAGCTTGCTTCATACCAACAATCTCCGTGGGATCGACCCTTACTCGTGTAAGGTTTATTACTTGGACGACCCAGTGCACTTGCTGGTTAGTTGTGCGAAGTTGTGATAAAGAGTTGAGATTGCAATTGAGCGTACCATGTTGATGGCGCCATTGATGATCACAATTTCGTGCACCAAGTTTTTGGCGCCGTTGCCGGAGATTGTTCGAGTTTGGACAACTGACGGTTCATCTTGTTGCTTAGATTAGGTATTTTTCTTCAGAATTTTTAAGAATGAATTCTAGAGTTTCAAGGTGATGTTCTTATCATCACAAAAGCTGATTGATTCTCATCAATTTAGTTGTTGAATGTAATGTCCTGCGGAAGCTTGGCTAGCCATGTCTAATTTCTTTAGACTAAAGCTTTAGACTAACATTGCATGATTCCTGGAATTCTTATTAAAAATTTTGAATCTCTTTATTTTCTTTTCCATATAATTTTCGAAAAAAATCCAAAAAAATCATAAAATCTTAAAATCAAAAATATTTTTATGTTTCTTGTTTGAGTCTAGTGTCTAATTTTAAGTTCTGTGTCAATTGCATGTCTTTATTCCTCTAATTTTCGAAAATTACATGCATTGTGTTCTTCATTGATCTTCAAGTTGTTCTTGATGATTTCCTTGCTCTAATCTTTAAATTCTCTTGTTTTGTGTGTTTTGTTGTTTCTCATATGCATTCTCAATTTGTTAGTATCAATAGTATACAAACTTCTAAGTTTGGTGTCTTGCATGCATTGTTTATTTAATTTTAGTTGCATTTTGATTATTCCTCATCATTAAAAATTCAAAAAAAAATTTTATTTGTGTCTTTTCAAGTCAATAATACAAAGAATTGAAGATTCAGAACATGCAGCAGAGGAATTACACAAAAAAAGCTGGGCGTTCAAAATGCCCAGTGAGGAAGGAAAACTAGCGTTTAAACGCCAGCCAGGGTACCTGGCTGGGCGTTTAATGCCAAAAAGGGTAGCATTTTGGGCGTTAAACGCCAGAATGGATACCATTCTGGGTGTTTAACGCCAGGATGGCACAAGAGGGAAGATTTTGCTTTTAATTCAGATTTTTTTTCAAGTTTCCATAATTTTTCAAAATCAAATCTTTTTCGAATCATATCTTTTCAATCATATATTTTCAAAATCAATTTCTTTCCATTTTCAAAAATACTTGCTAACAATTAATGATTTGATTCAACATTTCAAGTATGTTGCCTTTTCTGTTGAGAAAGGGTTAATGTCTGAATCATATCTTTCAAATTTCTTGTTAGCCAAGTCATTAATTTTAAAAATCAAATCTTTTTAAATTGTTTTTCAATCATATCTTTTCAATCATATCTCTTTAAAACCATAACTTTTCAATCATATCTTTTTAATCACATCTTTTTCAAAATAGTCTTCAATCATATCCTTTTGATTTCTAATTTCAAAATCTTTTTCAAAATCACTTTATTTCTTTCCCAACTTTAATTTTCGAAAATCATCAATCAAATTTTCAAAATTTCTTTTAATTATTTTAAAATCTTTTACTTTAATTTCGAAAATTCTTCCCCTCTTCTCACATCCTTCTATTTATGGACTAACACTCCTCCTCAATGCACAATTCGAACTCTATCCCTCTTGATAAGTTTGAATTATTCTACTCCTCCTTCTTTTCTTCTTTTCCTTTGACACCTCAAGGAATCTCTATCCTGTGACATAGAGGATACCATACTTTCTTGTTCTCTTCTCTTTCATATGAGCAGGAGCAAGGACAAAAGCATTCTTGTTGGGGCTGATCCTGAACCTGAAAGGACCTTAAAGCGGAAGCTAAGAGAAGCTAAAGCACTACTATCTGGAGAGGACCTAACAGAAGTCTTCAAACAAGAAGAAGACATGGCAGCCAAAAACAACAACAATGCCAACAATGCAAGGAAGGTGCTGGGTGACTTTACTGCACCTACTCCCGACTTCTATGGGAGAAGCATCTCTATCCCTGCCATTGGAGCAAACAACTTTGAGCTTAAGCCTCAATTAGTTTCTCTAATGCGATAGAATTGCAAGTTCTATGGACTTCCATTGGAAGATCCTCATCAGTTTTTAGCTGAATTCTTGCAAATCTGTGACACTGTCAAGACCAATGGGGTTGACCCTGAGGTCTACAGACTTATGCTATTCCCTTTTGCTGTAAGAGACAAAGCTAGGATATGGTTGGACTCACAACCTAAAGAAAGCCTGAACTCTTGGGAAAAGCTAGTCAATGCCTTCTTGGCAAAGTTCTTTCCACCTCAAAAATTGAGTAAGCTTAGAGTGAAAGTCCAAACCTTCAGACAGAAGGAAGGTGAATCCCTCTATGAAGCTTGGGAAAGATACAAACAATTGATCAGAAAGTGTCCTTCTGACATGCTTTCTGAATGGAGCATCATAGGTATCTTCTATGATGGTCTGTCTGAACTGTCCAAGATGTCATTGGACAACTCTGCTGGAGGATTTCTTCATCTGAAGAAGACGCCTGCAGAAGCTCAAGAACTCATTGAAATGGTTGCAAATAACCAATTCATGTACACTTTTGAAAGGAATCCTGTGAACAATGGGACGAATCAGAAGAAAGGAGTTCTTGAGATTGATACTCTGAATGCCATATTGGCTCAGAACAAAATATTGACTCAGCAAGTCAATATGATTTCTCAAAATCTGTCTGGAATGCAAGCTGTACCAGGCAGTACTAAGGACGCTTCATCTAAAGAGGAAGCTTATGATCCTGAGGAAACACCTATAATCCTTCATGGAGAAATCATCCAAATCTCTCATGGAAGGATCAACAGAGACCTCAACAAGGTTTCAACAACAATAATGGTGGAAGAAACAGGTTTAGCAATGGCAAGCCTTTTCCATCATCTTCTCAGCAAGAGATAGAGAATTCTAAGCAGAGCCACTCTGACTTAGCAACCATGGTCTCTGATCTAATCAAAACCACTCAAAGTTTCATGACTGAAACAAGGTCCTCCATTAGAAACTTGGAGGCACAAGTGGGTCAGCTGAGTAAGAAAGTTACTGAACTCCCTCCTAGTGCTCTTCCAAGCAATACAGAAGAGAATCCAAAAGGAGAGTGTAAGGCCATCAACATGGCCGAATTTGGAGAAGAGGAAGAGGCAGTGATCGCCACTGAGGAAGACCCCAATGGACATCCACTGGCCTCCAATGAGTTCCCTAATTAGGAACCATGCAAATCTGAGGCTCACACTGAGACCATAGAGATTCCATTGGATTTACTTCTACCATTCATGAGCTCTGATGAGTATTCTTCCTCTGAAGAGGACGAAGATGTCACTGAAGAGCAAGTTGCTAAGTACCTTGGAGCAATCATGAAGCTAAATGACAAGTTATTTGGTAATGAGACTTGGAAGGATGAACCCCCTTTGCTCACCAAAGAACTGGATGACTTGACTAGGCAGAGATTACCTCAAAAGAGACAGGACCCTGGGAAGTTCTCAATACCTTGTACATTAGGCACCATGACCTTTGAGAAGGCTCTGTGTGACCTAGGGTCAAGCATAAATCTCATGCCTCTCTCTGTAATGGAGAAGCTAGGGATCCTTGAGGTACAAGCTGCAAGAATCTCACTGGAGATGGCAGACAATTCAAGGAAATAGGCTTATGGACTTGTAGAGGATGTCTTAGTAAAGGTTGAAGACCACTACATCCCTGCTGATTTCATTATCCTAGAGATTGGGAAGTGTTTGGATGAATCCATCATCCTTGGCAGACCCTTCCTAGCCACAGCAAAGGCTGTGATTGATGTTGACAGAGGAGAATTGATCATTCAAGTGAATGAGGACTCCCTTGTGCTTAAGGCTCAAGGATATCTCCCCGTAACCATGGAGAGAAAGCATGAAGAGCTTCTCTCAATACAGAGTCAAACAGAGCCCCCACAGTCAAACTCTAAGTTTAGTGTTGGGAGGCCACAACCAAACTTTAAGTCTAGTGTTGAACCCCCACATTCAAACTCTAAGTTTGGTGTTGGGAGGTTCCAACATTGCTCTGAGTATCTTTGAGGCTCCATGAGAGCCCACTGTCAAGCTACTGACATTAAAGAAGCGCTTGTTGGGAGGCAACCCAATGTTATATTTATCTATTTTCCATTGTTATTTTATGTTTTCTATAGGTTGATGATCATGTGAAGTCACAAAAATAATTGAAAAAGTAAAACAGAATAAAAAACAGAAAGAAAAATAGCACACCTTGGAGGAAAAGCTTGTTGGCGTTTAAACGCCAGTAAGGGCAGCAAATGGGCGTTTAACGCCCAGTCTGGCACCATTCTGGGCGTTTAACGCCAGAAAGGGGCACCAGACTGGTGTTTAACGCCAGAAATGGGAAGCAGCCCGGCGTTTAACGCTAGGATTGGCAGAAAGGGCATTTTACACGCCACTTGGTGCAGGGATGAGCTATCCTTGACACCTCAGGATCTGTGGACCCCCACAGGATCCCCACCTACCCCACCACTCTCTCTCTTCTTCACCTATTTGCCAATCACCTCAATACCTCTTCCCCAAAAACCCCTCACCTATCAAATCCCACCATTCTCTTCACCACTCACATCCATCCTTCATAAAACCCCACAAACCCCACCATCCAAATTCAAAACACTTTCCCTCCCAAACCCACCCTAGATGGCCGAAACATACCCCCCTCCACTCCTATATAAACCCATCTTCACTCCTTCATTTTCACACAACCTAAACACTACTTCTTCCCCTTGGCCGAAACACAAAGCCCCCCTCTATCTCCTATATTTCTTCTTCTTCTACTCTCTTCTTTCTTCTTTTGCTCGAGGACGAGCAAACCTTCTAAGTTTGGTGTGGTAAAAGCATTGCTTTTTATTTTTCCATAACCATTTATGGCACCTAAGGCCGGAGAAACCTCTAGAAAGAGAAAAGGGAAGGCAAAAGCTTCCACCTCCGAGTCATGGGAGATGGAGAGATTCATCTCAAGGGTGCATCAAGACCACTTCTATGAAGTTGTGGCCATGAAGAAGGTGATCCCCGAGGTCCCTTTCAAACTCAAAAAGAGTGAATATCTGGAGATTCGATATGAGATCCAAAGAAGAGGTTGGGAAGTTCTTACCAACCCCATTCAACAAGTCGGAATCTTAATGGTTCAAGAGTTCTATGCCAATGCATGGATCACCAAGAACCATGATCAAAGTGTGAACCCGGACCCAAAGAATTGGCTTACAATGGTTCGGGAGAAATGCTTAGATTTTAGTCCGAAAAATGTAAGGTTGGCATTCAACTTGCCCATGATGCAAGGAGATGAACACCCCTACACTAGAAGGGTCAACTTTGATCAAAGGTTAGACCAAGTCCTCATAGACATTTGTGAAGAGGGCGCTCAATGGAAGAGAGATTCAAGAGGGAAGTCCGTTCAACGAAGAAGGCATGACCTCAAGCCCGTGGCTTGGGGATGGTTGGAGTTTATCCAACGCTCAATCATTCCCACTAGCAACCGGTCCGAAGCTACTATAGACCGGGCTATCATGATTCATAGCATCATGATTGGAGAGGAAGTAGAAGTTCATGAGGTTATATCCCAAGAACTTTATAAGGTGGCAGACAAGTCCTCTACCTTGGCAAGGTTAGCCTTCCCTCATCTCATTTGTCACCTCTGTAATTCAGTTGGAATTAACATAGAGGGAGACATCCTCATTGATGAGGACAAGCCCATCACTAAGAAGAGGATGGAGCAAACAAGAGATCCCACTCATGGACATGAGGAAATTCCTCATCATGAAATCCCTGAGATGCCTCAAGGGATGCACTTTCCTCCACAAAACTATTGGGAGCAAATCAACATCTCCCTAGGAGAATTGAGTTCCAACATGGGACAACTAAGGGTGGAGCACCAAGAACATTCCATCCTCCTCCATGAAATTAGAGAAGATCAAAGAATCATGAGAGAGGAGCAAGAAAGGCAAGGAAGAGACATTGAGGAGCTCAAGCACTCCATAAGATCTTCAAGAGGAAGAACAAGTTGCCATCACTAAGGTGGACCCGTTCTTTAATCTCCTTGTTCTTTATTTTTCTGTTTTTTGAAAATTATGCTTTATGTTTTATTTATATTTGTGTCTTATGATCATTAGTGTCTTAGTGTCTATGCCTTAAAGTTATGAATGTCCTATGAATCCATCACCTTTCTTAAATGAAAAATGTTCTTAATTGAAAAAGATAAGAATTGCATGAATTTCGAATTTTATAACAGATTAATTATTTTGATATGGTGGCAATACTTTTGATTTCTGAATGTATGCTTGAACAGTGCATATGTCTTTTTGAATTTGTTGTTCATGAATGTTAAAATTGTTGGCTCTTGAAAGAATGATGAAAAAGGAGACATGTTACTGAGGATCTAAAAAATCATAAAAATGATTCTTGCAGCAAGAAAAAGCAGTGAATTCAAAAAAAAAAAGAGAGCAAGCAGAAAAAGCCAATAGCCCTTTAAAAGGCAAGGATAATAAAAAGGATCCAAGGCTTTGAGCATCAGTGGATAGGAGGGCCTACAGGAATAACATCCTGGCCTAAGCGGCTAAACCAAGCTGTCCCTAACCATGTGCTTGTGGCGTGAAGGTGTCAAGTGAAAACTTGAGACTGAGCGGTGATGAGCGGATAATTTATACGCTTTTTGGCATTGTTTTTAGGTAGTTTTTAGTAAGTTCAAGCTACTTTTAGGGATGTTTTCATTAGTTTTTATGTTAAATTTACATTTCTGGACTTTACTATGAGTTTGTGTGTTTTTCTGTGATTTCAGGTAATTTCTGGCTGAAATTGAGGGACTTGAGCAAAACTCTGAAAAAGGCTGACAAAAGGACTGCTAATGCTGTTGGAATCTGACCTCCCTGCACTCAAAATGGATTTTCTGGAGCTACAGAACTCCAATTGGCGTGCTCTCAACGGCGTTGGAAAGTAGACATCCAGGGCTTTCCAGAGAAATTTATATAATAGTCCATACTTTATTTGGAAATTGATGACGTAACTTGGCGTTGAACGCCAAGTACATGCTGCTGTCTGGAGTTAAACGCCAGAAAAACGTCATGATCCGGAGTTGAACGCCCAAAACACGTCATAACTTGGAGTTCACTCCAAGAGAAGCCTCTGCTCGTGGATTGATCAAGCTCAGCCCAAACATACACCAAGTGGGCCCCGAAAGTGGATTTATGCATCAATTACTTACTCATGTAAACCCTAGGAGCTAGTTTATTATAAATAGAACATTTAACTAATGTATTTGAGATCTCTAGACGCCTAGTCCTTAGACCATGGGGGCTGGCCATTCGGCCATGCCTGAACCTTTCACTTATGTATTTTCAACGGTGGAGTTTCTGCACACCATAGATTAAGGGTGTGGAGCTCTGCTGTACCTCAAGTTTCAATACAATTACTATTACTTTTTATTCAATTCTCTCTTATTCTTATTCCAAGATATACGTTGCACAACACTTTGATGAATGTGATGATCCGTGACACTCATCATCATTCTCACCTATGAACGCGCGTGATTGACAACCACTTCCGTTCTACCTTAGGCCGGGCGCATATCTCTTAGATTCCCCAACAGAATCTTCGTGGTAGAAGCTAGATGGATGGCGGCATTCATGGGGATCTGGAAAGTCTACCTTGTCTGTGGTATTCCGAGTAGGATTCCGGTATTGAATGACTGTGACGAGCTTCAAACTCCTGAAGGCTGGGCGTTAGTGACAGACGCAAAAGAATCAATGGATTCTATTCCAACCTGATTGAGAACCGACAGATGATTAGCCGTGCTGTGACAGAGCATTTGGAACGTTTTCACTGAGAGGATGGGATGTAGCTATCAACCAAGGGTGATGCCTCCAGACGATTAGCCGTGCAGTGACAGCGCATAGGACCATTTTCCCGAGAGGATTGAAAGTAGCCATTGATGATAGTGAACCCCTACATACAGCTTGCCATGGAAAGGAGTAAGAAGGATTGGAAGAGAGAGTAGTGAAGTAGAGTTTCAAGAGGAGCACAGCATCTCCATACGCTTGTCTGAAATTCCCACTCTTGATTTACATAAGTATTTCTATCCCTTTTATTTTCTTTTTATTATTGATTTTCGAAAACCATAAACCAATTTAATCTACCTAACTGAGATTTACAAGGTGACCATAGCTTGCTTCATACCAACAATCTCTGTGGGATCGACCCATAGTTTTGCTTTAATGCAACAAAACTGCAAGTTTTATGGACTTCCATCTGAAGATCCCTATCAGTTCTTAACTGAGTTCTTGCAGATCTGTGAGACTGTAAAGACGAATGGAGTTGATCCTGAAGTCTACAGACTCATGCTTTTCCCTTTTGCTGTAAGAGACAGAGCTAGAATATGGTTGGATTCACAACCCAAGGATAGCCTGGACTCCTGGGATAAGCTGGTCACTCCATCTGACATTTTTCAGATGGACCATATTAGATATATTCTCTATTGTCTATCTGAATTTCGAAAATGTCATTGGACCATTCTGCAGGTGGATCTATTCACCTGAAAAACACCTGAAGAGCTCAAGAACTCATTGACATGGTTGCAACAACCAATTCATGTACCTTCTGAGAATCCCGTGAATAATGATACCCTCAGAAGAAAGGTGTTCTTGAAATTGATGCTCTGAATGCCATATTGGCTCGAACAAAGTGTTGACTCAACAGGTCAACATGATCTCTCAAATCTGAATGGATGGCAACATGCATCCAACGTACTAGAGAGGCACTTCTGAAGAAGCTTATGATCCTGAGAACCCTGCCAGTGGCACATAGGTTAATTACATGGGTGAACCTTATGGAAACACCTATAACTCATCATGGAGAATCATCCAAATTTCTCATGGAAGGATCAACAAAACCTCAACAAGGTTTTAACAATGGTGACACTAGGCTGAGCAATAGCAAGCCATATTCATCATCTTCTCAGCAACAGACAGAGAATTCTGAACAAAACACTTCTAATTTAGCCAATATATCTCTGATCTGTCAAAGGCCACTTTCAGTTTCATGAGTGAACAAGATCCTCCATTAGAAATCTGGAGGCAAGTGGGCCAGCTGAGTAAGAAGTCATTGAAACTCCTCCCAGTATTCTCCCAAGCAATACAGAGACCCAAAAGGATGCAAGGCCATTGATATACTCAACATGGCCGAATGCACAAGGAGGAGGAGGACGAAAATCCTAGTGAGGAAGACCTCCTGGACGTCCCTCAAACAAGAAAGAGTTTCCTATTAAGGATCCAAGGAATCTGAGGCTCATATAAAGACCATAGAGATTCCACTAAATCTCCTTCTGCCATTCATGAGCTCGAAGACTATTCTTCCTCTAAAGAGGATGAAGATGTGACTGGAGAGCAAGTTGCTCAATACTTAGGAGCTATCATGAAGCTGAATGCCAAGTTTTTTGGTAATGAGACTTGGGAAAATAACCTCCCTTGCTCATTAGTGAACTGGATCCTTGGATTCAGAAACTCTACCTCAAAGAAACACAGATCCTGGCAAGTTCTTAATACCTTGTACCATAGGCACCATGACCTTTGCAAAAGCTCTGTGTGATCTAGGGTCAGGATAAATCTTATGCCACTCTCTGTAATGGAAAGCCGGGATCATTGAGGTACAACCTGCCTTGTTATCATGCAATTGGCAGGCAGCATTGAGACAAGCTTATGGAATAGTAGGACGTGCTAGTAAAGGTTGAAGGCCTTTACATCCCTGCTGATTTCATAATCTTAGACACTAGGAAGGAAGATGATGAATGCATCATCCTTGGAAGACCTTTTCTAGCCACAGTAGGAGCTGTGATAGATGTCAATAGAGGAGAATTAGTACTTCAATTGAATGGGGACTACCTTGTGTTTAAGGCACATGGCCATCCCTCTGTGACAAAAGAGAGTAAGCATGAAGAGCTTCTCTCAGTTCAGAGTCAAGAAGAGCCCCCACAGTCAAACTCTAAGTTTGGTGTTGGGAGGCCACAACCAAACTTTAAGTTTGGTGTTAAGATCCCATATCCAAACTCTAAGTTTGGTGTGGACAACTATACAACATTGACCTGATCACCTTGTGGCTCCATGAGAGCCACTGTCAAGCTATTGACATTAAAGAAGCGCTTGTTGGGAGCAACCCAATTTTATTTATCTAATTTTTATTTTATTGTTATTTTGTGTTTTATTAGGTACATGATCATGAGGAGTCACGAAAAAATCATAAAAATTAAAAACAGAATCAAAAACAGCAGAAGAAAAAATTCACACCCTGGAGGACGCACAGGCTGGCGTTCACGCCAGTAAGATGCATCTGGCCGTGTTCAACGCCAGAACAGAGCATTGGCGCTGAACGCCAGAAACAAGCAACATTCTGCGCTGAACGCTAGGAATGTGCCTGGAGAAGAAAAGTTGGCGCTGAACGCCAGTAACAAGCATGAAACTGGCGTTCAACGCCAGAAACATGCTTTACATGGGCGTTGAACGCCCAGAATGTGCACCATGGGCGTTTAAACGCCAGAATGGTGTGCAAAGGCATTTTACATGCCTATTTGGTGCAGGGATGGAATTCCTTGACACCTTAGGATCTGTGGACCTCACAGGATCCACCTACCTCGCCCTCTCTCTCTCCATTCATGGTCATCCCTTCTGTTTTTCATTCACCACTCACCTCTATCCACTCTTCCCCACAAACCCCACCCACCCATATAGCCGACTACACACATCCCTCCATCTCCTCCATATCTTCTTCTTATTCTTCATCTTTTCTTTCTTCTCTTGCTCGAGGGCGAGTAATTTTCTAAGTTTGGTGTGGTAAAAGCATAGCTTTTTACTTTTCCATAACCATTAATGGCACCTAAGGCCAGAGACATCCAAAAAAAAAAAGAGAAGAAGAAAAAAAAAGGGAAGACAAAAGCTTCCACCTCTGAGTCATGGGAGATGGAAAGACTCATGTAAAGGGTTTATAGCTCAGTGGTAGAACATGTGGCTGCAAATCAAGAGATCCCTGAGATACCTCAGGGGATAAATTGTCCTCCACACAAATATTGGAAGCAACTAAGGGTAGGAACACCAAAATTATTAGGAATCATTCAACAGAAGCAAGGAAGAGACATAGAGGAGCTCAAAGAGCACCATTGGACCTTCAAGAAGGCGCCACCCTCACCCAGGTGGATTCATTCCTTGTTCTTATTTCTTTCTGCTTTTCGGTTTTTAATGTTGTGTTTATCTATGTTTTGTGTCTTTACTTCATGATCATTAGTATGTAGTAACCATGTCTTAAAGCTATGAATAAATTCCATTAATCCTTCACCTCTCTTAAATGAAAAACGTTTTAATTCAAAAGAACAAGAAGTACATGAATTTCAAATTTATCCTTGATTTATTTAATTATATTGATGTGGTGACAATACTTTTTGTTTTCTGAATGAATGCTTGAACATGTATAATTTTGATCTTGTTGTTTATGAATGTTAAATTGTTAGCTCTTGAAAGAATGATGAACAAGAAATGTTATTGAGGATCTGAAAAATCATGAAATTGATTCTTGAAGCAAGAAAAAGCAGTGAAAAAGAAAGCTTTCAAAAAAAAAGAGAGAAGAGCAGTAGAAAAAGCCAATAGCCCTTAAAACCAAAAGGCAAGGGTAAAAGGATCCAAGGCTTTGAGCATCAATGGATAGGAGGGCCCAAGGAAATTAAATCCAGGCCTAAGCGGCTAAATCAAGCTGTCCCTAACCATGTGCTTGTGTCATGAAGGTCCAAGGAAAAGCTTGAGACTGATGGTTAAAGTCGTGATCCAAGCAAAAGAGTGTGCTTAAGAGCTCTGGACACCACTAACTGGGGACTCTAGCAAAGCTGAGTCACAATCTGAAAAGGTTCACCCAGTTATGTGTCTGTGGCATTTATGTATCCGGTGTAATACTGGAAAACAAAATGCTTAGGGCCACGGCCAAGACTCATAAGTAGCTGTGTTCAAGAATCAACATGCTTAACTAGGAGAATCAATAACACTATCCGAAATTCTAATTCCTAGAGAAGCCAATCATTCTAAACTTCAAAGGAAAAAGTGAGATGCCAAAACTGTTCAGAAGCAAAAAGCTACAAGTCCCGCTCATCTAATTATAATTAATATTCATTGATATTTGGAATTTATAGTATATTCTCTTCTTTATCCTACTTGATTTTCAGTTGCTTGGGGACAAGCAACAATTTAAGTTTGGTTGTGATGAGCGGATAATTTATACGCTTTTTGGCATTATTTTTAGGTAGTTTTAGTAAGTTCAAACTACTTTTAGGGATGTTTTCATTAGTTTTTATGTTAAATTTACATTTCTGGACTTTACTATGAGTTTGTGTGTTTTTCTGTGATTTCAGGTAATTTCTGGCTGAAATTGAGGGACTTGAGCAAAACTCTGAAAAAGGCTGACAAAAGGACTGCTAATGTTGTTGGAATCTGACCTCCCTGCACTCAAAATGGATTTTCTAGAGCTACAGAACTCCAATTGGCGTGCTCTCAACGGCGTTGGAAAGTAGACATCCAGGGCTTTCCAGAGAAATTTATATAATAGTCCATACTTTATTTGGAAATTGATGACGTAACTTGGCGTTGAACGCCAAGTACATGCTGTTGTCTGGAGTTAAACGCCAGAAAAACGTCATGATCTGGAGTTGAACGCCCAAAACACGTCATAACTTGGAGTTCACTCCAAGAGAAGCCTCAGCTCGTGGATTGATCAAGCTCAGCCCAAACATACACCAAGTGGGCCCCGGAAGTGGATTTATGCATCAATTACTTACTCATGTAAACCCTAGGAGCTAGTTTATTATAAATAGAACATTTAACTAATGTATTTGAGATCTCTGGATGCCTAGTCCTTAGACCATGGGGGCTGGCCATTCGGCCATGCCTGAACCTTTCACTTATGTATTTTCAACGGTGGAGTTTCTGCACACCATAGATTAAGGGTGTGGAGCTCTGCTGTACCTCAAGTTTCAATACAATTACTATTACTTTTTATTCAATTCTCTCTTATTCTTATTCCAAGATATACGTTGCACAACACTTTGATGAATGTGATGATCCGTGACACTCATCATCATTCTCACCTATGAACGCGCGTGATTGACAACCACTTCCGTTCTACCTTAGGCCGGGCGCATATCTCTTAGATTCCCCAACAGAATCTTCGTGGTAGAAGCTAGATGGATGGCGGCATTCATGAGGATCTGGAAAGTCTACCTTGTCTGTGGTATTCCGAGTAGGATTCCGGTATTGAATGACTGTGACGAGCTTCAAACTCCTGAAGGCTAGGCGTTAGTGACAGACGCAAAAGAATCAATGGATTCTATTCCAACCTGATTGAGAACCGACAGATGATTATCCGTGCTGTGACAGAGCATTTGGAACGTTTTCACTGAGAGGATGGGATGTAGCTATCAACCAAGGGTGATGCCTCCAGACGATTAGCCGTGCAGTGACAGCGCATAGGACCATTTTTCCGAGAGGATTGAAAGTAGCCATTGATGATAGTGAACCCCTACATACAGCTTGCCATGGAAAGGAGTAAGAAGGATTGGAAGAGAGAGTAGTGAAGTAGAGTTTCAAGAGGAGCACAGCATCTCCATACGCTTGTCTGAAATTCCCACTCTTGATTTACATAAGTATTTCTATCCCTTTTATTTTCTTTTTATTATTGATTTTCGAAAACCATAAACCAATTTAATCTACCTAAATGAGATTTACAAGGTGACCATAGCTTGCTTCATACCAACAATCTCTGTGGGATCGACCCTTACTCACGTAAGGTTTATTACTTGGACGACCCAGTACACTTGCTGGTTAGTTGAACGGAGTTGTGAATTCAACTGGTGCCATAATAATGATTTCATACAAATACAAAAGAATATGGATCACAATTTCGTCCACCAAGCGGTTAAAGTCGTGATCCAAAGCAAAAAAGAGTGTGCTTAAGAACCCTGGATACCTCTAATTGGGGACTCTAGCAAAGCTGAGTCACAATCTGAAAAGGTTCACCCAGTTATGTGTCTGTGGCATGGATGTATCCGGTAGTAATACTAGAAAACAGAGTGCTTTGGGCCATGGCCAAGACTCATAAAGTAGCTTTGTTCAAGAATTATCATACTTAACTAGGAGAATCAATAACACTATCCGGATTCTGTGTTCCTATAGAAGCCAATCATTCTAAACTTCAAAGGATAAAGTGAGATGCCAAAACTGTTCAGAGGAAAAAAGCTAAAAGCCCCGCTCATCTAATTAATACTGATCTTCATAGATGTTTTTGGAATTCATTGTATATTCTCTTCTTTTTATCCTATTTGATTTTCAGTTGCTTGGGGAAAAGCAACAATTTAAGTTTGGTGTTGTGATGAGCGGACAATTTATACGCTTTTTGGCATTGTTTTTAGTATGTTTTTAGTATATTTTAGTTAGTTTTTATTATATTTTTATTAGTTTTTATTTAAAATTCACTTTTCTGGACTTTACTATGAGTTTGTGTGTTTTTCTGTGATTTCAGGTATTTTCTGGCTGAAATTGAGGGACCTGAGCAAAAATCTGATTCAGAGGCTAAAAAGGGCTGCAGATGCTGTTGGATTCTGACCTCCCTGTACTCTAAGTAGATTTTCTGGAGCTACAGAAGCCTAATTGGCGCATTCTTAATTGCGTTAGAAAGTAGACATCCAGGGCTTTCCAGCAATATATAATAGTTCATACTTTTCCCGAGATTTGATGGCCCAAACCGGCGTTCCAAATCAGCTCGAGAATTCCCGGCGTTTAACATCGGAACTGGCACAAAAGCTGGAGTTAAACGCCCAAACTGGCACAAAAGCTAGCGTTTAACTCCAAGAAAAGTTTCTACACATAAAAGCTTCAATGCTCAGCCCAAGCACACACCAAGTGGGCCCGGAAGTGGATTTTTTTCGTCATTTACTCATTTTTGTTAACCCTAAGCTACTGGTTCTCTATAAATAGGACCTTTTGCTATTGTATTTTCATCTTTGGATCACTTTAGATCTTCGGATCATCTTTGAATGTCTAGTTCTTAGATCATGGGGGCTGGCCTCTCGGCCATGCCTAGACCTTGTTCTTATATATTTTCAACGGCGAAGTTTCTACACAACATAGATTAAGGTGTGGAGCTCTGCTGTACCTCGAGTATCAATGCAATTACTACTATTTTCCATTCAATTCAGCTTATTCTTGTTCTAAGATATTCATTCGCACCCAAGAACTTGATGAATGTGATGATTATGTAACGCTCATCGTCATTATGAACGCGTCCCTGACAACCACTTCCGTTCTACATGCAAACAAGGCTTGAGTGGATATCTCTTGGATTCCTTAATCAGAATCTTTGTGGTATAAGCTAGAATCCATTGGCGGCCATTCTTGAGAATCCGGAAGGTCTAAACCTTGTCTGTGGTATTCTGAGTAGGATTCAGGGATTGAATGACTATGATGAGCTTCAAACTCGCGATTGTGGGGCGTTAGTGACAGACGCAAAAGAATCACTGGATTCTATTCCGACATGATCGAGAACCGACAGATGAATAGCCGTGCTGTGACAGAGCGCGTTGAATATTTTCACTGAGAGGACAGGACTGTAGCCATTGACACCGGTGATGCCTAACATACAGCTTGCCATAGAAAGGAGTAAGAAGGATTGGATGAAGACAGTAGGAAAGCAGAGAGACGGAAGGGACAAAGCATCTCCATACGCTTATCTGAAATTCTCACCAATGAATTACATAAGTATCTCTATCTTTATTTTATGTTTTATTTATTTTTTAATTATTAATCCTCCATAACCATTTGAATCCGCCTGACTGAGATTTACAAGATGACCATAGCTTGCTTCATACCAACAATCTCCGTGGGATCGACCCTTACTCACGTAACGCTTATTACTCGGACGACCCAGTGCACTTGCTGGTTAGTTGTGCGAAGTTGTGATAAAGAGTTGAGATTGCAATTTGAGCGTACCATGTTGATGGTGGTGGTTCATCTTGGCAATAATATGGATGTTTGAATGGTGGTGGCTCTATGTGTGGTTCATAAGGCTCATATGATTATTGGTAGGATGGATATGGATTAGGGTCATATGAAGATGGTTGGTAAGAAGGGGCTTGTGAGTATGGTTGAGGGCTATGTTGAGGATACGGCTCATAGGCATACGGTGGTGGTTCTTGAAAGTCACAAGGGGATTCACCATAACCATTGAATTGGCATGCATCATAGAATGACTCTTCTTTATAGTGCATTGGTGGAGGTTGTTGCCATGAGGATTGATCATATGCATATGGCTCCTCCCACCTTTGGTTATCCCATCCTTGATGCACATCTTCATTGAAGTTCCCATTTCCTACAACATAGTTGTAATCACACTCATAGCTAAAATGAGAATTCATAGTGAAAGAGAAAATAAAAACAAAAGCTAACAAGAAATGAAGAAAACTAAATCCTACAACTAGCAAAAATAACAAACAAACCAAAAACAAAGCTATTCACAATATATACAATAACCAATAATATAACACCATTGCAACTCCCCGGCAACGGCGCCATTTTGATGATCGAACTCTTTTGGTTTAGAATTTTCCTCAAATGGATGAATTCTCGTTGCAAGTATAGTTTCCAAACCAACCAAGAATCCTTTCATACAAAAATATTGGTTGTCACATGTACAAACCCCAATAAAAATTAACCGAAGTATTTGGACTCCAGGTCATCTCACGAAGAGTTGCAATGAAGTGGTCAATTATTGGCTATGAAGTATGTAAGGGGGGTTTTTGATTTATATTGGCAAGAAAAGTAAATGACAAGAAAAGTAAATTGAGCAAGTAATTAAAGAAAGCAAGTAATAAAGAGAGACATTCATGGCAATGGATTGATATCATAGGCTTTCTATCCTAGTCATGCATGATTAATTCATCTTATTTAGTTAACTCACATCGGGAGATGTCAAACAAGACTAATTAATCATGTCACAAATATAAACAAGAATTTATCTCATTACGTCAACTCCAACAAATAGGGAGAAAGTCTAATGAGACTAGCTAATCTCAATCCAAAAGTCCTAATCAACTCACTAATTTAATTAGCAAAAGATTAGCGTCAATGGAAACAATATTCCAAAAATCCTAATCAACTCGCTAATTTAATTAGCAAAAGATTAGCGTCAATGGAAACAATATTAGCTAACAACTCTAGATCACCAACATAAGTTGGGTTTTCATGACTCAAGATTGCCCAATTACTCTTTCCAAGCCAAGAATGCTCAAAATCTACTCTAACATCCTTCCAAGCATTTTATCAAACACTTGGAAGTCATACAAGGAAATCATAGTAAAATTGCAAGGAATGTAAATCTACACTACTCAATTGCAATGAATTAAACAACAACAAATCCAAATCAACAATAAAGGAACATGAATCATAAATTGTATTGAATTGAAAATAGAAGAACAAAAATGCATCAACATAAAAGTAGAGAATTACATGAATGAGATACAAAATCAAAGAGAAAAATAGTAGAGGAACAAGGAATTATAAAAGAAAAGTAAATCAAAGCATGAATTAAACCTAGATCTAAGATGGAAATTAACCTAACCTAATTCTAGAGAGAAAAGGGAGCTTCTCTCTCTAGAAAACTAACTAAAGGCTTATGTTGGCTAAAACTAATTGCTCCCCCTTTGCTTGGTCTTCAATTCTGCATGAATACACTCAGAAACAAGTTGGAATTGGGTCTGGGCTGCCCAGAAATTGCCCCCAGTGTTTTGCCTTTAAGTGGGCCAAGTAAGAGTACTGGTGCGCGCGCGCCATGTGCGCGTGCGTGTCGATTGGCAAATCCTCATCCGCGCGGAAGCGGTATGTACGCGTGCGCGTCCTTGTGGAAAACCACTTTTGCGCGTGCGTACCTTGTATGCGTGCGCGTCCATTGGTGCATTCCAAATCTTTGTTTCTTCATGCATTCTCTTCTTAGCATGCTTTTCTCTTCATTTCTTCCATCCAATACTTTCCTTATGGACCTGAAATTACTTAACAAACATATCAAGGCATCAAATGGAATTAAAATGAATTAAAATTACCGATTTAAGGCCTAAAAAGCATGTTTTTACATTCAAGCACAATTCAAAGGAGAATTACAAAACCATGCTATTTCATTGAATAAATGTGGGAAAAGGTGAATAAATCCCTCAAAATAAGCACAAAATAAACCACGAAATCGGGGTTTATCAAATCTCCCCACACTTAAACTAAGCATGTCCTCATGCTAAAATCAAGAAAGAAGCAAAGGGTATCACATTTATTCAATGCCAACTACTAACTAAATGCAATCTATCTACATGAATGCAATGGCTTAGTCAAAATAAATCTATCTTCCAGGAATACACATGCAAGCACAAGTGCTAAGGCAATAGCAATCAGAGCAAACCACAATTGAATTGAGTTATTGAAAGATTTAACAAACTTGCAAAAAAAAAATGATCATGGGTGGAAATATGTAATTGAGCAATCGAACCCTCACCGGATGTGTATCCGCTCTAGTCACTCAAGTGTATGGGGTTGGTTCACTCAATTCTCCCCTAATCATGCTTTCCAAGATTTGTTTTTCATCTAACAATCAACAATTACTTTATGCATGCATACAAATATCATGAGGACTTTCCCATAGGTTGTAATGGGGTTAGGGTCAAGGTAGGGTGTATATGATCAAGTGAGCTTGAAATTTGAATCTTTGATTAACTTAAACTTCCCACCTAACCTATGACAACCTATACAATTCTAAACAAACCTAACTACCCATTCTTCACTTTTTTACACACTCATGAATTCTCTTTTTGATCACCACCCATATGCATTGATTATTATTGAACTTCACTTTGGGGCATTTTGTCCCCTTTTTATTGCAATTTTTTTTTTCATAAAGTATATATACAAGTACCAATTCATATGGTTTTACATTTGACTAATACATGAGTATGTACCCAATTCCCAAGATTTTTTAATAAAAACACAAACACACTTTTATCTCTACCCAATGTTTCCAACTCTCCCAAAATCAAATGATAAACACTCTCACTAGCCTAAGCTAATCAAAGATCCAAATAAGGGATATTTATTGTTTTTCACTTAAGTCTTGTAATGTGCTACGATTAAGAATAAGTGGGTTAAGCATAGGCTCAAAATTGGCTAACAATGGAAGATAAAAGGTAGGCTATTTGGGTAAGTGAGCTATTTGAAACAATGGCCTTAATCATATAAATGCATGTATACACAAAGTAATGGACATAAAGAATCAAACAAATCAAAGATTACAATCATAGGAAGAGAATAATACACATAAGAATGAAAATAAGTGGTTATATGATGTAACCACACAATTAAGGCTCAAGTCTCACATGCTTGTGTTCTTAGCTCAAAAACATGATCCACAAGGTATATACTTCAAGCAAGTTCTAAGAAATATTTTTTTTCTTTTTTTTTGAATCAATTTGGGTGCCCTATAGATAAAATCCTTGGAAAATATCATGATTTTGACTAAGCTCAATATATACATATGCAAATTAAGAAAATGCAACTAAAAATCCTAAAATAAAATGCAAAAGTGTTGGGATTAGAAACTTGTTACCCAAAAGACGCCGAGTGGTCGGACGACCTCCCCACACTTAAAAGTTTGCACCGTCCTCGGTGCATCCAAAGATGAGCAAGGGGGTACGGCGACTCTCCTAGTTGCTACCTTCAGCTGGTAGGTCAACCGGTTGCTGCGTGTACTTCTTTCCGCTTCCATTTTTGCTTATGGTGCATCAATCATGAAAAACAAAATAAACACCGTAAGATGAGAAAATACAAAAGCAAGGAAGCGTGAATTATTGGAATGAGGTAAATCACTAGAATTGAGTGAGTGATTTGGTGTGACATTGATGAAAATAGGTGTGTGGGTTCTAAAATTGCGCGCGGTTTAGAATACACACACACTGGTACAAAAAGTTATGTCACAATTACACAAAACAAAACATGCACTTCACTCATTCTAGTGTGCTTGAGATATTTTAAAAGACTTTTAGGCTGAAATAACTCAACAAGTAGTGGAGAGGCATGAAAGCATTCAAGCAATTAATCAAGCAATTGTGAAATTGGATAATGAATGGCCATTGATTGATGTGTAAGTAGACTTAGTGAACAAAATGGTATAAAGAGCTCACACATCAAACAGTGACACTTATTGAAATTGTTGCAACACCTAAGTGACATAGAGGTGAAACACATGGATGCTATGGAACTTAGGAGAAAGGACATAGAAGTAAAAATCAATCACATAGCAAGCATGGTCCACAAAACTTAGAAAGCTCAAAAATATGTCACTAGGTAAGCTTCTGATCCAATTTCATAATTCCAAAATCTCAATGCATGAAGTAGGTGATGCTCAATCAGAACATGCATCCTAAAAAAATGCATTGATAATGTACAATTGCCTAACAATAGATGATGAATGCATGGTGGCCAAAACATGTGATTCAAAAAAGTTAAGAAGCTTAAGGGCAATGTAACATGTACTTGGTATTCACAAATGTTCAACATGAAGATCCAAAACCAAGTAATAAATTGTAACCTCAACAAGGGAATCCAACAATGACAATTACCAACAATGATGTTAAACTAGCATCCTATCAGTAATAAGCAGCAGTAAATAGTAAACAAGATTAGTGATCTAACACTTATAATGGAAAACAAAATTAAACTAACTAACTAACTAAAAGAAATGGTGTTACATGATGTTTGGTAGTGTTGGATGATGTTTGAAGGGTGGAAAGAAAAGAAGGGAAGAGAGAAGAAGGAAAAAAATGGAAAGAGGAGAAGAAAAGAAGGTGGGTGAAACAGGGCAATCCACGCGTGCGCGTCATGTGCGCGTAAGCGTGGATGGATGAAATGGAAGCGGCGCGTACGCGTGCGGCACGCCTGCGCATCGGTGGGTTATTTCGAGAGTCTGCGCAAGGTACGCGTGCGCGTGCCTTTGGGCACAAAGTTGGCACACTCCAGGCACAACTCTCGGGAAAATGTATGGAGGGTGGAAAAATTCAATCCACGCGTACGCGTACATGGCGCGGGCGCGTGGATGGTCGAAATTGCTTGGGCACGCGTACGCGTGAAGTGCGCGTGCGCGTGGAGTGCGCGTGTGCGTGTATGGTGCTCTGTTTTTCAAAAGTTTTTCTATGTTTTTGCACCAATCCAAGAATTCTAAACCTCCAAACAGCTACCAAAACATCAATAAACCTTATTTAACCTACTCAACTCCAAATTAAACACAACTAAGCAATTCAAAACAAAGAATTAAACCTATTTTACCAATATTTACAAAGAGAAAAAGGGAGAGAGTTTACCATGGTGGGTTGTCTCCCACCTAGCACTTTTATTTATTGTCCTTAAGTTGGACTTATGGTGAGCTCCTATCAAGGTGGCTTGTGCTTGAAGCCATCTTGGAACATCCACCACTGCTTGGTTCTCCATTGTGCCTCAAGATTCTTTATCATTTGCACCAAGTGTTAATAGAGTTCTTCACAAACCGTAGGCTCCCAAAATTGATTTTCCTTGTGTGATCCGGGATCCCACACTTTATTTTCGCACCCGTCTTGAAGTTGACTCTCATTATTAGCCCATCCGGGTGGTGAGCAAGGTGAATTCTCTATAAAGTGACCAACAATCCTCCTAGACCCATCTAGGTGAGCACTACTCCAACCTTTATATCTCATGTTTGATGCATCAACCATAATGAGCCTTGATTTGCAACGCCAACCACGAAACATCTTTCTTTTACACTTCATCCCACAAAGCATCCTAAGTTGGCCATCCATCTCAAGCAAACCATATTCAAGTGGGATAATAAAGCTAATAGAAGTGAGTTTCACCCACTCAAATAAAGGTGTAGATGGCAACCTAGGCAAAGGTGATTCCAATGGTCTTAACAATGCGTATTCAATTCGCATCCTCCTTTTTCTAAGGACTTCCACCTCTCCACAAGATCTCTTAATTTCAATCATTTGTTCAACAATTTTATCCAAACCTTTTCCCTTACACAAATCATAAATGGGAGGATGAGAGAGATTTACCTCCACATTGCTATCAAATCCAATGAGAGAAGGTTCTTCATGTTCAAAGGATTCTTCACCACTAAGACTTGGTGCTTGATCTTCCTCACCAAGGGAACTCAATGCTTGCTCTATCCCATCCACGGCTTCATATGGAATATGCCTTGGAAGGTGTGCACTTCCCTTCCTAGCATCAATTTCAATCATCTTGGAGGGATTTTCTTCAACTCTATGTTCCCAAGGAGGTTCCGCATCTCCTAAGTCTTCAACCACTTCTTCCCCTTGTTCGATAATCCCTACCTCCTCCTCTTGTTGCATTTGTTTCTTTAACTCCTCTTCTTCTCCTTGGAGCTTTGAGTTCACTCCCTCGCTAAGCTTCTTGGTTGCTTCTCCACATTCCACAATGGAAGTGCCTTGATCGCATAGGCTTAGGCGGGATGAGACGATGTTGCTAATGGCTTCTACCATAATAGCCATTTTTGCTCTTAACTCCTCAAATCTCTTTTCATCCTCCTCGTGTTGCCTTAAGATATGAGTTTCAAGATCCCTTAATTCTAGCATAAAGGCTTCATCGGAAGGTGATGGTGGAAGAGAGGGTTCATCGTTTGAGGGAAGGGTATTGTAGTTGGAAGGTGGTTCTTCTTGGTAAGGTTGTGGTGGTTCAATATTTTCCATTCTTTCCATTTGTTGCACAAAACATTCTATGGTTGCTTGAAATTGATCCAATGTCTCCTTGAAACGATCCCTTGACTCTTGTTCTTCTTGGATATCATGGGTAGGATCATATGACTCTTGGATTGGAGGGCATGAATATTCTCCCATGGGAGGTTGTGGTGGAAAGTGGTATTCATCTTGTGGTTGGAATTTTTCACACATTGGAGGTGGTTCATCTTGGCAATAATATGGATGTTTGAATGGTGGTGGCTCTATGTGTGGTTCATATGGCTCATATGATTGTTGGTAGGATGTATATGGATTAGGGTCATATGAAGATGGTTGGTAAGAAGGGGCTTGTGAGTATGGTTGAGGGCTATGTTGAGGATACTGCCCATAGGCATACGGTGGTGGTTCTTGAAAGTCACAAGGGGATTCACCATAACCATTGAATTGGCATGCATCATAGAATGGCTCTTCTTTATAGTGCATTGGTGGAGGTTGTTGCCATGAGGATTGATCATATGCATATGGCTCCTCCCACCTTTGGTTATCCCATCCTTGATGCACATCTTCATTGAAGTTCCCATTTCCTACAACATAGTTGTAATCACACTCATAGCTAAAATGAGAATTCATAGTGAAAGAGAAAATAAAAACAAAAGCTAACAAGAAATGAAGAAAACTAAATCCTACAACTAGCAAAAATAACAAACAAACCAAAAACAAAGCTATTCACAATATATACAATAACCAATAATATAACACCATCGCAACTCCCCGGCAACGGCGCCATTTTGATGATCGGACTCTTTTGTGGTTTAGAATTTTCCTCAAATGGATGAATTCTTGTTGCAAGTATAGTTTCCAAACCAACCAAGAATCCTTTCATACAAAAATATTGGTTGTCACATGTACAAACCCCAATAAAATTAACCGAAGTATTTGGACTCCAGGTCATCTCACGAAGAGTTGCAATGAAGTGGTCAATTATTGGCTATGAAGTATGTAAGGGGGGTTTTTGATTTATATTGGCAAGAAAAGTAAATAACAAGAAAAGTAAATTGAGCAAGTAATTAAAGAAAGCAAGTAATAAAGAGAGACATTCATGGCAATGGATTGATATCATAGGCTTTCTATCCTAGTCATGCATGATTAATTCATCTTATTTAGTTAACTCACACATCGGGAGAATGTCAAACAAGACTAATTAATCATGTCACAAATATAAACAAGAATTTATCTCATTACGTCAACTCCAACAAATAGGGAGAAAGTCTAATGAGACTAGCTAATCTCAATCCAAAAGTCCTAATCAACTCACTAATTTAATTAGCAAAAGATTAGCGTCAATGGAAACAATATTCCAAAAATCCTAATCAACTCGCTAATTTAATTAGCAAAAGATTAGCGTCAATGGAAACAATATTAGCTAACAACTCTAGATCACCAACATAAGTTGGGTTTTCATGACTCAAGATTGCCCAATTACTCTTTCCAAGCCAAGAATACTCAAAATCTACTCTAACATCCTTCCAAGCATTTTATCAAACACTTGGAAGTCTTACAAGGAAATCATAGTAAAATTGCAAGGAATGTAAATCTACACTACTCAATTGCAATGAATTAAACAACAACAAATCCAAATCAACAATAAAGGAACATGAATCATAAATTACATTGAATTGAAAATAGAAGAACAAAAATGCATCAACATAAAAGTAGAAAATTACATGAATGAGATACAAAATTAAAGAGAGAAATAGTAGAGGAACAAGGAATTATAAAAGAAAAGTAAATCAAAGCATGAATTAAACCTAGATCTAAGATGGAAATTAACCTAACCTAATTCTAGAGAGAAGAGGGAGCTTCTCTCTCTAGAAAACTAACTAAAGGCTCATGTTGGCTAAAATTAATTGCTCCCCCTTTGCTTGGTCTTCAATTCTGCATGAATACACTCAGAAACAAGTTGGAATTGGGTCTGGGCTGCCCAGAAATTGCCCCCAGTGTTTTGCCTTTAAGTGGGCCAAGTAAAAGTACTGGTGCGCGCGCGCCATGTGCGTGTGCGCGTCGATTGGAAAATCCTCATCCGCACGGAAGCGGTATGTACGCGTGCGCGTCCTTGTGGAAAACCACTTTTGCGCGTGCGCGCCTTGTACGCGTGCGCGTCCATTGGTGCATTCCAAATCTTTGTCTCTTCATGCATTCTCCTCTTAGCATGCTTTTCTCTTCATTTCTTCCATCCAATACTTGCCTTATGGACCTGAAATTACTTAACAAGCACATCAAGGCATCGAATGGAATTAAAATGAATTAAAATTACCGATTTAAGGCCTAAAAAGCATGTTTTTACATTCAAGCACAATTCAAAGGAGAATTACGAAACCATGCTATTTCATTGAATAAATGTGGGAAAAAGTGAATAAATCCCTCAAAATAAGCACAAAATAAACCACGAAATTGGGGTTTATCAGTTAATCAAGAGATAGATTCAATCGTGGAGAAATTTCTATCTACAATTGAATCTCTCCCTAGTGGACATGGAGTTAGAATAATAGAAGAGTGTGCACAACCTCCCATACCTTTGGTAAGCAATGAAGAAGAGAATGAATCAAAAGAGAGCTACCAAGGAGAAAAAGTTAGTATGGTGTATATTGAAATTGAAGAATATGAAGAGGTTGATCAAGAGCTGGATGTATTCATCAATGAATTCCTATCCAAAATTGAATCATCTCCCATTGGGCAAGAAATTGAAATTCTTGAAAACAATACCAAGCTAAATGACAAAGGAAAAAAGGTTGAAAGTGAAGAAACTTGTCAAGAGGTGGAAATACCCAAAGAAGAGCGTGAGGAAGTCAACCTTACATTGTCTAAGTGTGGGGAAGCTCTCCTTCCCAAATCACCATCCAACATAACATTCAAGTGGATAAAATTCTTATCTTCAAGCTCTACTTTCTCACTTGAATATGGTTTGATTGAAACGGATGGACAACTTAGAGCCCTTTGTGGAATTAAAAGCAAGAACGAGTTGTGTAGTGGTTGCAAGTTAGGAATTAGGCTCATTAAGGTCAAGCTCCCAAGGTATAGGAACCATGATTGGAAGAATGCCACTTTGCATGGGTCTTGATGGAAAGCTTGGTGTGCTAAAGAGAATTCTATGTGTCAACCACCCGGAAAGAAAAAGTATGAAGATCAAATTGAAGACGGGTGCAAAAATAAGATATGGGATCCCGGATCGAAGAATGAAGAGCAATTAGGGGAATTCATATCTTGGGTGGATCTCCACCCAAGCTTGGTGAAGATGGTTGGAAATTCTATCAACCAATTGAGAAGTAAAGATCCTTGGAGATTCAAGGATGAGTACAAGCATAAGCCGCCATGACAATGAGCTTCCCAAATGTCCAACTTAAGGACTTAAACTAAAAGTGCTAGGTGGGAGACACCCCACCATGGATGTCAGACAAAGGAAAGAGGAAAGCACCATCTTCCAAAAAGAGGAAGAGAACACCAGACCCCACTCTCTCCTCACTTCAAGCTTATGCTCAAAACTCTCTAAATGACATGGAAAAGGCAAACCAATTACTACCGGCTCAGGATATAGTTAAGTTCGCAAATCTTTACTGTGAACTCAGATTCCCAACCTACAATTCAAAGAATCTGAACATTGAGAAGAAGCTAGTTATCCCATCGGATTTGACCGACATCATCCACCAACGTATTGACCAGATGGGTTTAGCTTTTGTGGATAAAGAGTTGAGCCGGGTGAATCGGTCTTGGGTGCAAGAATTTTACTGTAACTTTTTCCGCCACACCCTTGACTCGGTATTGGTTAGAGGAGCTGAGATACTAATCACCGAGGAGGCCATTGAGGATGCCCTTACCTGCCGGCCTAAGACCGGTGACACTGATGCCTTCTTACAGGCTGAGATAGAGCTTCACTGCATGACCTTCGATTTTGATGCACTAAGAGCAGTGGTAGCTACTCCAGAGGCCCCTTGGGTTATGGATGCTGAGAACAAAGCACCCAAGGGGATGCATTTCAGTTATCTGAGCTGAGAGGCCAAGACTTGGCAGCAGATTTTCGCCCACTACCTCATGCCGACTACCCACTTTTCGGAGATCCCCGTTGCTATGTTGATCCTGATCAGCTGTGTGCTAGAGGGGAAGGAGGTTTATTACCCCCGATTGATCAGGCGATTTATGTGGAGAGCCCATATCAGAGGCACCTTCCCTTTCCCGGTTATGATCACTCAAATGATTCAGAGGGCCGGATTTCCGTGGCACCAGGATGATGTATCACCACCCCCACCGCTCCCTGCGAAGGAGCCAGTTACTATTCCATGGGGATCCTGGGTGCATGAGAAGCCTGTCTCCCGACGTCGATCTCGGGCTAGAGTAGTAGTTGAGGAAGCTGGACCCTCTTCATCATCAGCCCCAGCAGGAGCATCTACATCAGCAGCTGCAGCAGCACTTCCTTTACCACCACCACCAGCACCTCAGCCGACTTACTTACTGGTTCAGCATCTTTTCCGGTTCATGGAGCGCAGCAAGCGCCAGCTCATGCGTTGCCTGGATCGGATTGACCAGATGTTTGTGGCCCAAGGCCTTGAGCTGCCCCCTCTTCCAGAGTCTTCCGGATCAGATGAGGAGACCCACGAAGAGGAGCATGCCAATTTACATGATGAGGGTACTCATGAGGAGGAGCCGGTCCACATAGAAGCACCGCCTCAGACTTAGGAGACTCAGCCTCATCCAGTACCACAGCCCCAGCCAGAGCCAGAGCTGACCGATGTGCCTCTCCCTGATCCTCAGGATTAGCATTGGGGACGATGCTTGATCTTAAGTGTGGGGAGGTTGCCGTTGGCACCTTCAGTAGATTGGTGAACATTTTGGCATATTTCCTAGTTATGCTACCTTATTTTATTTTATTTTGCACACTATTGTACATAGTTGTCATTTTGGATATTTTGGATACTTTTGCCTTAGTTGTTGCATACCTTGTCATTTTGGATGTTAGATATTTTGGATGCTAGATTTCATACTTTTAGTTGGATTTTTCTTTATATAGTTATCTTTTTAGCTTGTGGTTGTGATTAGAAATTGTTTTGGAATTGGCAAAACCTAGTTAACCCTTTTTACATAAGAAAATTGTTTTAGATTGAAAAAGAAAAGGGTAAACTAAGAAATTTTTAGAATTTCTCAATCACAACAATGCTTAGTCAAATATTGAGATTTTCCAAGGAATTTAACTATAGGGCACCACCCTAATTGATTGGAAAAATTTTGTGGAACTTGCTTGATTTCATACTTTGTGAAGCATGTATTGAGCTAAGAACACAAGCAAGTGAGTTTTGAGCCTATTGATGAGGTTATATTTTATAACCACCTATTTTCCCTTCTTGTGTGCAATTGTTCTCTTTCTATGATTGTGATTCTTGATTTTCCCAATTCTATATGTCCAATTATTCCTTGTATTCATGCATTTATATGATTGAGGCCATTATTTTATTAGCTCACTTAACCAAATAGCCTACCTTTTACCATCCATTGCAACCAAGTTTGAGCCTATGCTTAACCCAATTATTCTTCATTTTAGCACATTACAAGCCCTAAAGCAGAAAACAATAAAAGTCTCTTGTTTGGATCTTTGATTGGATTAGGCTAGTGAGAGTGTCTATTAATCAAATTTGGGGAGATTTGGGAATATTGGTTGGGATAAAAGGGATGTTTTGTATTTTTATATTTGGGAATTGGGTGTATGCTCATGTATTGATTAAGTGTAAGACCTTATGCATTGATATTCTTGAAAGAAGAAAAAAAATGACGAGAAAAACAAAAGAAAAAGAAAAAAATTTATTATATGGAAAAGAAAAGAAAAGCAAAATATAGAAAAAAAAGTATATATAGAAAAAGAAAGAAAAGGAGGAAAATAATAAAAAGGGGACAAATTGCCCCCAAAGTGAAGCTTAATAAAAGATCAATGCATAAGTGTTGTGAAATGAAAAAAAAATACATAAGTATGTGGAAAAGTGAAAGATGGGTAGTTAGATTAGAACTCAATTATATAGGTCATTATATAGGTTAGGTGGGAAGTTTAAGCTCCTCAAAGATCCAAATTCTAGGCCACTTATCCATATATGATCTTACCTTGATCCTAGTCCCATTACAACCAATGAAAAGACCTCATGATAGTTGTACGCATGCATTGAATGGTTGTTGATTGTTAGAGGAGGAACGGTGCACGAAATTGCAATCACACTTTTGCAATCCGCACAACTAACCAGCAAGTGCACTGGGTCGTCCAAGTAATACCTTACGTGAGTAAGGGTTGATCCTACGGAGATTGTTGGTATGAAGTAAGCTATGGTTATCTTATTAATCTTAGTCAGGATGCCAATAAGGTTCTTTGAATTTAATTGTAAAAGGTGAAAGTGTTTGGAATAAGTAATTGTTACTCAATAATGGAGAATATGTTGGAGTTTTGGAGATGCTTTGTCTTCTGAATTCCTGTAACATAATGCTTTCTCACTTTCATAAATGCAAGGCTCCTTCCATGGCAAGCTGTATGTAGGGTGTCACCGTTGTCAATGGCTAGCTTCCATCCTCTCAGTGAAAATGGTCCAAATGCTCTATCACAGCACGGCTAATCATCTGTTGGTTCTCGATCATGTCGGAATAGGATCCATTGATCCTTTTGCGTCTGTCACTACGCCCAACACTCGCGAGTTTGAAGCTCTTCAGTGTCATCCAATCTCAGAATCCTACTCGGAATACCACAGACAAGGTTTAGACTTTCCGGATCCTCATGAATGCCGCCAACAATTCTAGCTTATACCACGAAGATTCTGATTAAGGAATCTAAGAGATACTCATTCAATCTAATGTAGAATGGAGGTGGTTGTCAGGCACACGTTCATTGATTGAGGAAGGTGATGAGTGTCACCGATCATCACCTTCTTCATAGTGAAGTGCGAATGAACATCTTAGATAGGAACAAGCATGTTTGAATGGAAAACAGAAATAATTGCATTAATTCATCGAGACACTGCAGAGCTCCTCACCCCCAACAATGGAGTTTAGAGACCCATGCCATCAAAGAGTATAAAATTCAGATTTAAAAATATCATGAGATACAAAATAAATCTCTAAAAGTTGTTTAAATACTAAGCTAGTAACCTAGGTTTATAGAAAATGAGTAAACTAGGATGGATAGTGCAGAAATCCACTTCTGGGGCCCACTTGGTGTGTGCTGGGGCTGAGACTTAAGATTCTCACATGCCTGGGCTGTTTCTGGAGTTGAACGCTAGGTTGTAACCTGTTTTTTGGCGTTGAACTCAAACTTGCAACCTGTTTCTGGCGCTGAACGCCAAACTGCAACATGGAACTGGCGTTGAACGCCATTTTACATCATCTATCTTCGCGCAAAATATGGACTATTATATATTGATGGAAAGCCCTGGATGTCTACTTTCCAACCCAATTAAGAGCGCGCGAATTTGACTCCTATAGCTCCAAAAAATCCATTCCGAGTGTAGGGAGGTCAGAATGCAACAGCATTCGCAATCCTTTTTCAGCCTGAATCAGATTTTTGCTCAGCTCCCTCAATTTCAGCCAGAAAATACCTGAAATCACAGAAAAATATACAAACTCATAGTAAAGTCCAGAAATATGAATTTTGCCTAAAAACTAATAAAATTATACTAAAAACTAACTAAAACATACTAAATTCTACATGAAATTACCCCCAAAAAGTGTATAAAATATCCGCTCATCACAACACTAAACTTAAACTGTTGCTTGTCCTCAAGCAACTAGATAAATAAAATAGGATGAAAAGAAATCAAGAAGCAATAATATCTCAAAGTTTTAAGTGAAGCTTAGATTCTAATTAGATGAGTGATGAGCGGATATTTTATACGCTTTTTGGGGGTAATTTCATGTAGATTTTAGTATGTTTTAATTAGTTTTTAATAGAATTTTATTAGTTTTTAAGCAAAAAATTATATTTCTGGACTTTACTATGAGTGTGTGTATTTTTCTGTGATTTCAGGTATTTTCTGGCTGAAATTGAGGAAGCTGAGCAAAAATCTGACTTAGGCTGAAAAAGGACTGCTGATGCTGTTGGATCCTGACCTCCCTGCACTTGAAATGGATTTTCTGGAGCTACAGGAGTCCAATTGGCGCGCTCTCAACGGCGTTAGAAAGTAGACATCCAGGGCTTTCCAGCAATATATAATAGTCCATACTTTGCGCGAAGATAGAGGACGTAACTTGGCGTTGAACGCCAAGTACATGCTACTGTCTGGAGTTAAACGCCAGAAAAACGTCATGATCCGGAGTTGAACGCCCAAAACACGTCATAACATGGAGTTTAACTCCAAGAAAAGCCTCTACTCGTGGATAGCTTTAGTCTCAGCCCCAGCACACACCAAGTGGGCCCCAGAAGTGGATTTCTGCACCAATTATCTTAGTTTATTCATGACATTTTCAGATCTGAATTACATACTTTTTGACGGCATGAGTCTCTAAACTCCATTGTTGGGGGTGAGGAGCTCTGCAGCGTCTCGATGAATTAATACAATTTCTTTGTTTTCCATTCAAACACGCTTGTTCTTATCTAAGATGTTCATTCGCGCTTAATTATGGAGAAGGTGATGATCCGTGACACTCATCTCCTTCCTCAATCCATGAATGTGTGCCTGACAACCACCTCCGTTCTACATCAGATTGAATGAGTATCTCTTAGATTCCTTAATCAGAATCTTCGTGGTATAAGCCGGATTGATGGCGGCATTCATGAGAATCCGGAAAGTCTAAACCTTGTCCGTGGTATTCCGAGTAGGATTCTGGGATTGAATGACTGTGACGAGCTTCAAACTCCTGAAGGCTGGGCGTTAGTGACAGACGCAAAAGAATCAATGGATTCTACTCCAACCTGATTGAGAACCGACAGATGATTAGCCGTGCTGTGACAGAGCATATGAACGTTTTCACTGAGAGGATGGGAAGTAGCCATTGACAACGGTGACACCCTACATAGAGCTTGCCATGGAAGGAGCCTTGCGTGTGTTGAAGGATTTCAAGGAAGAGTTGAAGTTCAAAGGACAAAAGCATCTCCAAAACTCCAACATATTCCCCATTACTGCACAACAAGTAACAACTATTTATTTTATGCCCTTTTTACTTTATACGAGGCTAAAGAACTCTATTGGTATCCTGATTAAGATTAATAAAATAAACATAGCTTGCTTCAAACCAATAATCTCCGTGGGATCGACCCTTACTCACGTAAGGTATTACTTGGAAGACCCAGTGCACTTGCTGGTTAGTTGTATGATTGCAAATTCGTGCACCAAGTTTTTGGCGCCGTTGCCGGGGATTATTCGAGTTTGAACAACTAAAGATTTATTTTATTTCTTAGATTAGGAATAATTTATTTTTATTTTTATTGTTATAGAGTCATTAAATCTTGATAGGATAGTTTCTTTTCAAAAATTTCTTTTCAAAATTTATTATTTTTCTTAATTAATTGCTAATTTTCGTGAGTCTAGTGTTTTGTTCTAAGTTTGGTGTCAATTACATATCTTATATTTTTGTTTAAAATTTTCGACTTGTGTTCTTTGTTCTTCATTGATCTTCAAGTTGTTCTTGTTTATCTTTCTTGTTGATCTTGAGTTTTTCTTGCTTTGTGTCTTTTCTTGTTTCACTTGTGTTCTTTTTAAAAGCATTAATTGGAATATTCAGAACAAGTGTTACATTTACTCCCAATTGGCTAGAGTATTGGCTTATATTCTTGATAATTGGGTATACGCTTTGGAACCTTTTTCAAAAATAATTTTTCTTTGATTGAATCTTGCGCCAAACTTTAAGTTTGGTGTTTTCTTGTTAATCTTTTTATAATTTTCGAAAATTTTATTAAAGTTTTCTAAAAATCTTAAGTTTGGTGTTCTTCCTTTTGTTCTTGGTGTTCTTGTGAATCTTCAAGGTGTTCTTGAGTTTTTCTTGTGTCTTGATTTTAAAATTTTTAAGTTTGGTGTTCCTTGGTGTTTTCCCTCCAAAAATTTTCGAAAATAAGGAGCATTAGATCTAAAAATTCAAATTTCAATTTCAAAATATTTCTAATTTCTTTTATTTATTTCGTCTTTTATTTTATTTTATAAAAATTAATTCAAAAAAAAAATCAACATATAAATTATCCCTTGTATTCCATCATGGAAGCAAGTAGGAATGAACAGTCCAAGAGGACTCTGGGGTCATATGCTAACCCCACTACTGCTTCATATGGGAGTAGTATCTGTATACCCTCCATTGGAGTTAGTAGCTTTGAGTTGAATCCTCAGCTCATTATCATGGTGCAGCAAAACTGTCAGTATTCTGGTCTTCCACATGAAGAACCTACAGAGTTTCTGGCACAATTTTTGCAAATTGCTGACATAGTACATGATAAGGAAGTGGATCAGGATGTCTACAGATTATTACTGTTTCCATTTACTGTAAAAGATCAGGCTAAGAGGTGGTTAAATAACCAGCCTAAGAACAGCATAAAAACATGGAAGCAGCTGTCAGAAAAATTCCTGAATCACTATTTCCCTCCAAAACGGATGACACAGCTAAGGCTAAGCATCCAAGGCTTCAAACAAGGAGATAATGAATCTCTTTATGATGCCTGGGAGAGATACAGAGAGATGCTAAGAAAATGCCCCTCTGAAATGTTTTCAGAATGGGTGCAATTAGACATCTTCTACTATGGGCTTACAGAAAAAGCTCAGATTTCTCTAGACCACTCAGCTGGTGGATCTATACATATGAGAAAAACAGTTGAAGAAGCTCAAGAGCTTATTGATACAGTTGCCAGAAATCAACATCTGTACCTAAGCAGTGAATCTTCCATGAAAGAAGAAGCTAAAACAGTAATTGCTGAACGCAGTCCGGTGGATCAGGCTAATGAATTCAATCAGCAATTAGACTTTCTAACTCAGCAGCTAGCCGAATTCAAGGAAATATTACAGGAAACAAGAATGGCTAACAGGAATATGGAAGTACAATTAAAGCAGACAGAAAAGCAACTGTCAAAACAAATAGCAGAAGAATGCCAAGCAGTTCAATTAAGAAGTGGGAAAACATTAAATACCTCACTTCAAAGCAGCAGGAAGCCAAGAAATGAACAAATGGCTACTCAAAATCCCTCTGAGGACAATCAGAGCCCAGAGAGGAATAAGGCTGGCGCTGAACGCCCAGACCATGCTCATTCCTGGCGTTCAACGCCAGAAACAAGCATGAATCCGGCGTTGAACGCCCAAAGGGAACATAGTTCTGGCGTTCAAACGCCAGTAACAAATAAGGAGGTGGCGTCTAACGCCACCCCAGCTTCCACCCCTGGCATTCAAATGCCAGTGAGGGATCAGTCATATACAAGTGCTGATAACAACCCTTCTAAAAAGGCTTCCCAACCCACTTCTGTAGGTAATAAACCTGCAGCAACTAAGGTTAAGGAATACAAAGCCAAAATGCCTTATCCTCAAAAGCTCCGCCAAGCGGAACAGGATAAGCAATTTGCCCGCTTTGCAGACTATCTAAGGACTCTTGAAATAAAGATTCCGTTTGCAGAAGCACTTGAGCAAATACCCTCTTATGATAAGTTCATGAAAGAGATCTTAAGTCATAAGAAGGATTGGAGGGAGACTGAAAAAGTTTACCTCACTGAAGAATGCAGTGCAGTCATTCTGAAAAGCTTACCTGAGAAGCTTAAAGATCCTGGGAGCTTTATGATACCATGCACATTAGAGGGTACTTGTACCAAGCAAGCTTTATGTGATCTTGGGGCAAGTATCAACCTAATACCTGCATCTACTATCAGGAAGCTTGGTTTAACTGAAGAAATCAAACCAACCAGGATATGTCTTCAACTTGCTGATGGCTCCATTAAATACCCATCAGGCGTGATTGAAGACATGATTGTCAAGGTTGGGCCATTCGCCTTTCCTACTGACTTTGTGGTGCTGGAAATGGAGGAGCACAAGAGTGCAACTCTCATTCTAGGAAGACCTTTCCTAGCAACTGGCCGAACCCTCATTGACGTCCAAAAAGGGGAAGTAACCTTGAGAGTCAACGAGGAGGAGTTCAAGTTGAATGTTGTCAAAGCCATGCAACATCCAGACACCCCAAATGACTGCATGAGTGTTGATATTATTGACTCTCTGGTAAGAGAGGTCAATATGGCTGAGAGTCTCGAATCAGAGCTAGAGGACATCTTTAAAGATGTTCAACCTGATCTGGAGGAATCAGAAAGAATAATAGAACCTCTGAAAATCCCTCAAGAAGAGGAGAAACCTCCAAAACCCGAGCTCAAACCATTACCACCATCCCTGAAATATGCATTTCTGGGAGAAGGTGATATTTTTCCTGTAATCATAAGCTCTACCTTAGAGCCACAGGAAGAGGAAGCACTAATTCAAGTGCTAAGGACACACAAGACAGCTCTTGGGTGGTCCATCAGTGATCTTAAGGGCATTAGCCCAGCTAGATGCATGCACAAGATCTTACTGGAGGGTGACGCCAAGCCAGTGGTTCAACCACAAAGGCGGCTGAATCCAGCCATGAAGGAAGTGGTGCAGAAAGAGGTCACTAAGTTACTAGAGGCTGGGATTATTTATCCTATTTCTGATAGCCCCTGGGTGAGCCCTGTCCAAGTCGTCCCTAAGAAAGGTGGCATGACAGTGGTTCATAATGAAAAAAATGAACTGGTTCCTACAAGAACAGTCACTGGGTGGCGTATGTGTATTGATTACAGAAGGCTCAATACAGCTACCAGAAAGGATCATTTTCCTTTACCATTCATAGACCAGATGCTGGAAAGACTGGCAGGTCATGAATACTACTGCTTCCTGGATGGATATTCAGGTTATAATCAAATTGCAGTAGATCCAAAAGATCAAGAGAAAACAGCATTCACATGTCCATCTGGAGTATTTGCATACAGAAGGATGCCATTTGGCCTGTGCAATGCACCTGTAACCTTTCAGAGGTGCATGCTCTCAATTTTCTCTGATATGGTGGAAAAATTCCTGGAAGTCTTCATGGATGACTTTTCAGTATTTGGAGACTCATTCAGCTCTTGCCTTAACCATTTAACACTTGTTCTAAAGAGATGCCAAGAGACTAACCTGGTTTTAAACTGGGAGAAGTGTCACTTTATGGGGACTGAAGGAATTGTCCTTGGCCACAAAATCTCGAACAAGGGGATAGAGGTGGATCAAGCTAAGGTAGAGGTAATTGAAAAATTACCACCACCTGCCAATGTTAAGGCAATCAGAAGCTTTCTGGGGCATGCAGGATTCTATAGGAGGTTTATAAAGGATTTTTCAAAAATCGCCAAACCTCTGAACAACCTGCTAGCTACTGACATGCCATTTATCTTTGATAAAGAGTGTCTGCAGGCATTTGAGACTCTGAAAGCTAAATTGGTTACAGCACCAATCATCTCTGCACCAGACTGGACATTACCATTTGAATTGATGTGTGATGCCAGTGACCATGCCATTGGTGCAGTGTTGGGACAAAGGCATGACAAGCTTCTGCACGTCATTTACTATGCCAGCCGTGTTATAAATGACGCACAGAAGAATTACACAACCACAGAAAAAGAGCTACTTGCAGTGGTTTACGCCATTGACAAATTCAGATCCTATTTAGTAGGATCAAAAGTGATTGTGTATACTGATCATGCTGCTCTTAAATATCTACTCACAAAGCAGGATTCAAAGCCCAGACTTATAAGATGGGTGTTGCTTCTGCAAGAGTTTGATATAGAAATAAGAGACAGAAAAGGGACAGAGAATCAAGTAGCAGATCACCTGTCCCGAATAGAACCAGTAGAAGGGGCGTCCCTCCCTCTCACTGAGATCTCTGGAACCTTTCTGGATGAGCAACTCTTTGCCATCCAGGAAGTGCCGTGGTTTGCAGACATTGCAAACTACAAGGCAGTGAGATTCATACCCAAAGAGTACAGTAGACAGCAATCAAAGAAGCTGATCACAGATGCAAAGTATTATCTTTGGGATGAGCCGTATCTCTTTAAGAGATGTGCAGACGGAGTAATCTGTAGATGTGTGCCTAAAGAAGAAGCGCAGAAGATCCTTTGGCATTGCCATGGATCACAGTATGGAGGACATTTTGGAAGTGAGCGAACAGCCACAAGAGTCCTCCAAAGTGGCTTCTACTGGCCTACTCTCTATAAAGATTCCCGAGTGTTTGTGCTTAATTGTGACAGTTGCCAAAGATCTGGCAATCTACCTCACAGTTATGCCATGCCTCAACAAGGGATCTTGGAGATTGAGTTATTTGATGTATGGGGCATTGACTTCATGGGACCTTTCCCACCATCATACTCAAACACTTATATTCTGGTGGCAGTGGATTATGTATCCAAATCGGTGGAGGCTATTGCAACACCCACTAATGACACTAAAACAGTGTTAAAATTCCTCCAGAAACACATCTTCAGTAGATTTGGTACCCCTAGAGTATTAATCAGTGATGGGGGCACTCATTTCTGCAATAAACAGCTTTACTCTGCTTTGGTTCGTTATGGAGTTAGCCACAGGGTAGCTACTCCATATCACCCATAGACTAATGGGCAAGCTGAAGTCTCAAATAGAGAACTCAAAAGAATCCTGGAACGGACAGTAATTAACCGTAGAAGGGATTGGGCAAGGAGCTTGGATGATGCTCTGTGGGCATACAGAACAGCATTCAAGACCCCTATAGGGACCTCTCCATACCAGCTTGTGTATGGAAAGGCATGTCACTTGCCAGTGGAACTGGAACACAAGGCCTACTGGGCAACCAGATTCCTGAACCTTGATGCCATGTTAGCTGGAGAAAAACGTTTACTCCAGCTAAATGAGCTAGAGGAATTTAGACTCAATGCTTTCAAGAATGCAAAAATTTACAAGGAGAAAGCGAAAAGATGGCATGATAAGAAATTGTCATCCAGAGTCTTTGAGCCGGGGCAGAAAGTTCTGCTATTTAATTCTAGGCTCAAATTATTCCCCGGGAAATTAAAATCCTGGTGGAAAGGTCCATATGTAATTACAAGTGTATCAACATATGGATACGTAGAGCTTCAGGATAATGACTCTAACAAAAAGTTCATTGTTAATGGACAGAGAATTAAACATTATCTTGAAAGTAACTTCGAGCAAGAATGCTCAAAACTGAGACTTGATTAGAGCTCAGTGGTAGTCCAGCTAAAGACAATAAAGAAGCGCTTGCTGGGAGGCAACCCGGCCATTTACAAAGTTTATTTACTAATTAGATAAATTTCCTTTTTTTACAGGTATGTGTCCAAGTATCTTCAAAGGGTAAAAATAGCAATTGATTGAATTCACAGAGTTACAGGGAAATTTGGAGGTTCACTGGCGTGAAAAATCCAGTAAGAAACATTTTGGGCGTTGAACGCCCAAAAGAAGCACCCACTGGGCGTTCAACGCCAGTAAGGGTAGCCATCTGGGCGTTAAACGCCAGAAAGGAGCATCTTCTGGGCGTTGAACGCCAGAAAGAAGCACCTTTTGGGCGTTTAACGCCAGATTGTTAGTATCCTGGGCGTTCAGAAAAACGCCCAGTGACAAAGGACTTCCTGGCGTTCAACGCCAGAAAGAAGCATCAGCTGGGCGTTGAACGCCCAGGAGAAGCAGCATTTGGGCGTTAAACGCCCAAAACATGCATCGTTTGGGCGTTTAACGCCAGGATGGTGGGGAGGAGGTAAAATTCGTTTTTCTTCACAAATTTTTTAATTTTTATGTTTCAATTCATGACTTTTTGCATAAACATGTTTCAAAATATCATCCTTCAATTCCAAAAATTTTAATCCTAATTTCTAAAAACCCTAATTTCTAAAATCCCTTTTTCAAAAATATCAAATGTATCTTAATTCATAAACACAAATCTTTTTCCAATCCAATTCTGTTTCAAATCTTTTTAATTTCTTCTCATATCTTTCTCAACTCATCTTATCTTTTTTTCGAAACTGCCTCTCCTTCTATTCCTCTCCTTTCCTCTCTTTTGCTTGAGGACAAGCAAACCTCTAAGTTTGGTGTGATTTGCCATGATCACTGAGCTAAAACTCATTAAGATCATGGCACCTAAGGGAACAGGAAGAGCAAGGATGTGAACTTAAGGGAGCTGAAGCGTCAGAAATTAATTCTTGAAGGCACCCCACAGACTAGAGGAACATCCACTTCCCAAAATACAGGTTGTTATGTTCTAATTCTAGCTTTAACTCTGTGATAGTATTATATAGGATTTTACCTTAGAAGCTATATAGGTAGTAATTAGCATATCTATTTTGGTTTTATTTCCAATTAAGTTATAATTTATTTTTCTCATCATCATCAAACATGAATAAAATAGTAGATTTGTAGAATAAAGAGGCAATTTAATTTTTTTTTTTCGAGTTCTTAATAAGGAAAATTCTAATTATTTATATGTGGTGGCAATACTTTTTGTCTTCTGAATGAATGCTTGAACAGTGCATAATTTTGATATTGAATTTTATGAATGTTAAAATTGTTGGCTCTTGAAAGAATGATGAACAAGAGAAATGTTATTGATGATCTGAAAAATCATGAAATTGATTCTTAAAGCAAGAAAAAGTAGTGAAAAAAAAATTTCTTGCAGAAAAAAAAAAGAGAGAAAGAAAAAGCAAGCAGAAAAAGTCAATAGCCCTTAAAACCAAAAGGCAAGGGTAAAAAGGATCCAAGGCTTTGAGCATTAATGGATAGGAGGGCCCAAGGAAATAAATCCAGGCCTAAGCGGCTAAATCAAGCTGTCCCTAACCATGTGCTTGTGGCATGCAGGTCCAAGTGAAAAGCTTGAGACTGAGTGGTTAAAGTCGTGATCCAAAGCAAAAAGAGTGTGCTTAAGAACTCTGGACACCTCTAATTGGGGACTTTAGCAAAGCTAAGTCACAATCTGAAAAGGTTCACCCAATTATGTGTCTGTGGCATTTATGTATCCGGTGGTAATACTGGAAAACAAGGTGCTTAGGGCCACGGCCAAGACTCATAAAAGTAGCTGTGTTCAAGAATCAACATACTTAACTAGGAAAATCAATAATACTATCTGAATTCTGAGTTCTTATGGATGCCAATCATTCTGAATTTCAAAGGATAAAGTGAGATGCCAAAACTGTTTGGAAGCAAAAAGCTACTAGCCCCGCTCATCTAATTAGAATCTGAGCTTCACTTAAAACTCTGAGATAGTATTGCTTCTTGATTTCTTTTTTATCCTCTTTTATTCATCTAGTTGCTTGAGGACAAGCAACAGTTTAAGTTTGGTGTTGTGATGAGCGGATATTTTATACGCTTTTTGGGGGTAATTTCATGTAGATTTTAGTATGTTTTAATTAGTTTTTAATAGAATTTTATTAGTTTGTAAGCAAAAAATCATATTTTTGGACTTTACTATGAGTGTGTGTATTTTTCTGTGATTTCAGGTATTTTCTGGCTGAAATTGAGGAAGCTGAGCAAAAATCTGACTTAGGCTGAAAAAGGACTGCTGATGCTGTTGGATCCTGACCTCCCTGCACTCGAAATGGATTTTCTGGAGCTACAGGAGTCCAATTGGCGCGCTCTCAACGGCGTTGGAAAGTAGATATCCAGGGCTTTCCAGCAATACATAATAGTCCATACTTTGCGTGAAGATAGACGACGTAATTTGGCGTTGAACGCCAAGTACATGCTGCTGTCTGGAGTTAAACGCCAGAAAAACGTCATGATCCGGAGTTGAACGCCCAAAACACGTCATAACTTGGAGTTTAACTCCAAGAAAAGTCTCTACTCGTGGATAGCTTTAGTCTCAGCCCCAGCACACACCAAGTGGGCCCCAGAAGTGGATTTCTGCACCAATTATCTTAGTTTATTCATATTCTGTAAACCTAGGTTACTAGTTTACTATTTAAACAACTTTTAGAGACTTATCTTGTACCTCATGACATTTTCAGATCTGAATTACATACTTTTTGACGGCATGAGTCTCTAAACTCCATTGTTGGGGGTGAGGAGCTCTGCAGCGTCTCGATGAATTAATACAATTACTTTGTTTTCCATTCAAACACGCTTGTTCTTATCTAAGATGTTCATTCGCGCTTAATTATGGAGAAGGTGATGATCCGTGACACTCATCACCTTCCTCAATCCATGAACGTGTGCCTGACAACCACCTCCATTCTACATCAGATTGAATGAGTATCTCTTAGATTCCTTAATCAGAATCTTCGTGGTATAAGCCGGATTGATGGCGGCATTCATGAGAATCCGGAAATTCTAAACCTTGTCCGTGGTATTCTGAGTAGGATTCTGGGATTGAATGACTGTGACGAGCTTCAAACTCCTGAAGGTTGGGCGTTAGTGACAGACGCAAAAGAATCAATGGATTCTACTCCAACCTGATTGAGAACCGACAGATGATTAGCCGTGCTGTGACAGAGCATAGGAACGTTTTCACTGAGAGGATGGGAAGTAGCCATTGACAACGGTGACACCCTACATAGAGCTTGCCATGGAAGGAGCCTTGCGTGTGTTGAAGGATTTCAAGGAAGAGTTGAAGTTCAAAGGACAAAAGCATCTCCAAAACTCCAACATATTCCCCATTACTGCACAACAAGTAACAACTATTTATTTTATGCCCTTTTTACTTTATACGAGGCTAAAGAACTCTATTGGTATCCTGATTAAGATTAATAAAATAAACATAGCTTGCTTCAAACCAATAATCTCCGTGGAATCGACCCTTACTCACGTAAGGTATTACTTGGAAGACCCAGTGCACTTGCTGGTTAGTTGTACGGATTGCAAATTCGTGCACCAATGAGCGGGACTAGTAGCTTTTAGCTTCCGAACAGTTTTGGCATCTCACTTTATCCTTTGAAATTCAGAATGATTGGCATCCATAGGAGCTCAGAATTCAGATAGTATTATTGATTCTCCTAGTTTAGTATGTTGATTCTTGAACACAGCTACTTTATGAGTCTTGGCCGTGGCCCTAAGCACTTTATTTTCCAGTATTACCACCGGATACATAAATGCCACAGACACATAACTGGGTGAACCTTTTCAGATTGTGACTTTGCTTTGCTAAAGTCCCCAATTAGAGGTGTCCAGAGTTCTTAAGCACACTCTTTTGCCTTGGATCACGACTTTAACCACTCAGTCTCAAGCTTTTCACTTGGACCTGCATGCCACAAGCACATGGTTAGGGACAGCTTAATTTAGCCGCTTAGGCCTGGATTTATTTCCTTGGGCCCTCCTATCTATTGATGCTCAAAGCCTTGGATCCTTTTCACCCTTGCCTTTTGGTTTAAAGGGCTATTGGCTTTTTCTTTTTCTTTATCCAATGATTCCTTAATTTTTTCACTGCTTTTTATTGCTTCAAGAATCAATTTCATGATTTTTCAGATCATCAATAATATTTCTCTTGTTCATCATTCTTTCAAGAGCCAACAATTTTAACATTCATGAAATTCAATATAAAAAATATGCACTGTTCAAGCATTCATTCAGAAGACAAAAAGTATTGCCACCACATCTAAGTAATTAGGATTTTTTTTATTAAGAACTCGAAAAAAATATTGCCTCTTTATTCTAAAAATCTACTATTTTATTCATGTTTAATGATGATGAGAAAAATAAATTATAGCTTAGTTGGAAATAAAATCAAAATAGATATACTAATTACTACTACTCCTATATAACTTCTAAGGTAAATTCCTCTAAGAACAACTATCACAAAATTAAAGCTAAGATTAGGACTCAACAACCTTTATTTTGAGAACTGGATGTTCCTCTAGTTTGTGGGGTGCTTGGTCCTTCAAGAGATAGTTTTTGACGCTTCAGTTCCTTTAAGTCATGCCTTTGCTCTTCTTGTTCTCCAAGCATTTTGCAAAGCATGATATTTTGATTATTCTGTTCTTCCTTTATTTGGTCCATAGCTTCTTGCAACTTGGTAACAGATGCTTCAAGATGCTCCCAGTATTCAATTTAAGGGATTTCCAGGAGGAATTCCTGTGCTCTCCTTTTGATGGGGTCATCCTGCACTTGTTGTTTTTCCATTGATATTTTGGTGATTGGTCGCTCAACTGAGATATACTCAGTTATTCCCATCTTCACTTCAGCATCTTTGTAGAGCATAGAAATTAAGCTTGGATAAGCCAATTTGGCATCTTTGGAGTTCTTGTTTGCGATTATGTAAAGTTCACATGAAATCAGTTGATGAACTTCCACTTCTCTTCCCAACATAATGCAATGGATCATCACTGCTCTTTTAACTGTGACTTCAGAACGGTTGCTAGTGGGCAATATAGAACGCCCAATGAAGTCCAGCCAGCCTCTGGCGACTGGTTTGAGATCTTCTCTCTTGAGTTGATTTGGGACGCCCTTGGTGCTGGTGGTCCACTGATGAGCGGATAATTTATACGCTTTTTGGCATTGTTTTTAGGTAGTTTTTAGTAAGTTCAAACTACTTTTAGGGATGTTTTCATTAGTTTTTATTTTAAATTCACATTTCTGGACTTTACTATGAGTTTGTGTGTTTTTCTGTGATTTCAGGTAATTTCTGGCTGAAATTGAGGACTTGAGCAAAACTCTGAAAAAGGCTGACAAAAGGACTGCTGATGCTGTTGGATTCTGACCTCCCTGCACTCGAAATGGATTTTCTGGAGCTACAGAACTCCAAATGGCACGCTCTCAACGGCGTTGGAAATTAGACATCCAGAGCTTTCCAGCAATATATAATAGTCTATACTTCATTCGGGAATTGACGACGTAAAGTGGCGCTCAACGCCAAGTACATGCTGCTGTCTGGAGTTAAACGCCAGAAACACGTCATAACCCGGAGTTGAACGCCAGAAACATGCTATAACTCGGCGTTCAACTCCAAGAAAAGCCTCAGCTCGTGGATAGATCAAGCTCAGCCCAAGCATACACCAAGTGGGCCCCAGAAGTGGATTTATGCATCAATTACTTACTCATGTAAACCCTAGTAGCTAGTCTAGTATATATAGGACTTTTAACTATTGTATTAGACGTCTTTTGACCACGTTTCATCTTTGGTCTCAGTTTTGTTTTATTCTTCATCTTAGAAGGCTATTGATCACGTTTTAGGGGGCTGGCCATTCGGCCATGCCTGAACCTTTCACTTATGTATTTTCAGCGGTGGAGTTTCTGCACACCATAGATTAAGGGTGTGGAGCTCTGCTGTACCTCAAATTTCAATACAATTACTATTACTTTCTATTCAATTCTCTTTTATTCTTATTCCAAGATATACGTTGCACAAAACTTTGATGAATGTGATGATCCGTGACACTCATCATCATTCTCACCTATGAACGCGCGTGACTGACAACCACTTCCGTTCTACCTTAGGCCGGGCGCATATCTCTTAGATTCCCCAACAGAATCTTCGTGGTATAAGCTAGATAGATGGCGGCATTCATGGGGATCTGGAAAGTCTAACCTTGTCTGTGGTATTCCGAGTAGGATCCCGGGAATCTGGAAAGTCTAACCTTGTCTGTGGTATTCCGAGTAGGATTCCGGGTATTGAATGACTGTGACGAGCTTCAAACTCCTGAAGGCTGGGCGTGATGACAAACGCAAAAGAATCAAGGGATTCTACTCCAACCTAATTGAGAACCGACAGATGATTAGCCGTGCTGTGACAGAGCATTTGGACCATTTTCACTGAGAGGATGGGATGTAGCTATCAACAAGGGTGATTCCTCCAGATGATTAGCCGTGCAGTGACAGCGCATAGGACCATTTTCCCGAGAGGATTAAAAGTAGCCATTGATGATGGTGATGCCCTACATATAGCTTGCCATGGAAAGGAGTAAGAAGGATTGGATGAAAGTAGTAAGAAAGTAGAGATTCGAAAGGATTCTAGCATCTCCACACGCCTATCTGAAATTCCCACTATTGATTTACATAAGTATTTCTATCCCTTTTTATTTTCTATTTATTATTAATTTTCGAAACCCATAACCATTTAATCTGCCTAACTGAGATTTACAAGGTGACCATAGCTTGCTTCATACCAACAATCTCTGTGGGATCGACCCTTACTCACGTAAGGTTTATTACTTGGACGACCCAGTACACTTTCTGGTTAAGTTGAACGGAGTTGTGTCCACACATAGTTGAAAAAGCAATGAATTTTACAAAATACAATAACAAAGGAATCACAATTTCGTCCACCAAGTTTTTGGCGCCGTTGCCGGGGATTGTTGAGTTTGGACAACTGACGGTTCATCTTGTTGCTCAGATTAGGTAATTTTCTTTTCAAAAACTTTTTCAAAATTTTTTCTTTTATTTTTCGTTTTTCCAAACTTTATTTTCGAAAAAAATAATAAAAATCCAAAAAATTAGAAAATCATAAAATCCAAAAAAATTTTGTGTTTCTTGTTTGAGTCTTGAGTCAATTTTTAAGTTTGATGTCAATTGCATGTTTATAAAAAATTTTCTTGCATTTTTCGAAAATTCCATGCATTCATAGTGTTCTTCATGATCTTCAAGTTGTTCTTGACAAGTCTCCTTGTTTGATCTTGATGTTTTCTTGTTTTGTGTTGTTTGTTGTTTTTCATATGCATATTTTGTTTGTTAGAGTCCATGCATTAAAGATTTCTAAGTTTGGTGTCTTGCATGTTTTCTTTGCATCAAAAATTTTTCAAAATTATGTTCTTGATGTTCATCATGATCTTCAAAGTGTTCTTGGTGTTCATCTTGACATTCATAGTGTTCTTGCATGCATCTTGTGTTTTGATCCAAAATTTTTATGTTTTAGGTCATATTTGTGTTTTTCTCTTTCATCATTAAAAATTCAAAAATCAAAAATATATCTTTTCCTTTTTTCTCTCCAAATTTTTGATGTTTTGGGTTGACTTGGTCAAAAATTTTTAAAATTAGTTGTTTCTCACAAGTCAAGTCAAATTTTCAAAAATTTAAAAATCTTATCTTTTCAAAATCTTTTTCAAAAATTATATCTTTTTCATTTTTATTCTATTTTTCGAAAATTTCAAAAATCTTTTTCAAAATCTTTTTCTTATCTTTATATCATATTTTCAAAAATTCACTAATAATTAATGTGATTGATTCAAAAATTTGAAGTTTGTTACTTTCTTGTTAAGAAAGGCTCAATCTTTAAGTTCTAGAATCTTATCTTGTAGTTTCTTGTTAGTGAAGTAAGTAATTTCAAAATTTTTGAATTAAATCTTTTTATCTTTTATCTTATCTTTTTCAAAAATTTTATCTTTTTCAAAATTTGATTTCAAAATATCTTATCTAACTTCTTATCTTCTTATCTTTTCAAATTTGATTTTAACATCTTTTTCAACTAACTAATTAACTTTTTGTTTGTTTCTTATCTTTTTCAAAACCACCTAACTACTCTTTCCTCTCTAATTTTCGAAAATATCTCACCCCTTTTTCAAAAATTCTTTTTAATTAACTAATTGTTTAATGTTTTAATTTAATTTACATTTTATCTCTAATTTTCGAAAATCACTAACCCCTTTTTAAAATTATTTTCGAATTCTCTTCCTCTTCTCTTCTTCTATTTAATTATTTAATTACTAACACTTCTCTTCACCTCTCTTCATCTAAAAATCCAAACCCATTCTTCTTCACTCTTCTCCCCTTTCTTCTTCTACTAACATAAAAGAATCTCTATACTGTGACATAGAGGATTCCTCTTCTTTTCTTGTTTTCTTCTCTTTCATATGAGCAGGAACAAAGAAAAAGGCACTCTTGTTGAAATTGATCCTGAACCTGAAAGGACTCTGAAGAGAAAATTAAGAGAAGTTAAGTTACAACAATCTAAAGGTAACCTTTCAGAAACATTAGAACAAGAGAAGGAGATGGCAGCCGAAAATAATAATAATGCAAGGAGAATGCTTGGTGACTTCACAAAGCCAACGTCCAAATTTGATGGAAGAAGCATCTCCATTCCTGCCATTGGAGCCAACAACTTTGAGCTGAAACCCCAGCTAGTTGCCTTAATGCAACAAAACTGCAAGTTTTATGGACTTCCATCTAAAGATCCTTATCAGTTTTTAACTGAGTTCTTGCAGATCTGTGAGACTGTAAAGACGAACGGAGTTGATCCTGAAGTCTACAGACTCATGCTTTTCCCTTTTGCTGTAAGAGACAGAGCTAGAATATGGTTGGATTCACAACCTAAGGATAGCCTGGACTCTTGGGATAAGCTAGTCACAGCCTTCTTGGATAAATTCTTTCCTCCTCAAAAGCTGAGCAAGCTGAGAGTGGATGTTCAAACCTTCAAACAAAAAGATGGTGAATCCCTCTATGAAGCTTGGGAAAGATACAAGCAGCTGACCAAAAGATGTCCATCTGACATGTTTTCAGAATGGACCATATTAGATATATTCTATTATGGTCTATCTGAATTTTCGAAAATGTCATTGGACCATTCTGCAGGTGGATCTATTCACCTAAAGAAAATGCCTGAAAAGGCTCAAGAACTCATTGATATGGTTGCAAACAACCAATTCATGTACACTTCTGAGAGGAATTCCGTGAATAATGGGATACCTCAGAAGAAAGGAGTTCGTGAAATTGATGCTCTGAATGCCATATTGGCTTAGAACAAAGTGTTGACTCAACAGGTCAATATGATCTCTCAAAATCTGAATGGATGGCAACATGCATCCAACAGTACTAAAGAGATAACTTCTGAAGAAGCTTATGATCCTGAGAACCCTGCCATGGCAGAGGTTAATTACATAGGTGAACCTTATGGAAACACCTATGACTCATCATGGAGAAATCATCCAAATTTCTCATGGAAGGATCAACAAAAGCCTCAACAAGGCTTTAACAATGGTGGACGCAATAGGCTGAGCAATAGCAAGCCTTTTCCATCATCTTCTCAGCAACAGACAGAGAATTCTGAACAAAACACTTCTAATTTAGCCAATCTAGTCTCTGATCTGTCAAAGGCCACTTTCAGTTTCATGAGTGAAACAAGATCCTCCATCAGAAATCTGGAGGCACAAGTGGGCCAGCTGAGTAAGAAAATCATTGAAACTCCTCCCAGTATTCTCCCAAGCAATACAGAAGAAAATCCAAAAGGAGAGTGCAAGGCTATTGATGTAATCAATATGGCCGAATGCACAAGGGAGGAGGAGAACGAAAATCCTAGTGAGGAAGACCTCCTGGGACGTCCTTCAAGCAAGAAGGAGTTTCCTATTAAGGATCCAAAGGAATCTGAGGCTCATATAGAGACCATAGAGATTCCATTAAATCTCCTTCTGCCATTCATGAGCTCTGAAGACTATTCTTCCTCTGAAGAGGATGAAGATGTGACTGGAGAGCAAGTTGCTCAATATTTAGGAGCTATCATGAAGCTGAATACCAAGTTGTTTGGTAATGAGACTTGGGAAAGTGAACCTCCCTTGCTCATTAGTGAACTGGATACCTGGATTCAGCAAATTTTACCTCAAAAGAGACAAGATCCTGGCAAGTTCTTAATACCTTGTACCATAGGCACCATGACCTTTGAAAAAGCTCTATGTGATATAGGGTCAGGGATAAATCTTATGCCACTCTCTGTAATGGAGAAGCTGGGGATCATTGAGGTACAACCTGCATTGTTCTCATTACAACTGGCAGACAAGTCATTGAGACAAGCTTATGGAATAGTAGAGGACGTGTTAGTAAAGGTTGAAGGCCTTTACATCCCTACTGATTTCATAATCTTAGACACTAGGAAGGAAGAGGATGAATGCATCATCCTTGGAAGACCTTTCCTAGCCACAGCAGGAGCTGTGATAGATGTCAACAGAGGTGAATTAGTCCTTCAATTGAATGGGGACTACCTTGTGTTTAAGGCACATGGCCATCCCTCTGTGACAAAAGAGAGTAAGCATGAAGAGCTTCTCTCAGTTCAGAGTCAAGAAGAGCCCCCACAGTCAAACTCTAAGTTTGGTGTTGGGAGGCCACAACCAAACTCTAAGTTTGGTGTTAAGACCCCATATCCAAACTCTAAGTTTGGTGTTGGGACTATACAACATTGACCTGATCACCTTTGTGGCTCCATGAGAGCCACTGTCAAGCTATTGACATTAAAGAAGCGCTTGTTGGGAGGCAACCCAATTTTATTTATCTAATTTTTATTTTATTTTATTTTATTGTTATTTTGTGTTTTATTAGGTACATGATCATGAGGAGTCACAAAAAAAATAATATAAAAATTAAAAATAGAATCAAAAACAGCAGAAGAAAAATCACACCCTGGAGGAAGCACAGACTGGCGTTCAACGCCAGTAAGGAGCATCTGGCTGGCGTTCAATGCCAGAACAGAGCATGAATCTGGCGCTGAAAGCCAGAAACAAGCAACATTCTGGCGTTTGAACGCCAGGAATGTGCCTAGAGGAAAAGCTGGCGCTGAATGCCAGTAACAAGCATGAAACTGGCGTTCAACGCCAGAAACATGTTACATATGGGCGTTGAACGCCCAGAATGTGCACCACTCGGCGTTTAAATGCCAGAATGATGTGCAAAGGCATTTTACATGCCTATTTGGTGCAGGGATGGAATTCCTTGACACCTCAGGATCTGTGGACCCCACAGGATCACCTCAGAATCTGTGGACCCCACAGGATCCCCATCTACTATATTTCCACCTTACCTCCTAATCCTATTTTACTCTTCCCCATGTCACACTTCCCAAAACCCCTTCACCAATCACCTCAATCTCTCTTCCCAATCACCTATTCACCACTCACATCCATCCACTCTTCCCCATAAACCCCACCTACCTTCAAAATTCAAAAATATTTACCCACTAAATCCCACCCTAAATGGCCGAACCTACCCTCTCCCCTCTCCCTATATATACCCTTCCATTCTACTTCATTTTCACACAACACTACCCCCTCTACTAAACCTTGGCCGAATCCATCTCCCCTCACTCTCCTCCATTTTCTTCTTCTTCTTCTTCTTTTCTTTCTTCTCTTGCTCGAGGACGAGCAATATTTTAAGTTTGGTGTGGTAAAAGCATAAGCTTTTTTTTTTTCCATTACCATCAATGGCAACTAAGGCCGGAGAATCCTCTAGAAAAGGAAAAGAGAAGACAAAAGCTTCCACCTCCGAGTCATGGGAGATGGAAAGATTCATCTCCAAGAGCCATCAAGACCACTTCTATGATGTTGTGGCAAAGAAGAAGGTGATCCCTGAGGTCCCTTTCAAGCCCAAGAAAAATGAGTATCCGGAGATCCGACATGAAATCCGAAGAAGAGGTTGGAAAGTCCTAACCAACCCCATGCAACAAGTCGGAATCTTAATGGTTCAAGAGTTCTATGCCAATGCATGGATTACTAGGAACCATGATCAAAGTATGAACCCGAGTCCAAAGAATTATCTCACAATGGTTCGGGGGAATTACTTAGATTTTAGTCCGGAGAATGTGAGGTTGGCGTTCCACTTGCCCATGATGCAAGGAGATGAACGCCCCTACACTAGAAGGGTCAACTTTAATCAAAGGTTGGACCAAGTCCTAATGGACATATGTGTGGAAGGAGCTCAATGGAAAAGAGACTCAAAAGGCAAGCCAGTCCAACTAAGAAGACTGGACCTCAAGCCTGTAGCTGGAGGATGGTTGGAGTTCATTCAATGCTCCATCATTCCCACTAGCAACCGATCTGAAGTTACTGTGGATCGGGCCATCATGATTCATAGCATCATGATTGGAGAGGAAGTAGAAGTTCATGAAGTCATCTCCAATGAATTCTACAAAATAGCCGAAAAGCCCTCCACTATGGCAAGGCTAGCTTTTCCTCACCTTATTTGCCATCTATGTTACTCAGCTGGAGTTATCATAGAAGGAGACATCTCCATTGAAGAGGATAAGCCCATCACCAAGAAGAGGATGGAGCAAGCAAGGGAGACCCTCCACGGTTCTCAAGAGATGCATGAGGAAGCTCATCATCAAGAAATCCCTGAGATGCCTCAAGGGATGCACTTTCCTCCCAACAACTATTGGGAACAACTCAACACTTCCTTAGAAGATGTGAGCCACAATGTGGAACAATTAAGGGTGGAACATCACGAGCACTCCATCATTCTCCATGAAATAAGAGAAGACCAAAGAGCAATGAGGGAAGAGCAACAAAGGCAAGGAAGGGACATAGAAGAGCTTAAGGACATTGTTGGTCCTTCAAGAAGAAGACGCCACTAAGGTGGATTCATTCCTTGTTCTTATTTCTTTCTATTTTTCGGTTTCTATGTTATGTTTATCTATATTTTGTGTCTCTACTTCATGATCATTAGTATGTAGTAACCATGTCTTAAAGCTATGAATAAAATCCATTAATCCTTCACCTCTCTTAAATGAAAAATGTTTTAATTCAAAAGAACAAGAAATACATGAATTTCGAATTTATCCTTGAATTTAGTTTAATTATATTGATGTGGTGACAATACTTTTTGTTTTCTGAATGAATGATTGAACAGTGCATATGTCTTTTGATATTGTTGTTTATGAATGTTAAAACTGTTGGCTCTTGAAAGAATGATGAAAAAAGAAAAATGTTATTGATGATCTGAAAAATCATGAAATTGATTCTTGAGGCAAGAAAAAGCAGTGAATAGAAAAAGCTTGCAAAAAAATGGAGAAAAAAAATAGAATGAAAAAGAAAAAGCAAGCAGAAAAAGTCAATAGCCCTTAAAACCAAAAGGCAAGGGTAAAAAGGATCCAAAGCAAAGGAGTGTGCTTAAGAGCTCTGGACACCTCTAACTGGGGACTCTAGCAAAGCTAAGTCACAATCTGAAAAGGTTCACCCAGTCATGTGTCTGTGGCATTTATGTATCCAGTGGTAATACTGGAAAACAAAGTGCTTAGGGCCACAGCCAAGACTCATAAGTAGCTGTGTTCAAGAATCAACATGCTTAACTAGGAAAGTCAATAACACTATCTGAACTCTGATTTCCTAGAGACGTCAATCACTCTAAACTTCAAAGGAAAAAGTGAGATGCCAAAACTGTTCAGAAGCAAAAAGCTACAAGTCCCGCTCATCTAATTAGAATTAATATTCATTGATATTTTGGAATTTATAGTATATTCGCTTCTTTTTATCCTATTTTATTTTCAGTTGCTTGGGGACAAGCAACAATTTAAGTTTGGTGTTGTGATGAGCGGATAATTTATACGCTTTTTGGCATTGTTTTTAGGTAGTTTTTAGTAAGTTCAAGCTACTTTTAGGGATGTTTTCATTAGTTTTTTTGTTAAATTTACATTTTTGGACTTTACTAGGAGTTTGTTTATTTTTCTGTGATTTCAGGTAATTTCTGGCTGAAATTGAAGGACTTGAGCAAAACTCTGAAAAAGGCTGACAAAAGGACTGCTGATGTTGTTGGATTCTGACCTCCCTGCACTCGAAATGGATTTTCTGGAGCTACAAAACTCCAAATGGCGCGCTCTCAATGGCGTTGGAAAGTAGACATCCAGAGCTTTCCAGCAATATATAAAAGTTTATACTTCATTCGGGAATTGACGACGTAAAGCGGCGCTCAACGCCAAGTACATGCTGCTGTCTGGAGTTAAACGCCAGAAACACGTCATAACCCGGAGTTGAACGCCAGAAACACGCTATAACTCGGCGTTCAACTCCAAGAAAAGCCTCAGCTCGTGGATAGATCAAGCTCAGCCCAAGCATACACCAAGTGGGCCCCGGAAGTGGATTTATGCATCAATTACTTACTCATGTAAACCCTAGTAGCTAGTCTAGTATATATAGGACTTTTAACTATTGTATTAGACGTCTTTTGACCACGTTTCATCTTTGGTCTCAGTTTTGTTTTATTCTTCATCTTAGGAGGCTATTGATCATGTTTTAGGGGGCTGGCCATTCGGCCATGCCTGAACCTTTCACTTATGTATTTTCAACGGTGGAGGTTCTGCACACCATAGATTAAGGGTGTGGAGCTCTGCTGTACATCAAATTTCAATACAATTACTATTACTTTCTATTCAATTCTCTTTTATTCTTATTCCAAGATATACGTTGCACAAAACTTTGATGAATGTGATGATCCGTGACACTCATCATCATTCTCACCTATGAACGCGCGTGACTGACAACCACTTCCGTTCTACCTTAGGCCGGGCGCATATCTCTTAGATTCCCCAACAGAATCTTCGTGGTATAAGCTAGATAGATGGCGGCATTCATGGGGATCCGGAAAGTCTAACCTTGTCTGTGGTATTCCGAGTAGGATCCCGGGAATCCGGAAAGTCTAACCTTGTCTGTGGTATTCCGAGTAGGATTCCGGTATTGAATGACTGTGACGAGCTTCAAACTCCTGAAGGCTGGGCGTGATGACAAATGCAAAAGAATCAAGGGATTCTACTCCAACCTGATTGAGAACCGACAGATGATTAGCCGTGCTGTGACAGAGCATTTGGACCATTTTCACTGAGAGAATGGGATGTAGCTATCAACAAGTATGATGCCTCCAGACGATTAGCCGTGCAGTGACAGCGCATAGGACCATTTTCCCGAGAGGATTAAAAGTAGCCATTGATGATGGTGATGCCCTACATACAGCTTGCCATGGAAAGGAGTAAGAAGGATATGATGAAAGTAGTAAGAAAGTAGAGATTCGAAAGGATTCTAGCATCTCCACACGCCTATCTGAAATTCCCACTATTGATTTACATAAGTATTTCTATCCTTTTTTATTTTCTATTTATTATTAATTTTTGAAACCCATAACCATTTAATCTGCCTAACTGAGATTTACAAGGTGACCATAGCTTGCTTCATACCAACAATCTCTGTGGGATCGACCCTTACTCACGTAAGGTATTACTTGGATGACCCAGTACACTTGCTGGTTAAGTTGAACGGAGTTGTATCCACACATAGTTGAAAAAGCAATGAATTTTACAAAATACAATAACAAAGGAATCACAATTTCGTCCACCATCCACCTGGCTCCAGGGATGCATATATCCTCTAGAATCTTGTCCAGGCCCTTATTTGTTCTTATTATTCTCCTATTAAAGGAGTCTGGGTCATCTTTCAGCTGAGGTAGCTTAAAGATCTCCCTGATTTTGTCAGGGTGAATGTGAATAATCTTTCCTCTGACCAAGGTCTGATAGTCATAGAGGGAAGTTCCAGGTATTCTCTGCCTGTCTGTTTGCCACAGATTAGCATAGAATTCCTGAACCATGTTTCTTTCCACCTTTGTTTCAGGATTAGCTAGGACTTTCTAGTTCCTGTTTCGAATTTGCTCTTGAATCTCTGGATATTCGTCTTCTTTCAGATCGAATCTAACTTCCGGGATCACTGACCTTAGACCCATTATTTTGTAGTAATGGTCTGAGTATTCTTTGGTTAATAACTTCCCTTGATTCCAAAGTGGTTTTGGAATACTCTCTTTCTTGCCTCTTGGAGTGGGTTATTTTCCTTTAGGAGCCATGATCTTAATGAATATGGTTTAGTGATCACGGATAAACACACCAAACTTAGAGGTTTGCTTGTCCTCAAGCAACAGAAAGGAAAGAAGAGGGATAGAAGGAGAGCTAGTATCGAATGGTGGATGAGAGGAGGGGGGCCGAATTTGGATTTAAAGGGAGGGGGTGGGTTTTCGAAAATTTTAAAGAAAGATAAGATAGAAGATATGATTTATAAAAGATAAATATGATAAGAAAAAGATATAATTTAAAATTTAAAAAGTTGTGAATGATATTTGAAAAAGATAATTCTGAATTTTTATTTTGAAAAAGATTTTAAAAGATAATTGAGTTTTTTTAAAAAAATTTTTTGAAAAGGAGTTGGATGGGATTTGAAAAGGATTTGTGTTTATGAATTAAGATACATTTGATATTTTTGAAAAAGGGATTTTAGAAATTAGGATTAAAATTTTTGGAATTGAAGGATGAGAGTTTATAACATGTTTATGCAAGAAATCATGAATTGGAATATAAAAGTTTTGAAAAATGTGAATTAAAAACGAAATTACCTCCTCCCCACAATCTTGGCGTTAAACGCCCAAACGCTGCATGTTTTGGGCGTTTAACGCCCATTTGCAGCTTCTCCTGGGCGTTCAACGCCCAACTGTTGCTTCTAGTTGGCGTTGAACGCCAGGAACTCCTTTGTCACTGGGCATTTTTCTGAATGCCTAGGATGCTATAAATCTGGCATTGAACGCCCAGAAGGTGCTTCTTTCTGGCGTTCAACTCCCAGAAGATGCTTCTTTTTGGCGTTTAACGCCTAGATGGCTATCCTTACTGACGTTGAACGCCCAGTAAGTGCTTCTTTTGGGCGTTCAGCGCCCAAAACAGTTCTTACTGGCTTTTTTTTCGCACCAGTGAGCTTCTTTTTGCTGTTTTATCCTCTGAATCCTTCTATAACTCTGTGAACTCAAGCAATTGCTATTTTACCTTGAAGATAATTGACATAAACCTATAAAAATCAATTAATTGACAAATAAGCTTTGTAAATGGCTGGGTTGCCTCCCAGCAAGCGCTTCTTTATTGTCTTTAGCTGGACTAATACTGAGCTTTAATCAAGTCTCAGTTTTGAGCATTCTTGCTCAAAATTGCTTTCAAGATAATATTTAATTCTATGTCCATTAACAATGAACTTTTTGTTAGAATCATTATCCTGAAGCTCCACGTATCCATATGGTGATACACTTGTAATCACATATGGACCTCTCCACCGGGACTTCAATTTTTTGGGGAATAATCTGAGCCTAGAATTAAACAGCAGAACTTTCTGCCCTGGCTCAAAGACTCTAGATGACAGATTCTCATCATGCCATCTTTTTGCCTTTTCTTTGTAAATTTTTGCATTTTCGAAAGCATTAAGTCTGAATTCCTCTAGCTCATTTAACTGGAGCAATCGTTTTTCTCCAGCTAACTTGGCATCAAGATTTAGGAATCTTGTTGCCCAATAGGCCTTATGTTCCAGCTCCACTGGCAAGTGACAGGCTTTTCCATACACCAGCTGGTATGGAGAAGTTCCTATAGGTGTCTTGAATGCTGTTCTGTATGCCCACAGAGCATCATCCAAGCTTCTTACCCAATCCCTTCTACGGTTAATCACAGTCCGTTCCAGGATTCTTTTAAGTTCTCAATTAGAGACTTTAGCTTGTCCATTTGTCTGTGGATGATATGGAGTAGCTACCCTGTGGCTAACTCCATATTGAACCAAAGTAGAGTAAAGCTATTTATTGCAGAAATGAGTGTCCCTATCACTGATTAGTACTCTAGGGATACCAAATCTGCTGAAGATGTGTTTCTGGAGGAATTTCAGCACTGTCTTAGTATCATTAGTGGGTGTTGCAATAGCTTCCACCCATTTGGATATATAACCCACTGCCACTAGAATATAAGTGTTTGAGTATGATGGTGGGAAAGGTCCCATTAAGTCAATACCCCATACATCAAACAACTCAATCTCCAAGATTCCTTGTTGAGGCATGGCATAACTGTGAGGCAGATTGCCAGATCTTTGGCAACTGTCACAATTAAGTACAAACACTCGGGAGTCTTTATAGAGAGTAGGCCAGTAGAAGCCACATTGGAGTAGTCTTGTAGCTGTTCGCTCACTTCCAAAATGTCCTCCATACTATGATCTATGGAAGTGCCAGAGGATCTTCTGTGCTTCTTCTTTAGGCACACATCTACGGATTACTCCGTTTGTATATCTCTTGAAGAGATATGGTTCATCCCAAAGATAGTATTTTGCATCCGTGATCAATTTCTTTGTTTACTACCTACTGTACTCTTTGGGTATGAATCTCAATGCCTTGTAGTTTGCAATGTCTGTAAACCATGGCACTTCCTGGATGGCAAAGAGGTGCTCATCCGGAAAGTTTTCAGAGATTTCAGTAAGAGAGAGGGACGCCCCTTCTACTGGTTCTATTCGGGACAGATGATCTGTTACTTGGTTCTCTGTCCCTTTTCTGTCTCTTATTTCTATATCAAACTCCTGTAGAAGCAACACCCTTCTGATGAGTCTGGGTTTTGAATCCTGCTTTGTGAGTAGATATTAAGAGCAGCATGGTCAGTGTACACAATCACTTTTGATCCTACTAAATAAGATCTGAACTTGTCAATGGCATAAACCACTGCAAGTAACTCTTTTTCTGTGGTTGTGTAGTTCTTCTGTGCGTCATTTAAAATACAACTGGCATACTAGATGACGTGCAGAAGCTTGTCATGCCTTTGTCCCAACACTGCACCAATGGCATGGTTACTGGCATCACACATTAGTTCAAATGGTAATGTCCAGTCTGGTGCAGAGATGACTGGTGCTGTGACCAGCTTAGCTTTCAGAGTCTCAAATGCCTGCAGACACTCTTTATCAAAGATAAATGGCATGTCAGCAACTAGCAGATTACTCAGAGGTTTGGCAATTTTTGAAAAATCTTTTATAAACCTCCTATAGAATCCTGCATGCCCCAGAAAGCTTCTGATTGCCTTAACATTGGCAGGTGGTGGTAATTTTTCAATTACCTTCACCTTAGCTTGATCCACCTCTATTCCTTTGTTCGAAATTTTGTGCCCAAGGACAATTCCTTCAGTCACCATAAAGTGACATTTCTCCTAGTTTAAAACCAGATTAGTCTCTTGGTATCTCTTTAGAACAAGTGCTAGATGGTCAAGACAGGAGCTGAATGAGTCTCCAAACACTGAAAAGTCATCCATGAAGACTTCCAGAAATTTTTCCACCATATCAGAGAAAATAGAGAGCATACATCTTTGAAATGTTGCAGGTGCATTGCACAGACCAAATGGCATCCTTTTGTATGTAAATACTCCATATGGGCATGTGAATGCTATTTTCTCTTAATCCTGCGAATCTACTGCAATTTGATTATAACCTGAATATCCATCCAGGAAGCAGTAGTATTCATGAACTGCTTGTCTTTCTAGCATCTGGTCTATGAATGGTAAAGGAAAATGATCCTTTCTGGTAGCTGTATTGAGCCTTCTGTAATCAATACACATACACCACCCTGTAACTGTTCTTGTAGGAACCAGTTCATTTTTTTCATTATGAACCACTGTCATGCCACCCATCTTAGGGACGACTTGGACAGGGCTTACCCAGGGGCTACCAGAAATAGGATAAATAATCCTAGCCTCTAGTAATTTAGTGACCTCCTTCTGCACCACCTCTTTCATGGCTGGATTCAGCCGCCTCTGTGGTTGAACCACTGGCTTAGCATCATCCTCCAATAGGATCTTGTGCATGGATCTGGCTGGGCTAATGCCCTTAAGATCACTGATGGACCACCCAAGAGCTATCTTGTGTGTCCTTAGCACTTGAATTAGTGCTTCCTCTTCCTGTGGCTCTAAGGTAAAGCTTATGATTACAGGAAAAGTGTCACCTTCTCCCAAAAATACGTATTTCATGGATGGTGGTAATGGTTTGAGCTCGGGTTTAGGAGGTTTCTCCTCTTCCTGAGGGATTTTCAGAGGTTCTATTATTCTCTCTAGTTCCTCCAGATCAGGCTGAGTATCTTTAAAGATATCCTCTAGCTCTGATTTGAGACTCTTAGTCATATTGACCTCTTTTACCAGAGAGTCAATAATATCAATGCTCATGCAGTCATTTTGGGTGTCTAGATGCTGCATAGCTTTGACAATACTTAACTTAAACTCGTCCTCATTGACTCTCAGGGTTACTTCCCCTTTTTGGATGTCAATAAGGGTTCGTCCAGTTGCTAGGAAAGGTCTTCCTAGAATGAGAGTTGCACTCTTGTGCTCCTCTATTTCCAGCACCACAAAGTCAGTGGGAAAGGCAAATGGCCCAACCTTGACAATCATGTCTTCAATCACGCCTGATGGGTGTTTAATGGAACCATCAGCAAGTTGGAGACATATCCGGGTTGGTTTGACTTCATCAGTCAATCCAAGCTTTTTGATAGTAGATGCAGGTATTAAGTTGATACTTGCCCCAAGATCACATAGAGCTTGCTTGGTACAAGTACCTTCTAATGTGCATGGTATCATAAAGCTTCCGGAATCTTTAAGCTTCTCAGGTAAGCTTTTCAGAATGACTGCACTGAATTCTTCAGTGAGGTAAACTTTCTCAGTTTCCCTCCAATCATTCTTATGAATTAAGATCTCTTTCATGAACTTAGCATAAGAGGGTATTTGCTCAAGTGCCTCTACAAACAGAATCTTTATTTCAAGAGTCCTGAGGTAGTCTGCAAAGCAGGCAAATTGCTTATCCTGTTCTGCTTGGCGGAGTTTCTGAGGATAAGGCATTTTGGCTTTGTATTCCTCAACCTTAGTTACTGTAGGTTTATTGCCTACAGATGTGGGTTGAAAAGCCTTTTTAGAGGGGTTGCTATCAGCACTTGTATGTGTCTAATCTCCCACTGGCGTTTGAATGCCAGGGGTGGAAGCTGAAGTGGCGTTAGACGCCAACTCCTTACCTGTTTCTGGCGTCTGAACGCCAGAACTGTGCTTCCTTTAGGCGTTCAACGCCAATTCCTTGCCTGTTTCTGGAATTGAACGCCAGGACTGAGCATGGGTTGGGCGTTCAATGCCAGCTCTCCACTCCTTTTCTGGTGTTTGAGAGCCAGAATTATTCCTCTCTAGGCTCTGACTGTCCTCAGAGGGATTTTGGGTAGCAGTTTGTTCATTTCTTAGCTTCCTGCTACCTTGAAGTGGGGTATTTAATGTTTTCTCACTTCTTAATTGAACTGCTTGGCACTCTTCTGTTATTTGTTTTGATAACAGCTGTTCTATTTGCTTTAGCTGCACTTCCATATTCATATTAGCCATTCTTGTCTCTTGTAGTATATCCTTGAATTCGGCTAGCTGTTTTGTTAGAAAATCTAGTTGCTGATTGAATTCAGTAACTTGTTCTGTAGGACTGAGTTCAGCAGTTACTGTTTTAGCCTCTTTGTTGATGGAAGGTTCACTGCTTAGGTACAGATGCTGATTTCTGGCAACTGTATCAATAAGCTTTTGAGCTTCTTCTATTGTCTTTCTCATATGTATAGACTCACCAGTTGAGTGGTCTAGAGAAGTCTGAGCTCTCTCTGTAAGCCCATAATAGAAGATGTCTAACTGCACCCACTCTGAAAAACATTTCAGAGGGGCATTTTCTTAGCATTTCTCTGTATCTCTCCCAGGCATCATAAAGGGATTCATTATCTCCTTGTTTGAAGCCTTGGATGCTCAGCCTTAGCTGTGTCATCCGTTTTGGAGGAAAATAGTGATTCAGGAATTTTTCTGACAGCTGTTTCCATGTCTTTATGTTGTCCTTAGGTTGGTTATTTAACCACCTCTTAGCTTGGTCTTTTACAGCAAATGGAAACAGTAACAATCTGTAGACATCCTGATCTACTTCCTTATCATGTACTGTGTCAGCAATTTGTAAAAACTGTGCCAGAAACTCTGTAGGTTCTTCTTGTGAAGGACCGGAATACTGGCAACTTTGTTGCACCATGATAATGAGCTGAGGGTTCAACTCAAAACTACTAACTCCAATGGAGGGTATACAGATACTACTCCCATATGAAGCAGTAATGGGGTTAGCATATGACCCCAGAGTCCTTCTAGATTGTTCATTTCCACTTAAGTCCATAATGGAGAAAGGGAGATGATGTGAATTTATTTTATTTATTTAATTATATATAAAAAATTTCGAAATAATAAAATAAAATAAAATAAAATAAAGACGATAGTAAAATTAAAAATAAATAAAAATAAAAATAAAATAAAATAAAAATTTAAAAATATTTTATGAAGATTTTCGAAAAAGTGAGGAGAGAGAAAGTGGTTAGGATATTTTCGAAAAAGATAAATTTTTTTAAAAAAAATTAAAGGGATAAGATTTGAAAAATTTTGAAATTGAAATCTGAATTTTTATATAAAAAATTCGAAAATATAGCTTAAAAATAGTTAGAGAAGATAATTTTTTTTTATTTTTGAATTTTATGATGAAAGAGAAAAACACACAAAAGACACAAGACTTAAAATTTTTAGATCTAATGTTCCTTGCTTTCGAAAATTTTGGAGGAAAAATACCAAGGAACACCAAACTTAAAAATTTTAAGATGAAAACACAAGGAAGACTCAATAACACTTTGAAGACTCACAAGAACAACAAGAACAAAAGATAAAACACCAAACATAAAATTTTTAAAAACCACAATAAATTTTTGAAAATTAAAGAAAATTAACAAGAGAACACCAAACTTAAAATTTGGCACAGGATTCAATCAAAGAAAAATTATTTTTGAAAAATATTTTAAAAAAAGAAGATATCCAATTGCCAAGAACATAAGCCAACGCTTTAGCCAACTGAGCTATAAATATAACGTGTTTTAATATTGTATAAAAAAAATATTTTTGAAAACTAATATTTTGAAAAAGTACAAAGAAAACACAAAAACACACAGGACAAGAAAAACCAAAGATCAAATAAGAAAAATTGACAAGAACAATTTGAAGATCAAGGAAAAACAAAGAACATGCAATTCGAAAATTGAAAGACAAAGAAAAGCATGCAATTGACACTAAAATTCATAGAAAAACTAAAAATTAATAAAGAAAAAAAATATTTTTGAAAAAGTTTTTAAAAGGGATAATAAAAGATGCAAGTCTAGTGAAAAAAAAATAATTTTTTCCTAATCTAAGCAACAAGATTCACCGTTAGTTGTTCAAACTCAAACAATCCCCGGCAACGGCGCCAAAAACTTGGTGCACGAAATTACAATCACACTTTTGCAATCCGCACAACTAACCAGCAAGTGCATTGGGTCGTCCAAGTAATACCTTACGTGAGTAAGGGTCGATCCCACAGAGATTGTTGGTATGAAGCAAGTTATGGTTATCTTATTAATCATAGTCAGGATGTCAATAAGGTTCTTTGAATTTAATTGTAAAAAGTGAAAGTGTTTGGAATAAGTAATTGTTACTCAATAATGGAGAATATGTTGGAGTTTTGGAGATGCTTTGTCTTCTGAATTTCTATAACATAATGCTTTCTAACTTTCATAAATGCAAGGCTCCTTCCATGGCAAGCTGAATGTAGGGTGTCACCGTTGTCAATGGCTACCTCCGATCCTCTCAGTGAAAATGGTCCAAATGCTCTGTCACATCACGGCTAATCATCTGTTGGTTCTCGATCATGTCGGAATAGGATCCATTGATCCTTTTGCGTCTATCACTACGCCCAACACTCGCGAGTTTGAAGCCCGTCATAGTCATCCAATCTCAGAATCCTACTCGGAATACCACAGACAAGGTTTAGACTTTTCGGATCCTCATGAATGCCGCCAACAATTCTAGCTTATACCACGAAGATTCTGATTAAGGAATCTAAGGTGATGATCCATGACACTCATCACCTTCTTCATAGTGAAGCACGAATGTACATCTTAGATAGGAACAAGCATGTTTGAATGGAAAACAGAAATAATTGCATTAATTCATCGAGACGCTGCAGAGCTCCTCACCCCCAACAATTGAGTTTAGAGACTCATGCCGTTAAAGAGTATAACATTAAGATCTAAAAATGTCATGAGATACAAAATAAATCTCTAAAAGTTGTTTAAATACTAAACTAGTAACCTAGGTTTACAGAAAATGAGTAAACTAGGATGGATAGTACAGAAATCCACTTCTGGGGCCCACTTGGTGTGTGCTGGGGCTGAGACTTAAGATTCTCACGTGCCTGGGCTATTTCTGGAGTTGAACGCCAGGTTGTAACCTGTTTCTGGCGTTGAACTCCACCTTGCAACTTGTTTCTGGCGCTGAACGCCAAACTGCAACATGGAACTGGCGTTGAACGCCAGTTTATGTCGTCTATCTTCGTGCAAAGTATGAACTATTATATATTGCTGAAAAGCCCTGAATATCTACTTTCCATCCCAATTGAGAGCGCGCCTATTGGACTCCTGTAGCTCTAAAAAATCTATTCCGAGTGCAGGGAGGTCAGAATCCAACAGCATTCGTAGTCCTTTTTCAGCCTGAATCAGATTTTTGCTCAGCTCCCTCAATTTCAGCCAGAAAAAACCTGAAATCATAGAAAAACACACAAACTCATAGTAAAGTCCAGAAATATAAATTTTTCCTAAAAACTAATAAAATTATACTAAAAACTAACTAAAACATACTAAATTCTACATGAAATTACCCCCAAAAAGCGTATAAAATATCCGCTTATCAAGGAACAAATTTTAGAAAGCATGATTAGGGGAGAATTGAGTGGATCAACCCCCAAACACCGAGTGAATCGAGTGTAAACACTTCCGGTGAGGGTTCGATGCTCAATAGCATGTTTTCACCACTATCATCTATAATCATGCAAGCTTATAATTCCTTTTGATAGTTCCAATACAATTGTGGGTTGGATTTCATTGCTATTGCTCTAAGCCCTTGTGCTTGTATATGATATCTTGGAAATTGATTTGTTTGACCAAGCAAGTGCATTCATTATAGGTAGTTGCATTTGATGTGTGGAAAACGATCCAACACAAAACTCACCGGCAAGTGTACCGGGTCGCATCAAGTAATAATAACTCACAAGAGTGAGGTCGATCCCACAGGGATTGAAGGATTGAGCAATTTTAGTTTAGTGGTTGATTTAGTCAAGCGAATCAAGTATTGGTTGAGTGATTTTGTATCCAACAGTAAGTAAATAACAGAAAATGTAAAGGGGAAGGGAAGAATTGCAGAAATTAAAGAAAACTGAAAGTAAAAGAGCTGAATCTTAAAGAGCAAGAAATTAAATGACTGAAGCTTAAAGTGCAAGAAATGTAAATGGCAGTAACTTAAAGTGCAAGAAATATAAATTGCAGTAATGAAAAGGGATTTGAGGATTGGGATTTCAGAATTCAAGCAAGGAAAATTAAATTGCAACAATTAATAAAGCAGAAGTTGAATTAGAAGTAACTAAAATTCAAACAGGAAATGGAATTGAATTGCAGCAGGGGTTCACAGAAGAACCAAAAAGGAAAATGTGATCTCAGGACTCCAGAGACTAGATAGCAAAGTCTAGATCTCAATTGCCTTCCCAGATCCAAATTCTCAAAGCAATTAACAAGAAATTAAAGAAGAAGCAGTAAAGGGAATGTAATTGACTCAATTATGCAGAAGAGGAATTCAAGAGATCTTGAATGGAGATTGAGACAGAAATTCCTCAATTCTTCACACCCAAGACTCAAACAAAAAAAGTAAAAATGCTCCAGCAAGAACGAGGAAGAAGAGAGATCAATTCTCCTCCCCAATTCCCTGAAATCTCAGTTCCTAGCTCTCAAAATTCAAAATCCAAAAGAAGCTCTCAATTCTCAAGTGAAAAGAAAGCTTAAAGTAATGGTTCAAAGTCCAAAAAGGGTCCTAATTACATCAAACTAACTCCTATTTATACACTTTCTATTCTTGGATTTTGGAATTTGGATGGGCTTTTGATTTGGTGAAGAATTGAATTTAATTGGATTTTTAATCCAATTTCAGCCCATGAAGAAAGTAGCTCCCAGGAGGCTGCCCTGCCCTTGTGGAGGGCAGGGCAGGAAATGATGCGTGCGGCCTTGTGCGTGCGTGCGTGGTGCGTTGATGCTTGCAGGATGCTACCCTGCCCTTGTGGAGGGCAGGGCAGAGTTTTTTGGTGCGCCAGATTTTGCTGCCCGTGCGTGTGTGTTTGCTGGCCGAGACTCCTTGGTGTGCCAATCTTGTGCGCGTGTGTGCATCACCAAAATGCTGCCCTGCCCTTGTGGAGGGCAGGGCAATGTGCCAAGGTTGAAGCTCCGTGTTCGAAACTCGGGTGACGCGCACGCTACTTCTTTTCCTTGATTTTCTTGGCACCAAAGTAAGGCCTAGTTCCTTGCTTCCTCATGGTGCCGTGTTCGATCCTTGTGGCAAGCATTGGTAGGCTTTTTCCTTTGATTTATTTTCCATGAAAGCTCGATATTGCTCTTGAGGAGGGCAGGGCAGAGTTTTTGTTCTTCTTGATCCTTAGCATCAAATTGTGCTCCGCCCTTGAGGAGGGCAGGGCAGTGTTGCTTCTCAAGCTTGTTTTATTATGTTGCCCTCCTAGAGGGCAGTGTGCCCTTGTGGAGGGCAATGTTTGCTTCCTCCCTTCCATGCAGCACACTTCTCCTTCCCTTGGGCCACGCTTTCTTTAAGCCACGCTTTTTCTCTTTTCTTCCTTTCTTCATCTACAAGAAACCAAAACAACCACTCAAAGTATCTCTAAACTCATAAGGTTTATAATTCATTAAAAATCACTTAATTCTTGCTTAAACCTCATGATTTAGCATCAATTTAATGATGGTTGCTTGATTTAAAGAAGCTATGCATTCCAAATCACTTACTTAGGATGCAAGAAAGTGCATAAAGACTAGTAAAACAAGTGAAATTAGCTTGAAAAATGGGTATATGATGACCCGTCATCACAACACCAAACTTAATTCTTGCTTGTCCCCAAGCAAGCATCAAAACTAAGAGAAAATGAAATGAACAAGAAAAGAAACGTATCCTTATTAGGCATATAGCAGAACTTAACTTATGGAGTTTTTATGCAGACAATGATAACTCAATTATTGTTGCTGTTACATAATATACATTCTTCCTCAAAGGCTTACTAAACTTGCTGTTATAAGGTTTATTCTTTCTTTGCTCCCTTGCTAACTTTTCTTTTCTCATGTTGCTTATCAAGCTTACTATTCTTTGAAGGCTTGGTGTCTAATGTTGTAGTAGTAGCCTTTGTCTTTATTTTTAATCAACATCTTCCACCACAGACACATGGCTCACTACTTCTTCCTAGGATCATTGATGCCTAGCATCTCTTTGGATAACTAAATGCTCTGTATCTAGGTTGCTCTTTATTGTGGACTTTCAATTGGTCATCCCAAATTAGTTGATCTAAGTGACCGGGTTTTGAAATACCCCTCAGAATTTACTTATCCAAGCATATCCTGGTACAAGAACACTACAGGCATGTGTCCTAGGGTCCAAGCTATTGGTGTCCAGCCTTTATTCTTTTGTTTTTCTTGCCACATTGGCTTTTTCTTCTTCCTTTTCTTTCTGTTTTATTTTTGTTTTCAAGGGCTTTTTCTTTACTAATAAGAACCTTTATGACAACAAGCTAGCTCACACTTCAATGAAAATGACATTATGCAGTAATTATTTTATGAGTTATACATTTAATCAAACATATACACCACCATTAACTTCCATTCTAACTTATGCAACATTGGATATTCACTTTCTAATTCAAACAATTCTCTTTTATTCAAGCATATGGGAACAAAACAAAATTCAAGCTAAGTGATGGATGACAAGCATCATGCAGATTATCATACTTGATTAAACAACTTCACTTGCAACTAGATAAATGCTTTAGCAGGATATATAATGGTTCCCATGTTCAAAACAATTCACAGCAGCAAGGATTAAGTTTAGATACAACCTTTGAAGTTGCAGACCTTTGATTCTTCCTTCTGTTGTGTTTTCTTTGAGTTAAGATGCACAATATCTTCAATTGTTGACTTATGTCCTGCATAATTCTCAAAGTTGCTTGCTTCTCAAGCCCTTAAGTGTATGGTTAGTATGCATAAATTGAGTGTGGCTCTTGGATTTATTTTGGTGTGGGAACACCAAACTTAATTGTTTGCCACTGTCTTTGATGCAACAAGTTAACCATATGTGAAACCTTGTGTCCTTGCTAAAGATTATGGAATTAAAGCTAGAAAGCAACTAAATAGTTGAAAAATTTGTTTGATTGCTTAGAGCTAGCACTTTGCAAAAGGTGAGAATGTGTTTTTAAATGAGATTTTTGGTGGAACACCAAACTTAGAATCTTTCATTCTCCCTTAAATTGTTTTGGTTTGCAACACCAAACTTAGCTCCTTGCAATGCATACCAATTATTCAACATTTTATTGAAAAGGCTATGAAAAGAAAACTACCTCAGGTTGGGTTGCCTCCCAACAAGCGCTTCTTTATTGTCACTAGCTTGACATTTTCCATTCTGCTGATCATGAAAGTTGCAAATTACAGTGCCTTAGCTTGTCTTTCTTCACTGTGAACTTCCTTCCGGTTTCCTCTTTGATGACCTCTATGAATTCCTGTGGAAGGATCTTAGTCACAATGTAGTGATCAGACAACTGTGGGGACACCTTCATGGTTTGAATGTTTATCATTACTCTATCCCCTAGTGAAAATTTTCCAGTGGGGATTTTCTGATTTTCTTTAATTCTGTCCTCTGTCTCTCCTTGAAGGAATTCCTTGTTGTGTTTTTCTTGACTGGTACTTTCTTCGTCCAAGGTTTTTTCACTTTCCTCTATGATCCTTTTCCATCCCTCCTTGTTTGTGGCATCTTCATTGTTAGTTAGTTTGTCTTCAGTGGCTCTAAGGAAAGTATTTGTTTTCTTCTCACCCATTTCTGCAAAGTACTTTGCCAATTGAGCTATCTTCTCCTCAATTCCTTTGATTGACATCTCTTGGTTCCTTGTTATCTCCTCTTGGTGTTTCATCATTCTCTCTATTAAGATTTCCAAGTTCGTGATCCTTTGAGAGTCTTGTGAGATTGGTCGGTTATGAGATGTTAAAGGTTGGAAGGGTGGGTGTGGTGGCGGCATGTAGTGGTTGTTGTTACCATAATGGTGTTTTTGCTGGTTTGTGGAGTTGGGGTTGTTGTAATTGAAGTTCCTTGGTTCGTGATTTTGGTACTCGGTCCTTCTCCAGTTGGAATGAGTCTGGAAGTGTGTGTTTTGTGAGTATTGGCCTTGATTGGCATTGGTGGATGAGTGATGTTGGTTGTTTGTGGTCATGGATTTGCCCTGCTTGAAACTTCCTTGTTCTTGATGTCGGGACTCCCCCATTCTTAGATAAGAATGGGGCCTCCATGGTGGAAATTGGGCATTCACTGTAGCAGACTGCAGGCAATCAACTTTTCTATCCCTCAGCTCCATGTGTTGCTGTGTTTGATGGTGTATTTGTTTGTTCAGGTTCATGGATGCCTTCATTCCTTCAAGTTTCATCACTTCTTTTTCTAAAATTTCATTCTGTGGTTTCTCTCATGAGTGTTGGTTGATGACTCATTTGTCATTGAAATTTGCAATTCCTTGGGCAGTTGTTGTTGCTTTGAGTAGGCCATCTGAGAAGTATTCCACTGCTTTTCTTGTTTCTGGGGTTAGTCCTTCATAAAAAGCTCAGAAACCCACTTTATCAGTTGCTTTCTTGTATCTTTCCCAGGCCTTGAAGAGTGGTTCTTCTTCCCCTTGTGTGAATAGATGTTTCTCCTCTTTCAGCTGGATGATCTGTCTGGATGAGGAGAATTTGGCCAGAAATTTAGTGACCAAATCATCCCAACTAGTGATACTTCCTTGGGGAAAAGTTTCAAACCATTGTGCAGCTTCACCCTTTAATGAGAAAGGGAATAACAGGATCTTATAAGTGTCATGATCTGGACCATCAGTTTTGACAACATTACAAGTCCTCAGAAAAGTGGATATGTGCTGTTGAGGATCTTCCAATGGATTTCCGTCATAAGAACAATTGTTCTTGATGAGTGTAATGAGTGGTGGCTTCATGTCATGATACTCTTTGTCTGTAGAGACTTGATTTCCTGTGGCACGCAAACAATCAGGAGGAACAAACAGCAGCACGCTTGAGAAATGAGTGCAGTTAATTGAGATAAATTCTCAAACTGTTAGTGAGTTGATAGAGGCAAATTCTCAAACAGTTAGTGTGTTAGTTAAAAAAATAAAGAAAAAGTGCTTGATCTAGATCTCCACTTCACGTAATCATTGTCAATCTATTTCAATCCCCGGCAACGGCGCCAAAAACTTGATGTGTGGAAAACGATCCAACACAAAACTCACCGGCAAGTGTACCGGGTCGCATCAAGTAATAATAACTCACAAGAGTGAGGTCAATCCCACAGGGATTGAAGGATTGAGCAATTTTAGTTTAGTGGTTGATTTAGTCAAGCGAATCAAGTATTGGTTGAGTGATTTTGTATCCAACAGTAAGTAAATAACAGAAATTGTAAAGGGGAAGGGAAGAATTGTAGAAATTAAAGAAAACTGAAAGTAAAAGTGTTGAATCTTAAAGAGCAAGAAATTAAATGACTGAAGCTTAAAGTGCAAGAAATGTAAATGGCAGTAACTTAAAGTGCAAGAAATATAAATTGCAGTAATGAAAAGGGATTTGAGGATTGGGATTTCAGAATTCAAGCAAGGGAAATTAAATTACAACAATTAATAAAGCAGAAGTTGAATTAGAAGTAACTAGAATTCAAACAGGAAATGGAATTGAATTGCAGCAGGGGTTCACAGAAGAACCAAAAAGGAAAATGTGATCTCAGGACTCCAGAGACTAGATAGCAAAGTCTAGATCTCAATTGCCTTCCCAGATCCAAATTCTCAAAGCAATTAACAAGAAATTAAAGAAGAAGCAGTAAAGGGAATATAATTGACTCAATTATGCAGAAGAGGAATTCAAGAGATCTTGAATGGAGATTGAGACAGAAATTCCTCAATTCTTCACACCCAAGACTCAACCAAGAAAAGTAAAAATGCTCCAGCAAGAACGAGGAAGAAGAGAGATCAATTCTCCTCCCCAATTCCCTGAAATCTCAGTTCCTAGATCTCAAAATTCAAAATCCAAAAGAAGCTCTCAATTCTCAAGTGAAAAGAAAGCTCAAAGTAAAGGTTCAAAGTCCAAAAAGGGTCCTAATTACATCAAACTAACTCCTATTTATACACTTTCTATTCTTGGATTTTGGAATTTGGATGGGCTTTTGATTTGGTGAAGAATTGAATTTAATTGGATCTTTAATCCAATTTCAGCCCATGAAGAAAGTAGCTCCCAGGAGGCTGCCCTGCCCTTGTGGAGGGCAGGGCAGGAAATGATGCGTGCGGCCTTGTGCGTGCGTGCGTGGTGCGTTGATGCTTGCAGGATGCTGCCCTGCCCTTGTGGAGGGCAGGGCAGAGTTTTTTGGTGCGCCAGATTTTGCTGCCCGTGCGTGTGTGTTTGCTGGCCGAGACTCCTTGGTGTGCCAATCTTGTGCGCGTGTGTGCATCACCAAAATGCTGCCCTGCCCTTGTGGAGGGCAGGGCAATGTGCCAAGGTTGAAGCTCCGTGTTCGAAACTCGGGTGACGCGCACGCTACTTCTTTTCCTTGATTTTTTTGGCACCAAAGTAAGGCCTAGTTCCTTGCTTCCTCATGGTGCCGTGTTCGATCCTTGTGGCAAGCATTGGTAGGCTTTTTCCTTTGATTTATTTTCCATGAAAGCTCGATATTGCTCTTGAGGAGGGCAGGGCAGAGTTTTTGTTCTTCTTGATCCTTAGCATCAAATTGTGCTCCGCCCTTGAGGAGGGCAGGGCAGTGTTGCTTCTCAAGCTTGTTTCATTATGTTGCCCTCCTAGAGGGCAGTGTGCCCTTATGGAGGGCAATGTTTGCTTCCTCTCTTCCATGCGGCACACTTCTCCTTCCCTTGGGCCACGCTTTCTTTAAGCCACGCTTTTCCTCTTATCTTCCTTTCTTCATCTACAAGAAACCAAAACAACCACTCAAAGTATCTCTAAACTCATAAGGTTTATAATTCATTAAAAATCACTTAATTCTTGCTTAAACCTCATAATTTAGCATCAATTTAATGATGGTTGCTTGATTTAAAGAAGCTATGCATTTTCATTCCAAATCACTTACTTAGGATGCAAGAAAGTGCATAAAGACTAGTAAAACAAGTGAAATTAGCTTGAAAAATGGGTATATGATGACCTGTCATAAGCATTTAGATAGATTGCATGTAGCTTAGTTGCATTTAATAAATGTCATACCCTTTAGTCATTCTTAATTTAGCATGAGGACATGCTAAGGTTTAAGTGTGGGGAGGTTGATAAACCTCATTTTTAGGGTTTATCTTGTGTTGGATTTAGAGCATTTTATCAACCTTTTGTCATGTTTAACCAATGAATAAGCATGATTTTGTAATCTCTCCCATATTTGTGCTTGAATGTAAAAACATGATTTTTAAGACTTTAATTTGGTAATTTTAATTCATCCTTTATTCCATAAGGTGCCTTGATGTGTTTGCTAGTAATCTCAGGATGAAATAGGCTTGGAATGGATCAAAGGAGCAAGGAAGGAAGCATGCAAGTGGAGAGAAGCATAAAAAGCCAAAGAATTGATCCTGACCAAGGATGCGCACGCGCACAAGGCACTCGCGTGCACCTCGCGGAATCGGCCGTGCACGTACGCATCGCAGTGCGCACATCATTTCATTAAAGCAACTCGTGCCTGGCAATTTTGGAGGGTTTCTGGACCAAGGATTGAAGGGGAGGGAATCTTTCATTCATTGTATCTTACACACTCATTAGGATTAGGATTAGTTAGTTTTAGAGAGAGAAGCTCTCACTTCTCTCTAGGATTAGGAATTAGGGTTAGATTAGGATCTCATAGTTCTAGGTTTAATTCAAGTCTCCTCCTACTTCTACCTTCAATTGATGATTGCTACACTTTGGTTCTTCTTTCTATCTCTATTCTCTTGTTGTAATTTCTCTTATTTTGTTTCTAGATTTTGTAATTGAGATACTCTTGTTCTCTTTATTTTCTTTTAATAATGCAATTTGAGGTAATTCATGATAATTGTGATTTCCTTGATTGTTGTTGTTAATTCTTTGCATTCAATTGTTGTTAGAATTCATTCTTGTTGTGATTTACTATACTTTTCTTTTGTACCTTCCAAGTGTTTGATGAAGTACTTGGAAGAATGTTAGTGTAGGATTTTATGTTCTTGGCTTGGGAAGGTAACTTAGGATTTCTTGAGTTACTAATGTCCAAGTGATTGATAGTTGATAGCCATTGACTCTAGCCTTCATTAATTCAATTAGTGGAAAGCTAGGATTTATGGACTTGGATTGATATAACTCACTTGACTTTCCTTTGCTACTTGACTAAAGGATGACTAAGTGGGATTAATCCTTGCAACTACCATAATTGTGGCTAGTGATAATGATAGAGACCCTTGACAACCAAACCATGTCAAGACCATTTTGTTAATAGAATTTCATTACCATTTACCATTCATGTTTCTCATTCAAAATCCCAAAATAAACAAGTCCATAACCAATAACAAGAACACTACCCTGCAAGTTCTTTGAGAGACGACCCGAGGTTTAAATACTTCGGTTTATAATTTTAGGGGTTTGTTTTAGTGACAAACAATCTTTTGTATGAAAGGATTCTTTGTTGGTTTAGAAACTATACTTGCAACGAGAATTCATTTGTGAATTCTAAACCATCAAAAATCCAATCATCAATGTGCCTATATATATTTTTTTGGCAGTGTTAGTGTTCTGAGGGTTACCTGAAACTGTAGGTTGATCTCGGACGAGATCTGCGGTGGTGGTCGGAGCTGTTGTATCCGACTTATTGGACTTGGGGTTGCCGCTGATCCTTTGTCACTGGAGGGTGGTAGTACCTGCAAGAGACTCCGATGCTTAAGTTAGCAAGGGCTTTAGGCAAGTTTTTTAGTAGAATCAGAGTATGAGTTATACCTGGGTGCTTCATTGTATTTATAATAGTGTGGAGTGACCTTTCTGGAGATAAGATAGTTATCTTATTTTTATCTTTTGTGTGAAGTCACCTTATCTTTTAGGGGAACCGCCTTATCTTTCTAGGCTTTTGCCGCCTTTAGATTTGGGCTGCATTCCTTTGTTTGGGCCTACTTGGGCCTTTGTAGCGATTTGGCCGAACTCTTTGGGACGAGGTCGGGTGATCCTGGCCTGAAGAGGTCGGTCGACTTGTCTCTAATTAACCCGGGTCATGCAGCTCGACCCAAGGCATGAACAGTGCCCCTGCTGGAGCTCGGTCTTTCTTTTGAGGTCGTGTCCTTGCTAGACTTTAATCCCTTTTGGGAAAGTCGAGCTCGAGCATTGTCGATCTTGTCGCAGAGCTTCCATTTAGTAGTTTGAATGCGGAGCATTTTTTTCTCACCCCCTTTTTTATTGTAGCGCGCGTTTGTGCTTTCTTGGAAACGTGCGAAGTTAAAACTCATTTAATTCCTTTTTTCCGTTTCCTTTGCTTCCCTCTTCGTATCTCTTATTTTGAATTTTCTCAAAGTTTTGCTTCAGTTTTCTCTTTTCACCTTTCTTCTTCAACTTTCTGGTCGCTTTCGCTCTTTTGTTCTCAAATCTCTTCGTTCTTGTGCGTCCCTTTTTTGCTAAAAAAGGTTATTGTTTGGCGTGGCTTTGTCGTTGCTTCAGTTTCTGAGCGCTTATCTCCTTTTTACTGCCGGTTGGTCTTCTTCTTCTCCCTTTCCTTTTTTTCTTTCCACGTCGTTCTTTTTTGTGCCTGATTTGAGAAAGTTTTGATCTTGCTTGGAAAATTTTTGAATTTTTCTGCATTTGCTATGTTTGATCTTTGCTGCAATGCACGCTGTTTTTGCCTCTTTTTACTTTTGAACGCGTAGATCTTTTTTTGTTTGAAGTTTGGAGTAATGGACTGTAAGAAAGGTTGCGTCTTTTGATGACCTCTACGTAATATGTTTAATGTCGCTGGCTTTATGTTTTGTATGGCATGGATGATTTCCTTTACGAGATCCCTTTTGCTGATAAATTGTGAAAAGATGGTAACTTTAATGTCTTTTTGTGATTTATGACTTTCTCTTCTGAGTGTCGCTGTTTGAAGGAGGGTTGTTTTCTTGTTGATAGATGTTGGAGTGTAGACTATAGATTTTTTCTGAATCCTTACTCTGTTGTTGCCTCCAAAGGATGCCCTGGACCTTGGTGTGAATCCTGGGTCTCCTTTCACTGCTGTCTCTGACTTCTAACATTTGTGTGCTTTAGTTTGAGTTAATTCCATGTTTGTCCGAGATGTTCTCTTGTTTTTCCCGAGCTATTGATTAGTAACCATTTTCCTTTTTCTTACTGTAGGACTAGTTGACCCATGTATTCTCACAAAAATATTGTCGAGACATCCTCCAAAGTCCCTGATGGCATGTCTGATTGGCTGGACTCCCTCGTCTTGATGTGCGTTTGAATAGTTAACTCTGAATTCTGTGTGCATCTTATGAAACATTACAGGATTTGTAGTAGTAGAGATTAGGAGAAGAACTACGAGTTGGTAGCACCTGGCCCTGATGAGAGGGTTTATTTTCCTTCTCTGACTCATGGGAAACATCCTTTCTTTTACGTTTATGACTACTTTTTCAATCAAATGAACATTACCATTCCTTTTACTTCCTTTAAGACCAATTTATTATGGACTTGTAATGTAGCTCCATCCCAACTCCATTCGAACTCATGGGGCTTCATTAAGATCTTCCAATTATTGTGTCAAGAATTGGATGCCAAGCCTTCTCAAACCCTTTTTCTTTACCTCTTTGTATTGACTAAACCTGGGATTTCTACAAAAAAGAAGGCTTCCTGGATTTCTTTCCAGTCTGCCCAAGGAAAGAAAGTGTTTTCTATGTATGATGAGTCCTTTAGGGACTTTAAGAAGTATTATTTCAAGGTCTGAGCTATTGAGGGAGCTCGGCCTTTCTTCTTAGAGCAGAAAAATGAACCTGCCTTCCCCTTATGTTGGCAAAAGAGTGTTGTAGTATCTAGGTATTCGTGGGAGATGCTAGATGAGGTCGAGCAGGCCTTTGTGAATGTGTTGGAGGAGAATTGGGGGCAACCTCCCCATCTCGACACAAAGAAGTTCTTAGGGGATCCTTCCCTTCTCCGAAATGAGCTGGGTAGTGGTCAACTTTTTCTCTTATTTTGCTTGTTTATTTTGTTGAATTTGTTCCTTTTCTTCCAATTTTTAACTTCATTTTTATTGTGTTTTTAGAGATGGTAAAGACTAATGATTCCATGAAGGCCTTTAAAAAGGCGAGGAAGGCGATGGCGGCTTAAAATATCTTGGCCCAAGTGGCGGGGGAAGGTTCTTCTCAGGTTCCTCCCAAGAAGCCGACCTCTGGTGGCCCTGGGCCGAGGAAGACTATCCCTACCCCTCAGGTCTATTTGGTTGATCCTCCCCGATCAACTTCTAGTGCTACTTCTTCTCCTACTGCTGGCCCTTCACCAAAAAGGTAGAGAATTGTTGAACCCTTTGATTTAGATGCCCCTGTCTTTGATGCTATGGGGTTTGTTGACCATCAAATTGCTCCTTATGGTGTTATTCCTACAGATGATGTATCCATTCTTCGCCATCTGGATTTAATTACCCGAACTGGTGTTAAGATGGTGCACATTGGAGCAGCCTTATTCCGGACCGCTCAGGATGTTCCGATTCATGCGACGAAGGCTTTTATGAAGGAGGCCAAGTCGGAATATGATAGGATAAAGGGTTTAAAGGAGGAACTCGATGCCAAGGTGGAAAAACTGGAGAAAGATTTAGAAAATGAGAAGACTCGGGCCACTGCTGCGGTGGCTTCTGTAACTCTGGCTGAGGAGATGGCACAAAAGCATAAGGAGAGCTATGTCCGGACTTATCGTGAGTTAATGGAGGTCAGGGAGAAGTTGGAGTCTTCTCAAGCTTATTATACTGAGCTCCAGAGTCATCTTGTGGGCAGTGTGACTGCTGCCTATGAAAACTTGAAGGCTCAGGTTCGAGTTCTTGCTCCTGAGCTCGACCTGGCTCTCTTTAGTTTGGACAACATTGTGGAGAATTGTAAGATCGTCCTTGCCCCAGATGAAGATGATGAAGATGTAGATCCTTCTCCTGTGCCATCAGCCAAAGCTTCTGTTGCCCCGACTTCTCCGATTCCTACAGCTGAGGTCAGCCATCTCGACTCAGACCCTGATGTTCAGATCTTGAACCGGCCGGATGGAACCATTGATGCTGTCCCGCTTGCAACTCGTCCTCCTTCACCCCGTGGTTCCACTACTGGAGAGTCTTAGAATCCTTTGTTTTACGGCCCGGTTTGTAGGTCTTTGAACTTTATTTTTTGTAATTTTGGAATAGTTTGATAATGAGCGGATAATTTATACGCTTTTTGGCATTGTTTTTATATAGTTTTTAGTAGGATCTAGCTAATTTTTAGTATATTTTTATTAGTTTTTAAGCAAAATTCACATTTCTTGACTTTACTACGAGTTTGTAAGTTTTTCTATGATTTCAGGTATTTTCTGGCTGAAATTGAGGGACCTGAGCAAATATCTGATTCAGAGGCTGAAAAAGGACTACTGATGTTGTTGGATTCTAACCTTCCTGCACTCAAAATGGATTCTTTGGAGCTACAGAAACCCAAATGACGCGCTCTCAATTGATTTCGAAATTAGACATCCAGGGCTTTCCAGTAATATATAATAGTCCATACTTTGCCCGAGTTTAGATGACGCAAACTGGTGTTCAACGCCAGCTTTCTGCCCTATTCTAGCGTTAAACGCCAGAAACAAGTTGTAAGCTAGAGTCAAACGCCAGAAACAAGTTACAAACTGGTGTTTAACTCCAAGGAAAACCTCTACACGTGAAAGCTTCAGTACTCAGCCCAAGCACACACCAAGTGGGACCAGAAGTGGATTTCTGCATCATTTACTTATCTCTGTATACCCTAGTAACTAGTTTAGTAAAAATAGGACCTTTTACTATTGTATTACACGTCTTGGTCATTCTGGTTCCCCCTCTAGGGCCGAAGCCAATGAACACCATCATCACTTATGTATTTTCAACGGTGGAGTTTCTACACACCATAGATTAAGGTGTGGAGCTCTGCTGTTCCTCGAGTATTAATGCAAAGTACTATTGTTCTTCTATTCAATTCATGCTTATTCTTATTCTAAGATATTCATTTGCACACAAGAACATGATGAATGTAATGATTATGTGACACTCATCACCATTCTCACTTATGAACGTGTGATTGAAAACCACTTCCGTTCTACATGAAGACAAGCTTGAATATATATCTCTTGGGTTTCTAATCAACGATTCACATCGACTCTCGTCTGACAATGGGTCATCTGAATCTGAGATTAGAGTTGTTCATACCCTGGGTCGAGCTGTCCGACCCGGGATGTTTTACAGACCAAGCGACCGACTTCTTACAGGTAGAGGACGTGCTAATAAAGGTCAAAGGCCTTTACATCCCTGCTGATTTCATAATCCTAGACATTGGGAAGGATGAGGATAAATCCATCATCCTTGGAAGACCCTTCCTAGCCACAGCAAAAGTTGTGATTGATGTGGACAGAGGAGAGTTGATCCTTCAATTGAATGAAGACTACCTTGTGTTTAAAACTCAAGGATCTCCCTCTGTAACCATGGAGAGGAAGCAAGAAAGGCTTCTCTCGATACAGAGTCAAACAAAGCCCCCACATTCAAACTCTAAGTTTGGTGTTGGGAGGCCACAACCAAACTCTAAGTTTGGTATTGAACCCCCACATTCAAACTCTAAGTTTGGTGTTGGGAGGTCCCAACAATGCTCTGAACATCTGTGAAGCTCCATGAGAGCTCACTGTCAAGCTATTGACATTAAAGAAGCACTTATTGGGAGGCAACCCAATTTTATTTATCTATGTTATTTTTTTTTTCTTAGGTTGATGATCATGTGGAGTCACAAAAATTACTGCAAAATTAAAAAAATAAAAAATAGCATTAAAATAGCGCACCCTGGAGGAGAAATTTACTGGCATTTAAACGCCAGTAAGGGTAGCAGAATGGGCGTTTAACGCCCAGTCTGGCACCATTCTGGGCGTTAAACGCTAGAAAGAAGCACCAGAATGGCGTTAAACGCCAGAAAGAAGCAACAAGCTGGCGTTAAATGCCAGAAACAGGTTGCAGCTTGGCATTTAATGCCAGGAAAGGAATAAAATATGGCGTTTAACGCCAGAAACAAGCAGCAATCTGGCGTTAAACACCAGGATTGCACTGTAAGGGCGTTTACACGCGTAGTAGGAGCAAGGATGATAAATCCTTGACACCTCAGGATCTGTGGACCCCACAGGATCTCCATGTACCCCCTCTCCCTCTCCTACCCTTCTATAATACTCTACCCAAAACACCACTCACCTATCAAATCCTATTCTCTTCCCTATATTCTCTTCACCAATTACCTCCATCCCTCTTCCCTAAAAACCCCACCTACCTCACTTTCAAATTCAAACACTTTTCCCTCCCAAACCCACCCAAGTCCATTCAGTCATTCTCCCTCTCTTTCCCTATAAATACCCATCTTTACTCCTTCATTTTAACACATCACAAACACTCTCCTACCCTTGGCCGAACCACTATCTCCCCCCATCTCCTCTATTTTCTTCTTCTCTCCCTTCTTTCTTTCTTTTGCTCAGGGACGAGCAAACCTTTTAAGTTTAGTGTGGTAAAAGCATTGCTTTTTGTTTTTCCATAACTATTTATGGCACCTAAGGCTAGAGAAACCTCTAGAAAGAGGAAAGGGAAGACAAAAGCTTCTACCTCTGAGTCATGGAAGATGGAGAGATTCATCTCAAAGGTCTATCAAGACCACCTCTATGAAGTTGTGGCCAAGAAAAAGGTGATCCCTATACAATTCAGCTCGAATTGTCATAGAGGAAGACATCCTCATTGAAGAGGACAAACCCATAACTAAAAAGAGGATGGAGCAAACAAGAGAGCCCATTCATGGACCTCAACAAGAACATGAGGAAGATCCTCATCAAGAAATCCCTGAGATGCCTCAAGGGATGTAATTTCCTCCACACAACTATTGGGAGCAACTCAACACCTCTTTAGAAGGCTTGAGTTACAACATGGACCAACTAAGGGTGGAGCACCAAGAGTACTCCATCATTCTCCATGAGATTAGAGAAGATCAAAGAGCTATGAAGGAGGAGCAACAAAGGCAAGGAAGAGACATAGAGGAGCTCAAGAGCACCATTGGTTCTTCAAGAGGAAGATGCCACCCTCACTAAGGTGGACTCATTCCTTAATCTTCTTGACTATTTATTTTTCTATTTTCGGTTGAGCTTTATGTTTGGCTATGTTTTGTGTCTTCACTACATGATCATTAGTGTCTAGTGTCTATGTCTTAAAGCTGTGAATAATTCCATGAATTTTTTACCTCTCTTAAATGAAAAATGTGCTTAATTACAAAAGAACAAGAAGTACTTGGATTTCAAATTTTATCTTGAAATTAGTTTAATTATTTTGATGTGGTGGCAATACTTTTTCTTTTCTGAATGAATGCTTGAACAGTGCATATTTTTATAGTGAAGTTTATGAATGTTAAAATTGTTGGCTCTTGAAAGAATGATGAACAAAGAGAAATGTTATTGATAATCTGAAAAATCATGAAATTGATTCTTGAAGGAAGAAAAAGCAGTGAAAGAAAAACATGGCGAAAAAGAAAAAGAAAGAAAAAGAAAAAACAAGCAGAAAAAGCCAATAGCCCTTTAAACCAAAAGGCAAGGGTAAAAAGGATCCAAGGCTTTGAGCATTAATGGATAGGAGGGCCCAAGGAAATAAAATCCAGGCCTAAGTGGCTAAATCAAGCTGTCCCTAACCGTGTGCTTGTGTCATGAAGGTCCAAGTGAAAAGCTTGAGACTGAGCGGTTAAAGTCGTTATCCAAAGCAAAAGAGTGTGCTTAAGAACTCTGGACACCTCTAATTGGGGACTTTAGCAAAGCTAAGTCATAATCTGAAAAAGTTCACCCAGTTATGTGTCTGTGGCATTTATGTATCCAGTGGTAATACTGGAAAACAAAGTGCTTAGGGCCACGCCAAGACTCATAAAGTAGCTGTGTTCAAGAATCAACATACTGAACTAGGAGAATCAATAACACTATCCAAAATTCTGAGTTCCTATAGATGCCAATCATTCTGAAATTCAAAGGATAAAGTGAGATGCCAAAATTGTTCAGAAGCAAAAAGCTACTAGCCCCGCTCATCTAATTGGGACTAAGTTTCATTGATATTGTGAGATTCATTGTATATTCTCTTCTTTTTATCCTATTCGATTTTCAGTTGCTTGAGGACAAGCAACAATTTAAGTTTGGTGTTGTGATGAGCGGATAATTTATACGCTTTTTGGCATTGTTTTTATATAGTTTTTAGTAGGATCTAGCTACTTTTTAGTATATTTTTATTAGTTTTTAAGCAAAATTCACATTTCTGGACTTTACTATGAGTTTGTGTGTTTTTCTGTGATTTCAGGTATTTTCTGGCTAAAATTGAGGGACCTGAGCAAAAATCTGATTCAGAGGGTGAAAAAGGACTGCTGATGTTGTTGGATTTAGACCTCCCTACACTCGAAATGAATTTTTTGGAGCTACAGAAACCTATATGGCGCACTTTTAATTGCGTTGGAAAGTAGGCATCCAGGGCTTTCCAGCAATATATAATAGTTCATACTTTGCCTGAGTTTAGATGACATAAACTGGCGTTCAACGCCAGCTTTCTGCCGTATTCTGGCGTTAAACGCCAGAAACAAGTTGCAAGCTAGAGTCAAATGCCAGAAACAAGTTACAAACTGGTGTTTAACTCCAAGGAAGACCTCTACATGTGAAAGTTTCAATACTCAGCCTAAGCACACACCAAGTGGGCCTGGAAGTGGATTTCTGCATTATTTACTTATCTCTGTAAACCCTAGTAACTAGTTTAGTATAAATAGGACTTTTTACTATTGTATTAGACGTCTTGGTCATTCTGGTTCCCCCTCTGGGGCCAAAGCCAATGAACACCATCATCACTTATGTATTTTCAATGGTGGAGTTTCTACACACCATAGATTAAGGTGTGGAGCTCTGCTGTTCCTCGAGTATTAATGCAAAGTACTATTGTTCTTCTATTCAATTCAGGCTTATTCTTATTCTAAGATATTCATTCGCACATAAGAACATGATAAATGTGATGATTATGTGACACTCATCACCATTCTCACTTATGAAAGTGTGATTGACAACCACTTCCGTTCTACATGAAGACAAGTTTGAATGTATATCTCTTGGGTTTCTAATCAACGATTCACATCGACTCCCCTCTAACAATGGGGCATCTGAATCTGAGATTAGAGTTGTTCATACCCTGGGTCGAGCTGTCTGACCCGGGATGTTTTACAGACCAAGCGACCGACCTCTTCAGGTCAGGATGACCTAACCTCTTCTTAAAGAGCTCGGCCAAGTCACAGGAAAGGCCAATAAAGGGCCCAAATAAGAGGAACACGACCCCAATCCAAAGGCAGCCCAAGCCTAGAGAGATAAGAGCGGTTCCTATGAAAGATAAAGATAAAGATAAAGATAAGATAACCAACTTATCTTATCTGCAAAGGTCACTCTACACCATTATAAATACACTGGAGCACCCAGGTATAACTCATACTCTGATTCTACTCAATACCTGCTTAATACCCTTGCTAACTTAAGCATCGGAGTCCCTTGCAGGTACCCCCACCCTCTGGGGACGAAGGAATCAGCACCGCCACCGAGTCCAACAAGTCGGACACAACAACTCCGACCATTACAGAAGATCTCATCCGAGATCGACCTATAGTTTCAGGTAACCCTCGGAACAGAAGCGCTCTCCACAGATGAAAAAGAGGCAAAGAGGTTAAAATGGGACGCACAATACTATACCATCATAAATAATACTCTATACAAAAGAGGGATTTGAATACCACTGTTAAAATGCGTGCCGACTTCCAACACAAAAGACGTCCTAGAAGAAGTACACAGTGACATTTGTGGCAATCACCTCGGAGCGCAAGCACTCGCCAAAAAGGTACTTCGGGTAGGACTTTATTGGTCGACCCTACAAAAAGAAGCTGTAGAATTTGTAAAGACATGTTCATCATGTCAGAAACATGCCAACTTCCACATCGCCCCACTAGAGGAACTCATCAGCGTGACCTCACCTTGGCCATTCACAAAATGGGGACTCGACCTTCTCGGACCTTTTCCTCAAGGATCGGGACAAGTCAAATTCCTCATAGTAGGAATAGACTACTTCACAAAGTGGATTGAGGCAGAACCCCTAGCTAACGCCACTGCTCAAAGAAGTCGAAAATTCCTATATAGAAACATCGTTACAAGGTTTGGGGTTCCATACTCCATCACCATAGACAATGGTATTCAGTTCACAGACGCTGGCTTCAGAAAGCTAGCAGCCGACTTGAATATAAGACAACAATTCACCTCTGTCGAACATCCCCAAGCCAATGGACAAGCTGAAGCTGCCAATAAAGTCATATTGGCTGGGCTGAAGCGAAGGTTACAGGATGCAAAGGGAGCCTGGGCTGAGGAGCTCCCTCAGGTTTTATGGGCACATCGAACAACGCCACATTCCACCACAAAGGAATCACCCTTCCGATTAGCGTACGGAATGGAGGCAATGATCCCAGTAGAAATTGAAGAAAGGTCACCTTGAGTGATCCACTATAGCGAAGAAGCCAACTCCCAACTTTAAAGGAAAGAGCTCGACCTACTTTCGGAAGTCTGAGAAAGAGCTCGGATAAGGGAAGAGGCATTAAAATGACAAATGGCTTCCAGATACAATCAAAAGGTAATACAGCGAGCCTTTGCTAAGGACGACCTCATTCTAATCCGAAATGACATTGGAACAACTCGACCTGGAGAAGGAAAGCTGACAGCAAACTGGAAAGGACCCTACCGAGTCATAGAAGTGCTGGGAAAAGGCTACTACAGGCTTTCCGAACTCGACGGGAGAGAACTTCCTAGGTCATGGCATGCCTGCAACCTAATAAGGTACTATAGTTAGGTATGATAAAGGACCTTGGGACAAGGCACACTCTTTTTCCTAAAAAGGTTTTTTAATGAGGCGCCAAGACCAAAACCTACAAATCACCCGACTTAGGAAATTAACCCCGCATGTATATATTTGCATTCTTTTTTAATAAGATCTGTTCAGATTTTCTACAAATGCTCAAGTCGCATTATTCTAAAACATTTATCACTCGATTATAAAGCTACAGATCTACAGAAAGTGAAAATCAAATTCACTGCGCGATCACGATAAAGACCAAAAATGAAAACCAAATTCATTTAAAGGTCGACCAAACGAGGGTTAAAACCCAAACTCTACGAAATCGGCAAAAATGAAAGCGGAATAATGCAAGAAGTTATAGAAAGTGATCCAAAGAAAGGACTTGACGAGGTCCTAATAAAATGGATTGCTATAAAATAACTTAAAGACTGGCTGGCATAAAGAAGTCAGACCAGCCACAATGACCCAAGTTATAAGTAAAGCCCTGGAAAGAGGTCTGGCCAACCCTATAAAAGAGGATTACTATAACTTAGAAGAGCCCGACATGATGAAGTCGGACTCCTACGAAAAAGTTACAAAGGTAATCCCTGAAAGAGACCTGAACAAGGTCCAAGAAAGAGGATTACCAAGTAACTCGATAGGGCCCGACATGATGAAGTCGGCCCAAGATATAAAGTTACAAAAGGTAATCCCTGAAAGAGACTTGAGCAAGGTTCAAGAAAGAAGATTACCAAGTAACTCGACAGGGCCCGACATAACGAAGTCGGCCCAAGATACAAAGCTACAAAAGTTAATCCCTGAAAGAGACCTGAACAAGGTCCAAGAAAGAGGATTACCAAGAAACTCGACAGGGCCCGACATGACGAAGTCGGCCCAAGATACAAAGCTACAAAAGGTAATCCCTGAAAGAGACCTGAACAAGGTCCAAGAAAGAGGATTACTAAGAAACTCGACAGGGCCTGACATGACGAAGTCGGGCCAAGATACAAAGGTACAAAAGGAAATCCCTGAAAGAGACCTGAACAAGGTCCAAGAAAAAGGATTACCAAGTAACTCGACAGGATCCGACATAATAAAGCTACCCCTGGAAAGAAACCTAAGTAAAGTCCAAAAAGGGAGGGCTACATACAAACAACTTGGGCAAAAACCAAGTTGAAAAAATCGGCAAACTCAGTATTACAATTCCTAACGAAAACACTGTTGAAAGTGGCGTCAGGTGAAGGAATCAAGCCGATCATCCTAATACTCTCAAAGACTACGAAGACACCAAGACAAGCGCAAACAGATATAATATAAAAATAGAAAGTCATGATAATAGCCAGCGTCAGAGGCTGACAAATGCAGCCCACAAAGTCGGAAAACTATTTTGTTTACTGTTCCGTGGGTTACCTGAAACTAGAGGTCGATCTCTGTTGAGATCTCTTTGCATGGGTCGGAACTGCTGTGTCCAACTTGATGATGGTGGTTGGAGCCGCCGTGTCCGACTTGTTGGACTGTGTGACAATGCTGATCCTTCGTCCCCGGAGGGTGGGGGGTACCTGCAAGGGACTCCGATGCTTAAGTTAGCAAGGGTATTAAGCAGGTATTGAGTAGAATCAGAATATGAGTTATACCTGGATACTCCAGTGTATTTATAGTGTTGAGACGTGACCTTTGTTGGATAAGATAAGTTAGTTATCTTATCTTATCTTTATCTTTAGGGTTGAGGTCAGCGTATCTTCAGCGGAACCGCCCTTATCTCTGTAGGCTTAGGCCGTCTTAGGATTTGGGTCGTGTTCCTTCATTCGGGCCCTTTACTGGGCTCTCTTGTCGATTTGGCCGAGCTCTCTGAGAAGAGGTCGGATAGTCTGACCTGAAGAGGTCGGTCGCTTTATCTTCAATCATCCCAGGTCGGATAGCTTGACCCAGGGTATGAACAGTGCCCCTGCTTGAGCTCGGTCTTCTTTTCTGAGGTCGAGTCCTAGACTTCGGTCCTTCTTGAGGCCGAACTCAAGCATTTTTGTCGATTCCCCTTGTAGAAGTTTTTGAATGTAGAACATTTTCTTCTAAAAGCACGCGCTTTTATATCGGCACTTTGGAAACGTGCAAGGGTTTAATGCCTTTATTTAACATTAATTACCCCGTTTCTCCTAGGCCCTTTTATTTTGATTTTGAAAACCCAGAAACGGTGTTTCTTCTTCACGCATTTCGTAACTTCTTCGTATTTCTCTCTTCTCCCATTTTTAACTTTTCCTCTGTGTTTGCTCTGTTTTGCCTTACTCTTTCTCTGCGCCGTTTCGTTTCGGTACTCCGTTGGTGCTTCCTTTGAGAGACGTTTTCCTGCCCCAGCTTTCCATTTTCTTCAGGACTTTCCAGGTTTGGTTTCTACTTTCCATTTCTTTACTTCTTTTTACTTTTTGACCTTCGGTTTATGATAAAGTTTTGGTTTTGCTTGCATGATTGTTTGAAAAACTTGAATCTTTTTGCATTTGCCGTGCCTGTTTATCGCCGTGTGTTCTGGGGCTTCTTTCATTTTCTGCATGATTGCTTTTTGCTTAATGCCTTTAGAGCTTTCGCTTGTCATTGCCTTTCCTGTTTGTACTTTTGATGGTGTTTTTTGCCTAATTCTGGAAAAGTTTGTATCTTTGGTGTTGTTCTGTTTGGCATTGTTGACATTGACAGTGCTTTTGCTGGTAGACTGTAGAAAGATAGTTGCTCTAATGACTTTTCCGTTTTTTTATCTTGCTGGACGAAGTGCTTGTTGCTTTAGGCCTTGTTTCCTTGTTTTCGAGAAACGTTGGGGTGTAGGTTTTTCCCAGGGACCTTGCTTTGTTGTTGCTGCCTCCAAAGGATGCCCCAAGACTTTTGGTTTGAGTCTTGGGGTTTTCCTTTTCTGCATGCCTTGTCTGTATGATATTTAAGTTTGCTTTCTACCTTCTCCGAGATGTTTTTAGTAACCCCGTCTTCTTTTCTTCCTTGTAGGATTAATTGGCCCTATGTCTTCTCGCAATAACATCGTAGAGATGTCTTCCAGAGTTCTCGAGGGGATGTCCGACTGGCTGGACTCCCTTGTCTTGTTGTGTGTTTCTGTTGTGGATGCCGAGTTCTGTGCTGAACTGAGGAAGCGTCATAGGATTTGTGGTAACAACACTCGTGAAGAGGATTATGAGCTTGTTGCCCCTGACTCTGACGAGAGAGTTTGCTCTCCGACTTCTGTCGAGGGAGAGCGTCCCTTCTTTTATGCTTACGAGTACTTTTTCAGTCAGTTGAACGTTTCTTTTCCTTTTACCGCCTTTGAGACCGACCTGCTGTGGTCGTGTAATATTGCTCCTTCCCAGCTTCACCCCAATTCTTGGGGTTTTATTAAGATTTTGCAACTTCTCTGCCGTGAACTAGATGTATCTCCTTCCCAGACTTTGTTCCTTTATTCGTTTGTTTCCGCCAAGCCCGGTGGTTCCTCAAAAAAGAAAGCTTCTTGGGTTTCTTTTCGGTCCGCCCAGGGGCACAAAGTGTTTGCTATGTATGATGAGTCTTTTAAGGACTTTAAGAACTACTTTTTCAAAGTTCGAGCTGTTGAGGGGGTCCGCCCCTTTTTTCTTAATGAAAACGACGAGCCCTCCTTCCCCCTAGAGTGGCAAAAAGATGTACGAGTATCTCGCTACACTTGGGAGATGCTAGATGACGTTGAACGCGCTTTTGTGGTTGTCCTCGAGGATCTTTGGGGGAAACCACCTCATCTTGATACAAAGAGATTCTTGAATGATCCTTCCTTGGTTCGAACTGTTCTGGGTATTTTGTTTGGCTTTGCTTTTATACTTGTTTTTCCTTTCTCTACATTGCATTTGTAACTCTTGGCTGTTGCTATGTTTGCAGAGATGTCAAAAAATACTGATTCTTTGAAGGCCTTTAAAAAGGCGAAGAAGGCCACTGCTGCTCTGAACATCTCGGCCAAGGTGGCCGGAGAGGGATCTTCTCAGATTCCTTTGAAGCCTCCTGTACCGAGTTCCCCTGGACCGAGGAAAGTAATTCCTGTTCCTCGGGTCCGCTAGTTGATCCTCCCCAATCATCTACTGCAGCTTCTGGTCCCCCTCCTAGTAAAAAGCAGAAAACCATTGAACCCTTCAATCTGGATGCCCCTGACTTTGATGCCGTTGAATTTATTGATCAGCAAATTGCTCCCTATGGTGGTCTTTCTATGGACGATGTGTGATGACGGGTCATCATATACCCATTTTTCAAGCTAATTTCACTTGTTTTGCTAGTCTTTATGCACTTTCTTGCATCCTAAGTAAGTGATTTGGAGTGAAAATGCATAACTTCTTTAAATCAATCAACCATCATTAAATTGATGCTAAATCATGAGGTTTGAGCAAGAATTAATTGATTTTTAATTGATTTATAAGCCTTGTGAATTTAGTGATACTTTGAGTGGTTGTTTTGGTTTATTGTAGGTGAAGAAAGAAAGAAAAAAGGAAAGCGTGGCTTAAGAAAGCATGGCCCAAGAGAGAAAAAGTGTGGCGCATGGAAGGGAGGAAGCAAGCATTGCCCTCCACAAGAGCACACTGCCCTCAAGGAGGGCAACATAAGGAAGCAAACTTTGAGAGGGAACACTGCCCTGCCCTCCTCAAGGGCAGAGCACAAATTGGTGCCATGGATCAAAGGGAGCAAAAATTCTGCCCTGCCCTCCTCAAGAGCAATATCGGGCCTTCATGGAAAATAAATCAAAGGAAAAAGCCTACCAATGCTTGCCACAAGGATCGAACACGGCACCATGAGGAAGCAAGGAACTAAGCCTCACTTTGGTGCCAAGAAAACCAAGGAAAAGAGGTAGCGTGCGCGTCACCTGAGTCTCAAACACGGAGCTTCAACTTTAGCACATTGCCCTGCCCTCCGCAAGGGTAGGGCAGCATTTCGTGGTGCACAGCCAGCGCACCAGATTGGCGCACCAAGGAGCTTCGGTAGCAACATAGCGCACGCACGGGCAACAAATCTGGCGCACCAAAAATTTCTGCCCTGCCCTCCACAAGGGCAGGGCAGCATCCTGCAACACCAACTCGCACACCACGCTCGCACCAAGGCCGCACGCATCAATTCCTGCCCTGCCCTCCACAAGGGCAGGGCAGCCTCCTGGAAGCAACTTTTCTTGGGCTGAAATTGGATTAAAAATCCAATAAAATTCATTTCTTCACCAAATCAAAAGCCCATCCAAATTCCAAAATCCAAGAATAGAAAGTGTATAAATAGGAATTAGTTTGATGTAATTAGGACCTTTTACTTTTTACTTTGACTTTATTTTTTTCCTTTTGAGCTTGGAGTCTTCACTTTTATTTTGGAACTTTTGAATTTTCTCTGAGAGACTTCACTGAGATTTCTGAGAATTGGGGAGGAGAATTGATCTCTCTTCTTCCTTGTTCTTGCTTGAGCATTTTTACTTTTCTTGTTTGAGTCTTGGGTGTTAAGAATTGAGGAAATTCTGTCTCAATCTCCACTCAAGCACTCTTTAATTTCTTCTCTGCATAATTAAGTTCAATTACATTCCCTTTACTGTTTCTTCTTCAAATTTCTTGTTAATTGCCTTGAGAATTTGGATCTGGGAAGGTAATTAAGATCTAGACTTTGCTATCTAGTCTCTGGAGTCCTGAGATCACATCTTCCTCTTGGTTCTTCTGTGAACCTCTGCTGCAATTTAATTCCATTCTCTGTTTGAATTTTAAGTATTTCTAATTCATCTTCTGCTTTATTACTTGCTGCAATTTAATTTCCATTGCTTAAATTCTGAAATCCCAATCCTCAAATCCCTTTTCATTATTGCAATTTATATTTCTTGCTCTTTAAGTTACTGCAATTTACATTTCTTGCATTTTAAGTTTCAGTCATTTAATTTCTTGTTCTTTAAGATTCGGCTCTTTTAATTTCAGTTCTCTTTAATTTCTGCAAATCTCCCCTTCCCCTTTACATTTTCTGTTATTTACTTATTGTTGGATACAAAATCACTCAACCAATACTTGATTCGCTTGACTAAATCAACCACTGAACTAAAATTGCTCAATCCTTCAATCCCTGTGGGATCGACCTCACTCATGTGAGTTATTATTACTTGATGCGACCCGGTACACTTGCCGGTGAGTTTTGTGTCGGATCATTTTCCGCACATCAATGTGTCTCTCCTTCAGCACCTGTATTTTATGGCCAAGAATAGTGTGAAGATGGCTCATATGAGTGCGGCTATTTTCCGGACAGTTCAGGGGATTCCGATTTATGCCACCAAGTCTTTTATGGAGGAGGCCAAGTCGGAGTTTAATCGGATCAAGGGCCTGAAGGAGGAGTTGGAGGTGAAGTTGGCAAAGGTGGAGAAGGAGCTGGAGGGTAAAAAAGCTAGTTCTATCGCCCTTGCTGCTTCTTTGAGGCTGGCTGAAGACATGGCCCTGAAGCATAAGGATAGCTATGTCTCAACTTATAGGGAAATCATGCGCCTTCGGAGTGAGTTGGAGACTGCTCGGGCTGATTATGGTGAGCTTCAGGGCCATCTTGTGGGTAGCGTAACTGCTGCCTCCGAGAATCTGATGGAGCAGTTTCGCGTTGTTGCCCTTGATGCCGACCTGTCTCTTGTCATCTTGGACAATGTGGTGAGGGATGGCAAGATTGTCCCTGACGACCAAGATGATGATGATGCTGACCCTCCTCCAGTTCCTTCTCTCAAAGTGTCAACCTCCTCGGTTTCTCCTGTTACAGCTGATCCGGATTGCCAAATCCTGAACCGGGATGATGGAACTGTTGACGCTGTGCCTATTCAAGCTCGCCCTCCTTCTCCTGATTCTGATGCCACCAAGAAAGCTCCCGATGCTGCCGAGAAAACTTCTGCTGATTTGTAGTTGGCCCGACTTGTGGGCATTTTGTGGAAACTTTTAATAACATTTTTGTGTAGATGGCCCAATGTGTGGGCTTTTTGAACTCTTTATTTTTCTCGTTTGACATTTTTAAGTTGCCTGTCTGGTAACTTCATTTTGAAAAACAAAAAGCCGCTTTCTGAGGTTGATTATAGTGGCTTTTTGAAGCTTCGCATTTATGCTTTCTTTGGCGTAATATCCCTTTATGAGTTATTTTTGTAATCCTCTTTTTTGGACCTTTGTTAGGTCTCTTTCAGGGATTACTTTTATAACTTATCTTTGTAGGAGACCGACTTCGTTAGGTCGATCTCTTCTAAGTTATTTTTGTAATCCTATTTCTTGGACCTTTGTCAGGTCTCTTTCAGGGATTACTTTTATAACTTATCTTTGTAGGAGACCGACTTCGTTAGGTCGATCTCTTCTAAGTTATTTTTGTAATCCTCTTTCTTGGACCTTTGTTAGGTCTCTTTCAGGGATTACTTTTATAACTTATCTTTGTAGAAGACCGACTTCGTTAGGTCGATCTCTTCTAAGTTATTTTTGTAATCCTCTTTCTTGGACCTTTGTTAGGTCTCTTTCAGGGATTACTTTTATAACTTATCTTTGTAGGAGACCGACTTCGTTAGGTCGATCTCTTCTAAGTTATTTTTGTAATCCTCTTTCTTGGACCTTTGTTAGGTCTCTTTCAGGGATTACTTTTATAACTTATCTTTGTAGGAGATCGACTTCGTTAGGTCGATCTCTTCTAAGTTATTTTTGTAATCCTCTTTCTTGGACCTTTGTTAGGTCTCTTTCAGGGATTACTTTTATAACTTATCTTTGTAGGAGACCGACTTCGTTAGGTCGATCTCTTCTAAGTTATTTTTGTAATCCTCTTTCTTGGACCTTTGTTAGGTCTCTTTCAGGGATTACTTTTATAACTTATCTTTGTAGGAGACCGACTTCGTTAGGTCGATCTCTTCTAAGTTATTTTTGTAATCCTCTTTTTTGAACCTTTGTTAGGTCTCTTTCAGGGATTACTTTTATAACTTATCTTTGTAGGAGACTGACTTCGTTAGGTCGATCTCTTCTAAGTTATTTTTGTAATCCTCTTTCTTGGACCTTTGTTAGGTCTCTTTCAAGGATTACTTTTATAACTTATCTTTGTAGGAGAGTAACTTCGTTAGGTCGATCTCTTCTAAGTTATAGCAATTCCTCTTTAATAGGGTTGGCCAGACCTCTTTCCAGGGATTTGCTGATAACTTGGTTTGGCTTGGCCCGATTTTTTGATGTCGGCCAGCCTTATTAAGTTATTATATTAGCTATCCGTAAGACCTCGTCAGGTTCTTTTCTAGATTGCTTTCGATAACTTCTTACATTATTCTGTGTTCATCTTTGCCGATTTGTAGGAAGTGGTTGGCATATCGAGCTCGTCCTTTGGGTGAATCGCGTTTTCACCTTTATCGGACGATTTGTCTTTATCGTGGTCGTGCAGTGAATTTGTTTTTCACTTTTTTCATCCTCTTAAGTTGGGTATGGTTTAGGTCTCGACCTGGTGCCTCATTAAAAACCTTTTCAGGAAAAAGAGTGCATCCACTGGTGAGATCCTTTACCCTTTCTAACTGTAGTACCTTCTTAGGTTGCAGGCGTGCCATGACCTTGGCAGCTCCCGTCCGTCAAGTTCGGACACTCTGTAGTAGCCCTTCCCGAGTACTTTTATGACCCGGTATGGTCCTTTCCAATTGGCTGCCAGCTTTCCCTCTCCGGGTTGAGTTGTTCCTATATCATTTCGGATCAAGATGAGATCGTTCTCAGTGAAACTCCTTGGCACTACCCTTTGGTTGTATCTGGAAGCCATTCGACGTTTTAGTGCTTCTTCCCTAATCCGAGCTCTTTCCTGGATCTCAGGTAGTAGGTCGAGTTCTTTCCTCTGAAGTTGAGAGTTTGCTCCCTCATTATAATGGACTGCCCTGTGCGATCCTTCCTCAATTTTACTGGAATCATTGCCTCCGTTCCGTATGTTAACCGGAATGGGGATTCCTTTGTGGTGGAATGTGGCGTCGTTCGATATGCCCATAGGACTTGTGGAAGCTCCTCTGCCCAAGCTCCTTTTGCATTTTGTAGTCTTCGCTTTAACCCTGCCAATATGACTTTATTGGCGGCTTCGGCCTGTCCGTTGGCTTGAGGGTGTTCGACATAGGTAAACTGATGCTTTATATTCAAGTTGGCTACTAGTTTCCTGAAGCCCGCATCTGTGAATTGGGTGCCATTGTCTGTGGTTATTGAATGTGGGACCCCGAATCTTGTGACAATGTTTCTGTATAAGAACTTCCGGCTTCTCTGTGCAGTGGCGTTGGCTAAGGGTTCTGCCTCGATCCACTTTGTGAAATAATCTACCCCTACTATGAGGAATTTAACTTGTCCCGATCCCTGGGGAAAGGGGCCGAGAAGGTCGAGTCCCCACTTCGCAAAAGGCCAAGGTGCGGTCACGCTGATGAGTTCTTCTGGTGGGGCAATATGGAAGTTGGCATATTTCTGACATGATGGACATGTCTTTACGAATTCTGTAGATTCTTTTTGTAAAGTTGGTCAGTAAAATCCTGGCCGGAGTATCTTTTTGGCAAGAGCCCGTGCTCCGAGATGATTACCGCACATGCCGCTGTGTACCTCTTCTAATACTTCCCTTATGTGGGAAGTAGGTACGCATTTTAGTAATGGTACCGAGATCCCTCTTTTATACAGGGTGTTATTTATGATGGTGTAGTACTGTGCCTCTCTTTTTAGCTTTTTAGCCTCCTTTTCTCCTGTGGGGAGCGCCCCTGACTTGAGGTAGTCGATTATGGGAATCATCCAGCCTTGGTCCTGGCCCGTTATGGTTAGGACTTTTTCTGCTTCCGAGATTGATGGGTTCTGTAGCATTTCCTGGATGAGGCTTCTATTATTGCCTCCTGGTTTGGTGCTGGCTAGCTTTGAGAGTGCGTCAGTTCGAGCATTTTGCTCACGAGGTATGTGGCAGATCTTGTATTCCTCTAATTGTTTGAGCTGTTGCTTGGTTTTAACCAGGTATCTTTTCATGACGGGATCTTTGGCTTGGTAACTCCCTGTTATCTGTGATGTGACCACTTGTGAATCACTATAGATGTTGAGTTTTCAAGCTCCCACTTCTCCAGCCAGTTTCAGGCCAGCTAGCAATGCTTCGTATTCTGCCTGGTTGTTTGAGGCCGGGAATCCGAACTTGAGGGAGAGCTCGACCTGGGTTCCCTGGTTGCTTTCTATTATTACTTCGGTGCCACTTCCCGTTTTGTTTGAAGACCCATCCACATATAGATTCCACTCTCTGGGGGCCTCTAGGGCATCTGTGAACTCAGCGATAAAATCGGCTAGGTATTGTGATTTGATGGCGGTTCGAGCTTCATATTGGAGGTCGAATTCTGACAGCTCGACTGCCCATTGTAGGATTCTGCCCGCTAAATCTGTTTTCTGTAGTATTCCTTTTAAGGGCTGATTAGTTCAAACTTTAATGGTGTGAGCGTAGAAGTAGGGGCGAAGTCGCCGAGATATTAAGACGAGAGTGTAGGCAAATTTTTCTATTTCCTGATAGTTTAGCTCGGATCCCTGCAGTACTTTGCTAATGAAGTAAATGGATTGTTGCCCGTTTTCGCTTTCTCGGACCAGCGCTGATGCTACTGCTTTATCCCCTACTGCAAGATATAGTATGAGTGGTTCTCCTTCTTGAGGTCGGGATAGGATATGTGGCTGTCCTAAGAACTTCTTAAAGTCTTGGAACGCTTGTTCGCATTCTATAGTCCATTCAAACTGTTTTCCTTTTCTTAAAGTAGCATAGAAGGGGAGAGATCTTATTGCAGCTCCTGCTAGGAATTGGGATAGGGCGGCCAACCTCCCGTTGAGTTGCTGTACCTCTTTCACGCAGGTTGGGCTTTTCATGTTCAGTATGGCCTGGCATTTATCTGGATTCGCTTCAATTCCTCTTTGTGTGAGCATGAAGCCTAAGAATTTGCCTGCTTCTACCGCGAAGGTGCATTTAGCTGGATTAAGTCGCATATCATGCTTCTTGATGGTATCGAACACTTGGGCCAGGTCGGTCAACAGTGTCTGTTCGCTTTTCGTTTTGATTAGCATGTCGTCGACATAAACTTCCATGATTTTCCGGATGTGATCCGAGAATACTTTGTTCATTAATCTTTGATATGTGGCTCCTGCGTTCTTAAGGCCGAAAGGCATCATGATGTAGCAGTAGTTCGCCTTTGGCGTTAAGAACGAGGTCTTTTCTTGGTCCGGTGGGTACATGGGGATTTGGTTGTATCCTGAATACGCATCCATAAACGAGAGATATTTATATCCAGAGGAGGCATCTACCAGGGCGTCAATACTCGGGAGTGGATATGGATCTTTTGGGCAAGCTTTGTTGAGATCTGTGTAGTCGGTGCACATTCGCCACTTTCCATTTGATTTTTTCACCAGAACAACGTTGGCTAGCCATAGTGGGTATTTGACTTCCCTTATAAATCCAGCTTCCAATAGTGCCTGCACTTGCTCATCCACAGCTTGGGATCGTTCTGGCCCGAGCTTTCTTCGTCTTTGTTGTACTGGTCGAGATCCGGGATAAACTGCCAACTTGTGACACATCAGCTGAGGGTCTATGCCTGGCATGTCCGCGGCTTTCCATGCAAACAAGTCGGCATTTTCTCGCAAGAATTGTATTAGCAGCTCTTTTAGATCTCCTTTGAGGATTGTGCCGATATTAGTTGTTTTTTCCGAGGTGTCCCCGATCTGAATTTTTTCTATTCCACCTTCTGGTTGAGGGCGGAGTTCCTCTCGTCGTTGAACTCCACCCAGTTCGATTGTGTGGAACTCTTCTCCTTTGCCCCTAAGGTTGAGGCTCTCGTTGTAGCAGCGACGCGCCATCCTCTGATCTGCTTTTATCATAGCTATCCCTTTTGGAGTTGGGAATTTCATGCATAGGTGTGGGGTTGAGACTATTGCGCTGAGTTGATTGAGCGTAGTCTGACCTATGAGAGCGTTGTAGGCCGAGCTTACGTCTACTACAATGTAGTCTATTTTGAGGGTCCTGGATTGGTCTCCCTTTCCAAAGGTTGTATGTAGTGATATGTATCCTATTGGTCGAACCGGAGTGTCTCCTAGCCCGAACAAGCTGTTTGGATATGCTTTAAGTTCTTTTTCTTCTAAGCCGAGTTTATCAAAGGCTGTTTTGAATAAGATGTCGGCAGAGCTCCCCTGATCTATCAGCGTCCGATGTAGGTTGGCGTTTGCCAATATGATGGTGATTACCCTGGGATCGTCATGTCCTGTGATGATGCCGGTCGCGTCTTCTTTAGTGAATGTTATCGCTGGTATGTTGAGTGCTCCTTCCTCTCCTTCGACGTGGTATACTTCTTTGAGGTATCTCTTACGGGAGGATTTGGAGATTCCTCCTGTTGTGAAGCCTCCATGTATCATATGAACATGTCTTTCTGGCATCCGAGGTAATCGTTCTATTCGTTCGGCGTCATCATCTCGTCGTCTCTTTCTTTGCTCATCATCTCGGGTCGCCAGGAATCGATCTAGTTTTCCTTCTCTCACTAATTTTTCAATGATGTTTTTCAAATTAAAGCATTCGTTGGTGGAGTGTCCTCGGACCCGATGATATTCACAATACTCCTTTCGGTTTCCTCATCCCTTTTTGCCTTTCAATGGCCGTGCTGGGGGAATTTTTTCCGTGTGGCAGACTTCTTTGTATATTTCAACCAAGGATGCCCTAAGAGGAGTGTAGTTATGGTACTTCTTAATTTTCTCCCCTTGTTTGTCATCTTTCCTTTTGGATTCCTTGTCTCTGTCACGGTAGGAGGCTCCCGATTTCGAGGATTCCCCTAAACGAGCGTTTTCTTCCATGTTGATGTATTTTTCAGCTCTCTCCTGTACTTTGTCGAGGGTAGTCGGGTATTTTTTCAATATAGATTGGCTGAAAGGTCCCTCTCGCAGACCGTTGATGAGTCCCATGATTGCGGCTTCCGTGGGTAAACTTTGTATGTCCATGCATGTTTTGTTGAACCTTTCCATATAGTTGCGAAGGCTCTCCCGATCTCCTTGTTTGATTCCAAATAAGCTGGGGGCGTGCTTAGCTTTATCCTTTTGAATGGAAAATCTTGCTAGGAATTTTTTAGCTAGGTCGTCGAAACTTGAGATGGATTTTGGTGGTAAGTTGTCGAACCACCGCATAGCTGTTTTTGTCAGAGTTGTTGGGAAGGCTTTACAGCGAACAGCATCTGGGGCATCAGTGAGGTACATTCTGCTTCTGAAGTTACTGAGATGGTGGTTGGGATCTGTGGTGCCGTCGTATAGAGCCATATCTGGAAGTTTGAAGTCTTTCAGAATTTTGGTTTTCATGATTTCTCTGGTGAAGGGGTCTTGCTCTTTGTGTGAATTTTCTTCTGGATTAGCGCGGGGAGCTTTTGATTTGAGATCGGCTTCCAATTGCTATAGCTTTTCTTCCAATTCCCGACGTCTCCGCATTTTCCTTTGTAGATCCCTTCCGATTTCTCGCTGTTGCTGGGTTTCTTTTTCCAGCTGCTTTAAGCGATCTAGAAGTGTTTCTATGGTCCCTGCATTTGGTGAACCTTTGTTTCTATTAGTTTTCGGTGTGTCTTGTAGAGTAGCATCCATGTTCTTGTGTGGTGTTCGATCCTCCAAATCTGAGTCGTGGTTGTTGTCATGGTCGTCCGCCATGGTGGTGGGATGACTTCCAGGTTCCCCGGCAACGGCGCCAATGTTCTGTGGGTTACCTGAAACTAGAGGTCGATCTCTGTTGAGATCTCTTTGCGTGGGTCGGAACTGCTGTGTCCAACTTGATGATGGTGGTTGGAGTCGCCGTGTCTGACTTGTTGGACTGTGTGACAATGCTGATCCTTCGTCCCCGGAGGGTGGGGGGTACCTGCAAGGGACTCCGATGCTTAAGTTAGCAAGGGTATTAAGCAGGTATTGAGTAGAATCAGAATATGAGTTATACCTGGATGCTCCAGTGTATTTATAGTGTTGAGACGTGACCTTTGTTGGATAAGATAAGTTAGTTATCTTATCTTATCTTTATCTTTAGGGTTGAGGTCAGCGTATCTTCAGCGGAACTGCCCTTATCTCTGTAGGCTTAGGCCGTCTTAGGATTTGGGTCGTGTTCCTTCAATCGGGCCCTTTACTGGGCTCTCTTGTCGATTTGGCTGAGCTCTCTGAGAAGAGGTCGGATAGTCTGACCTGAAGAGGTCGGTCGCTTTATCTTCAATCATCCCAGGTCGGATAGCTCGACCCAGGGTATGAACATTTACCAAAATAAAGTTGCTAAAACCAGCAACTAAAAAGGTGTCAAAAGTCAACAAAATAAGAGTTCAAACGCCCACAAACCGGGCTATCTACACAAAGTAGTTACAGAAGTCAATCAAGCACCTGAAGGCTTCTCGACAGCATCATCACGTGGTGAAGGAGGGCGAGTCTGGAGAGGCACTGCGTTCACTGTCCCATCATCCCGATTCAATATCTGGCAATCTGGATCGGCTATGGAACAAGCAGGAGTTAAAGAAGCCGACACGACAGAAGCTTTGGCGATAGGCTCAGAGGGAGGCTCAACATCATCATCATCAGGGTCCTCAGGAATGATCTTGCCATCCTTCACAATATTATCCAAACTAAATAAAGCAAGGTCAGCTTCCGGGGCGATAACCCAAACTTGCTCCTTCAGGTTCTCATAAGCAGCAGTTACGCTGCCCACAAGGTGACCCTGGAGCTCAGAATAATCAACCCGGGCTGACTTTAGCTCCTTCTGAAGACGCATCACTTCTCGGTAGGACGTGACATAACTTTCTTTGTGCTTCAATGCTACATCTTCAGCCAACCGCATAGAGGCCGCCAGGGCAAGAGAGCTGGCCTTCTCCCCTTCCAGCTCCTTCTTCAATTTAGTCACCTCCACTTCAAACTCCACCTTTAGACCCTTCATTTGATCAAACTCTTACTTAGCTTCCTCCATAAAGGCTTTGGTAGCATGCAGAGGCAGATTTTGGGTAGTTCGATACAAAGTAGCTCACATATGAGCCATCTTAACACTACTCCGAGTTATAAAATCTAAGTGGTGAAGGAGAGACACATCATCCATTGAGAGGGCACCATAAGGTGTGATCTACTGGTCCACAAAACCAATAGGGTCAAAATTTGGGACGTCCAGATTGAAAGGTTCAATAGTTCGAGGTCTTTTAGAAGGAGGGACGGCCGAAGAAGAAACCACAACAACAGTAGAAGATTGTGGGGGATCCACTAAACGGACCCGAGGTGTAGGGATCATTCTCCTCGGGCCAGGAGAGCTGGGCACAGACGGCTTCAAAGGAACTTGAGAAGTTCCTTCCCCATCTACACGGGTCGAGGTGTTTTGAGCAGCAGTAGCTTTCCTCGCCTTCTTGAAGGCCTTCATTGCATCATTATTCTTGGCCATCTCTGAAAAATAGAAAACAACAATTTATCATACTGGGAACAAAGTAGGAGAAAAACAAAAAATAAAATATATCAAAGAAATACCCAAAACAGTTCGAATAAGGGACGGGTCTCCCAAAGATTTTTTAGTATCCAAATGAGGAGGTTCCCCCCAAATATCCTCCAAGATATTCACAAAGGTCTGCTCGATCTCGTCCAACATCTCCCAAGTATATCGGGATACCACTATGTTCCTCTGCCACTCTAAGGGAAGGCAGGGTTCGTTATTCTCGTCCAGAAAGAAAGGTCGGGCTCCTTCAACAGCCCAGACCTTAAAGAAGTAGTTCATAAAATCCCAGAAAGATTTGTCATACATGGAAAAAATCTTATGCCCCTGGGAAGACCTAAAAGAAATCTAAGAAGCCTTCTTCTTGGTAGTCCCAGGCTTGGTTAACACGAAAAGATATAGAAAAAGAGTTTGAGAAGGTGTAACATCAAATTCTTGACAAACAAGCTGAAAAATCATGATGAAACCCCATGAATTCGGATGGATCTGCGAAGGGGCTACGTTACAAGACCATAAAAGGTCTGTTTCAAAAGAGGTAAAAGGAAAGGTGATGTTCATTTGGCTAAAAAAGAAGTCATAAGCATAGAAGAAGGGACGCTCCCACTGGGTCAAGACTGGGAAGCAAACTCTATCACCAGAATCGGGTGCTACTAACTCGTAATTGCTCTCCTGGTCCTCACTGCTAAAGACACGATGATGCCTTTTAAGCGTCGCACAAAATTCAGAATCGGCTAAAGAAACACACAGTAAGACAAGAGAGTCCAGCCAATCGGGCATCCCTTCGGGAACCTTAGGAGATGCCTCGACAATATTTTTTCGGGAAGACATGGCCAACTAGTCCTACAAACAAGAAAAAGATTGGATTACTAAAAAGGTAAAGACATCCCAGACGAAATTAAAACAACTCGGACAGCACAATCCAGCGCAGTACAGCAGATAAAAAGGAAAACCCCAGGACACAACCCAAGGTCCAGGGGCATCCTTTGGAGGCAATCAGGGAATAAAGATTCAGGAAAATCTACAAGAATAATGTCTCAACAGAAACTACAAGACTAATGTCTCAACAGAAACCCATTCCAAGAAAAACAAATGCGAAGAAGGAGGGACGAGCCGCCAAAAGAAAAGGCTACAACAGTTCAAAGATCAGCAGTAGCATACAAAGCCCTAAAGAGCCAAACCAGGAAAACACACTCAGAAGCATACGTAAGGTCAAAAGGAAAAAGCATGCATCACAGTAACAAACCTGGCGCGATAAAAATTCAAGCTTTCTAACATGCACTCAGTCAAAATCAAAAGCTTCAAAATAAAAAACAACACAGAAGAAATAAATGGTGAAGGAAAAACAAAACCAACCTGAGAAAGGAGAAGAGTACGCAAGAAGATTGAAGATGAGGAGGCTAGAAATCGCCGTCAAAAGAACTTACGATCGCCAAACAAATGTTGCAAGAAGAAACACCAAAGAAACGTAAGTTTTCAAAAGAAAATAGAAGGAGAGGAGAAAAAGGGAAGTCACAGCAAAAGCAAGAGAGGAGAAAAACATTTTTTGAGAGTAAATTTCAAAATAAAAGCCAAGAGAAACAGAGCATCAAAAACCAATTAATGGGGCATTAAAAACCCTCGCACATTCCTAAGGCTAGGACGCTAATCCAAAAGCGCGCGTTTTCAAAGGAAGCGAAATGTTCTGCATTCAAAAAGGGAACCTTACAAAGACAAAAGCGACGAAATGATCGAGTTCAGCTTCACTCGAGAAGGATCAAAAGTCTTAAAACTAAAGACTCAACCTCAAAAAGGAAGACCGAGCTCAAGCAGGGGCACTGTTCATACCCTGGGTTGAGCTGTCCGCCTCGGGATGTTCTACAAACCAAGCGACCGACCTCTTCAGGTCAGGATGACCCGACCTCTTCTTAAAGAGCTCGGCCAAGTCACAAGAAAGCCCAATAAAGGGACCAAATAAGAGGAACACGACCCCAATCCAAAGGCAGCCCAAGCCTATAGAGATAAGTGCGGTTCCTATGAAAGATAAAGATAAAGATAAAGATAAGATAACCAACTTATCTTATCTGCAAAGGTCACTCTACACCATTATAAATATAGTGGAGCACCCAGGTATAACTCATACTCTGATTCTACTCAATACCTGCTTAATACCCTTGCTAACTTAAGCATCGGAGTCCCTTGCAGGTACCCCCACCCTCTGGGGATAAAGGAATCACCACCGCCACCAAGTCCAACAAGTCGGACACAGCAACTCCGACCATTACAGAAGATCTCATCCGAGATCGACCTATAGTTTCAGGTAACCCTTGGAACAAGAGTCTTTGTGGTATAGGCTATAATCCATTGACAGCATTCCTGAGATTCGAAAAGCCTAAACCTTGTCTATGGTATTCCGAGTAGGATCTGGGAATAGATGACTGTGACGAGCTTCAAACTCACGACTATAGGGTGTGGTGACAGACACAAAAGGATAGTAAATCCTATTCCTGCACGATCGAGAACCAACAGCTGATTAGCCATACGATATCTATGCATGGTATTTTTCATCCGAGACGAGAAATTCGACAGTTGATTAGCCGTACAGAAACCGTAGAGGACCATTTTCACTGAGAGGATGGGAAGTAGCCATTGACAATGGTGACGCCCAACATACAGCTTGCCATGGAAAGGAGTATGAAGGATTGGATGAAGGCAGTAGGAAAGTAGAGATTCAGAAGGAACAACGCATCTCCATACGCTTATCTGAAATTCTCACCAATGAATTACGTAAGTATCTCTATCTTTATTTTGTGTTTATTTATCTTTTAATTATTAAAACTCCATAACCATTTGAATCCGCCTGACTGAGATTTACAAGATGACCATAGCTTGCTTCAAGCAGACAATCTCCGTGGGATCGACCCTTACTCACGTAAGGTCTATTACTTGGATGACCCAGTGCACTTGCTGGTTAGTTGTGCGAAGTTGTGAAAAAGAGTTGAGATTACAATTGTGCGTACAAGTTGTTGGCGCCATTGAGATCACAATTTCGTGCACCATTTGACTTTTGACTTTTTAGTTGTATTTCTTAGCAACTTTATTAACAGAAAAATGAATGCTTTCGAACTCTTGAGGTCGACTTTTTGGGTGGCCTCCTGAGTCTTCATTATAGTAGCTTTGTTCTTTTTGATATGTTTGTTTGCAATTTTTTCGTACTTCCTGGAATCTTTAGAGTGTTGGAGCTTTTGCTATCCGACCTCTTTTTGATTGCCTTTATTTTCTGCCTTAGTCAAAGTAACCTTTGAGGCTAGCTTTGTTCGACTATTCTTTTTAGTATTCTCATAGAACACTTGTAAACCAATGTTGGTGAGGTCGTGGCCTTTTGGGTCGAGCTGTGTCCCTTCTAGCGCATGCCTTCTTTTGGTTGATTTCTCTTGTCAAACCTTCTCTGGTTATTTCTAGTAATCCATTTTTAATTGGACCTTGCTGGGTCTCTTTTTATGGATTTACTTTTTATAGCTCTGTCGCTTTAATCTGGTTAGTCCAACTTCTTCGTCTCGGTCCTTCTCGAGTTATTTTTAGTAATCCATTTTTAGTTGGACCTCACCGGGTCTCTTTTTATGGATTACTTTTTATAACTTTGTAGCTTTAATCATCTTGGGCCGATTTCTTCATGTTGGTCCCTTCTAAGTTATTTCTAGTAATCCACTTTTAATCAGGGCTGGCCAGGCCTCTTTCTATGGATTACTTTTTATAACTTTTTGTCGCTTTGGTTGATTGGTCCGACTTCTTCATGTCAGTCCATCCTAAGTTATTTTTAGCAATCCATTTTTTCTCAGACCATGTCAGGCCTCTTTCTATGGATCACTTTTTATAACTTCTTGCATTAATCTATTTTTGTCGCTCTTTCATCTTGCCAATTTTGTCGTGATCGAACGGTGAATTTGGTCTTCACCTTGCCGATCTGTAGCTTTGTCGTGATCGGGCGATGATTTTTTTTTTTTGCATTCAGATTAATAGAAAAAATAGGCATATAGGTAAAAATATATACATGTGGGTGCTTACCCTTCTAAGTCAGGTAATTTTACAGATCTTAGTTCGGTGCCTCGTTAAAAAACCTTTTCATGAAAAAGAGTGCACCTTGACCTAAGATCTTTTATTACCTCCTAACTATAATATCTTCTTAGGTTGCAGGTGTGCCATGACCTTGGTAACTCTCGCCCCTTGAGTTTGGACACCCTGTAGTAGCCTTTTCCCATTACCTTTGTGACTTGGTAGGGTCTTTTCCAGTTAGCCGCTAGCTTCCCCTCTCCAAGTCAACTTGTTCCGATATCATTTCGGATTCAGATAAGGTCGTTGGTAAAACTTCGCTGTACTACCTTTCGATTGTATCTTGAGGCCATTCGGCACTTTACCGCCTCTTCCCTGATTCGAGCTCTTTCTCAGATTTCCAAAAGTAGGTCGAGCTCTTCCCTTTGAAATTAGGAGTTGGCCTCTTCACTGTAGAGGATCGTTCTAGGGGATCCTTCTTCGACTTCTACCAGGATCATTGCCTCCATTCCATAAGCCAATCGGAAAGGTGATTCCCTCGTGGTGGAGTATTGAGTTGTCTAGTATGCCCATAGGACTTGTGGGAGCTTGACGTTAGGATTTTTACTAGTAAAGAATTTTGTAAAAATATAGTCGCGTTGTGAGTATAGATTCTAAACCAACAGAAAATCCCTTCGTACAAACGTTTTGGTTGTCACAAGTAACAAACCCCTAAATAAATTGATAACCGAAGTATTTAAACCTCGGGTCATCTTCTCAAGGAATTGCAGGGAGGTGTTCTTATTATTAGTTATGAGTCTTGTAAATTGAGGGTTTTGAAAGTAAGAAAGAAGTATGTTAAATGACAAGTAAAATAAATAAATAACAATAAAATAAACTCTTGGCAAGATATGAGAAATTGGAAGTTCTATCCTAGTTATCCTTATCGATGGTGATGAGAATTGAGTTTTAATCCCACTTAGTTAACCTTTACTAAAGCAAAGGAAAGTCAAGTGGACTAATTAGTTTGATCCTCAGGTCCTAGTCAATTCCCGAGAAAGGACTAGAGTTATTGGAATTCAATTCAATTAGCAAAAATAGCAATTATCAATCACGATGAGTTTGTAACTCAAGAGTTACCAATTAATCAACCAAAGCCAAGAATGTAGAAAGCTAAATTAAAATCATATATCTGAAAACATCTCAATAATGTGTATTAAAAAAGAAAATCAATCATAACATGAAAAGTACATAAGCCAATTGGGCAACACAAATCAGATACAAATGAAAGCATCAGAGTAAATGAAAGTAGAAGAGAAACATAAATTATTGAACCTGGTATGAAGAAACAATCCTAATGACTAAAAGAAATCCTAAATCCTAATCCTAAGAGAGAGGAGAGAACCTCTCTCACTAAAAACTACATCTAAAACCTAAAATTGAATTATGATCTGATATGAATTGATGTCCGGAGTCTCTGCATGTTCCCGAACTTTAATCTGTGTTTCTGGGCCAAAAATTAGGTTAAAATGCGGCCCGAAATCTGTGCCAGCAACTTTTGTAATTCTGCAGATTGCGCTCGTCACGCGTTCGCGTCGTTCACGCGTTCGCGTCACTCAGCATTTCTCGTACCACGCGTGCGCGTCGTCCACGCTTTCGCGTCATTCGTGTAGCTTCCGATCCGTGCAATCACGTCAGGCACGCGAGCGTGTCATGGTAATTCCTTCTATTTCGTGCGATCGCGTGAGCCATGCGACCGCGTGACTTCTCGCTGGTCATCTCCTCAATTCCTTGTGTTCCTTCCATTTTTTGCATGCTTCCTCTTCATTCCTTACACCATTCCTGCCCTATGAAGCCTGAAACACTTAACATACAGATCACGGCATCGAATGGTATGAAGGAAGATAAAAGTATACAACAAAAGGGTCCTTAGGAAGCAAGTTATTAATCATAGGTTATTTTTGGGAAGGAATTGTAAATACATGCAAATCATATGAATAAGTAGGTGAAAAGCTTGATAAAACCACTCAATAAAACACAATATAATCCATAAAATAGTGGTTTATCAACCTCCCCATACTTAAACATTAGCATGTCCTCATGCTAAACTCAAGGAGACTAAATAAATGAGTAGGGAAAGGCAAGACTCATGCAATGCAACCTATGAATGTGAATGCAACTATATGCTAATATGATTCTACCTACTTGGTGAAAAAGTAAATAAATCTTTCATGAATAAATATGAGCTGGATTTCACTAATTCAAATCACAAAATACAATACAAATAATTTGCAAGAAGAAGATAGCTCATGAAAGCAGGGAACATAGAATTAAGCACTGAACCCTTACTGGTAGTGTATATCATTCTAACTCTCAAGTGTCTAGGGTCAATTCTCTCAATTCTCTACTAATCTTGCTTTCTATAGCTTGCTCTTCATCTAATAATCAACAAAAATTTAATGCACCAATACACAAATCAAGAGGTCTTTTAAGGGTTGTAATGGGGTTAGGGTCAAGGTAGGATTGTATTTGGCCAAGTGGACTAAAATCTGAATCCTTAATTAACATAAACTTTCCACCTAACTTAAGACAATCCATTTAATTACAATACAAGATCTAACTTCTCGTTAACTGTGTTTTCCACATATTCATGCATCCTAAATTTGAGTTCAGTACATATGCATTGATGCCAACACTTACTTTGGGGCATTTTGTCCCTTTTTATTAGTTGCTTTTTTTTTCTTTTTCACTTTTTTTTATTCTTCTCAATGCATATGATTAAGGTTTTGAATGCATAAACATGTTCTTAACATTTTTCATATTTTCACACAAAGTATAACACACTCAATTCCCAAACCAAACGTTTTCAAACTCACTTTTCCCCACACTTAATTCATGAGCATTCTCACTAGTCTAAGCTAATCAAGGATTCAAATTAAGGACATTATTTTTTTCTGCTTAGAGTTAGTGATGAGCTAAAGTAAAGAATAAGGGGCAAAATGGGCTCAACATAGGTTTGAAAAGGATAATAAAAGGTAAGGCCATATGGGTATGTAAGCTCAGTGAAACAAGGTCTTAATCATATAAGTGTATGCATACATCAAATAATAGAAATATAGTATTAAGCAAGACAAAGATCACAATTTTAGAGAGAAAAACACACCAAAAATAAATATTGGTTGATAGAATGCAACCAATCAAATAGGCTCAAAATCTCACTGGTTTTGTGTGTTCGAGCTCTAAACTATGTTCCAAAACAATATTTCTTCATACAAGTTTTTCAAAAAGTTTTGTTCAAATTAGTGAAATACTATAAAAGGTTTCTTTGAAAAAGAAAATATTACTTCAACCAAGTGGTAAAATATGCACAAAATATTACAAACATGCAAATGCAACAATGAAAAACAAAAATTGGTGTTAAGAAGGGACTAACTAACCCGTGGAGATTGATATCGACCTCCCCACACTTAAAGATTGCACAGTCCTCGGTGCATGTAAAGATGTGCAGGTGGCGGGGGTTGTGGTTCCTCAGCCAGTGCTTGTTGTAGAGTCTTTCTCTTTACTCTTCCTGGTGGCCAACCCAAGAGATTGGTATCGACCTCCCCACACTTAAAGATTGCACCGTCCTCGGTGCATGCTAAGATGTATAAGTCGACGGGCTGCTCCAACTAATGCCTTTCGCTATAGATTGTGTAGATTGACTTATTTGTCTCCCCATTTAGAAGCTTTCCCTTTCCCTTCCTCAGTGGCCATCTTGAAAGAAGAGGAAAAGAAGAAAAGTAACCCAGAAATAAAGATAAGAACATAAATGAAAGATGGGTGTTAATGCCAAATAATAAAGGTCTCAATTACATGGTAGCTACAACATGCAAGGGAGAAAATAGTGGAAGCAAATGGCATATCAAGAGTGCAAAAATTGCAACAATGGGGAAGAGAGTGGGTAAAGAGAGATAATATAAATTCATGTCAATGCAAAAGTAATACAGGTATAAAAGATAGGCATTGATTTAATTAATATTACCTAACAAGAATAAAACAAGTCACTAAGCACCAAGATAATACCAGAAAAGATACAACAGTTGAATAAGAAAATTTAACACCAATGGAAAAGAAAAAGGAAGTAAGAAAGGAGGAAGAAAGAAGAAAAGATAGAAGAAATTAGGATTAGAAAAGATAAGATAAGATAATTGGCGCTGGTCTGGATAAGCTGTGCGTCGCATATGACACGGACGCGTGGTGAACGCGATCGCGTGGGGTGTGATAAATTCAAGTGACGCGGACACGTGGGGCACATGGACGCGTGACTCGATTTGTGCTAGTGGCGCGAGAGTAGCCTCGCGTACGCACAAATCTCTGTTTAAATGCATTTTTGCCCAAAATCTGGGGTGACGCCGTCGCGTGGTTGACGCGAACGCGTGGATGGCCTAAATTTGAAAACGGTGCGGACACGTGGGGCACGCGTACGCGTGGCAGAGCTTGTGCTTTTAGCATGAGTCCAGCCCAATTCTAGCTCAACTTTCGGCCATACACCCTTTTTATGTCGATTTCAGGGCACGCGTTCGCATGGGTGACGCGGACGCGTGGGAGGCATTTTTCCCACATGACGCGGACGCGTCAGCGACATGGTCGCGTGGATCAATTTGTGCCAAAGGCACGCCTCCAGCCATGCTTTCGCGTGACTCTCTGTTCAATTTTCTTTTCTTCCCAACGCACATATGACACAGACGCGTCGGCGACACTGTCGCGTCACGTGCGTGAATTTTTTTTTAAATGCAGTATGCAGAATGTAATGCTTAATATGAATACTATGCATGATTCTAGGTTCAATCAAAATTCAAAAACAGACTAAAATTAAAACAGAAAAAGGAATGATTATACCATGGTGGGTTGTCTCCCACCTAGCACTTTTAGTTAACGTCCTTAAGTTGGACATTTGATGAGCTTCCTGTTATGGTGGCTTGTACTTGAATTCGTCAGAAATCTCCACAAGTGTTTGGAATGCCAGCATCCTCCGGGGTCCCAAACAAAGTACATAAAGCCCTTGTATGAGTTCAAACAGGCTTGCAGGCTCCCGGAGTGTTGAATGGTAGAATAGATTCCAAGATCCCAAACTCTACTTGTACACCTGTCTTTCTCTTGATCTGCATTTTTCCAATCGGGTGATGAGTAATCCGAATTCTCACTGCAGTGACCAAACAGCTTCTGAGATCCTTCCAATTGAGCTTGACACCAATTCTTGCACCTCAAATTGAAGCGTGAAACCTCAGTGAATCTTGCATACCAACTCTGAGTGCGAGTCATTTTCTGTTTGCTTTTAAAGCTGCAAAGAGCTCTAAGTTGGCCATCTGTCTCAAGTAAATCATATTCAAGTGGAAAAGTAAAGATGAAAGTCAAGGATTTTACCCACTTGAAGTTTGTATTGGGTGGTAATGGCCGTGGGATAGGTGTTTCTAGTGGTTCTGCAAGACTTACTCCCTTGTGGTCTTCAGTGAATTCCTCCACTTCTTAGCAATTTTCTTCCAATTCAACCATGTCTTGATCAAGGTCACCGATATCTTCTTCATCACTCGAGTCATAATTGGGAGGTTGAGAAAAGTCAATCTCTGCATCATCTTTGTATTCACTTGGAGAGGATTCTCCTGTCTCAAAGAATTCACTTGCAGATGCAAGAGCATTACTAGGAGAACTTGAGTGGTGACTATCATTATCAAGAAAACTTGAGTCTTAGGTCATTCCGTCCAGTTCCTCATAAGATACCTGCCTTGGGGGTTGTGCACTATCATCCTTAGCATTAATTGTAACATCCTCGACGGAATTCTCCACAACTCTGGATTCCTGCGGAGGTTCAGCATCTCCTAAATCTTCAACCAACTCTTTTTCTTCTACAATGACAGCGTCCTCTACTTGTTCCAGTACGAAGTTATGCTCTATACTGTCCACTGAAGCTTCTCATGTCTTCTTCACAATACATTCTTCATTAGATTCTTCACATGAAGCCATGGGAGTCTGTTGAATGTCCGAACGTCTGGAAGATAATTGATTTATTGCTTGCTCCAGTTGATGAAGGGTTGCATTAAATTGGTTTACTGATTCTTCAAAGCGAACCTGTGATTCTTGGCTTGTTGCATATGGACATGGTGTATAGGGGAGTGGTGGTTCTTGGGAGTAATTGGATTGGTGTTGGGGCGGGTAAGGATCATGTGGTGGCGAATGGCGAAAAGAAGCTTGTGAGTATGGTGGGTTAAGGTTATGTTGAAAGGAGGGTCTCTGAGCATAGGGTGGGGCTTGTTGGTAGCTACAAGGGGGTCCACCAAATCTATCAATTGGGTATGTATTGTAGAATGGTCTCCGTCCATGGTATCTAGGAGGGTGTTGTTGCCTAAAGGGGTGATCAGATCCTTTTGGCTCCATCCATCTTTGATTACTTAGACCTTGATGCATAGTCCTGTTATAGCTTCCATTCCTTGCAACAAAAGTAGAACTAAACTCAAAGCGAGAGGGGTGAGAATTCATAGTAGTTATCAGAAATAAGGGGGGAAACAAAAACAAAGAAACAAGTAAAAGAAAAATATTTACAATAACCAATAATAAGTCACACGTTTGCAAATCCCCGGCAACGGCGCCATTTTGACGTTAGGATTTTTGCTAGTAAAGAATTTTGTAAAAATATAGTCGCGTTGTGAGTATAGATTCTAAACCAACAGAAAATCCCTTTCGTACAAACTTTTTGGTTGTCACAAATAACAAACCCCTAAATAAATTGATAATCGAAGTATTTAAACCTCGGGTCGTCTTCTCAAGGAATTGCAGGGAGGTGTTCTTATTATTAGTTATGAGTCTTGTAAATTGGGGGTTTTGAAAGTAAGAAAGAAGTATGTTAAATGACAAGTAAAATAAATAAATAACTATAAATAAACTCTTGGCAAGATATAAGAAATTGGAAGTCCTATCCTAGTTATGCTTATCGATGGTGATGAGAATTGAGTTTTAATCCCACTTAGTTAACCATTACTAAAGCAAAGGAAAGTCAAGTGGACTAATTAGTTTGATCCTCAGGTCCTAGTTAATTTCTAAGAAAGGACTAGAGTTATTGGAATTCAATTTAATTAGCAAAAATAGCAATTATCAATCACGATGAGTTTGATAACTCAAGAGTTACCAATTAATCAACCAAAGCCAAGTATGTAGAAAGCTAAATTAAAATCATATATCTGAAAACATCTCAATAATGTATATTAAATAAGAAAATCAATCCTAACATGAAAAGTTCATAAGCCAATTGGGCAACACAAATCAGATACAAATGAAAGCATCAGAGTAAATGAAAGTAGAAAAGAAACATAAATTATTGAACCTAGTATGAAGAAACAATCCTAATGACTAAAAGAAATCCTAAATCCTAATCCTAAGAGAGAGGAGAGAACCTCTCTCACTAAAAACTACATCTAAAACCTAAAATTGAATTATGATCTGATATGAATTGATGTCCTGAGTCTCTGCATGTTCCTGGACTTTAATCTGTGTTTATGGGCCGAAAACTGGGTTGAAATGCGGCCCGGAATCTGTGCCAGCGACTTCTGTAATTCTGCAGATCGCGCTCGTCACGCGTCCGCGTTGTCCACGCGTTCGCGTCACTCAGCATTTCTCGTACCACGCGTGCGCGTCGTCCACGCTTTCGTGTCGTTCGTGCATCTTCCAATCCGCGCGGTCGCGTCAGGCACGTGAGCGCGTCACGGTAATTCCTTCTATTTCGCGCGATCGCATGAGCCATGCGACCGCGTGACTTCTCACTGGTCATCTCCTCAATTCCTTGAGTTCCTTCCATTTTTTGCATGCTTCCTCTTCATTCCTTACGCCATTCCTGCCCTATGAAGCCTGAAAGACTTAACATACAGATCACGGCATCAAATGGTATGAAGGAAGATAAAAATATACAACAAAAGGGTCCTTAGAAACCAAGTTATTAATCATAGGATATTTTTGGGAAGGAATTGTAAATACATGCAAATCATATGAATAAGTGGGTGAAAAGCTTGATAAAACCACTCAATAAAACACAATAGAAACCATAAAATAGTGATTTATCTGAGCTCTTCAGCCCAGGCTCTCTTTGCGTCCTGTAGTCTCCGTTTTTTCCCTGCTAGTATGACTTTGTTGGTGGCTTCTGCTTGTCCATTAGCCTGGGGGTGTTCTACGGATGTGATTTGGTGCTTTATTTTCAAGTCGGCTACCAACTTTCTTAAATCTGTGTCTGTAAATTGAGTGCCATTGTCTGTGGTGATGGAGTAAGGAACACCAAACCTTGTGACAATGTTTATATATAAGAATTTTTGACTTCTTTGAGCAGTGGCATTAGCTAGGGGCTCTGCCACAATCCACTTTGTGAAATAATCTACCCCAATAATGAGGAACTTGACCTGTCCCGATCCTTGGGGCAAGGGCCCGAGGAGGTCGAGTCCCTATTTTGTAAATGGCCAAGGTGATGTTATGCTGATGAGTTCCTCTGGTGGGGCGATGTGGAAGTTGACATGTTTCTGACATGGTGTGCATGTCTTAACGAAATTGGTGGCTTCTTTCTGCAAAGTCAGCCAAAAGAATCCGGCTCGGAGTACTTTTTTGGCGAGAGCTCGTGCTCCGAGATGGTTGCCACATATGCCACTATGTATCTCTTCCAAAACCTCTTTTGTGTTAGAGGTCGGCACACATTTTAATAGGGGTGTTGAAATCTCTCTCCTGTATAGGATGTTGTTTATGATGGTGTAGTATTGTGCCTCCCATTTTAGTCTCTTCGCCTCCTTCTTGTCTGTAGGGAGTATCTCTAATTTGAGGTAGTTGATTATGGAGGTCATCCATCCTTGATCCTGGCCTGATATGGCTAGGACATTTCCTTCCTCACAAATTGATGGGTTCTACAATATTTCTTGGATGAGGCTTCTATTATTGCCCACTGGTTTGGTGCTGGCTAATTTTGAGAGTGCGTCAGCTCGGGCATTCTGTTCCTGAGGTATAGGGCAGACTTCATATTCCCTGAGTTGTCCGAGCTGTTCCTTAGTTTTTTCCAAGTGTTTTTTCATGGTAGGATCCTTAGCTTGGTAGCTCCCCGCTATTTGTGAAGTGACTACTTGTGAATCGCTAAAGATGATAAGCTTTTGAACTCCAACCTCCTTAGCCAGCCTCAAACCGCCTAGTAATGCCTCGTATTCAGCCTGATTGTTCGAAGCAGGGATTTCGAATTTTAAGGAAAGTTCGATTTGAGTTCCCTAATCGCTTTCTATTATCACACCTGCGCCACTCCCGGTTTTGTTTGAAGAGTCGTCCACGTAGATATTCTATTTGTAGGTGTTCTCAGGGTGTTAGTGTACTCAGCAATGAAATCGGCCAAATACTGAGACTTGATGGCCGTCCGAGCTTCATATTGAAGATTAAACTCTGATAGCTCGATTGCCCACTGCAGAATTCTTCCAGCTAAGTCTGTCTTCTGTAGAATGCTTTTTATGGGCTGGTTGGTCCGGACCTTAATGGTGTGGGCTTAAAAATACGGGCGAAGTCGTCGGGAGGTTAGTATGAGAGCATAGGCAAACTTTTCTATTTTTTGGTAGTTCAATTCAGACCCTTGTAGGGCTTTGCTGATGAAGTAGATGGGTTGTTGTCCGCTTTCGTCCTCTCTGACTAGCGTTGAGGCTATTGCCTGATTTTCTACTACAAGGTACAATACCAGTGGTGCTCCTTCCCATGGTCGAGTTAGAATAGGTAGTCGTCCCAGGAATCTTTTGAAATCCTAAAAAGCTTGCTCGCACTCCGTTGTCCATTCAAACCTCTTTTCCTTCCTTAAAGTGGCGTAGAAGGGGAGAGATCTTATGGCCGATCCGGCTAGAAATCTGGACAAGGCTGCTAGTCTCTCGTTGAGTTGTTGTACCTCTTTGACATGGGTCGGACTCTTCATGTTAAGTATGGCCCGACATTTATCTGGGTTCGCCTTAATTTCTCGTTGTGTTAGCATGAAACCCAAAAATTTACCAGCTTCTACAGCGAAGGTGCACTTTGCGGAATTAAGTCACATGCCATGCTCTCTGATGGTGTCGAACACTTTGGTGAGGTCAGGCAGTAATGATTCATCACTTTGTGTTTTTACCAACATGACGTTCACATATACCTCCATGAGTTTCCAGATATGATATGCGAAGACCTTGTTCATTAGTCTTTGGTAGGTAGCTCCGGCATTTTTGAGTCCAAATTGCATGACAACATAACAGTAATTTGCTTTTGGGGTTAAAAATGAGGTTTTTTCTTAGTCAGGTAGATACATCAGGATTTGATTATATCCCGAATAAGCATCCACGAAAGAGAGGTACTTGTATCTGGAGGAGTCATCCACTAGAGTGTCTATGCTTGGGAGTGGATAGGGATCTTTTGGGCAGGCTTTATTGAGATCAGTGTAGTCAGTGCACATCCGCCACCTCCCATTTGACTTTTTTACCAAAGCAACATTGGATAGCCATAGTGGGTACTTGACCTCTCTTATGAATCCTGCCTCTAGCAGAGCTCGGACCTGTTCTTCCATAGCTTGGGATTTTTCTGGTCCAAGTTTTCTACGCTTCTGTTGTACTGGCCAAGATCCTGGGTATACTGCCAGTTTGTGGCACATTAGTTTGGGGTTTATGCCTGGCATGTCCGCGGCTTTCCATGCGAAGAGGTCGGCATTATCCCTTAGGAACTGTATCAGAGGGCCTTTTATGTCTTTTTCATAGTTTCCCCAATGTTTGTTGTTTTGTCTGGAGTATCTCTGATCTGGACTTCTTCGATCTCGCCCTCAGGTTGTGGATAAAGTTCTTCCCGATCTCGAACTCTCCCGAGTTTGATAGTATTGATTTCCTCTCCTTTTCCTCTAAGGTTCAGGCTCTCATTGTAATAGTGTCGCGTAGTTTTCTAGTCTCCTTTTATTGTGGCGATCCCTTCTGGGGTTGGGAACTTCATGCACAGATGTGGAGTTGAAACTACTGCAGCCAGCTGATTTAACGTTGTCCGACCTATCAAGGCATTGTAAGCTGAGCTCACATCGACCACGATGTAGTCTATGTTGAGTGTCCTTGACTGGGTTCCCTTTCGAAGGGTTGTGTGTAGTGAAATATATCCAAGGGGTTGGATTGGAGTGTCTCCTAGTACAAACAAGCTGTTCGGATATGCTCTGAGTTCTTTTTTTTGTAGGCCGAGCTTGTCGAAGGTAGATTTAAATAAGATATCTGCCGAGCTTCCTTGGTCCACTAGTGTGCGGTGGAGATTAACGTTGGCCAATATGACAGAAATGACCATGGGATTGTCATGTCCTGGGATGATGCCAGCTGCGTCTTCTTGAGTAAAAGTAATAGTAGGGAGGTTAGGTGATCCTTCTCCTTCCCCAACATGATATACTTCTTTAAGGTTTCTTTTGCGGGATGATTTGGAGATTGCTCCTCCTGCGAATCCTCCATTTATCATGTGAACGTGCATCTCCGGGGTGTGATGTGGTCGGTCAGCTCGTCCGACCTTTTCGTCCCTTCTTCTTTTTCTGTGTTCATCCGTCTTGTTGGCTAAGTACCGATCAAGTCTCCCTTCTCTTACCAATTTTTCTATGACATTCTTCAAGTCGAAGCACTCATTGGTAGGATGTCCATAGATTCGATGGTATTCGCAATATTCTGTCCGATTTTCCCCTCTTTTTTTGCTTTTGATTTGCCGAGGTGGGGGAATCTTCTCAGTGTGGCACACTTCTTGGTAAACATCCACAAGAGACACTCAGAGAGGGGTGTAATTGTGGTATTTCTTAAGCTTCTCTCCGTGTTGATCTTCTTTTTTCTTAGACTCTTTTCCTTATCCCGGGAGGAGTAAGAGAATCCGGTTTTTGGGGTCTTTCCTAGCCGAGAATTTTCTTCCATGTTGATATACTTCTCTGTCCGTTCTTGCACTTCATTTAAAGATGTTGGGTATTTCTTTGATATGGAGTGACTGAAGGGTCCTTCTCGCAGACCATTGATGAGCCCCATGATGGCTGCTTCTGTTGGTAAGCTTTGTATGTCCAAGCATGCTTTGTTGAATCTTTCCATGTAGTTGCGAAGGCTCTCCCGATCTCCTTGGTTGATCCCTAATAAGCTCGGGACGTGTTTGGCTTTGTCTCTTTGGATAGATAATCTGGCGAGGAATTTCTTGGCTAAGTCGTCAAAGCTTGTGATGAATCTAGGCGGCAAACTGTCGAAACACTTAATTTCCGTTTTTGTTAGAGTAGTTGGGAAGGCTTTGCAACGAATGGCATCCGAGGCATCAGTGAGATACATTTTGCTTCTGAAGTTGCTAAGATGATGGCTTAGGTCGAAGGTACTATCGTATGGGGTCATGTCGGGAGCTTTGAAATTCTTTGGAACCTTAGCTTTCATGATTTCTTTGGTGAAGGGGTCTTGATCTTTGTGGGAGTCATCATTGTGACTGGGTTGGATGGTTTTGGTTTTTTGGTCGGCTTCGAGTTTTAGGAGCTTGTCCTCTAACTCTTAGCGTCGCCTAGTTTCTCTTCGAAGGTTCCTCTCAGCTTACCGTTGATGTTCAGCTTCATTTTCGAGTTGTTGGAGACGGTTTTGTTTTGCTTGTATTGGCTCCATGATTTCTGTACTTGGTGAATTTTTGTCTTTATTCGGTTCAGATGCATCTTTTGGTGTGGTGTCCGCGTTCTTATGCGGCGTTCTGTTCTCTAGATCAGAGTCGTGGTCGTTGTGAAGGTTGTCTGCCATGATGATGGGATGACTTCCAGGTTCCCCAGCAACAGCGCCAATGTTCCAAGGGTTACCTGAAACTGTAGGTCGATCTCGGACGAGATCTGTGGTGCACGAAATTGTGATCACTACTTTTCACAACTCAAATAATTCCTGGTAATGAATCCAAAAACTTGGTGTTCAATACCATGGCATAAACACAACTTCGCACAACTAACCAGCAAGTGCACTGGGTCGTCCAAGTAATAAATCTTACGCGAGTAAGGGTCGATCCCACGGAGATTGTTGGTATGAAGCAAGCTATGGTCACCTTGTAAATCTCAGCCAGGCAGACTCAAATGGTTATGGATGATATATGGATAAAACATAAATATAAAGATAGAGATACTTATGTAATTCATTGGTGAGAACTTCAGATAAGTGAATGGAGATGCTTTGTCCCTTCCATCTCTCTGCTTCCCTACTGTCTTCATCCAATCCTTCTTACTCCTTTCCATGGCAAGCTGTATGTTGGGCATCACCGTTGTCAATGGCTACAGTCCCGTCCTCTCAGTGGAAATGTTCAACGCACCCTGTCACGGCACGGCTATCCAGCTGTCGGTTCTCGATCATGTCGGAATAGAATCCAGTGATTCTTTTGCATCTGTCACTAACGCCCCACAATCGCGAGTTTGAAGCTCGTCACAGTCATTCAATCATTGAATCCTACTCAGAATACCATAGACAAGGTTTAGACCTTCCGGATTCTCTTGAATGCCGCCATCAATTCTAGCTTATACCACGAAGATTCCGATTGAAGAATCCAAGAGATAAACATTAGAGCCTTGTTTGCTTGTAGAACGGAGGTGGTTGTCAGGCACGCGTTCATAAGTGAGAATAATGATGAGCGTCACATAATCATCACATTCATCAAGTTCTTGAGTGCGAATGAATATCTTGGAATAACAACAAGCTGAATTGAATAGAAGAACAATAGTAATTGCATTAATACTCGAGGTACAGCAGAGCTCCCCACCTTAATCTATGGTGTGTAGAAACTCCACCGTTGAAAATACATAAGAATAAGGTCTAGGCATGGCCGTGAGGCCAGCCCCCAGTGATCAAAAGATTCAAAGATCTCAAGATGATCTAAGATCCAAAGATGAAAAATACAATAGCAAAAGGTCCTATTTATAAAGAACTAGTAGCATAGGGTTTACAAAGATGAGTAAATGACATAAAAATCCAGTTCCGGGCCCACTTGGTGTGTGCTTGGGCTGAGCATTGAAGCATTTTCGTGTAGAGACTCTTCTTGGAGTTAAACGCCAGCTTTTGTGCCAGTTTGGGCGTTTAACTCCCATTCTTGTGCCAGTTCCGGCGTTAAACGCCGGGCATTTTTGAGCTGATTTGGAACGCCGGTTTGGGCCATCAAATCTAGGGCAAAGTATGGACTATTATACATTGCTGGAAAGCCCAGGATGTATACTTTCCAACGCCATTGAGAGCGCGTCAATTGGGCTTCTGTAGCTCCAGAAAATCCACTTCGAGTGTAGGGAGGTCAGAATCCAACAGCATCTGCAGTCCTTTTCAGTCTCTGAATCAGATTTTTGCTCAGGTCCCTCAATTTCAGCCAGAAAATACCTGAAATCACAGAAAAACACACAAACTCATAGTAAAGTCCAGAAAAGTGAATTTTAATTAAAAACTAATAAAAATATACTAAAAACTAACTAAATCATACCAAAAACATACTAAAAACAATGCCAAAAAGCGTATAAATTATCCGCTCATCACAACACCAAACTTAAATTGTTGCTTGTCCCCAAGCAACTGAAAATCAAATAAGATAAAGAGAAGAGAATATGCAATGAATTCCAAAAACATCTATGAAGATCAGTATTAATTAGATGAGCGGGGCTTTTAGCTTTTTGCCTCTGAATAGTTTTGGAATCTCACTCTATCCTTTGAAATTCAGAATGATTGGCTTCTATAGGAACTCAGAATCCAGATGGTGTTATTGATTCTCCTAGTTAAGTATGATGATTCTTGAACACAGCTACTTTATGAGTCTTGGCCGTGGCCCAAAGCACTCTGTCTTCCAGTATTACCACCGGATACATACATGCCACAGACACATAATTGGGTGAACCTTTTCAGATTGTGACTCAGCTTTGCTAGAGTCCCCAATTAGAGGTGTCCAGGGTTCTTAAGCACACTCTTTTTGCCTTGGATCACAACTTTATTTCTTTCTTTTTCTTTCTTTTTCTCTTTCTCTCTTTTTTCGTTTTTTTTTCTTTTTTTTTCGCTTCTTCTCTTTTTTTTTTGTATTCACTGCTTTTTCTTGCTTCAAGAATCATTTTTATGATTTTTCAGATCCTCAGTAACATGTCTCCTTTTTCATCATTCTTTCAAGAGCCAACATTCATGAACCATAAATTCAAAAGACATATGCACTATTTAAGCATACATCAGAAAACAAAAGTATTGCCACCACATCAAAGTAATTAATCTGTTATAAAATTTAAAATTCATGCAATTCTTCTCTTTTTCAATTAAGAACATTTTTCATTCAAGAAAGGTGATGGATTCATAGGACATTAATAACTTTAAGGCATAGACACTAATGATCACAAGACACAAACATAGATAAACATAAGCATAAAATTCGAAAAACAAGAAAGTAAAGAACAAGGAGATTAAAGAACGGGTCCACCTTAGTGATGGCTTGTTCTTCCTCTTGAAGGTCTTATGGAGTGCTTGAGCTCCTCAATGTCTTTTCCTTGTCTTTGTTGCTCCTCTCTCATGATTCTTTGATCTTCTCTAATTTCATGGAGGAGGATGGAATGTTCTTGGTGTTTCCACCCTTAGTTGTCCCATGTTGGAACTCAATTCTCCTAGGGAGGTGTTGATTTGCTCCCAATATTTTTGTGGAGGAAAGTGCATCCCTTGAGGTATCTCAAGGATTTCATGATGAGTGGGATCTCTTGTTTGCTCCATCCTTTTCTTAGTGATGGGCTTGTCCTCATCAATGAGGATGTCTCCTTCTATGTCCACTCCAACTGAATAACAGAGGTGACAAATGAGATGAGGAAAGGCTAACCTTGCCAAGGTAGAGGACTTGTCCGCCACCTTATAGAGTTCTTGGGCTATAACCTCATGAACTTCCACTTCCTCTCCAATCATGATACTATGAATCATGATGGCCCGGTCTATAGTAACTTCGGACTAGTTGCTAGTGGGAATGATTGAGCGTTGGATAAACTCCAACCATCCCCTAGCCACGGGCTTGAGGTCATGTCTTCTCAGTTGAACCGGCTTCCCTCTTGAATCTCTCTTCCATTGGGCGCCCTCTTCACAGATGTCTATGAGGACTTGGTCCAACCTTTGATCAAAGTTGACCCTTTTTGAGTTTGAAAGGGACCTCAGGGATCACCTTCTTCAAGGCCACAACTTCATAGAAGTGGTCTTGATGCACCCTTGAGATGAATCTCTCCATCTCCCATGACTCAGAGGTGGAAGCTTTTGCCTTCCCTTTCCTCTTTCTAGAGGTTTCTCCTGCCTTGGATGCCATAAATGGTTATGGAAAAATAAAAAGCAATGCTTTTACCACACCAAACTTAAAAGGTTTGCTCGTCCTCGAGCAAAAGAAGAAAGAAGAGAGTAGAAGAAAAAGAAATAGAAGAGATGGAGATGGCTTTGTGGTTCGGCCAAAGGGGGAGAAGTAGTGTCTAGGTTGTGTGAAAATGAAGGAGTGAGGATGGGTTTATATAGGGGTGGAGAGAGGGGTAGGGTTCGGTTATGGGAGGGTGGGTTTGGGAGGGAAAGTGGTTTGAATTTGAATGGTGAGGTAGGTGAGGTTTTATGAAGGGTGGATGTGAGTGGTGAAGAGAAAGATGGGATTTGATAGGTGAGGGGTTTTTGGGGAAGAGGTGTTGAGGTGATTGGTGAATGGGTGAAGAAGAGAGAGGGTGGTGGGGTAGGTGGGGATCCTGTGGGGTCCACAGATCCTGAGGTGTCAAGGAAAATTCAACCCTGCACCAAGTGTTGTGCAAAAATGTACCCTTTGCCAATTCTGGCGTTAAACGTCGGGCTGGTGCCCTTTTCTGGCGTTTAACGCCAGGTGCTTGCCCTTTTCCGGCGTTTAACGCCAGTCTGGTGCCCCTTTCTGGCGTTAAACGCCCAGAATGGTGCCAGACTGGGCGTTAAACGCCCATTTGCTACCCTTACTGGCGTTTAAACGCCAGCAGGATCTTCCTCCAGGGTGTGCTATTTTTCTTTCTGTTTTTCATTCTGTTTTTACTTTTTCAATTTATTTTGTGACTTCTCATGATCATCAACCTACATAAAACATAAAATAACAAAGGAAAATAGATAAACATATAACAATGGGTTGCCTCCCAACAAGCGTTTCTTTAATGTCAGTAGCTTGACAGAGGGCTCTCATGGAGCCTTACAGATACTCAAAGTAATGTTGGAACCTCCCAACACCAAACTTAGAGTTTGAATGTGGGGGTTCAACACCAAACTTAGAAGTTGGTTGTGGCCTCCCAACACCAAACTTAGAGTTTGACTGTGGGGGCTCTGTTTGACTCTGTTTTGAGAGAAGCTCTTCATGCTTCCTCTCCATGGTGACAGAGGGATATCCTTGAGCCTTAAACACAAAGGATTCTTCATTCACTTGAATGATCAGTTCACCTCTATTAACATCAATCACAGCCTTTGCTGTGGCTAGGAAGGGTCTGCCAAGGATGATGGATTCATCCATGCACTTCCCAGTCTCTAGGACTATGAAATCAGCAGGGATGTAATGGTCTTCAATCTTCACCAAAACATCCTCTACGAGTCCATAAGCTTGTTTTCTTGAATTGTCTGCTATCTCTAGTGAGATTCTTGCAGCTAGCACCTCAAAGATCCCTAGCTTCTCCATTATAGAGAGAGGCATGAGGTTTACACTTGATCCTAAGTCACACAGAGCCTTTTGAAAGGTCATGGTGCCTATGGTACAAGGTATTGAAAACTTTCCAGGATCCTGTCTCTTTTGAGGTAATTTCTGCCTAGTCAAGTCATCCAGTTCTTTGGTGAGCAAAGGTGGTTCATCCTCCCAAGTCTCATTACCAAATAACTTGTCATTTAGCTTCATGATTGCTCCAAGGTATTTAGCAACTTGCTCTTCAGTGACATACTTATCCTCTTCAGAGGAAGAATACTCATCAGAGCTCATGAATGGCAGAAGTAAATCCAATGGAATCTCTATGGTCTCATTTTCAGCCACAGATTCCCATGGTTCCTCATTAGGGAACTCATTGGAGGCTAGTGGACGTCCATTGAGGTCTTCCTCAGTGGCGTTCACTGCCTCTCCCTCCTCTCCAAATTCGGCCATGTTGATGGCCTTGCACTCTCCTTTTGGATTCTCTTCTGTATTGCTTGGAAGAGTGGTGCACGAAATTGTGATCATCAATGGCGCCATCAACATGGTACGCTCATTGCAATCTCAACTCTCTATCACAACTCCGCACAACTAACCAGCAAGTGCACTGGGTCGTCCAAGTAATAAACCTTACGCGAGTAAGGGTCGATCCCACGGAGATTGTTGGTATGAAGCAAGCTATGGTCACCTTCTAAATCTTAGTCAGGCAGACTCAAATGGGTATAGATGATGAATAAAACATAAAGATAAAGATAGAGATACTTATGTAATTCATTGGTAGGAATTTCAGATAAGCGTATGAAGATGCTTGATCCCTTCCGTCTCTCTGCTTTCCTACCGTCTTCATCCAATCCTTCTTACTCCTTTCTATGGCAAGCTTATGCAAGGGTTTCACCGTTGTCAGTGGCTACCTCCCATCCTCTCAGTGGAAATGTTCAACGCACCCTGTCACGGCACGGCTATCCATCTGTCGGTTCTCAATCAGGCCGGAATAGAATCCAGTGATTCTTTTGCTTCTGTCACTAACGCCCCACCCTCAGGAGTTTGAAGCACGTCACAGTCATTCAATCATTGAATCCTACTCAGAATACCACAGACAAGGTTAGACCTTCCGGATTCTCTTGAATGCCGCCATCAGTTCTTGCCTATACCTTCCGGATGTCTACTTTCCAACGCCGTTGAGAGCGCGCCAATTGGGCTTCTGTAGCTCCAGAAAATCCATTTCGAGTGCAGGGAGGTCAGAATCCAACAGCATCTGCAGTCCTTTTCAGTCTCTGAATCAGATTTTTGGTCAGGTCCCTCAATTTCAGCCAGAAAATACCTGAAATCACAGAAAAATACACAAACTCATAGTAAAGTCCAGAAAAGTGAATTTTAACTAAAAACTAATAAAAATATACTAAAAACTCAACCAAATATACTAAAAACATACTAAAAACAATGCCAAAAAGCGTACAAATTATCCGCTCATCAAAGAGTACTAGGAGGGAGTTCAGTAATTTTCTTACTCAGCTGACCCACTTGTGCCTCCAAGTTTCTAATGGAGGACCTTGTTTCAGTCATGAAACTTTGAGTGGTTTTGATTAGATCAGAGACCATGGTTGCTAAGTCAGAGTGGTTCTGCTTAGAATTCTCTGTCTGTTGCTGAGAAGATGATAGAGAAGACTTGCCATTGTTAAACCTGTTTCTTCCACCATTATTGTTGTTGAAACCTTGTTGAGGTCTCTGTTGATCCTTCCATGAGAAATTTGGATGATTTCTCCATGAAGAATTAGAGGTGTTTCCATAGGGTTCTCCCATGTAATTCACCTCTTCCATTGAAGGGTTCTCAGGATCATAAGCTTCTTCTTCAGATGAAGCATCCTTAGTACTGCCTGGTGCATTTTGCATTCACTACAAGAAAATGGAACATTTGTAACAAAAAATTTGTATCAAATTTAAAATTGTTACAAAAAGATGATTTTTTGTAATAATAATTGGTAATTGTTACAGAAGAATAATGTTTTGTAACAACATTACAAGTTGTTACAAAACATGCTAATATTTTGTAACAACCTGATTTTTTTTGTTACAAATTATGTTAGTTTTTGTAACGAACTGGTGTTTTGTTACAAAATATTATAATATTTTGCAACAAAGAATAAAGTAGTTGCAAAAATATTATAATATTATAATATTTTGTTTCGAAAACTCTAATTGTTTGGTAACAAAAAATTAATTTGTCACAAAATTCAACATTATTTATAACAAATTATTTGTTTGTCACAAAATATAAGTATATTTTATAACAGAAATATTTATTTTAAACTGTTAAACACTTTAAGAGTAAACAAATTATTTATATAATTCTTTTCAGAATAATTTTATTTTGTTTCAAAAATTAAAATTTTTTAAATATTGTTTATACTAATTAATTTTTAAAATTATAGATATTATTTTATATTTTTTAAAAAACTAATATATAATTTTATTAATAATAAGATTTTTAATATTAACTAAAAATTAATTTGTGAAACTTAAAAAAATTTAATTAAATTATAAATATAAACAATAATAATTAAATATAAATGATAGAAAAAACTAAGAAACCAAAAGACAAAATGTAAAAAAAAATGTAAAGCTATACAAAAAAATCCTAATTCATCACTCCTTTATTCGGAGGCTCTGAGCCTCATTCAACCCCGTCTCTGCGCCTCCAACTCCACCGAGGGAGAAGAAGAAGAGAACGGAAGGGATGGTGCTGCGGAATTTGCTGCCGTATCGTCGCGTCTAGCTTGCCATCATGCCTTACCATCGTCGCTGTCGTCGACAGGAGCGTCAGGAGAGAGAGGGACGAACTCGCGAGGAAGAGAGAGAAGGTTGCGTCGCGGAGCCATCCTAAAAATTATTTTATTAGAAATTATTAGATTGATATTTATAAATACTTTAAGTTTAAGTCAATTAATATTTATGCACAACTTTTATTATAATTAATTATTTTATAAATTGAAATTAAAGTTTCAAAGATAGAAATATAATGAAAAGTTATATCATTTAATTTGAATAATTAAAATTGAGTTTAAACTATATTTTATAAAAATGTGATTAATATATTCATTTTATAATTTAAATTAAAAATAATTAATTGAACTTAGTAATATGTTGATAACTAATATTTCTAAATATTTTTAATAGAGTATATTTAATTTTAAAATTATTCTACTCTCCAATTTTATCAAAATATCTATTCATATATATCCATATTATTTATAAAATTCCTAATTTCTCACCCTAATTTCAAAAATTAACTCAGAACCTTAGTTTCCCCAATTTCTAACCCTAACAGGCACAGCCTCACCTTCCTTCAACATAACAAACGCATACAAACTGAAGAAATGGGGAAACAGAGAGGAAGAGATTTGAGAAAGAGAGGGAAGAGAAGGGAGACGGCGCTGGCTGGGGCCTCGCCGCCGTCACCGTCGCCGTCAAACGTGAAGGGTGGAGAGGAGAGAGGCTGCGTCCGAGAGAGAAGAGATGCTGTCTGCTGTCACTGTCACCGCCCTGGAGCTCGCTGTCGAGCTGCTTCACAGCGCCGTCCCGTCCATGGACCCACAAGCTTGCATTAATGCCGATCCATCCACAAGCTGTCGTCGAAGGGACAGAATCGCGAAGAGAGAGAGACGCACGAAGAGAAGCCCGCGACCAGCCTTGTCGCCGTCAGCGCCGCGGGTTGCCATTGCCATCCTCGCGAGCTGCCACCGCGTCGCCGTTACTGAGTTGCAGCCCCGCTGTTGTCACACTCTGCTGCTGCCGCGTCTCACCATGCCGCCGTTGGAGGAGGACGCTTCCACTGTCACCATTGAAGCTTGCCGGGGAAGTAGCTATTGACAGAAGAAACTGCTGCTGCTCTTAACTGCTCTGTGCTGCTCTGTTCAGCCTCTGCTTCAGGTTTTGTAGTTATCGGAGCCCTCTGCCACCGGAAACCAATATTGGTGCTGCCCAGAACCACTTTGGTTGCTGCCCAGGTAACGAAACGAGTGTTTGAACTTCTATCAGAGCTGCTGTGTTTGGCAATTTTCGTGAGTTTCGACTTTGAGGTAGGGGATTTATTTTAAAATTAACAGTTTTAACTTATGAATGCCAATGAGGTTTAGTGAGTAATTGCAAATAATTTATGAATATGATTAATTGATAGGAATAAGCTTGGTTTGAAGTTGTGAAATTCGGATTAAGTTTGGTATTGAGATGATATTCTAGTGTTTTAATTAGTTTATTGAGTTTAGGTTATGGCTGTGAATGTTGCTGGGTTTTGTTATTGTGAGTAATTAATTTGACAAGGTTAATTTTGGTTAATGTTGTGACTGATATTGGTTTTCTGATTTTGATGAATTTGTTGAAAATTCTGATCTTATGTGATATTGCTGAATTGGTAGAAATGTGGTTGTGAATGGTGATTCATTTGATAATACTTGTTAAATTGAAATTTGAAAAGTTGTCGTATCGATATTTGATGAACTGAGTTGGATTTGTGTTTGGTTTGGGATTATTGTGATGATGGTTTGAGTTGTGGCTGTATTTTGATTATTGAGAATAAGCGTTTGCTGTTGATTTTGGTAATCTGACATGTCGGAACGGCCGTGAAATTGACTTGTGACTGGTTGGAATTGGTTTTGGTAGTTGTTAATGTTGGTTCATGATTAATTAGAATTACGTTTGAAAACTGTTAGAAGATTGAAGCTTGATTATTAAATTGACATTTTTATGAAATCTGAAGTTAGAGATAAAAACAGTAACTCTAAAAGTATAAGGATAAATTGTGATAATTGGAAACTACATGGAGCAGAATTTTTGGGTGAACATATCATAAGAGAACTGGAATTTATAAATAAAACATAATCTATGTGTTTTGGGGTCAATATTGCTAAGATTTTGGTTAAGTTAGGTGATAATGTGTTTTGGGTATTTGGAAAGTGAAAAACTGTTAGTCCTTTGGTTAAAGTAATTTATGAATTTCAGCAGATTGTTGATATTGGCAAAACTCTGCCGTTGTTCATGGAGCTTCAAACCTTCGGTGACAGGACTTGAAGAACCATGCTCTGCAAAGTGTCTTGTTTCCAATGTTGCAGGTCTCATTTAATTTGAGTTGAACCTTTATCATGAATTTTACATCTTTCATTTGGAAGTTCTACTCTTCATGATCTTTTATCATATTTTGTTTCTTTTCTTCTTTGGTTCCCTTTCTTCATGACAGCTTCTTTCTGGAGCAACATTTTTAGGTGCTATCTTCTGCTTGATTGCATTCTATTTCAGGAGCTTATCTGGTTTCATAGTACTCTTCTCTATTGGTGAACTGCTGATTTTTGCCACATAGGTAATATTATGGCTGTTCTAGATTCAGATGGTTGGTATTTCATCTTCTTGCATGCTACTGCATGTTCATAAGAACCTGATAATGATATAACATAAAACTCTAGTCTTAAATTTGTGTCCTCTTTTGTAAGCTCCTATAAATTATGTTTCTCTTCATTGTGTAAAACCAATTTTGAGGGCACTGTCCATAGCAATATCTACAGTTTCAATCCATATCTTTGGTGATGTGCCTACCTCACCACTTGTTGGCATCCTGCAGGTTACACCTCATTTTTCCTGATATTGTTGGCATCTTGGAAGTTACTTTTAGTTACACCTCACTTAGCCAAACTGTTCTCTCTTTCTCATCTCTCCCTTTGATGTAAAAGGGTTTCACATCTTAGTTTGTTTAGGCAACTTTCAACATCCCTCTTGAATTAACATATATGGAAAAGAAGTTGACAAAACTAGTAACAAGAACTGTGCTGCCTTATGTTTTACATTTTGATGCAGCCATACTCATGATTTACTGACCTGCTTTATATTGTTGGCTGTTCCAGCCTTTTGCCTGTATTTGTTCCTGTTTTAACATTTGTTTTTATTCTAAGCAAAACAGTTTTTCTGCACAGGATCATATTAATGACCGGAGGAAAACAGCACTTTGTTTAACATCCATTTTCTTTCTTACTGCTATAATATGGTTCATAGGTAAGTGGCATACCACCATGCAGCTTTGGTATTATATTAGCTATTCTTAATTTTTAAACCAGATATGCATTAGAATTAATTGTTTTTTAAGAATGTGCCTGTAAACTGAAATTTCAGAACACGTACTGAAGAAATTGCTGGATGTTGCGCATGAATTTCAAATGCTAATAGACCCTAAAGTTACTCATAAAATTGCTTATGGTTTTAATATATTTTCCTAGATGATTCCTATATTATTAGTATAGTTTAATTTGTATATGGATCTATTTATCACATTTTACTTGTGTCATGGTTGAGAAATCACAAATGTCTTATTATTTGGTTTGATAAATTTGGTTGTGTATTGGTTGAGAAATAAGTTGTGAATTGGTTGTGTTTGTTGGAACCATGGACGGTAGAAATATCCAAATTTTAGGGGAGGTTCTGCCAAAATTTTTCTAAATATTTTGGATAAAAATTAGTGGAAAAATTATAATAGATGTTATATCTTGTTTCTAACTTTTTTGTTTCGGTTTTTCTTATTTACAGGAGTGCTAAAATAGTAACCATATGCTACCTTGAGGGCTCAAGAATGTTTTGATACATAAAGATACTAATTTGTGTTAGAACTTTTATGTTTTGGTTGAACTTTTATGTTAGAACTTTTATGTTTTGGTTGAACTAATCAATGTATTCACTAGCTAATGTTATTTTGTTTCAAGACAATTTTAGCTAAAAGGATCTTGTTTGACTTATGTATGTTTTTGCATATTATACATGTAAACTTGCTTATTAAAATCGTTAATATATTAGTTAATTTAAAAATAATTTATTAAATTATGCATGTAATTTGTAATAAAAAAAGTTGTTACAAAATAATTAATTTGCTTTCGTAACTAAAGAAAAAAAATGTTACAAAATCATGTTACATTTTGTAACAAAATTTTTTGATAGGAAAAAATTGACTGTCACGAAAAATACCTTCAAGATCAAAATTTGTTACCACTTTTGTAACGGCTTCTGGATTTTTGTATCAGAAAAAATTGTTACAAAATATGGTATTGAATTGTAACAGTTCTATTTTTCGTTACAAAAACTTTTTGTAACGGGACTTACTGCAATGGACCCTTTTTTGTTACAAAAAACTTTTGTTTCAAAATTTCGATATTTTGTAACAATATTTTTTGTTACAAATGCGCATTTTTCTTGTAGTGATTCCAGACAGACTTTGAGAAATCAAATTGACTTGCTGAGTCAGTATTTTGTTCTGAGCCAATATGGCATTCAGAGTATCAATCTCAAGAACTCCTTTCTTCTGATTTGTCCCATTGTTCACAGGATTCCTTTCAGAAGTGTACATGAATTGGTTATTTGCAACCATTTCAATTAGTTCTTGAGCTTCTGTAGGCGTCTTCTTCAGATGAAGAGATCCTCCAGCAGAGCTATCCAAAGACATCTTGGACAGTTCAGAAAGACCATCATAGAAAATACCTATGATGCTCCATTCAGAAAGCATATAAGAGGGACACTTTCTGATCAATTGTTTGTATCTTTCCCAAGCTTCATAGAGGGATTCTCCTTCCTTCTATCTGAAGGTTTGGACTTCCACTCTAAGCTTACTCAATTTTTGAGGTGGAAAGAACTTTGCCAAGAAGGCATTGACTAGCTTTTCCCAAGAGTTCAAGCTTTCTTTAGGTTGTGAGTCCAACCATATCCTAGCTCTGTCTCTTACAGCAAAAGGGAATAGCATAAGTCTGTAGACCTCAGGGTCAACCCCATTAATCTTGACAGTGTCACAGATTTGCAAGAACTCAGCTAAAAACTGATGAGGATCTTCCAATGGAAGTCCATGGAACTTGCAATTCTGTTGTATTAGAGAAACTAATTGAGGCTTAAGCTCAAAGTTGTTTGCTCCAATGGCAGGGATAGAGATGCTTCTCCCATAGAAGTCGGGAGTAGGTGCAGTAAAGTCACCCAGCACCTTCCTTGCATTGTTGGCATTGTTGTTGTTTTCGGCTGCCATGGGTTCTTCTTCTTTGAAGATTTCTGTTAGGTCCTCTACAGAGAGTTGTGCCTTAGCTTCTCTTAGCTTTCGCTTCAAGGTCCTTTCAGGTTTAGGGTCAGCCTCAACAAGAATGCTTTTGTCTTTGCTCCTGCTTATATGAAAGAGAAAACAACAAGAAAATATGGAATCCTCTATGTCACAGTATAGAGATTCCTTGAGGTGTCAGGGGAACAGAAAAATAGGAGGAAGAGGTAGAAGAATTCGAACATAGTGAGATAGAGTTCGAATTGTGCATTGAGGAGGAGTGGTACTCCATAAATAGAAAGATGTGAGAAGAGGGGAAGAGATTTTTTTTTTCAAAAATTAATTAAAAAGATTTTAAAATCATTTTGAAAAAGATTTTGAAGAAGATATGATTGAAAACTTTTTTGAAAAAGATGTGATTAAAAAGATATGATTGAAAAGATATGATTTGAAAAACAATTTAAAAAGATTTGATTTTAAAAATTAATGACTTGGCTAACAAGAAAAGATATGATTCAAACATTAAACCTTTCTCAACAGAAAAGGCAACATACTTGAAATGTTGAATCAAATCATTAATTGATAGCAAGTATCTTTGAAAAAGGAAAGGAATTGATTTGAAAAAGATTTGATTGAAAAGATATGATTTGAAAAAGATTTGATTTTGAAAAACTTTGAAAACTTGAAAAAAAATTTGCATTAAAAACAAAATCTTCCCTCTTGTGCCATCCTGGCGTTAAACGCCCAGAATGGTGCACATTCTGGCATTTAACGCCCAAAGCTCTACCCTTTTGGGCGTTAAACGCCCAGCCAGGTATCCTGGCTGGCGTTTAAATGCCAGTTTTTCCTTCTTCACTAGGCGTTTTGAACGCCCAGCTTTTTCTGTATAATTTCTCTGCTGCATGTACTGAATCTTCAGTTCCCTGTATTATTGACTTGAAAATAGAACCAAGATCAAATAAACAATGCATGCAAGACACCAAACTTAAAATGTGATACTAGACTCAACAAGAAACATAAAATATTTTTGGTTTTTATGATTTTGTAAAATTTTTTTTGAATTTTTCGAAAATTAAGTGGAAAAGAAAATATAGGTATCAAAATTCTTAATGAGAATTCCAGGAATCATGCAATGTTAGTCTAAAGCTTTAGTCTAAAGGAATTAGAGATGGATAGCCAAGCTTCAGCAGGATATTGCATTCAAGAGCTAAATTGATGAGAATCAATCAGCTTGGGTGATGATAAGAACATCACCTTGAAACACTAGATTTCATTCTTAAGAACTCTGAAGATAAATACCTAATCTAAGCAACAAGATGAACCGTCAGTTGTCCATACTCGAAACAATCCCCGGCAACGGCGCCAAAATCTTGGTGTTGTTGCCGGATCGAAAATTTGGCACTGATGTTACCGGACCAAAAGCTTGCCGAAAACTCGAACAATCCCCGGCAATGGCGCCAAAAACTTGGTGCACGAAATTGTGATCACTACTTTTCACAACTCAAATAATCCCTGGTAATGAATCCAAAAACTTGGTGTTCAATACCATGGCATAAACACAACTTCGCACAACTAACCAGCAAGTGCACTGGGTCGTCCAAGTAATAAACCTTACGCGAGTAAGGGTCGATCCCACGGAGATTGTTGGTATGAAGCAAGCTATGGTTACCTTGTAAATCTCAGTCAGGCAGACTCAAATGGTTATGGATGATATATGGATAAAACATAAAGATAAAGAAAGAGATACTTATGTAATTCATTGGTGAGAACTTCAGATAAGTGAATGGAGATGCTTTGTCCCTTCCGTCTCTCTGCTTTCCTACTGTCTTCATCCAATCCTTCTTACTCCTTTCCATGGCAAGCTGTATGTTGGGCATCACCGTTGTCAATGGCTACAGTCCCGTCCTCTCAGTGGAAATGTTCAACGCACCCTGTCACGGCACGGCTATCCAGCTGTCGGTTCTCGATCATGTCGGAATAGAATCTAGTGATTCTTTTGCATCTGTCACTAACGCCCCACTATCGCGAGTTTGAAGCTCATCACAGTCATTCAATCATTGAATCCTACTCAGAATACCATAGACAAGGTTTAGACCTTCCGGATTCTCTTGAATGCCGCCATCAATTCTAGCTTATACCACGAAGATTCCGATTGAAGAATCCAAGAGATAAACATTAGAGCCTTGTTTGCTTGTAGAACGGAGGTGGTTGTCAGGCACGCGTTCATAAGTGAGAATAATGATGAGCATCACATAATCATCACATTCATCAAGTTCTTGAGTGCGAATGAATATCTTGGAATAAGAACAAGCTGAATTGAATAGAAGAACAATAGTAATTGCATTAATACTCGAGGTACAGCAGAGCTCCACACCTTAATCTATGGTGTGTAGAAACTCCACCGTTGAAAATACATAAGAACAAGGTCTAGACATGGCCGTGAGGCCAGCCCCCAGTGATCAAAAGATTCAAAGATCTCAAGATGATCTAAGATCCAAAGATGAAAAATACAATAGCAAAAGGTCCTATTTATAAAGAACTAGTAGCCTAGGGTTTACAAAGATGAGTAAATGACATAAAAATCCACTTCCGGGCCCACTTGGTTTGTGCTTGGGCTGAGCATTGAAGCATTTTCGTGTAGAGACTCTTCTTGGAGTTAAACGCCAGCTTTTGTGCCAGTTTGGGCGTTTAACTCCCATTCTTGTGCCAGTTCCGGCGTTAAACGCCGGGCATTTTTGAGCTGATTTGGAACGCCGGTTTGGGCCATTAAATCTCGAGCAAAGTATGGACTATTAAACATTGCTGGAAAGCCCAGAATGTCTACTTTCCAACGCCATTAAGAGCGCGCCAATTGGGCTTCTGTAGCTCCAGAAAATCCACTTCGAGTGCAGGGAGGTCAGAATCCAACAGCATCTGCAGTCCTTTTCAGTCTCTGAATTAGATTTTTGCTCAGGTCCCTTAATTTCAGCCAGAAAATACCTGAAATCACAGAAAAACACACAAACTCATAGTAAAGTCCAGAAAAGTGAATTTTAATTAAAAACTAATAAAAATATACTAAAAACTAACTAAATCATACCAAAAACATACTAAAAATAATGCCAAAAAGCATATAAATTATCCGCTCATCAATCTGCGGTGGTGGTCGGAGCTGTTGTGTCCGACTTGTTGGACTTAGGATTGCCGCTGATCCTTTGTCACCGGAGGGTGGTGGTACCTGCAAGAGACTCAGATGCTTAAGTTAGCATGGGCTTTAGTTAGGTTTTTTAGTAGAATCAGAGTATGAGTTATACTTGGGTGCTCCAGTGTATTTATAATAGCGTGGAGTGACCTTTCTAGAGATAAGATAGTTATCTTATCTTTATCTTTTGCGTGAAGTCACCTTATCTTTTAGGGGAACCGCTTTATCTTTCTAGGCTTTTGCCGCCTTTAGATTTGGGTCGCGTTCCTTTGTTTGGGCCTACTTGGATCTTTGTAGCGATTTGGCCGAACTTTTTGGGACGAGGTCGGGTGATCTTGACCTTAAGAGGTCGGTCAACTTGTCTCCAATTAGCTCGTGTCATGCAGCTCGACCCAGGGCATGAACAGTTAACATAGTCCCAAGTATTTTCAAAGTTACAGTGGCATCCATTTACACTATCACAAACATTGGTAGAGTTTAAGACTCCGAGAAAAGCGATTCAAGGTTTAACCTTCTACTTTTTTATTTATTTATTATCTATGTTAAACTATTGAGTTTTAATTTATCTTTATCTTTATTATCTCTATTAAAATATTATGCATGCTTATCTATACTTACTTATGTATGCTTGTTTGTGTAAACCATTCACGGTGAAAGTATAAATTATATTCATGATATGACTTTTATTTATTGTGGTTTCTTGTTGAATAAAAAAAATTAAAAAGTGAATATTATCTCTTTGATATGTAGGAAATTAAATTCATTAATAATGGAAAACTAGAACCGAAGTTGGATGTATGATAGAACGTATTATTAGAGGCGGGGTCTTAAACCCAGTTTTATTAAAGGGGTAAATGAATTTGCGGATGTGTGTACTAGAACTCATGAATTTCTCAGAGGAGGTTTAGTTAGGTGTCCATGTGCCAGATGTCAATGTGGGATGTTTGAACAGTTGATCGACATTAAGATTAATCTATATACTCATGGGTTTAAACCTAATTATTGGGTTCGGACAGAGTATGCGGAAGAGAAACTCACAGAGAATCAAATTAAGATAGAAGAAGATATTGAAAGTAGCTCTGCATTAGGTGGTGTTACATGGAAAGAAAATTTTGATCCTTATCATGAGATGGTTGTTGATGCTTTGCAACCTGAGTTTCACATGTACATGCAACCAACAGTGGAGGAACCAAATCGAGATGCTAAGAGATTTTATGCCCTCTTGGATTCAGTTAGTAAACCCTTGTGGAAAAATTGTATCCATTCACGATTGTCACTTGCTAGTAGGATGCTGAGTATAAAATAAGAGGGAAACCAATTCCAGGGATCTTTTGACCAGTGGGCAACTTTGTTTAGAGAAATGCAAACAACTCCAAATGAAATTCCTGCTAATTACTATGAAGCTAAGAAAATTGTATTCCAGCTGGGTTTAAGGAGGTTAAGATAGATTGTTGTGTCAATAGTTGTATGATATATTACAAAGAGGACAAAGATCTTAGACAATGTAAATTTTGTGGGGAGCAGAGATTTAAGCCTAGGAAAGAAAAAATAAAGAGGTGCCATATAAAAAAATGCATTATTTGCCATTGATTCCAAGGCTACAAAGGTTGTATGCATCAATGAGTACTGCTCCTCATATGTTATGGCATCACCAAAATCGCAGAAATGATGACGTGATGACACATCCTTCCCATAGTGAAGCATGGAAACATTTTGATCCAAGCATCTTCATTTTGCAAGCGAATCATGTAATGTTAGACTTGGACTTTGTTTTGATGGGTTTTCTCCTAACGTTTATTTTAGCACACCGTACTCTTGTTGGCCTGTTATAGTTACCCCTTATAACCTTCCACTTCATATGTGTATGAAAGACCCTTTTTTGTTCATAACGTGCATCATACCCAGAAAAGAAAATCCCAAAGCAAAAATTGATGTTTATCTTCAACCATTGATAGATGAACTTAAAGAGTTATGGGATGAAGGCGTCATAACATACGACATTCATAGCAAGAGGAATTTTCAGTTAAAGGCTACATTAATATGGACAATTAACGATTTTTCTGCTTATGGAGTGTTGTCTGGTTGGAGTACGGGGGGAAGATTAGCGTGTCCAGTATGCATGGAGGATACCAAGGCCTTTTGGTTAGATTATGGTGGAAAGAATTTGTGGTTTGACTCTCTTGGGAGATATTTACCTGAAGGTCATCCTTATAGGCATAATAAAGTTAGTTTTAAGAAGAATGTTGAGGAGGATGAAGAACCTCCTATTAGGCTTAGTGGCGAACAAGTCTGGGAAAGAGTTAGACACTATCCTAAAATAATTGACACATGAGCACAAGTGAGATTGAGCGGATATGGGGTGGAACACAATTGGACCAAAAGGAGTATATTTTGGGATCTCCCATATTGGAAAGATCATTTGGTTCGTCATTGTTTGGATCTAATGCATCTAATGCATATTGAAAAGAATATTTTTGATAACATAATGAATACCGTTATGGATACTAAAAGAACAAAAGATAATGAAAAGGCAAGGTTAGACATGGCTGTTGTTCATGTCATGGGTCGAAGCTGTACGACCCAGGCTGGCTAGAGACAAGTCGATCGACCTGTTCAGACCTGGACTACCCGACCTCTTCTCCAAGAGGTCGGCCAAACTACTACAGAGGCCCAAGGAGGCCCAAACAGAGGAACACGACCCAAATCTAAAGGCAGCCCAAAGCATAGAAAAATAAGGGCGGTTCCCTCCAAAAGATAAGATAACTTCTCTCAAAAGATAAGATAACTATCTTATCTCCAGAAAGGTCACTCCACACCATTATAAATACACTGGATCACCCAGGTATAACTCATACTCTGATTCTACAAAAAACCTGCTTAATACCCTGGCTAACTTAAGCATCGGAGTCCCTTGCAAGTATCACTACTCTCTGGTGACGAAGGATCAGTACCACCACCAAGTCCAACAAGTCGGACACAGCGGCCCCGGCTACCATCATCAAGTCGAAGACAACAGCTCCGACCAGTGCAGAAGATCTCGTCTGAGATCGACCTATAGTTTCAGGTAACCACGGCACATTGGCACCGTTGCTGGGGACCTGGAAGTCATTCCATCGTCATGGCGGACAACCTTGACAACGACCACGACTTTGATCTAGAGAATAGAACACTGGACAAGAACGCGGATGCCACACCAAAGGATACACCTCAACCAAACAAAGATAAGAGTCTACCAAACACAGAAATCCTAGAGGCATTTCAGGCTCAATAAGAACGTCTCAAACAACTCGAAAAAGAGGCCAAGCATCAATGAGAAGTCGATAAAGACCTCAGAAGAAAAACTAGGCGACGTAAAGAGTTGGAAGACAAACTATTACAACTTAAAGCAGATCTAAAAGCCAAGACTACTCGATCCAATCACGAAGATAACCCTCACAAAGATCAAGACCCATTCACCAAAGAAATTTTAAAAGCCAAAGTCCCAAAGGACTTCGAAGCTCCTGACATGACCCCGTACGACGACACATCAGATTTAAGCCATCATCTCAGTAATTTCAGAAGTAGAATGTATCTCACCGATGCCTCAGATGTAATTCGATGCAAAGCCTTCCCAACTACCTTAACAAAAATAGCAATCAAGTGGTTTGACAGTTTGTCGCCAAGATCCATTGCAAGTTTTGACGACTTAGCCAAGAAATTCCTCGCCAGATTCTCCATCCAGAAGGACAAAACCAAGCACGCCCCAAGTTTGTTAGGGATCAAGCAAGGAGATCGGGAAAGTCTTTGCAACTACATGGAAAGATTCAACAAAGCATGTCTGGACATACAAAGTCTGCCAACTAAAACAGCCATTATGGGTTTCATCAATGGCCTACGAGAGGGACCTTTTAGTCATTCCATATCAAAGAAACATCCCACATCTCTGAATGAAGTACAAGAATGAGCATGGAGAGACCTCAAAATCCAGATCTTTTTACTCCTCCCGAGATAAGGATAAAGAGTCAAACAAAAAAGAAGATCAGCATGGAGAGAAGACTAAGAAATACCACAATTACACCCCTCTCCGGGTGTCTCTCGTGGAAGTATACCGAGAAGTATGCCACACTGAGAAGATTCCACCACCTCGCCCACTTAAAAGCAAAAAGGGAGGAGGAAATCGGACGGAATACTGTGAATACCATCGAATCTATGGACGTCCCACCAACGAGTACTTCGACTTGAAGAATGTCATAGAAAAATTGGTAAGAGAAGGGAGACTAGATCGATACCTAGCCAGTAAGACAGATGAGCCCAGAAAGAGAAGAAGAGACGAAGAGGTTGGGCGAACAAAACGACCACCTCATACTCCGGAGAGACATGTTCACATGATACATGGAGGATTTGTGGGGGGAGGAATCTCCAAATCATCTCGCAAAAGACACCTCAAAGAAGTATATCATGTCAAGGGAGGAGAAGGAGCACCCGACCTCCCTACTATTACTTTCACTAAAGAGGACGCAACTGGTGTCATCTCGGGACATGACGATCCCATGGTCATCACTATCATATTGGCCAACGCTAACCTCCACCGCACACTAGTGGACCAAGGAAGTTCGGTTGACATCTTCTTCAAAACCGCCTTCGATAAACTCTGCCTGGAAGAAGAAAAGCTTAGAACATATCCGAACAGCTTAATCGGATTAGGAGACACTCCAATCCAACCACTTGGATACATCTCGCTACACATAACCTTTGGAAAGGGAAACCGGTCAAGGACACTCAACATAGACTACATTGTGGTCGACGTGAGCTCAGCCTATAATGCCTTAATAGGTCGGACAATGCTAAATCAGCTCAGGGCAGTAGTCTCGACTCCACATCTATGCATGAAATTTCCTACTACAGAAGGGATCACTACGATAAAAGAAGACCAAAAAATAGCACGCCGCTGTTACAATGAAAGTCTGAACCTAAGAGGCAAAGGAGAAGAAATCCACACCATCGAACTCGGGAGAGTTTGAGGTCAGGATGAACCTCGTTAACAACCTGAAGGCGAGATAGAAAAAGTCCAGATCAGAGATGTGCCAGATAAAACAACTAATATTGGTGCAATCCTAGAAGGAAATTTAAAGGAGTCCCTCATACAGTTCCTAAAAGATAATGTTGACCTTTTCGCATGGAAGACCGCAGACATGCCGGGCATAGACCCAAAACTAATGTGCCATTAGCTGGCAGTGTATTCAGGATCTCGGCCAATACAACAGAGGCGTAGAAAGCTCAGACCAGAAAGATTCCAAGCTGTGGAGGAACAGGTACAAGCTCTACTAGAGGCAGGATTCATAAGAGAAGTAACATACCCACTATGGTTAGCCAACGTCGTCCTGGTGAAAAAATCAAATCGAAAGTGGCGGATGTGCACAGATTACACCGATCTCAACAAAGCCTGCCCAAAAAATCCTTATCCACTCCCAAGTATCGACGCTCTGGTGGATGCCTCCTCCGGATACAAATACCTCTCGTTCATGGACGCCTATTCGGGATACAATCAAATCCCGATGTACCCACCGGATCAAGAAAAAACCTCATTTTTAACTCCAAAAACAAACTACTGCTACGTCGTCATGCCATTCAGACTCAAAAACGCAGGAGCCACCTATCAAAGATTAATGAATAAAGTCTTCATAGACCATGTTGGGAAACTCATGGAGGTATATATGGATGACATGTTAGTAAAAACACAAAGCGAAGAATCATTACTGTCCGATCTCGCCCAGGTATTCAATACCATAAGAAAGCATGGCATGCAACTTAACCCTGCAAAATGCACCTTCATAGTAGAAGCTGGCAAATTCTTGGGTTTCATGCTCACACAACGAGGAATCGAAGCAAACCTGGACAAGTGCCAGACCATACTCGATATGAAAAGCCTGACATGTGTCAAAGAAGTGGAACAACTTAACGGGCGACTGGCAGCCTTGTCCATATTTCTAGCCAAATCAGCCATAAGATCTCTCTCCTTCTATGCCACACTAAGGAAGGGACAGAAATTCGAATGGACACCAAAGTGCAAGCAAGCTTTCCAGGATTTTAAAAGATTCCTGGGACAACCACCCATCCTTACCTGACCACGAGAGGGAGAAGCACTCATACTATACCTGGCAGTAGAAAGTCAGGCAGTAGCCTCAGCACTAGTCAGAGAGGACGAAAGTGGACAGCAACCTATATACTTCATCAGCAAAGCACTACAAGGGTCCGAACTGAACTATCAAAAGATAGAGAAGTTCGCCTACGCTCTCATATTAACCTCTCGACGACTTTGCCCATACTTTCATGCTCACACCATTAAAGTTCGGACCAACCAGCCCATAAATGGCATCCTGTAGAAAACAGATTTAGCGGGAAGAATCCTACAGTGGGCAGTTGAGTTGTCCGAATTTGACCTCCAATATGAAGCTCGGACAACCATCAAATCACAGTATCTGGCCGACTTCATTATAGAGTACACTGACACCCTGGAAATCCTGACAAATTGGAATCTGTATGTGGACGACTCTTCTAATAAAACCGAGAGTGGAGCAGGCGTGATAATAGAAAGTAATTAGGGAACCCAAATCGAACTCTCCCTGAAGTTCGAGTTCCTTGCTTCCAATAACCAGGCTGAGTATGAGGCGCTATTGGTTGGTTTGAAGCTGGTTAAAGAGGTTGGAGCCCAAAAACTTATCATCTTCAGCGACTCACAGGTTATCACCTCACAAATAGCAGGGACCTACCAAGCCAAAGACCTTCCATGAAAAAGTACTTGGACAAAACCAGGGAACAACTTGGAAAATTTAAGGAATACGAGATCCGGCATATACCTCGAGAACAAAATGCCTGAGTTGACGCACTCTCAAAATTAGCCAACACCAAATCAGGGGGTAATAATAGGAGCCTCATCCAGGAAATACTGCAAAGCCCATCAATCTCGGAGGCAGAAAAGGTCCTAGCTATATCAGGTCAGTATCAAGGGTGGATGACTCCCATAATCAGCTACCTCAAATCAGAGATACTTCCTACAGATAAATAGGAAGCAAAGAGGTTAAAGCGGGAGGCACAGTATTACACCATCATAAACAACATCCTATACAAGAGAGGGATTTCGGCACCCCTATTAAAATGTGTGCCAACCTCTAGCATGAAAGAGGTCTTGGAAGAGGTACACAGTGGCACATGTGCCAACCATCTCAGAGCACGAGCTCTTGCCAAGAAAGTACTCCAAGCCGGATTCTTTTGGCCGACTTTACAAAAACAAGCCAACGAGTTCGTTAAGACATGTCCACCATGCCAGAAGCATGCTAACTTTCACATCGCCCCCCGAAGAACTCATCAGCATAACATCACCTTGGCCATTTGCAAAGTGGGGACTCGACCTCCTCGGGCCCTTCCCCCAAGGATCAGAATAGGTCAAATTCCTCATTGTAGGGGTAGATTATTTCACAAAATGGATAGAGGCAGAGCCCCTAGCCAATGCCACTGCCCAAAGAAGTCAGAAATTCCTATATAGGAATATTATCACGAGGTTTGGGGTTCCTTACTCCATCACCACAGACAATGGCACCCAATTCACAGACGCGTACTTTAGAAAATTGGTAGCCGACTTGAAGATAAAGTACCAATTCACATCCGTAGAACACCCGCAGGCTAATGGACAAGCAGAAGCTGCCAATAAAGTCATACTAGCCGGGTTAAAATGGAGGCTATAGGACGCAAAGGGAGCCTGGGTTGAAGAGCTCCCACAAGTCCTATGGGCATATCGGACAACTCCGCACTCCATCACAAAGGAATCACCCTTCCGATTGGCTTATGGAATGGAGGCAATGATACCGGTAGAAGTTGAAAAAGGATCTCCCAAAACGATCCTCTATGGTGAAGAAGCTAACTTCCAACTTCAAAGGGAAGAGCTCGACCTACTCTCAGAAGTCCGAAAAAGAGCTCGGATCAGAGAAGAAGTGCTAAAACGCCACATGGCCTTAAGATACAATCGAAAGGTAGTGCAGCGAAACTTCACCAACAATGATCTCATCCTAATCCGAAATGATATTGGAACAAGTCGACCCGGAGAAGGATAGCTAGCGGCTAATTGGAAAGGACCCTACCGAGTTACATAGGTACTGGGAAAAGGTTACTAAAAAGTGTCCGAACTCGAGGGCCGAGAGCTAGCGAGATCATGGCACACCTGCAACCTAAGAAGGTATTATTGTTAAAAGGTAATAAAAGATCTTAGGAAAAAGGTGCATTCTTTTTCCTAAAAAAGGTTTTTTAATGAGGCACCAAGCCAAGATCTACAAAATTACACGACTTAAGAAGGGTGAACACCCACATGTATATATTTGCCTATTTTTCTACTTTGAATAAAGTTTTTTCAGATTTTCTACAAAATTCTCTTTATCAAGACGCATTAATCTGAAACGCAAAAATTCATCGCCCGATTATAAAGCTACAGATCGGCAAAAGTGAAAGTCAAATTCATTGCCCGATGAGGTTGGCAAAATAAAAAAATGAATTCATCCAAAGTTGGCCAGACAAGGATCAAACTCAACTTGTACAAAATCGGCAAGATGAAATGCGATAAAGACAGAATAATGCAAGAAGCTATCAAAAAGTGATCCATAGGAAAGGACCTGACGAGGTCTTAATAAAAATGGATCGCTAGCTAGAAATAACTTAAAGATCGGCCGACATAAAGGAGTCAGACTAGATCAACCAAAGTCACAAAAAGTTATAAAAAATAGAAAGAGGCCTGGCCAGCCCTAAAAAGCGGATTACTAGAAATAACTTCAAAGGGACCGATATGACAAAGTCGGCCCAGAAAGCTACAAAAGTTATAAAAATTAATTCGTTAAAAAGAGACCTGGCAAGGTCCAAATAAAACGGATTACTAGAAATAACTTCGAAGGGACCGATATGACGAAGTCGGCCCAGAAAGCTACAAAAGTTATAAAAAGTAATCCGTAAAAAAGAGACCTGACAAGGTCCAAATAAAATGGATTACTAGATAAAACTTTGAAGGGACCGATATGACGAAATCGGCACGACAAAGCTACAAAGAGTTATAAAAAGTAATCCATAAAAAAGAGACCTAACAAGGTCCAAATAAAATGGATTACTAGAACTTAACTTTGAAGGGACCGGCGTGATAAAGTCGGCACGACAAAGCTACAAAGAGTTATAAAAGTAATCCATAAAAAGATACCTGACAAGGTCCAAATAAAATGGATTACTAAAAATAACTTAGAGTGGGACCGACTTGAAGAAGTCGGCCTAAGCCGATCAAAAGGCAAAAGAGTTATAAAAAGTAAATCCATAAAAAAGAAGACCCTACGAGGTCTGAATGGACTACTAAAAATAACTCGAAAGATTCAACAAAAGAAGTCGACAGAACAGAAGGCGTACGCTAGAAGGGACACAGCTCGACCGAAAGAAAGCCACGACCTCACTCAAAATCAATTCATAAGTATTCAAACACAAAGGGAACCTAAAAAGAGGTCAGACAGCAAAGAGCTCCAATACTCTTGAGATTCCTAGAGGCACCAAAAGGTTGCAAACAAACACATCAAGAAGATAAGAAAAAGCTACTACGATAAAACGCTCAAAAGGCCACTCAAGAGGTGACCTCAAAGAGCTCAAGAAGTTACTTTGCTTTTCTAAGTAAAGTTGCTAGGAAAAGTAACCAAAATATCCAAATCCAAGACCACAAGATACAAAAATAAGAGTTCAAGGACCCACAAGCCGGGCCATAAAGATACTAACTCAGAAAATTACAAGGGATTCAAAGACTCCCTAGTAGCGGCATCCCAGAGAGAAGAAGGGCGAGTCGCGAGAGGGACGGCAGCCACGGTCCCATCTGGTCGATTCAGAATTTGGACATCAGGGTCCGACTCGGGATGGCCGACCTTAGGAGTAGGAGTTGAAGAAGCAGGGATAGCATAGACTTTGGCAGATGGCACAGGAAGAGGGTCTATGTCTACATCATCATCATCCGAGCCGTCAGGGAAAATCTTTCCGTCTACTACAATATTGTCCAAGCTAAATAGAGTGAGGTCAAGTTCGGGCGCCAGAACTCGAACCTGAGCCTTCAAATTCTCATAAGCAGCATTCACGCTACCTATAAGATGGCCCTGGAGCTCAGTATAGTCGGCCCGAACAGAGTCCAACATCTCCCTGAGCTCTACCAACTCACCATAAGTTGTAACATAGCTCTCCTTATGCTTCAGTGCCATCTCCTCAGCTAAATTTGTGGAAGCCACCGCAGCAGTAGCCCGAGTCTTCTCGCCCTCCAACTCTTTTTCTAACTTCGCCACCTTCACTTCAAGCTCCTCCTTCAACCCCTTGATCCTATCATACTTTGACTTGGTCTCCTCCATGAAAGCCTTGGTTGCATGAACCGGAACGTCTTGAGCAGTCCTATACAAAGCTGCTCCCATATGTGCCATCTTGATACTACTTCGCATGATGAAGTCCAAATGATGAAGAATGGACACATCGTTCAAAGGCAAAACACCGTAGGGAGCAATTTGCTGATCGACGAACCCCACGGCATCAAAATCAGGGGCATCCAAGTTAAAGGGCTCAGTAGTTCTCTGCTTCTTGGGAGAAGGATGGCAGCAGATGGGAAGGCAGCACTGGAGGTTGGTAGAGGAGGAACAGAGGAGGCCAGCTGAACATTCGGAGTCGGGATGACCTTCTTTGGTCCAGAAGTGTCCGAGGTCGACTGATAAACCCCATTTTTAGGGTTTATCTTGTATTGAATTTAAAGTATTTTGATGACCTTTTCTTGCATTTAGCCTATGAATTAGCATGGTTTTGTTATCTCTCCCGTATTTGTGCTTAAGTATAGAAACATGCTTTTTAAACCGTTAATTTGATAATTTTAATTCATCCTTGATTCCATAAGATGCCTTGATGTGTTTGCTAGTAATCTCAGGTTAAAATAGGCTAGGCATGGATCAAAGGAGCAAGGAAGGAAGCATGCAAGTGGAGAGAAGCACAAAAGCAAAAGAATTGATCTCGGCCAAGCACGCGCACGCGCACAAGGCGCTCGCACGCACATTGCAGAATTAGCCAGGGACGCGCACGCATACCGTGCGCGCACGCGTCGTAGTCCACACGTGATTCTGTTATTGCAACACGTGTCTGGCAATTTTGGAGGGTTTCAGCAACCAACTTTGGCGCCAAACTGCATATAAGAACCAAGGATTGAAGGGGATTGATACATTCACATCCACACGCTCATTCCACAAGTTTTTTTAGATATTTTTGGTTAGTTACATTTGTAGAGAGAGAGACTCCAACCTCTCTCTAGGATTCATCTTCATTTTCTCAATTCTCAACCATTCCTTGGTGAGATCTATTGCAACTCTCAATTTACTTTGTTCATGTTGTACATCCTCTTCTCTAATCTCAATTAGTGTTTGTAATTGTTTAATTCTCATAGATCTTAGATTTAACTTTGTTGTTTTGGATTCTATTGATTCATTGAAGATCTCATTTTCATTGTTGTTCATTGTTGATTGTTGTTAATCTCTTGTGTTGAATTACTTTGATTCTAAATCTCTTCTCAATTTTACTATGTCTTTCATTCTTGCTCTCCAAATGTTTTAGAAAATGCCAACTTTAGATATGGAGTAGCATCCCCTCACTTGGCCTAGTGGTTGAGTCATTGGAGACACTTGAATAATGGATGTCAATTGTTGATTAAGAATTGAGAGTTGCTAATTGACTTAGAGTGCACTAAAGCTAGACTTCCCTAGGGAAAGACTAGGACTTATGACTCAAGTTAGTTACTTTTACTTGACTTTCCTCTATGATTAGGGGTTAACTAAGTGAAGCAACACTCCTTTGTTATCACAATTGAAGGAAGCTATAGTGATGGAACTTCCAATGTTCAACCTTGGCCAAGGCTTTTAATATTGATTGATTGTTGTTTTCTTTTATTAGCACTTTTATGCCACACTCTTCAAGCCACAAAAGACCACTTAACCAATAGCATGCATCCTTGTAGCATTCCTAGGGAAGAACGACTCGGCAGATTAATACTCTCGATTATAGATAGTAGAATTACTTTGATAATGGATTTTGCATCGGTTTAGACTATACTACGATTGGTTACTTGATGATTTCTATACCGGCAGAAATTCATTTATCAAAATGGCGCCGTTGCCGGGGATTTGCAATGGTGTTGTGTTATTGGTTATTGTACATATGTGAATATTGTGAATAGGTTTATCTTTTGTTTGTTTCCTAATTTTTGTTAGTTTTATTTTGTTCTCTCACTATGAATTCTCACTTTGGCTTTGAGTTTGGTTCTAATTGTGTTGTAGGAAATGTGAACTTTAATAGCAACATGTACCATGGATGGAACCATCAAAGATGGGAGGAGCCTCAAGGAATTGATCACTCCTATTGGCAACAACCTCCGGACACTTATAGGTATAATTCCCATCCTAATGCATGCCAATTTAACGGCTATGATGACTCTTTTTGTGACATTCAACAACCACCATCATATGCCTATGAATCTCATCCTCAACATGAACCTCAACCATTCTCACAAGCCTTTTATTACCAAACACCGCCCTATGATCCATATCCATCATATGACCAATCACCCATACCATATTCTTATGACCATTATGAGCAAGAACATTTAGAACCACCACAACCCTATCAAGATTACTACCATGAACCACCTCAACACTCACCATCTCCATACCCTTACCAAGAAGAACCACCTTCCTACTATGAACCCTCTCTCCAAAATAATGAACCTTCCTATTCACCCCAAGCCCCAATAGACGATCCTCTCACTTTGTTACTCCAAGGACAAGAAGCCATGAAGCGGGATACACTTGAGTTTGTGACCAATTTGACCAAGGTGGTGCACACTTTAGCCCACCAATGTTTGAATACTCAAGGTACTTCCGTGACCACATGTGAAAAGTCAAAAGAAGAGCAAAGCATGAAGGAGAAATTGGAAAATCCGGTGGAGAAGGAGGAGTCGAATTTTGTGTTGGAGCAACTAGAGGAAGCCATGATTGTTGAAGAAAAGGAAGAAGTGGTTGAAGATTTAGGAGATGTTGAAAGTCTATGGGAATGTAGCATCATGGAGCACTCTTCCAAAAAGCTTGAAATTGATGTTGAGGAGGGTGCGCAACCTCCAGGGCATGTCATAGTTGGAGACTTGAAGGAGGCCTATCAAGAGATGGATTCAATCATGGATGAATTTCTATCCACAATTGAATCCTCTCCCATTGGACATAAAGTTGAAGATACAAAAGAGTGTGCACAACCTCCCATACCGTTGGTGAGAAATAAGAAAGAGAGTGAATCGAAAGAGAGCTACCAAGAAGAAAAAGTTGGCATGGTGTATATCGAAATTGAAGAATATGAAGAGGTTGATCAAGAAATGGATTCATCCATCAATGAATTCCTATCCAAAATGGAATCACCTCCCATTGGGCAAGAAATTAAAGTTCTTGAGGACAACACCAAGCCAAGTGATTAAAGGAAAAAGGTTGAAATTGAAGAAGCTTGCGAAGAGGTGGTAACAACTAAAGAAGAGCCTAAAGAAGTAGACCTTGCATTGTCTAAGTGTGGGGAGGTCTCCCTCCCCAAGTCACCATCCAACACAACATTCAAGTGGGTAAAATTCTTATCCATAAGCTTTACTTTCTCGCTTGAATATGGTTTGATTGAAACGGATGGACAACTTAGAGCTCTTTGTGGAATTAGAAGCAAGAATGAGTTGTGTAGTGGTTGCAAGTTAGGAATTAGGCTCATTAAGGTCAAAGCTTCAAGGTATAGGAACTATGATTGGAAGAATGCCACTTTACAAAGGTCTCGACGGAAGGCTTGGTATGTTAAAGAGAATTCTATATGCCAACCACCCGGAAAGAAAGAGTATGAAGACCAAATCGAAGACGGGTGCGAAAACAAGATATGGGATCCCGGTTCGCTATGTGAAGACCAACTATGGGGACTCATATCTTGGGTAGAACTTTGCCCAAGCTTGATGAATATGGTTGGAAATTCTGTCAACCAATTGAGAAGCAAAGATCCTTCGAGATTCAAGGATGAGTACAAACATAAGCCACCATGACAATAAGCTCCTCAAAATGTCCAACTTAAGGACTTAAACTAAAAGTGCCAGGTGGGAGACACCCCACCATGGTAAACTCTTTCCATCCTCTTTTAGTTTTGTTTATTAAGTGATTTGAGTTGCCATTGTAGGTAGATTTTCATTTCATATTGATTTGTTAGTAAAGATTGGTTGTTAGTATGTTGTATTCATTAGTAGTAGATGAATAAATCCTAAAATCAAATTGCATTTTTGTGAATTGTTTGATATTTGATTGAATAAAGAAGAGTTTTGGACATTATAGGGAGCTCTTGGGCATTTTTTCTGCTTTTTGGGCAAAAAAAAAAAAATAAAAAAATAAAAAAAATAAAAAAATAAAAAATAAAAAATAAATAAACGGGCATCGGCGCGCTAGCACGCTGTGCGCGCGCGCGCGGATTGCACTTCTGCAACTTCTAGTACAAAAACCAGAGAGTTGTGCGCGCTTTGTGCTAGCATTGTGCTGGGAGCACAACCTCATCCATGCGTAAGCGCGATGTGCGCGCGCGCGCGGATTGTCCCTGCTGCATCCACGCGTAAGCGCACTGTGCGCGCGCGCGGATTTGCACCCTGCTTTTCTCCTTCCTCCTTTCTCCTTCTTTCCTCTCCTCTTCTTCTTTCTTTCTAATTTTTTTTCTTCTTCCTCTCTTAGAAAATTTTTTTCTCTTTTAATATAAATAAAAAATTTTTTTAATAAAAATAATAATAATAATAATATAATAATAATAAATAAATAAATTAATAAATAAATAAAATACAAAAAAAACAAAAAAAAAATTCTTTTCTTTTTCTTTCTTTTTTCTTTTCCTCCATTTTCTTTTATTGCATTTTCTTATTTTCATTCATTGCATTTTAATTTTGTTTTTTTTCTACCTTGTTCTCATTTTATTTTCTAAGTTTTCCATTTTAATAATGGTATTGAACTTCCCTACTCAATTGTTGAGACTTTCTTACATTATTTTGGTGCTTCTTGACTTGTTTGATATTGTTGGGTGATGAGACTTTTAAATCAATGCTTCATCTTGTATGACTCTTGTGTTTTGGTGCATTGATATGACCTCATATTGTCTTTCATGACCCACTTCTTCTCATTTGAACTTGATGCTCAATACACTCTTCATGCTTTAACTTTACTCTTGCATCGAGCTTAATGATATGCCTTAGCTTACATTGTTTTCTCACTCACATGCTTAGCTAACATGTAGTAGGGAATCATACTCTTATTTGGCATTAGCCCCCACCTATGTTCTAATTGCCTTGATATCTTTGTTATAGGCTTAATTTTCTTTCCTTTTCTTTCCTTCTAGGTTGGCCACCAGAAAGGGAAAAAGGAAAAGTTTCTAAATGGGGCAACAAACAAGTCATCCGCACAACCTTTTGAAGGAGCTCATCAATTATAGCAACCCATCCATCTTGCTCTTCTTTGCATGCACCGAGGACGGTGTAATCTTCAAGTGTGGGGAGGTCGTCCGACCGATCTCCATGGGTAACAATTTCCTTTTCAACACCAAATTTTTATTTTCTTTGTTAGATTAGTTATTGCATTGCATGATAGGTTGCATGTTAGTTAGAATTTGTACATATTTTTACTACCACTTCTTTTTTTTTTGTTAGGACTACTTGGTTACGATGATGATTTCTTTCCCAAGAAACCGTTTTAGGGCAACCTACCAATTTGAAAAATTTTTGCTGAACTTGATTGAAAGAATGTATTTTGGAACATGGTTTTTGAGCTAAGAACACAAGCTTGCGAGATTCGAGCCTAATGGTGTGGTTACATCTTATAACCACTTATTTTTCCTTCTTGTGTGCATTATTCTCTTTCTATGATTGTAATCTTTGCTTTGTTTGATTCTTTATGTCCATTATTTTGTGTATTCATGCATTTATATGATTGAGGCCATCATTTCATTAGCTCACTTACCCAAATGGCCTTACCTTTTATCTTCCTTTGTTAGCCAAATTTGAGCCTACGATTAACCCACTTTGTTCTTAATTTAGCACATTACAAGCCTTAAAGCGAAAAACAATAAATGTCCTTAATTTGGATCTTTGATTGGCTTAGGCTAGTGTGTGTGAGTATCATTCAAGTGTGGGAACCTTGGGACATTGGGTGAATAAAAGGGTAGTTTTGTATTATTAGTGTAAATATTGGGAATTGGGTACATACTCATGTATTGATCAAATGTAAAACCTTATGCATTGATGCTCTTGTATAAAAAAAATGAGAAAAAGAAAAGAAAAAAAACAATATGAAAAAAAATATAGAAAAAAAAGAAAAAAAAAGAAAAAGAAAGAAATAAAAAAAGGGGACAAAATGCCCCAAAGTAAAGCTCAAATAAAAGTCAATGCATATGTGTTGTGAAATGAAAAGAGAATGCATGAGTATGTGAAAAAGTGAAGAATGGGTAGTTAGGTTAGAACTTAATTGTATAGGATGTCATAGGTTAGGTGGGAAGTCTAAGCCTATCAAAGATTCAAACTTCAAGCTCACTTGACCATGCATCCTACCTTAACCCTAGCCCCATTACAACCTAAAGAAAAGACCTCATGATACATGTATGCATGCATTGAATAATTGTTGATTGTTAGATGAAAAACAAATCTTGGAAAGCATGATTAGGGGAGAATTGAGAGAATCAACCCCAAACACCGAGCGACTAGAGTGCAAACACTTCCGGTGAGGGTTCGATGCTCAACTCCTTGATTCCCGGCTTTCATGAGCGTATTTTTTGCAAGTCTATTGGAACTTCATTTTCATACTTGAATTGGTAGGATTTATGAATCATCATATGAATAAATGTTGATAGGTAGAATTATTTTGCATCTAGTTGCATTCATGTAAATAGGATGCATATAGATAGGTTGCATTGAATAAATGTTGATGCCCTTTGCTTTCTCTTGGCTTAAGCATGAGGACATGCTTGGTTTAAGTGTGGGGAGGTTGATAAACCCCATTTGTAGGGCTTATCTTATGCTTGATTTAGGGGATTTTATAACCTTTTACCTACATTTATGCAATGAAATAGCATGGTTTTGTATATTCTCCTTTAATTGTGCTTAAGAGTGAAAACATGCTTTTTAGGACTCAAAATAGCTAAATTTAATTCACCTTGATTCTATTAGATGCCTTGATATGTTTGTTAAGTGATTTCAGATTTAGGAGGCAAAGATTGGATCAAGGGAATGAAGAAAAAGCATGTAAAGTTGGAGAACTCATGAAGAAATGATGGAACCAAAAAAAGCTGTCAAGCCGACCTCTTCGCACTTAAACGACCATAACATGAGCTACAGAGGTTTAAATGATGCGGTTCCAGTTGGGTTGGAAAGCTAACATCCGGGGCTTCGAAACGATATAAGATTTGCCATAGTTTCATCGTGCATAGGGGCGCGCACGCGCATGGTACACGGACGCGCCGATGGTGGCACATGACCCACTTAATGCAACACGTGACCAGCGATTTTAGAAGCCTTGTGGGCCCAATCCAACTCATTTCTGATGCTATTTAAGCCAAGGATTGAAGGGGAATCAACATACTTTACATACTTTTAATCATTAGTTTAGTTTAGCTTAGTTTAGTAGTTAGAGTTAGTTTCTAGAGAGAGAAGCTATCACTTCTCTCTAGGATTAGGATTAGGTTTAGTTCTTAGATCTAGATTTTAATTCATCTTCTTCTACTTCTATCTTCTCAATTCCTTGTTGTTACATTCATTCTTCTTCCATTCTTTTGTTGCAATTTCCTTTATGTTGTTCTTATGCTTTGTTGTAGATCTACTATTGTTCCTTCCATTTTCTTTCAATTCAATAAGAGGTAATTCATAATAATTGTTCTTCTTTGCTTTTCTATTGTTGATCTCTTGCCTTTGTAGTTAGATCTCTCTTTAATTCTTGCAAATTATGTTGTTTACTTTTATTGTCCTTTATGTGTTTGTTGAAATGCCTCTTCTAGATATAGTATAGATTTTGTTCCTCTTGGCCTAGGTAGAGTAATTAGTGACACTTGAGTTATCTAATTCCTTTGTTGATTGGTAATTGGAGAGATTGCTAATTGGTTTGGAGTGCACTAAAGCTAGTCTTTCCTTGGGAGTTGGCTAGGACTTGTGGCTCAAGTCAATTCATCCACTTGACTTTCATTTATTTAGTAAGGGTTAACTAAGTGGTAGCAATGAACAATTCTCATCACAATTGAGAAGGATAACTAGGATAGGACTTCTAATTTTCATACCTTGCCAAGAGCCTTTTATAGTTGTTAGTTTATTTTCATTGCCATTTACTTTTCATGCTTCTTATCCAAAACCCCAAAACACATTTCTAACCAATAATAAGACACTTTATTGTAAATCCTAGGGAGAACGACCCGAGGTTTAAATACTTCGGTTTATAGATTTTAGGGGTTTGTACTTGTGACAAACAAATTTTTGCATGAAAGGATGATTGTTGGTTTAGAGACTATACTTCAACGAGATTTCATTTTGATGATTGGATTTCTTGACGGTTTAGAATTTCACAAATGAAATCTCGTTGAAGTATAGTCTCTAAACCAACAATAATCCTTTCATGCAAAAATTTGTTTGTCACAAGTACAAACCCCTAAAATCTATAAACCGAAGTATTTAAACCTCGGGTCGTTCTCCCTAGGATTTACAATAAAGTGTCTTATTATTGGTTAGAAATGTGTTTTGGGGTTTTGGATAAGAAGCATGAAAAGTAAATGGCAATGAAAATAAACTAACAACTATAAAAGGCTCTTGGCAAGGTATGAAAATTAGAAGTCCTATCCTAGTTATCCTTCTCAGTTGTGATGAGAATTGTTCATTGCTACCACTTAGTTAACCCTTACTAAATAAAGGAAAGTCAAGTGGATGAATTGACTTGAGCCACAAGTCCTAGCCAACTCCCAAGGAAAGACTAGCTTTAGTGCACTCCAAACCAATTAGCAATCTCTCCAATTACCAATCAACAAAGGAATTAGATAACTCAAGTGTCACTAATTACTCTACCTAGGCCAAGAGGAACAAAATCTATACTATATCTAGAAGAGGCATTTCAACAAACACATAAAAGACAATAAAAGTAAACAACATAATTTGCAAGAATTAAAGAGAGATCTAACTACAAAGGCAAGAGATCAACAATAGAAAAGCAAAGAAGAACAATTATTATGAATGACCTCTTATTGAATTGAAAGAAAATGGAAGGAACAATAGTAGATCTACAACAAAGCATAAGAACAACATAAAGGAAATTGCAACAAAAGAATGGAAGAAGAATGAATGTAACAACAAGGAATTGAGAAGATAGAAGTAGAAGAAGATGAATTAAAATCTAGATCTAAGAACTAAACCTAATCCTAATCCTAGAGAGAAGTGAGAGCTTCTCTCTCTAGAAACTAACTCTAACTACTAAACTAAGCTAAACTAAAATAATGATTAAAAGTATGTAAAGTATGTTGATTCCCCTTTAATCCTTGGCTTAAATAGCATCAGAAATGAGTTGGATTGGGCCCACAAGGCTTCTAAAATCGCTGGCCACGTGTTGCATTAAGTGGGTCATGTGCCACCATTGGCACGTCCGCGTACCATGCGCGTGCGCGCCCTTATGCGCGATGCAACTATGGCAAATCTTATATCGTTTTGAAGCCCCGGATGTTAGCTTTCCAACCCAACTAGAACCACATCATTTGGACCTCTGTAGCTCAAGTTATGGTCGTTTAAGTGCGTAGAGGTCGGCTTGACAGCTTTTTTTGGTTCCATCATTTCTTCATGAGTTCTCCAACTTTACATGCTTTTTCTTCATTCCCTTGATCCAATCTTTGCCTCCTAAATCTGAAATCACTTAACAAACATATCAAGGTATCTAATAGAATTAAGGTGAATTAAATTTAGCTATTTTGAGTCCTAAAAAGCATGTTTTCACTCTTAAGCACAATTAAAGGAGAATATACAAAACCATGCTATTTCATTGCATAAATGTGGGTAAAAGGTTATAAAATCCCCTAAATCAAGTATAAGATAAGCCCTACAAATGGGGTTTATCATCGACCTCTTCAGGGAAGCCTTAGACGACCCCTCTCCGGGAACCTTGGCCGAGATGTTTAGGGCCGCAGTTTTCTTTCTCGCCTTTTTAAAGGCATTCATGGAATCATTGTTTTTAACCATCTCTGAAAAATACGCAGCAAAGAAACCAAGTTATAAATCAGAAAGAAAAGGAATAAAAAAAAGAAACACAACAGATACAAAAGAAGTTGACCACTACCCAGCTCAGCTTAGAGAAATGAAGGATCTCCTAGAAACTTCTTGGTGTCAAGATCGGGAGGCTGCGCCTAGTTCTCTTCCAAAACAGTTACAAGGGCTTGTTCAACCTCATCCAACATCTCCCAAGAATATCTAGATACCACCACATTTTGTTTCCACTCTAAAGGAAAAGCAAGCTCATCATTCTCATCCAGAAAAAAGGGCCGAGCTCCTTCAACAGCTTGGACCTTGAAAAAATAGCTCTTAAAATCTCGGAAGGATTCATCATACATGGAAAAAACCTTTTTTCCATGGGAAGCTTGGAAAGAGACCCAAGCGGCCTTCTTTTTAACCGCACCAGGCTTTGTCAGAACAAAGAGATAAAATAAGAGGGATTGGGAAGGCTGGACACCCAATTCACGGCACAACAATTGAAAAATTTTTATAAACCCCCAAGAGTTGGGATGAAGCTGAGATGGAGATACATTGCACGACCATAACAAATTGGTCTCAAAAGGAGTAAAAGGAAAAGTAATGTTTAGTTGACTAAAAAAATAGTCATAGGCATAAAAGAAGGGACGCTCCCCTTGGACCGAGGTCGGGAAACAAACCCGCTCATCGGAATCAGGCGCTACTAGCTCATAATCTTTCTCCTGCTCCCGACTATTACAAAGCCTGTGATGTTTTCTCAGCTCTACACAATACTCAAAATTTACCACAGAAACACACATCAACACAAGAGAGTCCAAGCAATCCGACATGCCCTCAGGTACTTTGGAGGAGGTCTCAACAATATTTTTGCGAGAAGACATGGGTAAACTAAGTCCTACAGTAAGAAAAAGGAAGAGGGGTTATGGTGCACGAAATTGCAATCACACTTTTGCAACTCCGCACAACTAACCAGCAAGTGCACTGGGTCGTCCAAGTAATACCTTACCTGAGTAAGGGTCGATCCCACGGAGATTGTCGGCTTGAAGCAAGCTATGGTTATCTTGTAAATCTTAGTCAGGATATCAGAAATTATCAGGATTGATTGTGAACAGCAAAAGAACATGAAATAAGTACTTGTTATGCAGTAATGGAGAATAGGTTGAGGTTTTGGAGATGCTCCATCTTCTGAATCTCTGCTTTCCTACTGTCTTCTTCATCAAACACGCAAGGCTCCTTCCATGGCAAGCTGTATGTAGGGTTTCACCGTTGTCAGTGGCTACCTCCCATCCTCTCAGTGGAAATGTTCAACGCACCCTGTCACGGCACGGCTATCCATCTGTCGGTTCTCAATCAGGCCGGAATAGAATCCAGTGATTCTTTTGCGTCTGTCACTAACGCCCCGCCTTCAGGAGTTTGAAGCTCGTCACAGTCATTCAATCATTGAATCCTACTCAGAATACCACAGACAAGGTTTAGACCTTCCGGATTCTCTTGAATGCCGCCATCAGTTCTAGCTTATACCACGAAGATTCTGGTTAAAGAATCCAAGAGATATCTACTCAATCTAAGGTAGAACGGAGGTGGTTGTCAGGCACGCGTTCATGGTTGAGAATATGATGAGTGTCACGGATCATCACATTCATCCGAGTTAAGAACAAGTGATATCTTAGAACGGAAGCAAGCATGATTGAATAAGAAACAGTAGTAATTGCATTAATCCATCAAGACACAGCAGAGCTCCTCACCCCCAACCATGGGGTTTAGAGACTCATGCTGTGGAAGGTACACAAAGAAACGTGTAAAGTGTCATGAGGTGCCGATACAATGTCTAAAGATCCTATTAATAGTGAACTAGTAATCCTAAGGTTTACAGAAATGAGTAAATGACAGAAAAATCCACTTCCGGGCCCACTTGGTGTGTGCTTGGGCTGAGCGTTGAAGCTTTCATGTGTAGAGACCTTTTCTGGAGTTAAATGCCAGCTTTCATGCCAGTTTGGGCGTTTAACTCCAAGTTTTATGCCAGTTCCAGCGTTAAACGCTGGAAATTCTGAGGCTGATTTGCCACGCCGGTTTGGGCCATCAAATCTTGGGCAAAGTATGGACTATTATACATTGCTGGAAAGCCCAGGATGTCTACTTTCCAATGCCGTTGAGAGCGTGCCAATTGGGCTTCTGTAGCTCCAGAAAATCCACTTTGAATGCAGGGAGGTCAGAATCCAACAGCATCTGCAGTCCTTTTCAGTCTCCGAATCAGATTTTTGCTCAGGACCCTCAATTTCAGCCAGAAAATACCTGAAATTACAGAAAAACACACAAACTCATAGTAAAGTCCAGAAAAGTGAATTTTAACTAAAAACTAATAAAAATATACTAAAAACTAACTAGATCATACTAAAAACATACTAAAAACAATGCCAAAAAGCGTACAAATTATCCGCTCATCACAACACCAAACTTAAATTGTTGCTTGTCCCCAAGCAACTGAAAATCAAAATAGAATAAAAAGAAGAGAATATACTATAGACTGCAAAATATCAAAGAAACATAGTTCCAATTAGATGAGCGGGACTAGTAGCTTTTTGCTTCCGAACAGTTTTGGCATCTCACTCTATCCTTTGAAGTTCATAATGATTGGCATCTATAAGAACTCAGAACTCAGATAACGTTATTGATTCTCCTAGTTAAATATAATGATTCTTGAACATAGCTAGTGTATGAGTCTTGGCTGTGGCCCAAAGCACTCTGTCTTCCAGTATTACCACCGGATACATACATGCCACAGACACATAATTGGGTGAACCTTTTTAGATTGTGACTCAGCTTTGCTAGAGTCCCCAATTAGAGGTGTCCAGGGTTCTTAAGCACACTCTTTTTGCCTTGGTTCACAACTTTTTTCTCTTTTTCTCTTTTTTTTTTCAAAAATATTTTTTTTTTGTATTCACTGCTTTTTCTTGCTTCAAGAATCACTTTGATGATTTTTCAGATCCTCAATAACAGTTCTCCTTTTCCATCATTCTTTCAAGAGCCAACAATTTTAACATTCTTAAAACAACAAATTCAAAAGACATATGCACTGTTCAAGCATTCATTCGGAAAACAAAAATTATTGTCACCACATCAAGCTAATTCAACTAGTTTCAAGGATAAATTTCGAAATCCTGTACTTCTTGTTCTTTTGTGATTAAAGCATTTTTCATTTAAGAGAGGTGATGGATTCATAGGACATTCATAGCTTTAAGACATGAATTTTAAATTTTATTAATTATGAATTAAGAACAAGACTCAAAAATAGATATAAGATGAGACTAAAAAAAAAAGATAAAAATAGAAAACAAAACAAAACAAAAAAAACGCAAAAAATAGGCTCCTAATGATAGAGGTTTTCACAGAGTTAGGACTCAACAACCTTGATTTTGAGAAGTGGATGCTCCCTCAACTTGAGAGGAGAGCTTTTGGCGTTTCATCTCTTGGAATTCACGCCCCTGCTTCTCTTGTTCCTTCAGCAATTTGCAGAGCATGCAGTTCTGATTCTGCTATTCTTCCTTAAGTTGCTCCATAGTCTCTTGCAACTTGGTGATAGATGCTTCTAGGCTGACCCAGTAGCCAATTTCAGGAAATTCAGGGAGGAACTCCTGCGCCCTCCTTTTGATAGAGTTGTCTTGCATTTGTCCTTCCATTGACTTCTTGGTGATTGGGTGTTCAATGGGTATGAATTCATCTACTCCCATCTTCACCCCAGCCTCTTTACAGAGCAAGGAGATCAAGCTTGGGTAAGCCAATTTGGCTTCAGTGGAATTCTTATTTGCAATTGTGTAGATCTCACAAGCAATCACATGATGAACCTCCACTTCTTTTCCAAGCATAATGCAATGAATCATCACTGCTCTCTTGATAGTGACCTCAGAACGGTTGCTAGTGGGCAGTATGGAACGCCCAATAAAGTCTAGCCAACCTCTTGCAATTGGTTTGAGGTCTCCCCTCTTGAGTTGGTTTGGGACACCCTTAGAATTGGTTATCCACTTAGTTCCAGGGAGGCATATGTCCTCTAGAACTTGATCCAACCCTTTATCTGCTCTCACCATCCTCCTATTAAAGGATTCAGGATCATCTTGCAGTTGAGGCAGTTTGAAGATTTCTCTTATTTTGTCCAGATGGAAGTACATAACTTTCCCTCTGACCATAGTTCTGTAGGTATGGTAAGCAGTTCCAGTCATTCTCTGCTTATCTGTTAACCACAGATTTGAGTAGAATTCCTGAACCATGTTCCTTCCAACCTTTATCTCAGGATTCGTTAGAACTTCCCATCCTCTGTTTCGAATTTGCTCTTGGATCCCCGGATATTCATCTTCTTTCAGATCAAACTTCACTTCCGAGATCACTGACCTCAGACCCATTATTTTGTGATAATGGTCTTCATGTTCTTTGGTTAAGAACTTCTCTTGATTCCAAAGATTCTTTGGATTATTCTCTTTCTTTCCTCTTAAATTGGTTTGTTTTCCCTTAGGAGCCATGATCTTGATGAATCTTGGCTTAGTGATCACGGAAAAGCACACCAAACTTAGAGGTTTGCTTGTCCTCAAGCAAAAGAAAGGAAGGAAGAGAGAGAGAGGAGAAGCAAATTCGAATGGTGTGGGCAATTAGGGGTTCAAACGTGTATTTATAAGGTGGGGAGGAGAGATTTCGAAAAAAAAAAGTTTGAAAGAAGATTTGAGAAGATATGGAAAAAATTTGAGAGAAGGGTGAGTTTTTGAACAAGATTTGGAATTGATTTGAAATAGATTTGAAGAATGGTTTTGATTTTTGAAGATTTGAAAGTCAATGATGAATGGTTGAAGTGTGATTTTGTAGAAAAGTATGGGTAAGAAAAGGAAAGTTTGAAAAAATTTGGTTTGAAAACAAAATTGTGGTCCCCCCACCTTTCTGGCGTTAAACGCCCAGAATGGCACCCATTCTGGCGTTTAACGCCCATTTGTTGCCCCTTTTGGGCATTTAACGCCCAGCCAGGTGCCCTGGCTGGCGTTAAACGCCAGAATTCCTTTATCACTGGGCGTTTTTCTAAACGCCCAGGATGCTGCACACCTGGCGTTAAACGCCCATAATGGTGCCCATTCTGGCGTTTAACGCCCAAAATGGCACCTTTACTGGCGTTAAACGCCCAGAATGGTGCCCATTCTGGCGTTTAACGCCCAAAATGCCCCTTACTGGCGTTTTTTCGCCAGTAAGCTCTTTTTCTTTGCTTTTTGAGCTGAATCCTTCTGTAACTCTGTGAATTCCTTCATTTTTGATACTTGCCTCTGTAAAAACAAATCATATAACCTCCTAATGACTGGGTTGCCTCCCAGCAAGCGCTTCTTTACTGTCTTTAGCTGGACCTTTACTGAGAATCACTCAAGTCTCAGTTTTGAGCATTCCTGCTCAAAATTGCTTTCAAGATAATGCTTGATTCTCTGTCCATTAACAATGAACTTTTTGTCAGAATCAATATCTTGAAGCTCAACATATCCATATGGTGACACTCCTGTAATCACATACGGACCCCTCCACCGGAATTTAAGTTTTCTTGGAAACAATCTGAGCCTAGAGTTGAAGAGCAGAAGTTTTTGTCCTGGCTCAAAGACTCTGGATGACAACTTCTTGTCATGCCATTTCTTTGCCTTTTCCTTATAAATTTTTGCATTTTCAAAGGCATTGAGTCTGAACTCCTCTAGCTCATTTAGCTGGAGTAATCTTTTTTTACCAGCCAACTGAGCATCCATGTTTAGGAATCTTGTTGCCTTGCCTAGTAGGCTTTATGTTCCAGTTCCACGAGCAGATGACAGGCCTTCCCATACACCAGTTGGTATGGAGAGGTTCCTATAGGAGTCTTGAATGCTGTTCTGTATGCCCACAGAGCATCATCCAAGCTCTTTGCCCAATCCTTTCTTCGGGCTATCACAGTCCGTTCTAGGATTCTTTTTAGCTCTCTGTTAGAGACTTCAGCTTGCCCATTTGTCTGTGGATGATACGGAGTTGCTACTTTGTGGCTAATTCCATATCTAACCATAGCAGAGTATAGCTGTCTATTGCAGAAATGAGTGCCCCCGTCACTGATTAGTACTCTGGGAGCACCAAACCTGCTGAAGATGTTTTTCTGGAGGAATTTCAGCACGGTCTTGGTATCATTAGTGGGTGTAGCAATTGCTTCTACCCACTTAGATACATAGTCCACTGCCACCAGAATGTACGTGTTTGAGTATGATGGTGGAAATGGACCCATGAAGTCAATTCCCCATACATCAAACAATTCTATCTCTAATATCCCTTGTTGAGGCATGGCATATCCGTGAGGCAAGTTACCAGCTCTTTGGCAACTGTCACAGTTACGCACAAACTCTCGGGAATCTTTATAGAGAGTAGGCCAGTAGAAGCCACATTGGAGGACTTTAGTGGCTGTTCGCTCACTTCCAAAATGTCCTCCATACTGTGATCCATGGCAATGCCATAGGATCCTTTGTGCTTCTTCTCTGGGTACACATCTGCGGATCATTCCGTCTGCACATCTCTTAAAGAGATATGGCTCATCCCATAGGTAGTACTTGGCATCTGAAATTAATTTCTTTCTTTGCACTCTGCTGTACTCCTGGGGTATGAACCTCACAGCTTTATAATTTACAATATCTACAAACCATGGAGCTTCCTGAATGGCAAAGAGTTGCTCATCTGGGAAAGTCTCAGAGATCTCAGTAGAAGGGAGGGACGCCCCAGCTACTGGTTCTATTCGGGACAGATGATCAGCTACCTGGTTCTCTGTCCCTTTTCTGTCTCTTATCTCTATATCAAACTCTTGCAGAAGCAACACCCATCTTATTAGCCTGGGTTTTGAATCCTGCTTTGTGAGTAAGTATTTAAGAGCAGCATGGTCAGTGTACACAACCACTTTGGATCCCACTAGATAGGATCTAAACTTGTCAATGGCATAGACCACTGCAAGTAATTCTTTTTCTGTGGTTGTGTAATTCTTCTGTGCATCATTTAGAACACGGCTAGCATAATAAATGACGTGCAGAAGCTTGTTATGCCTCTGTCCCAATACTGCACCAATGGCATGGTCACTGGCATCACACATTAATTCAAATGGCAATGCCCAATCTGGTGCAGAGATGACTGGTGCTGTGACCAGCTTAGCTTTCAGGGTCTCAAACGCCTGCTGACACTGTGTGTCAAACACAAATGGCGTGTCAGCAGCTAGCAGGTTACTCAAAGGTTTTGCAATTTTCGAAAAATCCTTTATGAACCTTCTGTAGAATCCTGCATGCCCCAGAAAGCTTCTGATTGCCTTAACATTGGCAGGTGGTGGTAATTTTTCAATTACCTTTACCTTTGCCTTATCCACCTCTATTCCCCTGCTTGAAATTTTGTGCCCAAGGACAATTCCTTCAGTCACCATAAAGTGACATTTCTCCCAGTTTAAAACCAGGTTAGTCTCTTGGCACCTTTTCAGGACAAGTGCTAGGTGATTAAGACAGGAGCTGAATGAGTCTCCATATACTGAGAAGTCATCCATGAAGACTTCCAGGAATTTCTCCACCATATTAGAGAAGATGGATAGCATGCATCTCTGAAAGGTTGCAGGAGCATTACACAGACCAAAAGGCATCCTTCTGTAGGCAAACACGCCAGAAGGGCAAGTAAATGCTGTTTTCTCTTGGTCCTGAGGATCTACTGCAATTTGGTTGTAACCTGAATAGCCATCCAAAAAGCAGTAATAATCATGACCAGCTAGTCTTTCTAGCATTTGGTCTATGAATGGTAAAGGAAAATGATCCTTTCTGGTGGCTGTATTGAGCCTTCTGTAGTCAATACACATACGCCACCCTGTGACTGTTCTTGTAGGAACCAGTTCATTTTTTTCATTATGAACCACTGTCATGCCTCCCTTTTTGGGGACAACTTGGGCAGGGCTCACCCAGGGGCTATCAGAAATAGGATAAATAATCCCAGCCTCTAGTAATTTAGTGACCTCTTTCTGCACTACCTCCTTCATGGCTGGATTTAGCCTCCTCTGTGGTTGGACCACTGGTTTGGCATTATCCTCCAACAGGATCTTGTGCATGCATCTAGCTGGGCTAATGCCCTTAAGATCACTTATGGACCACCCAAGAGCTGTCTTGTGTGTCCTTAGCACTTGAATCAGTGCTTCCTCTTCCTGTGGATTTAAAGCAGAGCTTATAATCACTGGAAAAGTGTCACCCTTTCCCAGAAATGCATACTTCAGGGATGGTGGTAGTGGTTTGAGTTCAGGTTTGGGAGGCTTATCCTCCTCCTGAGGAATTTTCGAAAATTCCTTTGTTTCCTGTGGTTCTTCTTGATCAGGCTGAGCATCCTTGAAGATGTCTTCAAGCTCTGATTCTAGGCTTTCAGTCATATTGATCTCTTCCACCAAAGAGTCAATAATGTCAGCGCCCATGCAGTCATTTGGTATGTCTGGATGCTGCATAGCTTTTACAGCATTCAACTTGAACTCATCCTCATTGACTCTCAGGGTTACTTCCCCTTTTTGTACATCAATGAGAGTTCGTCCAGTTGCTAGGAAAGGTCTTCCTAGAATGAGAGTTGCACTCTTGTGCTCCTCCATTTCCAGCACCACAAAGTCAGTTGGAAAGGCGAATGGCCCAACCTTGACAATCATATCCTCTATTATGCCTGATGGGTGTTTAATGGAGCCATCAGCAAGTTGGAGGCATATCCGGGTTGGTTTGACTTCTCCAGTCAGCCCAAGCTTTCTGATAGTGGATGCAGGTATTAGATTGATGCTTGCTCCAAGATCACATAGGGCTGTCTTGGTGCAAGCACCTTCTAATGTGCATGGTATCATAAAACTTCCTGGATCTTGAAGCTTTTCTGGTAAGCTTTTCAGAATGACTGCACTGCATTCTTCAGTGAGAAATACTTTTTCAGTTTCTCTCCAATCCTTCTTATGACTTAAGATCTCTTTCATGAACTTAGCATAAGAAGGTATTTGCTCAAGTGCCTCTGCAAACGGAATCTTTATTTCAAGAGTCCTTAGATAGTCTGCAAAGCGGGCAAATTGCTTATCCTGTTCCGCTTGGCAGAGTTTTTGAGGATAAGGCATCTTGGCCTTATAGTCTTCAACCTTAGATGCTGTAGGTTTATTCCTTACAGAAGTGGTTGAAGAGGCCTTGTTAGAGGGATTACTGTCAGCACTTTCAGGTGTCTGATCTTCCCTTGGCGTCTGAACGCCAGGAATGGGTGAAGATTGGGCGTTAAACGCCAACTTCTCTCCCTTTTCTGGCGTTTGAACGCCAGAACTGGGCAGGGAATGGGCGTTTAACGCCAGCTTTCCTTCCCCTTCTGGCGTTTGAACGCCACTAGCATTCCTCTCTGGGCTCTTACTGTCCTCAGAGGGATTTTGGACAGTGGTTTGGTTATCCTCTGTCAATTGTTCCTTGTTTGGCTTTTTGCTCTTTTGAGCAGTGGTATTCAGTGTCTTCCCACTCCTCAGTTGAACTGCTTGACATTCCTCTGTTATCTGTTTAGATATTTGCTATTTTGCTTGATTCAACTGTAGTTCTATGTTCTTGTTAGCAACTTTAGTTTCATAGAGCATCTCTTTAAATTCTGCTAACTGTTCTGTCATCAGGAGCAATTGCTGATTAAGCTCAATCATCTGTTCTTGAGGATTAGGGTCAGTGACTACTGTCATGACTTCCTCTTCTGGAGAGAACTCATTGCTAGAGTACAAATATTGGTTTCTAGCAACAGTGTCTATAAGCTCTTGAGCTTCTTCAATTGTCTTCCTCATGTGTATAGATCCACCAGCTGAGTGGTCTAAAGACATCTGAGCTTTTTCTGTAAGCCCATAGTAGAAGATGTCTAACTGTACCCACTCTGAAAACATTTCAAAGGGGCATTTTCTTAGCATACCTCTATACCTCTCCCAGGCATTATAAAGGGATTCATTATCCTCTTGTTTAAAGCCTTGGATGTCCAGCCTTAGCTGTGTCATCCTCTTTGGAGGGTAAAAATGATTCAGGAATTTGTCTGATAACTGTTTCCATGTCTTTATGCTTGCTGTAGGTTGGTTATTCAACCACCTTTTAGCTTGATCTTTTACAGCAAATGGAAACAGTAATAGTCTGTAGACATCCTGATCCACCTCTTTATCATGTACTGTGTCAGCAATTTGTAAGAACTGTGCCAGAAACTCAGTAGGCTCTTCCTGAGGAAGACCGGAATACTGGCAATTTTGCTGCACTATGATAATGAGTTGAGGATTTAGCTCAAAGCTGCTTGCTTTGATGGGAGGCGTGCAGATGCTACTCCCATATGCAGTTGTAATGGGGTTAGCATATGACCCCAGAGTCCTTCTGGACTGATCAATCCCACTTAGGTCCATAATGGATAAAGGGAAATGATATGGATTGCCAATAGATAAATTTTGTTTTTTTTTTTTGAATTAACCGAAAAATAAAATAAAAACAAAAGGAAAATAAAAGATTCGAAAATTGAAAGAAAATAGGATCAAAGCAAATTGAAAACTGAATCAAGTAGTTAATTAAGAAGATTTTGAGATTAGCAATTAGAAAGATATGATTGAAAAATTTTTATGAAAAAGATTTGATTTTTGAAAAGAGGAAAGAGAAAAACAACAAAATGACACCAAACTTAAAATTTTTGGAAAATCAAACACAATTTTTTTTTCGAAAATTTTTAAGAGAAAAACACAAAGAGGACACCAAACTTAGAACTTTTACGGATCAAAAAGGGATTAAGGACATGCAAAATCGAAAATTAAAAGAAAAGCAAAAGCATGCAATTGACACCAAACTTAAAATATGAAACTAGACTCAACTAAAAGACTCTAAACCAATAAAAACAAAACGGTCCTAATCTAAGCAACAAGATAAGCCGTCAGTTGTCCAAACTCGAACAATCCCCGGCAACGGCGCCAAAAACTTGGTGCACGAAATTGCAATCACACATTTGCAACTCCGCACAACTAACCAGCAAGTGCACTGGGTCATCCAAGTAATACCTTACGTGAGTAAGGGTCGATCCCACGGAGATTGTCGGCTTGAAGCAAGCTATGGTTATCTTGTAAATCTTAGTCAGGATATCAGAAATTATCAGGATTGATTGTGAACAGCAAAAGAACATGAAATAAGTACTTGTTATGCAGTAATGGAGAATAGGTTGAGGTTTTGGAGATGCTCCATCTTCTGAATCTCTGCTTTCCTACTGTCTTCTTCATCAAACACGCAAGGCTCCTTCCATGGCAAGCTGTATGTAGGGTTTCACCGTTGTCAGTGGCTACCTCCCATCCTCTCAGTGGAAATGTTCAACGCACCCTGTCACGGCACGGCTATCCATCTGTCGGTTCTCAATCAGGCCGGAATAGAATCCAGTGATTCTTTTGCGTCTGTCACTAACGCCCCGCCTTCAGGAGTTTGAAGCTCGTCACAGTCATTCAATCATTGAATCCTACTCAGAATACCACAGACAAGGTTTAGACCTTCCGGATTCTCTTGAATGCCGCCATCAGTTCTAGCTTATACCACGAAGATTCTGGTTAAAGAATCCAAGAGATATCTACTCAATCTAAGGTAGAACGGAGGTGGTTGTCAGGCACGCGTTCATGGTTGAGAATATGATGAGTGTCACGGATCATCACATTCATCCGAGTTAAGAACAAGTGATATCTTAGAACGGAAGCAAGCATGATTGAATAAGAAACAGTAGTAATTGCATTAATCCATCAAGACACAGCAGAGCTCCTCACCCCCAACCATGGGGTTTAGAGACTCATGCTGTGGAAGGTACACAAAGAAACGTGTAAAGTGTCATGAGGTGCCGATACAATGTCTAAAGATCCTATTAATAGTGAACTAGTAATCCTAAGGTTTACAGAAATGAGTAAATGACAGAAAAATCCACTTCCGGGCCCACTTGGTGTGTGCTTGGGCTGAGCGTTGAAGCTTTCATGTGTAGAGACCTTTTCTGGAGTTAAACGCCAGCTTTCATGCCAGTTTGGGCGTTTAACTCTAAGTTTTATGCCAGTTCCAGCGTTAAACGCTGGAAATTCTGAGGCTGATTTGCCACGCCGGTTTGGGCCATCAAATCTTGGGCAAAGTATGGACTATTATACATTGCTGGAAAGCCCAGGATGTCTACTTTCCAATGCCGTTGAGAGCGCGCCAATTGGGCTTCTGTAGCTCCAGAAAATCCACTTTGAATGCAGGGAGGTCAGAATCCAACAGCATCTGCAGTCCTTTTCAGTCTCCGAATCAGATTTTTGCTCAGGACCCTCAATTTCAGCCAGAAAATACCTGAAATCACAGAAAAACACACAAACTAATAGTAAAGTCCAGAAAAGTGAATTTTAACTAAAAACTAATAAAAATATTCTAAAAACTAACTAGATCATACTAAAAACATACTAAAAACAATGCCAAAAAGCGTACAAATTATCCGCTCATCAGGTTACTAGCCAAACAGCTCGGACAAGTCAAGTAAGAGCAACTCGGGCATAAATGGATATAACTCGGACTAAACCATACAAGTATCAAAAGTCAAAAATGACAACAAAAGGAAACCCCAGGACTTACACCAAGGATCCAGGAGCATCTTTTGGAGGCAATAACAGAACAAGGTCACAGGAAAAATCTACAGCTTACATCTCGACACCCCAAACTGGAAAACAATTCTCCTTTGACAGTGACACTCCATAAAGAAAAGTTACAAAGTCACAAAAAAACCATCAAAAACTACCATCAGCATCGACAACAGATAAGAGACACAAGATAAGCAAACTATCAACATCAAATAGGCCATGCAAGAAATCATCAAAAGCGCAACCATTCTCAGAATCAAGCAGCTCATTATCAGAGGTAGTAAACAAATAGTTAAAACCCTAACTAGTAGGAAAAAAAGAAAAGGCTCATAAAAATGAAAGAAACTTTAGAACATGCAACGACAGTTAAAACGCAGCAAAAGCATAAAGATGCAAACTTTTCCTACAAATCAGACCTAAAAAGAACGGAAGAGAACCAACCTGCGAAAAGAAGGAGACGACGAACGCTGAGAAATGGAAGCAACAATGAGGCCGCGCTAAGACGATCACCTTTTCGAACAAAAGAATGAAGCACCAACAGTGGCCTCCGAGAGCAAGGATAAGTACGAAAATGTGAAGGGAAGATCGAAGCAAACAAAGGTGAAGAATCGCACGCGAACCAGAAAATGCAAGAATAGAGGGATGAAAGACAGAGTTTCGGGAAATAAGAGAAAAAACTGAAAGCAAAGTCTTTTTTCGCAGTTCAAAATGAAAAGAGGGAAACGACAAAAGGAGAATTAATGGGCTTTAAAAACCCTCGCACTTTCCCAAAGCAAGAAACGCGCATTTTAAAACAAAAAGGGCATAAAGGAAAACGCTTCACATTCAAGAAGACTTAGCCAAACAAAAATGCTGGAGCTCGGCTTCACCGAAAAGGATCGAAGTCTAAAGAACTCGACCTTAAAAAGACTGAGCTCAAGCAGGGGCACTGTTCATGTCCTGGGTCGAAGCTGTACGACCTGGGTTGGCTAGAGACAAGTCGACCGACCTGTTCAGACCCGGACTACCCGACCTCTTCTCTAAGAGGTCGGCCAAACCGCTATAGAGGCCCAAGGAGGCCCACATAGAGGAACACGACCCAAATCTAAAGGCAGCCCAAAGTCTAGAAAGATAAGGGCGGTTCCCTCCAAAAGATAAGATAACTTCTCTCAAAAGATAAGATAACTATCTTATCTCCAGAAAGGTCACTCCACACTATTATAAATACACAGGAGCACTCAGGTTAACTCATACTCTGATTCTACAAAAAACCTGCTTAATACCCTGGCTAACTTAAGCATTGGAGTCCCTTGCAAGTACCACCACCCTCTGGTGACGAAGGCTCAGCACCAACACCAAGTCCAACAAGTCGGACACAGCAGCCCCGGCCACCATCATCAAGTCGAACACAACAGCTCCGACCAGTACAGAAGATCTCGTCCGAGATCGACCTACAGTTTCAGGTAACCACGGAACAGCTGTGCTTTGTAAGTGACCAGATTTGAAGTTGGTGCAGGTACGCGAAGGTCATTGGGCAAAGCCTAAGGGCAACTATGTCTTGACACTCCAACAACGAAAAATGTTTGTAAATGGGTACAAGAGTTGAAAATGCCAGATGAATATGTTTTAAATTTACAAAGGTATGTCGATATCAAGGGAGGAAAATTGTTTGGGATGAAAACTCATGATTGTCATGTATTTATGGAGTGTTTGCTTCTGTCAGCCTCCAAAGATTGCCAGACCACGTGTAGAAAGCATTGACCGAAATAAGTCAATATTTTAGGGACCTTTATTCATCTACTCTTCGGGTTAGCGATCTTGTACAAAGAGAAGCTAATATTCCTGTTATTTTATGCAAGTTAGAAAGAACTTTTCCACCTGCCTTTTTTGACGTAATGGAGCATCTACCAGTTCACTTGGCATATGAGGCACGTGTTTGTGGACCAGCTCAGTATAGGTGGATGTATCCATTTGAGCGTGAAATAGGCACATATAAGAGATCAGTGAAGAATTGGGCTAGAGTAGAGGGTTCAATTTCTCAAGCATGCCTGGCTAGAGAGACATCAAGTTATTGTTCTTATTACTTTGAGCCACATGTCATGTCTAAGAGAACAAGGCTGAATCAGAATGATGATGGTGGTGAAAGTTCATCTGAGCCTACCCTTTCTATTTTTGATCAACCGGGTATTCCTTGGGGAGCCAACAAAGACAGATGGTTAACTAGTATGGAAATGAAAGCCGGTCACTTACATATCTTGTTGAATTGTCCTGAAGTTGATACATTTAGAAGACAATACGAGCAGATCCATAGGAGCGATAATTCTTTATCCAACTTTCCATCATGGTTCCATGAGCATGTAAGTTATTACATGTTGTTGACTGAATCAAAATATGTCAAAGTAAATCTTGTTTTTCTAAATACTATATTTTGTTTGACAAAATCAGGTAAAACATTCCAGTAATGGCATAACTTGTCCTCGTTTATTAAGTTTAGCATTCGGTCCAAAAACTAGGGCCACGAGTGTTGGTATGTTCAAGGTCAACATGTATAGATTTTATACTCCTGAGCATGCATGTGGAAAAAAGACAGATAATACATGCATATATGTTAAAGGTGATGGAGGGAATGATGCATCTGACTGGTACGACACTCTTAAAGAGATTTTGATTGTTGAATATCCAAGTCTTGTTAGTTTAAGAGTCACATTGTTTTACTGTGAGTGGTATGACCCTACCAGGCCTCGGGGAACGCGTAGACACAAAGACTACAAAATAATTGAAGTATTACCCACTAGGAGATATGGGAGTTACGATCCATTCATCCTTGCGCAAAAAGCTAGACAAGTGTATTACTGATGAGCAGATAATTTATATGCTTTTTGGTATTATTTTTATATAGTTTTTAGTATGTTTTATTCACTTTTTAGTACATTTTTATTAGATTTTATGTAAAATTTACATTTCTGGACTTTACTATGAGTTTGTGTGTTTTTATGTGTTTTTATATGTTTTCTGGCTGAAATTGAGGGACCTGAGCAAAAATCTGATTTAGAAGTTGAAAAAGGACTGTTGATGCTATTAGATTCTGAACTCCCTGCACTCGAAATGGATTTTTTGGAGATACAAAAGCCTAAATGACACGCTCTCAATTGTGTTGGAAATTTGATATCTAGGGCTTTCTAGCAATATATAATAGTCCATACTTTGCTCGCATTTTGAGGACGCAAACTGGCGTTCAAACGCCAACTCCCTACCCTATTCTGGTGTTAAACGCCAGAAACAGGTTACAAGCTAGAGTTAAACGCCCAAAACAGGCTAAAAACTGGCGTTTAACTCCAAGAGAAGTCTCTACACGTGAAAGCTTCAATGCTCAGCCCAAGCACACACCAAGTGGGCCCGGAAGTGGATTTCTGCATCATTTACTTATTTCTGTAAACCCTAGTAACTAGTCTAGTATAAATAGGACCTTTTACTATTGTATTAGACATCTTGAATGCTGGGATCTTTGATCAGTTTTATGCTATCTTAGACTTAGGGGCTGGCCATTCGGCCATGCCTGGACCAGTTTCACTTATGTATTTTCAACGGTGGAGTTTCTACACACCATAGATTAAGGTGTGGAGCTCTGCTGTTCCTCAAGTATTAATGGAATTACTACTATTTTCTATTCAATTCATGCTTTTTCCTATTCTAAGATATCCATTTGCGCACAAGAACATGATGAATGTGATGATTATGTGACGCTCATCACCATTCTTACTTATGAATGCGTGCCTGACAAACACTCCCATTTTACATGCAAACAAGATTGAATGCATATCTCTTAGCCTTCTGGTTCACGATCAGAGTCTTCGTGGTATAAGGTAGAATCAATTGGCAGCATTCTTGAGATCCGGAAAGTCTAAACCTTGTCTGTGGTATTCCTAGTAGGATATGGGATGGGATGACTGTGACGAGCTTCAAATTCGCAAGAGTTGGGCGTAGTGACAGACGCAAAAGGATCATTGGATCCTATTCCAACATGAGTGAGAACTGACAGATGATTAGTCGTGCGGTGACAGCGCATTTGGACTATTTTCACTGAGAGGACGGACGGTAGCCATTGACAACGGTGATCCCCCAACATACAGCTTGCCATGGAAAGGAGTATGAAGGATTGGATGAAGGCAGTAGGAAAGCAGAGATTCAGAAGGAATAATGCATCTCCATACACTTATCTGAAATTTCCACCAATGAATTACATAAGTATCTCTATCTTTATTTTATGTTTATTTATCTTTTAATTATCAGAACTCCATAACCATTTGAATCCGCCTGACTGAGATTTACAAGATGACCATAGCTTGCTTCAAGCGGACAATCTCCGTGGGATCGACCCTTACTCACGTAAGGTTTATTACTTGGATGACCCAGTGCACTTGCTGGTTAGTTGTGCGAAGTTGTGAAAAAGAGTTGAGATTACAATTGTGCGTACCAAGCTGTTGGCGCCATTGAGATCACAATTTCGTGCACCAAGTTTTTGGCGCCGTTGCTGGAGATTGTTTGAGTTTGGACAACTGACGGTTCATCTTGTTTGAGTCTAGAGTCAATTTCTAAGTTTGGTGTCAATTGCATGTTTTTAATAATCATCGCATTTTTCGAAAACTCATGCATGGTGTTCTCATGATCTTCAAGTTTTTCTTGGTAAGTCTCCTTGTTTGATCTTGTGATTTTCATGTTGTGAGTCTTTTCTTGTTTTTCATATGCATTTTTGAATTCATAGTGTCTAAACATGAAAAATTTCTATGTTTGGTGTCTTGATCTTCAAAGTGTTCTTGGTGTTCATCTTAATCTTCAAAGTGTTCTTGGTGTTCATCTTGACATTCATAGTGTTCTTGCATGCATCATTTGTTTTAATCCAAAATTTTTATGTCTTGTGTCATTTTTGGTGTTTTTCTCTCTCCCCATTAAAAAATTCAAAAAAATCAAAAAATATCTTTTCCTTATTTTACTCATAATTTTCGAAATCTTTGAGTTGACCTAGTCAAAAAATTTTAAAATAAGTTGTTTCTTGTTAGTCAAGTCAAGATTTCAATTTCAAAAATCTATCTTTTCAAAATCTTTTTCAAAATTAAATCTTTTATTTTTCCTTTGACTAAACAACCAAAAGTAACCATGAAAGATTGATTCGCTGACAAAAGTAACCATGAAAGATTAAAACTCCTAAGATACCCACAATTGATTTGCTCCGTTTGTCAAATGTGACCAAATGTTAATAAAATGTTATTAAATTATACAATGTGTCCACATCCATTGTAACGTGACAAAAGAATGCCTTACGTGGATTAAATTTTTTTTTTGTTAAAATTACATTTATTTAATTTCATTGATTTAGTTTATTAAAAAAGAAAACGTTACTCTTTGAAGCATTGAAATTAGAAGAACAGAAAGAGGTGTTAGCCCCTCCCTTTTGAGCGTGACATCAATCATGCCCTAACAGAGCAAGTTTTCATCTTCTTCTTCTCTAGCGTAACTTCACTATCAATTTGGTTTCAAGAACAATAATTACCACAATATTCAAACCATACAAAATTATACAGCTTAAACAGAGGAATAAGAATATAATGAAGTTACCACAAATCCAAACCCTATCAGAAATAACCACAACAACAGAATTAATTTTTTCACATTGAACGAACAACTCTAGAGCCTTAGCTCATAGAGGTTACAATCATTGAATGACTTAGTTCATAAAAGTATTACCTCATAGAGCCTTTTAAGTGTGACAGAGTTCGCCTATAAACACGCCGTTGGAGAAGTAGCAACCTCCTTCTCCAATGTTGTAACAGGAATTGAATCAGAGTACAATGGGAGTACGCTAGAGAAAAAGAAGATGAAAACTTGCTCTGTTAGGGCATGATTGATGTCACGCTCAAAAGGGAGGGGCTAACACCTCTTTCTGTTCTTCTAATTTCAATGCTTCAAAGAGTAACGTTTTCTTTTTTAATAAACTAAATCAATGAAATTAAATAAATGTAATTTTAACCAAAAAGAAAATTTAATCCACGTAAGGCATTCTTTTGCCACGTTGCAATGGATGTGGACACATTGTATAATTTAATAACATTTTATTAATATTTGGTCACATTTGACAAACGGAGCAAATCAATTGTGGGTATCTTACGAGTTTTAATCTTTCATGGTTACTTTTGTCAGCGAATTAATCTTTCATGGTTACTTTTGGTGGTTTAGTCTTTTCCTTTTATTATTTTCGAAAATTCTTTAAAATTAATTTTCAAAAATCTTTTTCTTAATTTAATCTTTTATTTTCAAAAACTTTACTAACAATTATTGTGATTGATTCAAAAATTTCAACTTTGTTACTTTCTTGTTAAGAAAGATTCAAACTTTAAATTCTAAAATCATATCTTTTACTTTCTTGTTAGTCAAGTCATCAACTTTAATCTTCAAAATCAAATCTTTCTAAATTTATTTTTCAAATCATTTTCAAAATAAATTTCAATCATATCTTCTTAATCATATCTTTTTCAAAACATATCTTTCTTAAACATATCTTTTTCAAATCATATCTTTTTCAAACTTTAATTTCAAAATATCTTTTCTAACTTCTTATCTTTTCAAAATTAATTTCAAAATCTTTTTCAAAACAACCTAACTAATTTTCTCTCTCTAACTTTCGAAAATTCCTCACCCTTTTTCAAAATTCTTTTTAATTAACTAATTGTTTTAAAATTTAATTTTAATTTTATTTCTTCTCCTATTTTTCGAATTCTAACTATATTTTCAAATAAAAACAAAAATATTTTCCTTTTTTTTCTTAATTATTTTCGAAAACTCCTCTCTCTCTCTCATCTCCTTCTATTTATTTATTTATCTACTAACACTTCTCTTCTACCCATAATTCGAACCCTCTTCTCTTCTCTCTCTGAGTTCAAATTTTTCTCTTTCTTTCCTCATTTTTATTCTTCTTCTCTTCTACTCACATAAAGGAATCTCTATACTGTGACATAGAGGATTCCATACTTTCTTTGTTTTCTTCTCTCTCATATGAGCAGGAACAAGGAAAAAGGCATTCTTGTTGAAGCTGATCCTGAACCTGAAAGGACTTTGAAGAGGAAGCTAAGAGAAGCTAAAGAACAACAATCCAGAGAAAACCTTACAGAGAATCTCGAAAAAGAAGGAGACATGGCCGAACCCAACAACAATGCAAGGAAGATGCTTGGTGACTTCACTGCACCAAATTCCAATTTCCATGGAAGAAGCATCTCAATCCCTGCCATTGGAGCAAACAACTTTGAGCTAAAGCCTCAATTAGTTTCTCTAATGCCACAGAACTGCAAGTTTCATGGACTTCCCTCAGAAGATCCTTTTTAGTTCTTAACCGAATTCTTGCAAATCTGTGATACTGTTAAGACCAATGGGGTTGATCCCGAGGTCTATAAGCTTATGCTTTTCCCTTTTACTGTAAGAGACAGAGCTAAAATATAGTTAGACTCTCAACCTAGAGATAGCCTGAACTCTTGGGATAAGCTGGTCACGGCTTTCTTAGCCAAATTCTTTCCTCCTCAAAAGCTGAACAAGCTTAGAGTGGATGTTCAAATCTTCAGGCAGAAAGAAGGTGAATCCCTCTATGAAGCTTGGGAAAGATACAAGCAACTGACCAAAAAGTGTCCTTCTGACATGCTCT